>NC_047658.1:62131966-62850299 GCF_011762505.2 Arvicanthis niloticus
TAGAAATAATGTATAATTAAACACTAAGATGTTTTGAAAAACACTCTCTCTCTCTTTTTTTTTTTTTTTTTTTTTGCATGTATATGTGTGCATGAGGGTGTGCACATTCATGTGGATGTGAATGCTTCTGTGTATTCAGGCTGGAGGCTGACGAGAGGACTGTTTCCTGATTGCTTTTCACCTTATTCATTGAGGCAGAGCCACTTAATTATGTCCAGAGTTTGTTTGGCTTATTCTACCTTGCCAGCTTGATCTATGGATCTCCCTATATCCACCTTCTTAGTGTTGGAATCACAGGCAGGCTGCTACAGCTACCTGACAGTTGTGTGGTTCTGGGAATCTGAACTCTGGTTCTTCTGTTTGTTTGTTTGTTTGTTTGTTTGTTTGTTTAAGATGATTAGAGAACTGTTGTTTGAGAATGTCTGGAAGGATTGGCTATGAAATGGATACTATAAGAAAAAGGGATAGTGTCAGGCTTTGCAGCTTTTAGTCATTGACAAATAATAACAAAATTTCTAATTAAAAATGTAAATGTGTATTTGTGTGTTTGTGTATATGTATGTGTGTGTGTGTGTGTGTGTGTGTGTGTGTGTGTGTTAGTCTCCCTCTATGCGGGTCCCAGGTATTGAATTCAGTTCCTCACACTTTCCAGCAGCCACCTTTTTCCATCAAGCTACCTCAGTGTCCAAAATTTTCTAAGTTTATTGTTTGTTACTTTGTACAAAGCACTTGACATTCAGCTTCACTTGTTTCTCAAAGCAAGGGTGTAGAGATGGGAGAGAAAATGACATTTGACCATAGCTAGAAAAGGTCAGAACAATCCACATATTATTCGCCACTTCTTACTATAGACCCCACAAGGTAGTAAATGCCAGCATAATGAATCCGAGAATGCCAGCATAATGAATCCGAGAATGTACTTTTCAACTTGTACTGACGAATAGCATACTCTAAGAAACATTAGCCACTCCTCTCATACTAATTTACTGAATGAGGGCTTGTGGGCCTCTAACAATAAAGAACATAATTTTAAAATATGACTGGATAATGTTTTTCATATTTTACACTTCAGTTGCCTCACTGTGATACAGAGTGCAAGCTAAACTGCTTACAATTTGATTATGTAATCTCCCAATATTAGTATTCGCCTGACCATTGCATCATTTGGTATTGTACAAAAAAGGAATAGAATACAAAGCTCATATATATTCTCTCTTACCGTCTTTAAATAAAAATGGAAAACCCAACATTAGTACCTAATCAATCCACAGCAAATGGAACTTTTCCAGCTCTCCTCTCAGGATGTGCTCCCCATAACAAAAAGATGACCTTGCCATGATTAAAACTAGAGGGAAAATAGTGTGCGGTATATGGGAAATACCTCCTTCCCTACGAAAATACCCAGCATGGAATTTCTTGAAAGCCACAGAGGTTTGATTTAATTCATCTTTGTATCTCCAGCATCTTGTACAACCCCACTCCACTTATTTTTTTATAAAATACAAGTAGCAAAGGAAAAAATAGAGAGGAGAATTATAAAATATCAATTAATTAATTGTAAATAATGAAACTTAATATTTTGGAAGTCAAACAAACTATACAAAAATGCAACTCATGATATTCACAAGAAAACTAGAGATTTTAGATCAACGTCTGTTGATGCATTTGAGGTGCTTCTTAGGATTGTAGTTTTGCTGAAAACAAATGACTTAACTGTTTAGATATGGATACTGGCATGCCATCACATCATTGAGAAAGAGGAAGTGAGTAGGGCTCTAACTGAGATCAGAAAGTAACATGTAAGTATCCGTGGTCTGTTCGCTGATGGGTTTTCTTCCAGGAGGCAGTCTTCTTGCCTTCCCCTTCACAGCTGCACTTTTCTTTCACCACACATTCTGGGCCTGGTTTCTAGCTATTCATCTCAATCTTTCATAATTGTCTGTCTGTCTGTCTGTCTATGTGTCTATGTATCTATGTATCTATGTATCTATCTACCTATCTATCTATCTATCTATCTATCCATCTATCTATCTACCCATCCCTTTATTTCTGGATCTCATTGTCCACATGAGCTCCTAGAAAGGGCAGAGACTCTTTTAGTGCGCCCCCCCCCCCCCGCCCCATCATGGGCCATAGGGCCAATTTTTATTGGACTTGGTAATTTTGGGTAGAAGACTGAACACATAAAGGAGTGGATACAGATTCCCACTTTCTGTATCAGGTTGTATAAGGTAGAAGAGCAGGAAAGTGTGATACCACACTCATCATGAGAGGCATGGTCAACATCTATAAAAGGGGTTAACAGGACAAAGTCTTAACAAACTTTATTTGATCCACATTTTCTGTGGCAGGAGAACCTGCAAAAATGAAGACCCCGAGACACATGGAAAACTAGTGAGTATTTTTGTGCTTAGGTTTGATGAAGAATGAACAGTCAGCCATTGCTGTAGGGAGTTGCTGGGAGTAGAGGCTTCAGAAAAAAGGGCGAGTATGACTTTTGTGGCTCTTACAGCTGACTGAGGCTAAGAGTCATAGTTTGTGTGATCACACAGAGAAGAGGGATTCTAGTTCTTATCACTTGCTTCAAAGGAGGAAGAAGGTGGAGAGTAGGAGAAAAGCAAAGAGGCTTTCTTTGATTCTTAGGCTTTTTTATTCTCCTTTAGTTCAAACTCAGCATGCTTGACTGTCAGGCTTTGCATTGTTTACTGGGCTTGAGCAGATTCAAGCCATAGGCTCCAAGCTTTGATTTTCTCTACTTTATTTCTTAAGAACCATATTGACTTATGTTCCATATACAAAACACATTTTCTCACAACAGAAAGCTGTAACAGTGGCTTAACTGGAACTAAATGACTCACGTGTGTGTGTTTAATGGTCCCTGGTATGCCACGTGTGAGATCATGTTTTATGTACCACGAGATGCCCTTGTTTGAAACTAACCAAGTGGTCATAGAGTAAGAAAAAAGCGAGAAACATTATCCTTGTGTTTAAAAGTATTTTTAAATTATGCTAGCGTAAAGAAATAAAAGGTTTCTGAGAGTAGATTTTGTGTTGTCACAACACATTAGTATGTGTGATGACTGTATGTTCAATGGCTTGATGTAGCCATTCCACAATGAATGTACATGTCAAAAGCTTTAGAGATTAAAAAGTAAAATGGTACAGCTTTAATCCCAGCATTTGGGAGACAAAGGCAGGTGAAATAGGAGTACAGCTTGATCTACATACCAAGTACCAAGTTTGAGGCCAGACAGTGCTACATAGTGAGGCAACAAGTAGACAAATGTCTAAGACATAAAAACAACATGGTGATATAATCAAAGCAATGGGGAAACATTGTGATTATCTTAATTTATTTTTAAAATTTATTTTCTATGTATGAGTATTTTGCATGCAAGTCTGTATGTGTACCACATGTCTGTCTAGTGTCCATGGAGGCCAGAAGAGGGTATAGATGCCCTATAACGGGAGTTGCAGGCATCTGTGAGCTGCCATACAGGTACTGGAAGCACAACCTGATCCTCTGCAAGAACAGTAGATGCTCTTAAACCACTGAGCCATCTCTCCAGTCCTGTAGAGCAGGCTTTCTCCTACTTTTCCTGTCTTAGTTACTGATCTACTGCTATAAAGTGACATCATGACCAAGGCAATTCTTATTTTAAATTAAAAAAGCATTTAATTTGAGGGCTTGCTTACAGCTTAGAGGGTTAGTCCTTTATTATCATTGCAGGAAGTGTGTTGGCAGCATTCATGGTGTTAAAGAAGTATACTAAGAGTTACATCATAATCTATAGGCAGAGAGAGAGAGAGAGAGAGAGAGAGAGAGAGAGAGAGAGAGAGCGCTGCTATCTGTCCTGGGAGTAAATGCAGATATTGGTATACCTGAGACTGTTAATTTCTTAAAATCGAGTAAGTCTTATGATACACACTAAACATCATTAAAACCCACACTGAAATGTGAAAGAAGGATAGCCTGAACCTGGGCCTTAGCCTGAGCTTGGGCCTAGGATGGGTTTTTGAAACATCAAAGCCCACTCACAGTGACACACCTCCTCCAACAAAGTCACATCTTCTAATCCTTCCCAAACAGTTACCCTACCTGGGGGGCAAGTATTCAAGCATATGAGCCTATAGTGGTCATTTAGATCACCACAGTCCCCTTGCTATGATTGTAGGACCATCTTTTGATCCTTTATAGCTATTTATTTTGGATCAGTAGAAATTTCAGAATTAACAGGCTAGAGGGGGCTTTGTAGGGTTATTTTGGTCAATGGTCTTGCTTTTGATTCAAACTATGCTGAAGCTCTGAAGTCAGTCTCTGTTTACTGCTTGAAGAAGCTTTTAATCAAAGTACTTCATGACAGCATGTAGTATTGGAAAGGATAGTTTTCTTATGTTTCCAAGTCATTTGTTAAATAGCATTCAGCATGTATATTTTTTCTTATGTGTATGTGTGTGTCTATGTGTGTATGTGTGTATATATATATATATATATATATATATATATGTATATATACATATGTATACATATACATACACACACACCATATATATATATATATATATATATATATATATATATATATATGGTGTGTGTGATTCACATGTGTGGTTATTTGTGCACATGTGTGTGAAGACCTGAGGTTGACTATAGGTGTCTTCCTGAACCCTCCATCTTGGTTATTAAGAGTCTCTCACTGAAGCCAGATGAGACCATTTAGGCTACTCTGGCAAGCCATCCCACTCCAAGCATGTTGTTTCCACTTCCCATGCCCTGGGATTACAAATAATTGACCACTTCTACTCAACTTTAAGTAGACTCTAGGGGTTCAAACTTCAGTCTTCACACTTGCTCATAGTCCTTGAGCCATCTCTCCATACCCACCTGTGTGTTTTAACAGTATAAAAGAATCCATCTACTCTTCAGAGTCCTTAGTAACTGACTTGGCAATAATCTAGCAAGATAAGTTCACAAAAATACCCGTAATATCCCCCAGAGAACCTGTTTCACAGACCAGATTGAATTTTTTATTTTTTAATGAAATTTCTTTATGTATAAAAACAAAATAAATGTCCCTACATCTTAGAACTTCAGGAAATGTGACTGTGATCAAGCCTAAAGGGATTTGTTTCTTTCCATGGTCCAGATACAATACCAGATATTGAATTGCAGATACATGCTATGTATACCAAGCCTTATTTATGATGCCCAGTAAGCACAGTCTCCCCAGATAGTACTATCTTGGTGTGGTATGTTTTTACTTTTATATGTTGAGAGCCTAGCCCAGAGTGTATGCTTAGTATATGTCTATTGATTGCTATAACTCCATCCACCTTCTTTATGACCCATAACCATAACAAGTATCCAATTTATTTGTGATACATAGTGCCAGCCCAGAGATAATTAAATCACAAAGTCTGTAGAAGTATCTACAGAGCCTAGCAGGATTATTGGGGAATGTTGAGGCTAATTATATGTCTGTTTACCCTCTGCTTCACTGAAGCTCATTGAAATGTTCATAGTTCCTAACATCACCTTCTACTAGATAATTGGGTTGGTTGACCACACCAGTCAAATTGTATATCATAGCCCTGAAAAGAAAGATACACAGTAAAGCTGTGAGATCCTTTTTTCTCTCAGAGTGTTGTTATTGTTGTTTGTGGGTTTTAATGCTGTTGGGTTCAGGATGTTGTTTGTTTTAGACAGGTCTTTCCTTATAGGCCTGACTGTTTTGGAACTAGTTATGTAGAACAATGCTGGGTCTTGAATTCTGTATCTTTTGGGCTGGTGGAAAACCTAAAAATCTATTTTTCATTAAGTTTGAAGGCCCACAGGACTGTTCTGCTCATGAACAGATTGCTTCTTTTATAAATCTTAATTTTATGGCATAGCAAGTGACCATTTATAAAATTAAAAAAAAAAAGTAAGCATAGAATGTACAAGGGCATCCTGACATAACATGTTTCCTTAGATGCTTTCTAGCTAAAGACTAACCGGGACCAGTTTGTTTTCACTTGTGGCCCTACACATTGAAATTTTATTGCTAATTGCAAGAGTATTATTTTGTAGTAAGTTAGCAAACATGGGTAATTTGGGTGAGTTTTTGTAAAGAGAAGGGGCCTATGGGAGAAAGGACCATGTCTGTTTGCACACCACTATCCTGCAAGACCTATTATTACCACTGGCACGTAGTAGGCATTCAGTGAATAGTCTGATCCATTAATACAAATTAAAGATTGGAAAAATACTATAACCATGAACTTTCTTGGGACATCCTTGGCCATGAAATAAAAAAAATCTTTGTTAGGTGTAAATCCTACTAAAGTCATAAAGCAAATGCTATCTTCGGATTTTTCTCAGGAACAAGGGATTAGGTGCTGAATGAACCCTCTGTCATGAACTTTACAAGCTCACAGTCAGAAAGAATGACAGAGGTATATAGCTACTGCTTTAGCTCTAGTTTCCTCTAATTTACTGACATCCAAAGGGTATGAGTGCAGCTATTTTAGGGTTAACAAAGTATAAGGATAATGTGTGTGTGTGTGTGTGTGTGTGTGTGTGTGTGTGTGTGTGTGCTCACTTCATCTTAGTGAGGCTAGGAGCAACTTTTCTGAGCATCTCCACAGTGTCTTAAAAAAAAAAAAAAGACACCTCAGGTATTAGAAGCACCCCACAATAAGCAAGCACATAAACAAACCAACAAATGGAGATGTCAGACAGCAAGGTATATTCTGAATCCTATTAATAGATTTAAGGTTTTTTATACTGAAAAAAATTCTTTAGAAGAAATTGGAGAAAACTGGTAGGAATTTGAAGTCTCTGTATACTGTCTTGTTTCACATGAGGCCAGCCCTGCTTCAATGCCCACTACTATGATGGCAGCCGTGGCTGCTGGTACTCATGTCTATGTTTGCATCCTTGGATATCAGTTTGAGAGCTGTCATTTTGCTATATTTTTGTTTTGCTTATTGATTGGCTGATTTGTTTGTTTAACATAGATTTATATAATTCAGACTGGCCTCAATCTTACTATGTAGCTAAACATAACCTTGTACTTATGATCGTCCTGTCTCCACCTCTCAGGTCCTGATTATTAGTGCTGGGCACCATACCTGCTTGTATTCAGTTGTCGAAATTTAAACAAGGTGTTTGCTGCATGGGAAGAATGCTCTCTACCAAATGAGAGAACTCCTGCTCTGGGCCTTTTCCCACTTTATTTCCTCGAGAGGTTGTGAAATGTCTACAGAAAGGGCCCAGGCTTTCTTCCCCTCCTTTTATTTCTCTTTATGTCTAGTAGTAGACCCTGGTCCAATTAGAAGGAGGATAATTATTTCTGAGAAGAAGGCAGTAAAGTTTCCCCACATGGATCCTAAGAGTCTTAAATAAACTGAATGCATTTAGAGGACGAACTGCTGTGTTGAAACCTTTGTATTCAGGTAACAGGGATTTGAGAAGATCACAGGGAACTGCCTATTTTCAGACAGATGCTAGAGACTGGGCAACTACAGTTCATTCTAAAAATCTGTTTTGATGGGAATGAAAATGGAATTGCATACTAGGGAATCAGGAAATACATTAACATCAAGCCAGCACTCAGCAGCAGCACACGTCAGTCTGAATGTCATATCCGTAGACAGCTATAATAAGCATGGGTAAGACAGCACTGGCAGATCACCTTTAAATGACAATAATTCGATTTCAAAGGGCAAATGAATGAAAAATGTTCTTGAAAACTTATTGGAAACGCCAAGAAAAGGTTATCTAAACGCTACCAAAGGCAAAACACAAAAATATTTTTTAAGTAATTTTTTTCTTCAAATCTCCTTTATTCCTATTTTTTATTTCGTTGTCTTGATATATGCCCATAAGTACAGTACATGTTTTATTATCAAAAGGCAGGTTGTGGAGGGAATTGAAAGGCAGTCAGTACAGCCAGTTTGTTTGGGCTAGTCTCATTGTATGTTTGGAACTGGAAAATTGTTGATCACAGGCAAACAAGGCTGGCAAATGAGAGCATATTGTTTGTCCTCTTTATCTCCTTTCTAATTTGGGGGATAGATTCTAGCTATGTAGCCTAGGATAACCTTGAACTCCTGGCTCAGTCTCCTTCTGAATACTGGTACTGCATAATATATGTACCACTATACCTAGGTCTTTGCTGTAGTTAGAAGCTGGATGGGGAGTGTCAACAGAAGACAGATGCCCTTGAACTATGCACCTCCCAATTATGAAACACTTAGGGAAAGCTGTGGACTTTCTCTTGAATATTACTGCTTTTCAGCCCACAGTGGTGTCTTGTACTTAGTATATGCAGGAGGGAGTTTCATTAGCTACAGTTATCTATGTCTAACAGTATCCACTTAGGTAGAAAGGTCTGCAGACCATATCAGCTTAAGATGAGTCAAGTCAGTCCTGGTTGTTCCACTTTGATAAGAACTGCAGTCACCGTGACATCATTCAAGTGCAGGAAAGACTGTTGGGGAGATGAGAGATCATAGTTATTTTACATAACTGCAAAGGGCAGAAGTAGGTCTCATAGGGGAAAATTAAAAGTATTTCAGTACTCTGTTAAGGACAAAGAAGACCTTTAGGTAGTACCCACCTAGCAATATAGAGCAAATATGAAAACCAATGCAAGTGAAAGCATGAAGATGTCTTGACAGAGGTGTTCATAAAATCATGTAGGAGACCCAGGTCAAGTATGGAGGATTCCTAAGAAAATTCTGCATGGAAATGGTAAATAATTCTCCAATGTCTTCCAACTCCCTTGTACCTTTGTAAGTGCCACTTCATTTGCTTTGACTCTAAAAATTGATGCAGTTAGCCCAGCAGCAATGGCCTATGCCTTTAGTCACAGCACTTGGGAGGCAGAGGCAAGTGGATATCTTTGAGTTTGAGGCCAGCTTAATCTATAGAGCTAGTTCTAGGACAGCCAAGGCTACTACACAGAGCAACGCTGTCTTGGGCTCCCCCTCTCCCCTAAATCACAGCAGTTGATAGAGAAATTCAGAGCTTCCTGGTCCAATGGAAACACAGTTGTATTTTCTCAGAACTTCCCCAGGACCATGGTAGAAGGGCAGAAGCAGCCTTTACCTTCCTTTTAGGCAGGTTGCCTAATGAAAGGCAGAAATGCACATTGGATTGATGTCCCCTTGTGTAGGGTACATAGGAGTGTGAATGCCTTTATTATTGTTTCTGCAATATTACATTTGAAAAATAAAAGAAAATGGTAGGCTTTGCAGTCCCAAAATTATTTCTCTCATATTGCTTCCTTTAAGCTGGTTTAACTCTGTGTGACAACTGTTTTACCCCTTAGATTATCTTTGTCAGTGTCAGAATACCCAAGAGATGATTTGCCTTCAAAAGTACACTTGCTGTTTGTGTCCTATCTTGCTGTAGGTCATGGTTCTCCGTGGTAGCTGAGGCCTTTTCTTGGGTGTGTCTTCTCAGGAGGGCTTTTATAGTACAATGTCAAGCCCTTCTGGCCAGATGCAGTGGTCTCATTTTGTCACCATTACTGAGAGCAGAAATTGACAGGAGATAACAATGAATATATGGTTGAGGAATGAAGGAAAACACATTTCTGCTTTCCCTGGAACCAACTCTGCCTGTTGTCTCCCCAGTCTGATTCTCCTGTAGACCCAGTAAAACCTTGTACCGGGAGCTCAACCCCCTTATCCTGGTTCCTCCTTTGTTTTCTTCTTCAATACCAGTAATTTCTTACAAAATAGACACTTCATTTCCCAGCACTCTAAGGTTCCAACACATTCCATTTCACTGCCTTCTTTGAGAATACATTATACTAGTTCATTAACTAAGACTAAACACCTCTATTTATTGAGATCTTGCTATAATCAAGAACCCTGCTGGATACTGAAGACTTTCCAACCACACAAGAAGTATGTTCTCTAATTTTCAAATCTAATTGGGGCTAAGGTTCATCAGTAGGATGGGAAAATTCATAGAGCCTGTCCGAACTCCATTAAATGCTTAATAAATATCAGTGTTGGGGGACTGAGGAGATGGCTAGCACAAGGACAGAGTTGTGTCTCCCATACCTACATAAAAAAAGTAGGACACTAGAAGCTCAGTGGTCAGCTGCTCAATGGACTTCATGTTCACTGAAACCCTATCTCAAAAAGCTGAGATTGGGAACAGTTAAAAAACATGTCCAGAATTATTTCATGGTCAGCACATACATGTTCCTACACACACACACACACACACACACACACACACACACACACACCACTAACATCTAACATCTTGGTGTTTTGCTGAGCTTTTAGGGGAAGATTTTTTAATAAGGAGAGACCCACCCAGATTCTGCAGGAAACTCCGATTTCAGTTGTCATTGAAAACACAAGTCTAGATCATAAAAACAAGTAGGAGTGAGCCTTTTAAAGAAAGGTGATGTACTCTTCAACCTGATTCTCATTTCTTAATTCAACAGATAGTCCCTGGACATCTGTTCATGCCACTCACGGAGCTGAGCTGAGTACTGTGAGTTTTCTGAGGTCATGTGCAGTTCAGGTTTTTCCTATTTTGTCCTATGAACTCCCTATGACCTCATCCATTCCTGCAGCTTTAACTACTACCTTCCTTCTCATGCAAAAGGCACCCAGAACTACCTGTCCACCCCCAGATTCTTCTCATTTAATTTTGGTTCTCTTCTTTACGGAAAATGGGATAGGATGGCTTTGCGGTGTCTACTCTGTACCAGTTGTCGTCACCCCTCCCCCTCCCACCCCAAGGGGCCAGGCACTGTGAAGCCTATGAAATCTCCAACAGACTTACATTTACAATTTCAGAAGCTCTCTGCGTAGTACTCTGTGACTATGAATATGTGCTTTAGGCGTTCCTCTACACCAGTGCTTCAGATATGGGACTGGAGAGCATTGTTTACAAGTGCAGACTAGCCTACAGGATGACAGCCTGTGTAAACACAGACCCTTACTTGGTGTTTATGCTGGCAACCCTGTTTTCATTCAGTGAGCTCATGTCACAGGCCAGATGCTGAACTAGAAACTTCCGGTCTGTGCTGTGCAGAAGACTCTGTAAGAGAGTTACCAAGATACATACACACTGTTGCATTGGTCAAGTTTATGTTGCTAACATCAAACTCCTATCTCTGGGTAATTTCATAAAGAAAAGTTTGTTTAGCTCATTTTTCTAGAAGCTCAAGAACATAGCACTGGCGTCAGTTAGGCTGCTGTGATTGGTTTCATGGTGGAAGTGGGCAGAGGGGACAGACACTCCATCATGACACAGAAATCACAGAGTGGCAGGGAGTTTCCACCACCAGAACTAATTTAAATCCCTTTGAAGCATATTCCTTCAATGACATCAAAATTTCCAAGTAAGTCCTTTCTGTCCCCTTAAGGTCTCACCACCTCTGAACATTACACACCAAAACCAAACTTCTACCCACTTGATCTTTTGAGGACAGAGGTCACAACCAAAATAGAGCTGCCATCATATACACGAGAAAATTGAGGTCGTAGAAACAAGATTTCAGGGCTACTGAACCATGAGTCAGCATGAGAACCCAGATCTACTGAGTTCTACTTTCTGGATATTTTCTACCATAGTAGAAGTACACTAATTTTCAGTGCTTTCATTATCTTATTAATTAAAAAGTGGGGGTAGTTTTTTGTTTTCTGGTTTTTTTTTCTGCCCCACAATTGTAGTGTGCTCTGAGAGTGGGGTATCTCAAGGACAAGAAGCAGTCCTATACCAGGACCTAAGAGCCATTAAAAAATGAGGTGTAGGATACGGGCATTAAACTCAATGATGTTACCATCCCGCAAGCAGTTTCTGACCCTTGTGACTTCTGATTCAGAGCATATGATCAGGAAATGAGTTTGTGGTCAAGCAAGACCAGTGAACTTTAATTCAGTTATTCACTCAGTTGATACTCTGTGAGCTTCAGCTCTAGGCCATCCACACACTGGATCTCCAGTGACACTGCAGACACAAGGTACATTTTTGACAGGGAGTCTCAGCAGGTATAGTACATATTTAATAAGCTGCTCATTTTGACAGTTAATGTGTAGTTCCAATCTATGGGGATGGTTCCAGCTGCAGTTTGATACACCATCAGGAGGAAAGCTAAACACAGTACTTAACCACAGAGATAGGATTGGGGTAGCAACTCAGGGGATTATAGCTCCTGAAGGCAGAACTGAGTGCGAAAAGCAAAAGCACACTGATGGGAAACAGTCCTGGGCTCAACACTCAGCCCTGACAGCAGATATTTGGACAGGAGATTTTCTACTGCCTCATCTCTGGGAGCTTCTGTTCTGTAACTATGGGGAAGGGATGATCATCTTATTTTATAGAGGGCTTGTTTACTCAGTTTAACAAATATTATTAAACGTTGACCCACTTAGGAAATATGAGATCATAGAGTCTGAAGCAATATAACAAATGGTAGCATCGGTGATAACGGGTATTAGTTGGCCATGTCTCTTTTCGCATCCCCAACACAAGTCACTCTGGTTGCAAGGACATGAGCTTTGACTCTGCTCACATGAGACTTTTGAGACTGTAGTGCTCAGGCTTCCCAGCCCTTCACTCCAAGGGAAAGCATGAGGATGTAGGGTTGAGTAGTTGTGTTAAAGCCAGAACAACCACCTCCTATATGGCAGAAACAGTTCTGAAAGAATGGGAGATTTCTGATCAGAGAAAGTATTTGGGGATTATATAGGACAGAGCTAAGGTGAGGAGTTTTAATGGCTTACCTGTCAGAAGCATGGTTCGATCTGCATTAAACTTGAATTCATTTGGACCTACTTCAGAGCATGTCCTCGCTCGTTCGGGTAACGTAGGCCATCTTTGAAGACACTTAGCCATAGCTCTTCCTGCTGGCTCTCATACACGTGTCCTTATAGAGATATAAACACTGCCTGCATACGCTAAGAGAAGATATGCATGTGTTAATAAGTTTACTTATACAAAGGATTCATTCACTTTGTCCAGAGGACTTGCCAGTCACTCGCATATCTGCTTCCAAAGGAAGGTCACTCTGCTTTGCTCCCGCTGTGAGTCAGAAGTCACAGTGCTGACTCATGTCACCCCTGCACCAAGGCAGCTCTGCAGTGCCCATCACAGTTTGGACTGGAAGGTGTCCTGAGCACTTGTACTTGCATTTGTCTGCATCCCAAGCTGTGAGCCTCAGCAGGTGGATGTAAGCTTTGTAGCCAGAAGAGTCTGGGCCTCCTAATAGAGCTGTAAATGTCAAAGTGCTTTCTTGTTCTACTGCCCATTTCCTCTCTGAAACTTTGAATAATGAAATTTAACTCGCTACAGTATCAGAAGGATCATGATGACAAATACAGATTGTCTTGGATCACAGTAGTTGTTCCAAAAACTGACTTATTTACCCACTAATAATCTATTATAGTGTATTTTCCTTTTAGTGGTTTTAATTTTGTTCTTACTATCATTCTAAATAACTGGATATTTATGTTTCATGTGGGCATTGTATTTAACCTCTGTAATAACTATATTAAGAGTTATATGAATAATATATGAATGGTTATAGTTTTGTGAATGGCTCCATAATTAATAACCATGTTAGTCTCATTTAATATACTTGTGTGCCAAGCACAAAAGAATTTTAATAACTTGCTCAAGGTCACTGAACAATTTAAATGTCACAGGTAGTATTTAGGTGGACACACTCCTCAGAGCCAGCAAATCTTCAAGACTTTCCTACACTAAACACACTAGATAGCTGGGTGGGTTGGAAAAAAATGGTGTTTTGTTGTGTGGGTTAAAGGCTGGGGCCTGGAGCCAGAGTCTATGACTAAATGCAGATCTGCTTTTACTCATCCTCTCCTCTCTTTACCCATTAAATGAGGGTGACACTTTCTCCACAGGGTTGTTATTCATAAAGACAGATCCTCATTGGCATGTGGACCTGGATGCTTAAGACTGTCAGAGAATCCAAATCTATTGCTTGCTCAATGCAAAGAGCCTGGTAACACCTGAGAGAAAGACTCTCCTGGATGAAAGAATTGGAAGTGTAGGGCAAAAAAGAAAAAAAAATAACACACACATACACACACATACATACATACACACACATACAAACACACACAAGAAAAACAAAGGAGGCAGATTTGAGTGTGTATTTAGAGCAGAGAAACTTTTGCATACCCTGCAATTTGGTGTATACTAAAGCAAGTTAAGGATCTCTCTCTCTCTCTCTCTCCCTCCTTCTCTGTCCCTCTCCCTTTATCCCTCCTCCTCCTTTCCTCCCTGTCCCCTTCTTTCCTGCCCTTCTTTTCCCTCCCCCTTTCTTTTCCCTCCCTCCATCTTTTTTCATCTCTTCCTTCCTCCCTCCCTCCCTTCTTTCTCTCCTCCAGGTCTTCTCCTTTTCCTTTCCTCTTTCCTTTCCCCTTCTCTCTCCCTTTGAAAGACATATAAAACATGGAAAGCTGGAGATGAATTTTTCTAAGTCCTCTGTTAAGAAAAGCCATCAAGCAGTACAGCACTCTGTAAGAAGGAAGATGGGTCACAATGGGCAAAGGTGAATTGCACAAATCTAACCCCATCTTTTGTTTCAGACAAGACAGTACACTAAAACTCATTTAGTTTACAAAAATATCAAATTCCAATGACATCATTATGGCTATCAAAATATACAGTTGCTACTAAGAATAACTTATCATTATCTCTGAAGAAGAAAACAGACTTTACCTTTGACCTCTTTGCAGACAGTTGAATATAATTAACATGATCATGGTTGGTTGTCCTGATCATTTCTGGCGAGATATTTTTTTTCTCCTTCCTTGTCATTAGGAGATAAATGTTAGAACAGTAAAACTGTATTTTGTTTTAAAAAATAAATGAGGTATCAGTGTGTTTGTTGGCATTCTAGTAAGAAAATAGAAACCATAAAAACATAATCTCTCTGTGGGACTGGCAAGATGGCAGGCACACATACACTCACACACACACACACACACACACACACACACTCCAAATTTTTTAAATGCAAATTTTCAAAACATTCTTTTAAGAAGTACTCAGTTGAAATTTTGTTGAGGACTTGGTATGAACTGTCAATAATAGGAAAGCACTCTAAGGGTGAACAGTAATTAAGAGAGAATACAGTTGTTTTCTAAGTCACTGAGGTTTAGGGTATTTCCTGAAAAGTGCTTAACAGATGTCAGCTCTTGCATTCCTTTATCCATGCAGTCTAGCCTGGCGTGGCTATTGTCCTTACCTCACAGAGGTTAACTAATTTGTCCACATAATACAACAGACCCACATCTTTCTTCTGCAGTCATTGTTCCTTGGAAGTATATTCACGAGAGAATCTGAGTTTATGGTCCATGAATAGCTATAGGTGTTCTCTTGGCCTGGTATTTTTTGTAGTGAGAAAAATGGAAGGAAAAAAAAAAAAAAAAGATGAGAGGAGTGCACAGGAAACCATGAACTGTTATAAATAATTGTGAGTCTGAGGCAGCATTTACTGATTAGATTTATAAAGCAGGTAAATAACTGGTAAGCACAGAGTAGAGCCCTGGGAAAAAAGAGCTTCGATTTATGATGGTGTGTGGGAGCATGGGGAAAACGTTAGTGGTAAAGAAGGAATTAGAACTTCTGTCTCCATCTCAGGCTGCCACTAACTACTGGGTATCAGCCTTTCATTTAGACAGTATACCTCACTCATGCTTTCTCCCTTCATCTCTAATAATGGGGTGAATGAGGTAGGAGAATCAACCTAAGAGATCTCTTTTATTTACTTACCCAATTGACTCTTAATATGAGGTCATAAATGTAGGCTTTAACACATCTGCATTGCAATTGTAGCAGCAGGAGATCAGGAGAATAAGAGAAATCATGGTGCAGGTGTTCCAACAAAGGGCTATGGGAATACAGGTGAAAGAGCAAGGCTTGGCAACTGAGGCCTCCTGGTGTGTTGACTAGAAGAGGTTTGTGTGCTGGGTTTGAAGGTTAAGTGAAGGCTCTCCAGGAGGCAAGAGATGAGAAGGACCCTGTAGAGAGACCTGGAAAAAGTAGCTGTTAAAATTTTACCTGTTGATGAGGGTAAATGAGGATTCCATGGTGATGGAGGATGGCTTTGAAGTCATGTACAACAATCTGGGCCTGCATGACCTGAGAATCACTAGCCAAGGTTGGCATCGTGTACATCTGACCGTCTGTTCGCACAGCAATATTTTGATTCACTAATGGCATCTAAAATACAACAAAATGTAGTTTTAATGGGATGCATTAGAAGATCAATGTGTTTCATTGTGGAGGAGAGAGGGAGAAAAAGGAGGGGGGATAGGGGAGAAGGAAAAATTGATTTTCCTTGAAAAAACAAATTGTTAACATTCTTGAAGGAGAAGGAGGAATAAATGTCTATTGTGAAAGGGTTCTGACCAGTGGGACAAGGTACCTATGTTCTCTACCATCCGTCCTCCTTGACTTTCTCATTGGGGAGAACAAGTAGACAGGGGAAGGAATGCCAGGATCTGGGAGAGATGTCAATGACCTTGCTTCCTGTACCACCTATGGAGGCTAGAAAAGATGAAAGGCAGATGGACCAGGACCAATCCAGAAAATGATTGGCAGAAAGGCCCTGAGGCTCAAAAAGAATACTGGTTGTCTATGGAGCTTCAACCAGGCCTGGCATTACAGTTCCCTGGAGTAACGTTCATTCAAGCAGATTGACAATTTTTTGAAAGTGATATTTCATTGGAATGGGGTTTTGCTGGAAATGGATTCAGTGATGACTCTTAATGAGTGTCACCCTGCTGACTTGATCAGGGCTGTGTTCTGCCAGCCATCTGTTAGCATTGCAGAGCTGCCTGAAGCAAGTGTCATAAGAGAGTCCCTGTCCTGTGTGGTCTTGGCAGTTATGGTCAGAGGGGCAGGGTACATTGTGACAGCCTCTTAGAATTCAGGTTGTAACTATAGAATTTCTATGGAAATCCTCTGTTTCAGCACCTTTGATGAAATGCCAGCGCTTGAATTAACTCGAGTGCCCCAGATCAGTACCAAATCACTACATGTCAAAGCCATGAAAATAAACACTGTATCAGGCCAAGTTACTCAAGCCTCTAGGATCTGAATTCAAGGACTGAAGCTTTATCAGTATAAAATGAAAGTGGGCTAATAGGCCAGAGCATATGGGTACAGGGAGCTGTTTTATACTTTCAATTGATAACAACCATCTTAAGTTAATTTTTTTTTATAAGGAATTGAATGATAAAAATCAAAGCTTTTAAGACTTTCCTGGGGATGTAAGTTATTGCTTCTTTTACATTCACATGACTGTGTGCACATACCCATAAATTCCCAGAGTTACAAAGCAATTACTGCTGAGGTCTGGGCAGAGAAATGGGATTTAACCATCTGCTGTCAAAACATGTCCCAGCTGACCCAAAATATTCCCTCTGACAAACCCTCCTACCACACCAGAGCTAAGCTTTTTCTGAATAAACATATATTACCAGAAAGTCAGAAACAGTATCTATCCCATCATGCTCATAGCCACTACTGTGATTCCAATAAATAGCCAAGTGTACTGTCAGGTGTGTAGCTGTTATCTTCACTTCTCATTGTTCACTTTTTCCATCTATTCAGCAAACATGTACTGATATGTCTTGAGTTGGAAATACAGTAATGTGGAAGGAGATGCTAATATTCTACTCCTCAGTGGCAAGGGACAGAGGAACCATTCATTACAGTACAGTTTAGTGGCAGGTGATAGGGTGAAGAGAAACACTGAGTAGATGACTGGAGAAAAAGAGAGCATCTACCATATATCAGGTCACCTTGGGATACAAGTTGCCACCCATCTCACACAGACCTAGCACAGAGCATCTGTGTGGTTGCTTGTGGTATGTTTTTGTTGATGATGGTGATGCTGATGCTGATGGTGTTTTCTTCTTTGTTTGTATAGGCCCACATCGTCAACCCCCAAGATATCTTACTCATATTCTTATCCCCAGGTGCTTACAAATTCTAGAACCAAAGTCTTGCCCTATCATAAATGTGTTAGTTTCCAGTATACTTTAACCTCATTCTCAATGCCCTAAAGAAAGTCTACCACATATTCAATTACCAATTTTCACTCCTCCAGGAATTTTTAACACTCACTGCATCCAAGATCCTATGCTAGACGTTTTACAGGAATAAGTAGGAAATGTCTCATATCCTTCCAGGATGTGTCCTGTGGGACATAATACTGTAAAAATACAAGTCAGGGCATGGCTGTCAACACAGATTGTTTGGCAGATGTATAGCAGAAACGCCATGGCTTCACTGAGCCAGAGGACTAAGGACATATTGCGAGGAAGTGGTAGTTGTTCTGGGTCACAAAGATTGGTTCAGATTTCAAGACAAAAAAAGAAAGCATCATTATAAGAGGGAGAGAAAAGAAAATAGCCACAAAGAAGTGTGAGTGTGAAAGCAGAGTCTGCTTTCTGCACATGTGGTCCACTGCGATGCTGTGCGGAGAGCTGACCACAAAACTAAAGACAGAGCTGAAAGCAGATCTCAATAGCCTTGAGTGCCAGGCTAAAGATTGGAATAACTCTCACATTCTAATTCTAATCTCATTACATGACAGATTCTACAGTGATTCCTTAATATAGCTGATAAACAGACTATAATAAATAAAGTAGGCTCTATCATAAGAACTCCCATTTTGGTAGACAACCAGTTGTATTCTTGGAATTCTGTGAGTCTGATATTAGGAAATGTATTTATTATTTGATTGATTGATTGATTCATTCATTTGTTATTTTTTTTAAAGCTAGAGTGTTGTATTGCCCAGTCTGCTCTTAAACTCACCATGTAGCTAAGGATGACATTGGGCTCCTGATTCTTCTGCCTCTACTTCCCAAATGTTGAGAGGATAGACGTGTGCTACCATGCCCAGGACATTCTAAAGGTTAATATTCATTAGATGAAAACATCTCAGCTTTCACCTCTATGTGACTTATTTCCTTACTCTTGCATGCACATGTCCATTTTTATCAACAATAAAATATGTTTATTTCTTTCTCCAGACAGCTTTCCAAAGAAATCCCACTTCTGATAGAAATAAAAAATGTGGTGAATAGCATATAGGATTTTATGGGAGGTCATGTCCTGAATGATAACGAACATTCAACAATGCTCAAGGGTGCAAAAGTATAATATCATTGGATTTACAAATATGATATATTTAATTTAGGAACAAGAACAGTTCATCAAAAGAGATGCATAAAAAGAAGATGCATGCTGGCTAAGAATATTTGGTATGGACTTGGGGAGGCAAGGAGGAGTGTTGTCTCTGGCATTTGAAAGACAGCCCATTTTTGACTATGTCTTGTATTTGTAAAGATGACAAAAGAAGAGGGAAAGTTTACACATGCTATTGGGCTTGCTCCATTTTTTAATTGTTGTCACATTTCTATATGTTGTAACCTACAGTGAATGTTAAATCCTAGTCTTCTGTTCATTGGTCAAGCTCATGACCAAAGGGGTATGTACCATTGCAATGTCATGCCATCAAGGTTCTTTTTGTGCCACCATCAACCTCATCAGATTTTGGACTTGGTCCCTATTTCTTCATGTTCACATAGGTATGGTGGATAAGAGCCTTTTTTTGTTTTGTTTTGTTTCTTTTTGTTTTGTTTAAGATTTATTTTATGTATATGAATACACTGTACGTATCTTCAGACACACCAGAAGAGGGCATCAGATCCCATTACAGATGGTTGTGAGCCATCATGTGGTTGCTGGGAACTGAACTCAGGACCTCTGGAAGAGCAGCCAGTGCTCTTAACCTCTGAGCCATCTCTCCAACCTGGATAAGAGCCTTTGAAAGGATTAAAAGAAAGTACATGACAAGTTCAGAGGAGTGAGGTAGTTATTGCAATATAAAACTAGGTCTGAATAATCATACCATAAAGCACCTCACAGACAGCATACTCAGATAGCATGCAGCTATACTTCAACTGTACACAAACACTCTTAATCCTCTTGTTCATGTCTCTAAATGAATAGTTTTCAGAGCTTAGTTCTCTCCTTTCCCAAAATAGTCAGGGACAAACAAGTGCAGCGTGTTGCCAGATACATACCCTCCTACATTATCTGCAGTCCCTGCTTGGTAGTTCCAAGCTAACGTACAGATTTCAAACCAATCTTATTCAGCACCATTTCTGAAAGCCTTTAGCATCTTGGGGTAAATTGCAATGATTCTTCATTTATATCAAGATCCAATTTCTCCCGTGCAATAAATTCAAATCTTGAGTAAGGCCAAATTTGGTTCAATACAAGTTGAATTTGATGATAAATGTCAACTTCAATTGTCTTGGTTTTTTGCTTTCTGAAATGCTACTGACTTCATAGTTTCTTAGGGCTTCCAATAGCCTGAAGGCCAATGTAATGTTGGTATCTCTCAGCCATATAGGGGTGAGCCCCTCATATAATCAAATCCTTTAAGTGTTTTTGGAAGGAAGACATACACATTTCACTTTTAGAAGCCCTTTATTTCAAACCAAACAACATCAATAATTTTATTATCTGATGCATTCTCTTTCCAGTTAGCTATTTAATAAAATAAATCCAGTTGTCACACTTTCTCTTTCTGCTTTCTTTTATTTACCTCTTCTTTATACATTGTTACCACTGTTAACAGCACCAGCTACTGATAGTAAACCAAGTCTCTGAAAGAATTGCCACAAGTAGTAAATTATCCTAAATGAGCTTTGAGGGCTCTCTCAGCCCTGACTTAAAAACAAAAAGCATTGGCCATGTAGTGGTAGAACATTTGACTGACATGGGCAAGGCCCTAGGTGTGATTCTCCAGCATCTCCATAAAACCAACGAATGGATAACTAGACAAGTTCAAAGAATTTATCCAACAATTGTCAGTTTAATGCAGAGGCCAGGCCTCATTTGGAATCATTTTACTTACCCTTGCAGTAGACATGTGATTGCACTTGGCATCTTTTTCAGTTTGGAAAGGTTGAGTAGTATGCCCCTTTTTACCCTGGCAGCAAGCACGTGACTCTAGTGAACCTGCTTATATTTCTTTTGCCCTCAAACTTGGTAGTCTTACTCAGTTCAATTATATCTTATAAGCATTGAGTGATGTGTGCCTAAACTAGGGGGCTGAACATGCACAATTGTTGAATAAGACCTGCTGCTTTCTTCCATGTATTTTCAGATCAGAAAGGAAAACAAGTGAAAGAAACATATAGAAGTATGTTATAAGTATCATCATGAAAATCTGTGAGGCATGATAAAGAAGGCATAACTAACTGCACCTGAGATTGGGAAAGATTTACTATCAACAGCAGTAGTGAAGTCAAGGAAGGAAAGGGGGTCGGCATAAAGGCTTGGTGCTACACATGACCTACCTATATGTATAGAGGACACTGTGTATGTGTGTGACTGGCTGGCTGCTTTAGGATTTTTTTTTTTTTTTTTTTTTTTTTTTGAGACAGGTATCAATATGGAGCTCAAGATGGTTTTCAACTTGCTATACAGTCCCAGCTGGCTTTGAACAGAATCCTCATTATTTCCTGGGTCTGATTTGATAACTCTTCTAGGGTTAAAAAAGAGACTAAGTGCTAGAGATATCTACAAGTAGGAAAGATAGGCTTCTGTCCACGGCGATCAAATGAATCTTGGAGGAGGCAGGGGGTCACATTTTAACTGAACATGAGCTAGAAGAAAGATATTCTAGGTTCATGACTTCTGTACTCTTTTGAGGGGAGGTGGAGAAGGGGTTTGCTGACTGTCCTATACTTGCTCTTGATGAACGGGCTTACCACAGTCCCCTTGCTTCTGCCTCCCAAGTACTGAGGCTACTCATTTTATGTGGTTCTGAGGATCAATCCCAGGATATACATACACTGAGCCAACACCCTAACATCTAAGCTGCATCCTCAGCCACATGGCTTCTCTATTTTAACTGACTTAGCCTCATCTATTCTCTAGTTGAATCAGCTCTTTCCTTTGGGTTTCCATAATCTTCAACTGTAAAAACTGGACTAATGCCATCTATTCCAGGAGGTAACAGGATCAAGTTCCCAGTGACTTCTCTACTAGCACCTGCTTCTTCCTTGCATCACTATTTAGTAGAGGCCACTGTTCAATATCCTAATCTCCATTGCATCTTGATGATGCTTCCTTCCTGTCCCACTTCTCACCTTATCTTGTACCCATGATCCCAACTGAGAGAGAGATTATGTATGGCCACATTCTTTTACGAAAGGACCTTGCTTTCTATGTTATTTTTTAATTTCCATATATTATAAAAGAACGGGTTGAGTTATTATTAGCAGAGATATAGAGAAGCCAAGCATGTAGATTTTTTGCCTAAATATAGATACATCACTTTTACTGGTTGAATTCCTGAGAAAAGCATATTCAGAAGGAGATTGGCAGATGTGCAATTTATTATAGAATGATTCAGAATCAGTGTTTAGCAAAGGGGAATAGGACTGGGTAGAATCAAAAGTGAGTGCTGAAGTAATCCCAAGGAGCAATTCTAAGGAAAGGACTAGAAAGTTGGCCTGAGTTGGGATGAAGTGGAGAAAATTGCATCCCTCCCATAATCACTCACTACCTGAAGGCCACTACCAGAAGAAGGGAGCCGTGGCAATGCAGCCGTTAGAACCCAAGAGATGCTGAGATCGTTCAGTCTGGATTGGAGGACCGAACATGGATGAATCTGAAGCAGAGAAACTTTATGTTTCTTTAAATGATTATTCCATTTAGGCCATAGATTTTATCGATAGCATAGATTTGAAGTTCTCAAACCCGGAAGGGAGGGAACAGCGTATTAGCCTCCCACTGCTGCACTAATGAATTGTGCAGAATTGAACAGTCAAGACAATACAAATGTCTTCTCTTTTACAACCATAGAGAGAAGATCAGGAGTTTGAAATTAGTTTCACTAAACTGAAATAGAGGTCTCAGCAGAGATTGCATTCCCTCAAGACTAAAGGGCAATCATTTCTCTGCTTGTTTTAGCCTCTGGAGCCTGCCTGACTTCTTGGCTTCTGAGCCCTTTCACATATCCTTACAACCTCTTCCTCCCATTGTCTCATGTTATGTTCCATCATTTGACTTCCCATACAGACCCATTTAACTACATTTAGGACCCAACTGTAATCTCCCTACCTCAGCATCCTTAACATAATCTTACCTTCAAAATCCCTTTTGTTATAGCAAGTAACTATCTGTGGTTCTGGGATTAGGATACAGAAATTCTTGGAGGACAGTATTCAGAGTATACAGTATTGAAGTCAAACCCTATAACACTGACACTAGCACTTGGGCAAGTTTATGTAGTCTTCATTAGGTGCTAACCTACTCTTCTCTGTCTTTCTTCACAACATTATTACTAAGTAATACTTTACACTTCAATAGTCACTAAAGTCAGAAAACTTACCTTCTCTATTCTGGTCAAAGGAATCTAGAGCAAGAACACATAAAGATGACTTCAAATCTAGATGTCTTTTTGACACTTGCCTATAATCCCGCCTCTCAAAAGCCAAGGCAAGGTGAAGAGTTTGAGGCTAGCCTAGGCTAGGTAGAAGATCTTGTATTAAGCCAAGGACTGAAGATATGAATTATTGGTGGAACAGTTATGTAATATGCATGAGGTCTTTGTTTCTATTACTAGCATATGAAACAGAACAAACAGACAGACATTAAGTCTAATGTATAGAAATCATGAAGGAAAACAAGGAATTCTTGAAGTGATACCTAAGAAGCAGGGAGGAAGTCTTTGCTGCTACCTTCCTTCATTTTCTGCTCCTATCAGTGCCTCCCATTGGTTGGACCTAGTAGGAGCCATTTTTCCAAGGAGCTTGGGAAATATGACGTGTGTATGTGTGTGTGTGTGTGTGTGTGTGTGTGTGTGTGTGTGTGTGTTTTACATAGTGTTAAATAGTAGAACAAGAAAGGTATAAGAGCTGGATATGAAATGATGCAGCATATATACTCTAAATCTAATACCCAAATCCCAAACTATCCCTCAAGAGCCAAAGATTGCCAGGTAAACTTGTCCTTGTTCTTCCTATCTCATGCCTTTATATTTAACATTGTCCAAATATATAGCCATTCCTCATCAGCACACCTATTTTCTCTCTATTCCTACATCCTGAGTTGCAAATGATGATACTCTCCATTTGCATGATTTCAAGATTACTCTCCTAACTGAGCCTTGGAATGTCTTAGCCATTTCCCTTCCAGCAGCAGAAACAAATAGGACCTAGGAGAAGCTAGAATCTGTTGTGAAATGTATTCACCACTTATCAGACCAGAGAGCAGAACTAGAAAACAAAATGGCCTTTGGAAAAATTCCTGGCTCCTCAGTGGATTTTGATCAAAAGCTATGTAGAGCTCATTTTAAAATCCACCATGTTTCCTGAATGTACAGGCTATTTCTTTAAATATCTCACTCAGTCCCACTTCCGTCCAGGCAGTGCTGTGCCTGGTCTCTAATCCAAATGATTACCAGACCCAAGAGACTATTTAAATTGGGTTTAATTTCATCATAATCTTTAGGAGCACACTGAGTTCAGTTCATTATGGTGTTAAATGAAGAGGGAAGTTTTCTTCCACAAAATCCTTCTTCTTTCTTCCCCCTCCTCCTCTTCTTCCTCCTTCCCTCCTCACTTATTTCTGCTCAGATTTTTACCTATGTAAATTCTTTACTTATTAATATGGGTGGATTTTTTGTAGATGTTTTTTAAATCATGTTTCTTGGTTAAAAGTTGTAAAGATAGTTTCAGAGGTCACAGCTGAGGCTCCTGTTTCTCTCTACCCTACCTCCCTTAGTATCAACATCACATAACTAGAGCACAGTATCAAACATACTCAGTCATCACAGCCCTCCGGGAGGACGCTTCACCTTGTTAATGGAGACAGTGAGTCTCTGGCAGGTGATAACAGACATTATAACCCCTTCAATGTTCCCAAATCTTACACTAACACAGAGGTTCCAGTAGCAACTCTTTTACTCAGTCCAAAGTTCCTACCATCTCAGTTTTATTTGGTAAGTCAGAAGCTAAGGGCCTCATTAGAGGAGGCTGCTCTCTGTTTTCTCTCAGACATTGACATAGGGTTGTACTGTCACAGTATGACTCAGTCCCCTCTACTCCTCACTTCCTCTTGATGGAAATAAATTTCTGCTGTTCAGAGACTGAAGGGACATAAACCTTTGTCCCCACATGCTGTTCCTTCACTTTCATATGTTTCTGTCACCCCATGTCTAGTCTCCTTCTCCACTCACTGCTCCCTAATCTCCAGGTAAGTCTAGATGTCAGCTCCTCTCCAGTGACACCTCTTTTGTACCTTGTAGGTTCACATGATTGCCTCTGCCATGTGCTCTCTGTGCTGACACAGTGAATTGTTTATATCTGAACCTTTTCTGTCCTGTATTCAAAAAATAAAAAGCAAAAAGCAAAACAAACAAACAAAAAAAACCCAGTAAATTCTTTGAAGTCAGAAATTTAATAGTATAAGCCTTTATTACCATTTTCAGGGCAGTTAAAGTGCGTGAATAGAAGGATTCAAGGAACAATTCTGTCTCTCTAGGGAAACCACAGTGAGGCTTTGAAAATACATGGATCCCAGATCATCTCCTCTTGAAGTCACCTGTACTGTTTGCAGTTAGTTGTTTCCGAGCGTGATATAATAGAATACATACTAACTGCAGAGCTCAGGTTCATTTGACCTTGACAAGGTAGACTGATGACATGGAAACACCAAGATTGAAGGCAATAAGAATTTAACGTGAATTTGGAATTTATTCTTGAAGATTGTTGTGGCCGGAGCTGCCCCACATTGGGCGTCAAAAATGTTGAGAGCTGCTCTAGCCCATGTTTGGGGGCCAAAATGCCAGGGACCGCACTATCAATGTTGGAACCCACACTGCCAAAAGCCTTGGGGGGTAAATGATTAGAGCCTGCACTGCCCCAAGCTACTCCAGTCCAAAGGTTGGGGTTCAGCAAGAGAGAGAGAGTGAGGACGGACTCAAAGAATGGAGACCACACAGAGTGTGACTCAATCCCGTTTATTCTTCAGTCTCTCTTCTTCTCTCCAATTCCCTAATTCTAAGTTCCTAGTCTCTTTCCCAGTTCCAAGTTACTTCTTCCAAGTGCAAGTCCAAGTGTAAGTATCTAATAATAGTTGCCTGCTTCAAGTCTCAAGTGCCTACTCCAAGTGCCTAATACTTAATAATAATTTCTTCTGTCTGCCTCTCGCCTTTTATATGTCTCACTTCTAAGCCACACCTCTAAGTCACACCCTTAAGTTACGCCCTTAGGTCTTATCACTATATCACACCTTTAAGTCTCACACACCCAAGGGAAGATCCTGGGTATCTAAAAGAAGATGTTATCAGAGTGTGCTCAGCTGTTGTAGGCTGTTGTAATCAAGTCTCTTGTCAGGATATGTGTCTCTTGTCAGGATATGTGGCTCAAGATGGCTGCATGGATGATAGCTGCCTCCCCACAGAAGATGATAGTTTAAGTGCCTGATTATATTTCTATTCTCTTCTAAAATCACACCCATATTAATAAGTAAGGAATTTAAATAGGCAAAAATCTGAGTTCAAAAGCTAGTTGGGTCAGTGCTATATTCAAAAGATTTAAGGAAAACCTTGGAAGCTTCTGGAGCTAGACAGCACTTGGTTGGCTGGAAGGTGGCCTAGCAGTGCCGACAGCACAGAATCCCAAGTGTGTCCAGGAACATGAGGCTTATGAGAAATGCAGGATCCTGGTATTGAAGGCCTTGGGCATCTGAAGAAAGCAGTAAGTAGTGGCTAAAAATACAAAGATTCGTTAGATGCCTTATAAGGAACAAGCGGAGCCCCCATTCCCTTCTCAACCTGCCAGTCACTCCCACCTCCAGCAAGTCAGTGTTTCCACTTTGGGAAAAACTGAACCAGAGAGGTTCTGCACATGGGACCTCACACATAGAATAAAACAGTGCACAGGGGATTGGGGTACAGTGGAGTACTGCAGAGTGAGTGAGTTATGTAATCACACAGCCCCGCTGCCATTTCATCCTTCTTCTTTTTTATAACTCAACAACCAGACTTCTCCTCTGCATTTGAGAGGAGCATGCTCTTGATAGATGCTAGAGAAAATAACTCCAAACATACAGCAGAGACCTTCATATGTAGGCTTGTACAAATGAGCATGTCTCTAGCATCTGGACATGGGGACAAGGGTCTTGGAACAAGCCTAATAATCACTGATTCTTCTCCAGTTACACAACATTGCCAGTTCACATTTTAGCAATTCATTCTTTCTTCTTTTTGTCTTTTGTTATTTCTTTTCTCTTCCTCTCACCCCCCTCCCCTTTGTACCAGAGACTGGAAAACTTAAGTCTTCATGTGTGCTGACCACTCGACAATTAAACTAAAATCCTAGCCCAAGCACCTCATTTATAATTTGGTTATGTAAGCAAGGATCACCAGATCGATCTCTGAGGACATCCTTCCAACAAACAGAATCAAAAAGAATTCTGAGAAGCCAGACAATGCAGGGAGTTGAGGGAAGCTCCTTATTCCCTGGAAGTGATGTGCATAAAGAGATTCATGAAATGGGGCTGGATCTATTCATTCAATGGGCACTGTGAGGAAAGGAAGAGCTCCAGAATATTTAAGTATTCAGATTATGCCTAGACCATCACTTCTGAGGGGATCTCCTTGTGAGAAAGGCACCAAGAAAAGCATCCCTGGCACCTTTGGTAGCAAATGGAAGAGTTTTGAACCAGAAGTAACTAAGAGAGCTTGAGCCATCAGTATCTGGAGGTAGGATGGAAACAATAAACAGGGGGGAAAATGGTGATAAGTGAGGAGATAAAGCATGGATAGAATACACTGTGAACTCTCTGAAGGACCCAGATGTAAATTGATGATGAGAAGATATGCTTCACTTGAAGACAAGAAAAGCAGGAGAAATCATCCCTCATGCCACTCTCTTTTCTGGTATTTTAATGAAAAGTAGCTGAAAAATAGAGATGATTTATGCTATAGAGGAGATAAGACAAAGGATTTATCTAAAAGCTCAAAATGGGAAATTTAACAATTAGGGAAATAAATACTAAAGTTTTGCTGAAAATTGGCTTTTGAGTCAGGTGTTTAGTGGTGCATGCCTTTGATCCTGGTGTTTGGGAGGGAGAGATATCCAAGATAGAGGCTATCCTGGTCTACAGAGTGAGTTCCAGGACAACCTGGGATATTCAGAGAAACCCTGTCTCAGAAAAAGAAAGAAAATTGACAAATTCTTATCTAAATGAGTTCTTTTTTACATTATCATTTTTCCTGCTGAATAAAAAATGAGACCTTCCATGTCTAGCTACAGTTCCCTATTGAGCAGAACAGGGGAAGTGAGATGGGATTTGCTTTGGTTGTATTTCTTGTTGTATTTGTGGATCTAGTAATGTATTCTAAACCAGGGTGATCATTGCCGGGCTGTATTAAAAAGAGAGTTTTGTATATTGATCTATAGATTCCAACTTACTAGTGGCTTAAATATGGTGCCTCTGGGATAGGAAGTACAAGGACCCTTCACCAAAAGTCCTACAGATACTTTCCCATCCCAGACTAAAGGAAACAAATTGTTAGCAAAAAAAAAAAAAAAAAACAACAACAACAAACAAACCTGGGCTGAGCTAAAGTGGCCTCTAGAGCTGAGTTTCAGTCATCCTGCATCTACTGAATTTTTAACTTTTCATTGTAGAAACTGCAAATAATTGACACAGGCTCTGAGTCAGCGCTCTGCTCTGATCCTCACCCCCATGGCTCAGACTGGCTCCAATTATAGGACCTCCTCCTACACCTGCAGAGGCTGCCTGCTTGGGATTCCTTTTTCAATTATTAATTAAAAGGAAAGATACTTTTACCTGACTTGGTTCTACAGGGTTTAGTTTCCCCTAGCATGTTTTTATTTGCTTGTAAATAAAAGAAAACTTAAACGCCTACTTACTTTTATTATTCCTTCATCTCCTCCCATGGACCTAGAGGACAGAATAATCAATTGCTGTCTGTTTTATTCATCCCTACCTATCACTATAGGACAACTTGTCCTTAAGTACAGAGAAATCTCTTGTTTCCTAACTTCTTCAGTTGCTAAGGCTGCATCCCTCATACTTCCTGTCATTGTATTTATGAATGCTTGAGACCAGACCCCTAGGTCATAATGATGTTGTCTCCTTAAATTGATGAGTCTTGATGTATTGTTTTATTTGTTCTAGGTTATTTTCTTTGTTTCCTCCAAGTGACATCTTCTTTCTGTACTCAGTCATTTACCCAAACTCCAAGCCTAAATGGACATAGGGCCCCTGGATTGTCTGTTGTATGTCATGTTAATAAGCAGGGTCCATTATTTAAAAGTCCCTTATCTTGTCCATTCTTCTTCATTAATATCAGAATCACTTTCTCTCTCTCTCTTTTTTTTTTAACATGGACCTTCAAAAGATATATCTACATTGCTTCTGTGTTTTTATTCACCGTCTAGTCTTTCTGTCACAAACCTGACAGGCAAATTACAAATGTCATACTCTTTTGCAAGACATTCAGGGATTATGTAATATCTTTGTTTCAGAATTCAAAGTCTAAGTAAAACACAATGGGAAGAAAAGAATATATTGTTACATTATTGCATTTTTATCTTTTCTTGAATGGCAGTTTCATGTTCACATGCACCTAGGATCATTTTCACTTTATTGAAGATCTTTTGTTAAAAATTAGGCTAACCATTTCATAGGAAGTAGTTTGTTGAAATAATCAAACCATTTTTTGAGCAATGCAAATAACTAAACTAAGCATGAATGGTTACTGTAAATTATTCTAAAGAAATTTGATTTAGTTCTTATTTATGTGTCTAGAGATTGTGGGTCAATTTCCATTATGAGATTTTTTTCCTAATTACATATTATAAAATACTTGAAATATTAAGATAATAAATAAGAACATATACATCTCCAACACAAAAGATGATCTTAGGAACTGAGGGGAAGTCTGGCTAGATGATTATATGATTCAAAAATCACTACCTCATAAAAGGAGACTAAAGTTAAATGTACTCAATACAGACCTCTGACAGTGATTTTCTTCATCAGTTGAAAATTAAAAAAAAAATTATTGTAAGAGCTACACAGGGATTGGTCATATTTATTCCATTTTCAACATATTTAAGATGGCTAAGTCAGTTCTTTATTGGGGTAAGTGTAGGGCAGCTACAACAACAATGTTATCTCATCAGTTCTGAAGAAGCTGCAACCATAACCATTCACCTTGCTGATAATAAGGAAATCATTATTGATAGTTGAACAATTGTAAGTTTGCTGAACATTATGAATGAAAAACATCCATTGTGTTGGAAGGAAGGAAGGAAGGAAGGAAGAAAGGAAGGAAGGAAGGAAGGAAGGAAGGAAGGAAGGAAGGAAGGAAGGAAGGAAGAAGGAAAGGAAAGGAAAGGAAAGGAAAGGAAAGGAAAGGAAAGGAAAGGAAAGGAAAGGAAAGGAAAGGAAAGGAAAAAGGAAAGGAAAAACAGACCACCATAGCTTGATGCAATATCTGAGGAAGGGCTATTAAAAACAAGTTGGCTGGCAGAGATGGGAAGCTATTTTTGCAAGGTAATACATGAAGTATCCTAGGTATCTTGGGAGGGAGCCTTTGATGGTTTGAATGAGAATGGCCCCCATAGGCTCATTGAATACTTGACTCAATTAATGAAATTGTTTAGGAAGGATTAAGAGGTGTGGCCTCGTTGGAGGAAGTATGTCACTCAGGATGGAAAGACTCATGATTTCCAGTACTCTCTTTGCCTCATGTTTTGATCAAGATGTGAGCATTCAGCTGTTCTGTCACTCTGTCATCAAAACTGTAAACCCCAAATAAACACTTCTTTATAAGTTGTCTTGCTCATGGTGTTTTATCACAGCAATTAACTAATTGAAAGTAACTAATATGGAAGTAAACCAGGAAAGTCAAGACCAGTATCTGAGGGAATGAGATGGGACAAGGAATCAATAAAATGATTCAATAGAGAAGGAGTTAGGGGCCCTCTGGCTCTGTTGTGGTTAAGAATTCTAAATAGGGCTGAGAAGATGAATAAGTTAGTAAAGCGCTTGCCATGAATGAATGATAGAATACCTTCTCCATGGCTCCCCATGGTAGATTTGATGAAAGAAACAGTTCATGGCTCTAAATTATTTATTTCTATTAATCATGAAAAATGGAAAATACTGTACCAACTTCTCAGTGTGGACCTGAGATTAAATACCTTTTGCAGGGAGGAATGTCTGGGAAGGGAAGCTTATTGGCTAAACCCTCGGGGCCTCTAGGTACCTCATTAGCATGGAGAACTCTGTTCTGGGTCTACAGGACCACAACTCACATTTCCCTATGTGGGAAGTGTAGCACATGATTCAGGTCAGTAATTTGACAAGGAGCAGGGAGGTGCCTACTGAGTTAGGTGTAGGGGTTTCAACCTGCTTCACCCACCAAGCTTCATGGCATAGTTTAAGGTAGCACACTTAATCTTCCTAGATCCACATTTAAAAGCCTGGCACATAGCACATGCTTATAATCCCAGCACTGAAGAGGCAGAGAGAGGCAGACCCCTGGGGCTCAATGGGCATCCAATATAATCATCTTAGCAGGTCTCAAGCTAATAAGGGGTCTAGTCTCAAAAAGCATGATAGACAGTGCCTGGAGGATGACACCTGAGCTTGACCTCTGGCCTCAGTATCTATGTGCACATACATCTACACACCTGTGAACCTGCACACATTCATACACATATAAACACAGACTCAAACTTTGATGTAGACCTGGTTCTGGGATGGTCATATGTACAGCTCCTCCATTAGATAGTAGAATTAGAGTCCTTTAGTGTGCCAATCCTCTTGCCATTAGTTCACTAATGGGTATCATGGTTGATACTCAGGCAATGTAGTAATGAATTAACATATGTTGCAATACAACACTCTCATATATATTCTTTAAGTGGATAGGGATAGTAATCTTAGGTGTTACTGTAACTATTCAGAACACAGGGCTCCAATGATGGAGCCAAGAGTATCTAGTCAGGCACGCTTTTAAGAAAGAAAATATACCCAGTGAATTTATATTTAGGTTTCTAATGAGCTCACATGCTTTGGCTTTTTTTTCTCTGATGTCTCATGCTGCCCTGTAGGGCTGCTGTTGGGAGTTCTTGGGCTACTCTGAGGTCTTCATTTTCCTCTCATAGCTCCACAGTTAAGATAAAAATTAAAATCACCAGTTTTGGGTAGGAATTTTCAATATTGAGGTGGAAATATTCTACCTCAATAGTAGGTGGGTCAGAAGTTTTAGGAAAGACCACAGTGATATGAGTTGTTCTATTTGTCATGTGTTTATACTTGTGTCTTCGTCTGACTCTCACAATCTCTTCTTAACATAAGCCAGCATCAACACTGTCTCCATTGGTACAGAGGACTACACAACTGTAGGTGAACTTTGCAGTGTCATTTTTCTGTCTTTCCATTTATCAAGATCCTACTCAGGTCCTAGGACCACAGTATGTCTGACAGGAATCGTATCACATTTACCTCCAGACCACCTGACTCAACAGGTTCTGCTTTCCTTTTTTATTCAAACAGAAAAGAAAACCAAGTTTTCTCTAGGTGGAAAAATCTATACCATGAATCAGTAAAACATTGAACATTCAAACTTAAGCCAGTTTTACCAAAGAGCCTGTTTTAACCTCAAAAATCTATGCCAAATAGTATTTCCAATTACCAGGACAAGTAGAGTTCGCAAATTCCAAGAAATTTCTGTGAAAATTCTCTTCATTTTTCTGTCTTTCTTTTTCACTTTTGTTTTTTGTTGTTGTGTTTTGTTTTTTATTTTTTTGTTTTGGTTTTTGGTTTTTGGTTTTTGGTTTTTTGACACAGGGTCTCTTTGTGTAAACAGTCCTGTCTATCCTAGAACTCACTCTGCAGACCAGGCTGATCTCAAATTTAGAGATCCGCCTGCCTCTGCCTCCTGAGATTAAAGGTATGTGCAATCATAACCCAGCACAAATTCTGTTTCCTAAGAAGGCTAGTAATCTGCCTTTCTGGCTCCATTAAGCAGAACTTGCATTTAGTCAAAATAAAACCTGGTGGTGATATGTGGAGCATTAACACCTGTATTGTAGGAAGTAATTGCTTGTGTTTTCAGACTGTGGTTTGCCTAGAAAACTTATTTCCCCTGTTAAAGAATCACTGAAGTTTTGCCTGACAGCTTCCCTAAAAAAAACTATTTTAGTCACAATAAATGAACCCAATTCTGTTTGGAAATCGCAGGTGGTAGCAAGAGTGGGGTTCTAAGACACAACCTTAGTTCAGTTTGTTACTGAAATTTGTTCTAAAAGGCTGATCTATTCAATAATAGGCAAGGTCAGGAATCAGGTTTTTTTTTTTTCCCTAGAGTCTTCATTCAAATTCAATAAACACATTAGCATTTTACTAGTCATAACTGAGTTCTATACTCTGTACAGAGTTAGGAACAGAGAAAAAAGGGACTTCATTCTTGCTCTCATAGTGTTCATGACTGAATTGCTCAGTACCAGAGTCATACAAGAGATATATGCATTCTCTGATTGCCTGGCATTTCTGATTTAGACTGAATACTGACAAAATTCATTTGTTATCTCTTTATATCTGTATCTCCCTCTCTTTCTGTCACTTCTGTCTCTATATCTCTAACACTACCACACACACACACACACACACACACACGGGAGATGGAGGACACAATGGAAAATTCCATGTCTCTTTTTCAACTCAGAATCTGGTTGGCAGTCTGAAGGATAAACTAAGTTGAAGGTTGAAGTAAGAGCCTTGAAAACTCTTTATGCAGAAAAGGCAACCTGGAAAGATTCCCCACTCAAAGACTTGCCAGTGGCCATAGGTCAGCTCTCTTGACAGCAGGCAGAAATTCAAGCGTATAGCTAAGAAGGAAGCCATCAGAGAAAAGTAGTTCATCAACACAGCACCCCTCTAGGCACAGGTACTTGTACAGTGGCTTGCATGCAAAGCTCTAACAGCACCTCTCCAACCTAACATAATGTGGCTGGTCCCCTTCTGTGCCTAGCAGGCTTTGAAGTCCCAGGGCAGCTAAAGAAATAGGTGGTGAAATGGAGGTTGTTGGATATGTTCTGAGCTCCAAGTAAATAAAATGAATTTTGTATCATATAAAAGGGTTTTGGAAATGCATTCCTTCTTGAATGTGAGGTACAACCAGGGTTCTCCCTTATATATAACTATTTGAGAGTGTAGTGTGGAGAGGGACAGTGGGGAGGGGAGAGGGGAGGGAGCAAGGGAGGGAGGGAGGGAAAAAAAGCACACAGTGATATATGTCTTTGAGGTTTTTTTTCTAGTCTAAATCATTCATTATCATATATTGATTCCAGGACTCACGTTCATGTCTGTGCGAAAATACATTTCAGTTATGGTATCAGAATGAGCCTTTGTTCACTTGTTTAAAACTGTGTGATCAATAGCTGGTGCCTTTAAAAATCAATACTGCCTAGAACAGTGAAGGTGAAGTACAGCCTGTTGGGTATTCAGAATGGCAGTGTGTAGGAGCAACCGTGCTTTCCTCATTTCCCAAATGGGGAAACAGTATCTCTAAGCAGATGGGAGATTTTCCTACCCTCTCAGAGCCAGGACTCCAGAAACTCTGCCTCCAGGGGACAGCTTTGAAATTCTAGTTTCTCTCTGCACACTGTAAATAACCAGCGGCTTTTCATAGAGATTGTACTTGCCCCAGTTTGTCTGCAGTATCTTGGAGCTAACTGTGCAGCTTATTCCAGGCAAAGGAGAGCTTATCCATGAGTAGTTGCCATCTAAAAGGCTTTTCTTACTCCTTGCGTACAACGGAAGAGCTTAAATGGCAGGTGCTCTTTTGCAATTCACAGGAGAATGAGAATTAGTAGCAGTGACTTTGGTACCCTAGCAATTAGCATGGTATGCGGCCTGTTAATCAATGCCGAAGAAACATTGAGAAATTAATGAAAGGAAGATGCCGCAACAACAAATGAAAGTACCTGTGGAGCAGTAGTCTGAGATTGGGTTTAGAAGTGACCTATTACGCCCTTCCAGAGCATCATTCCTGGGTCTTGATAACAATGGCAGGTATGTCTAAGTAAATAATAGTGTGACCTCAGTAGACTGCACATCACTGGCATTTATCTCAATCCTATCAGGTGAGGCATTAAAGCTCAAATCCTTTAGCCACCAGGAGATTCTCACATGTCTCTGTGTGTAAAACCCTTAGGCACATCTCAGGGGGGCTCTTCAAAGTAGCTTCGGTGTAGTGCTGGAACGGATAACTCAGCTGGAGACTAGTCTCTGTGGCTTGGGTGGATGTACTCTACTATACAGCTCAGTGGCTTTATCTGTTCCTTTCTAAGCTGTGTTCATACTTAGAATAAACAGGAAAGGGATGCTACTATCAACCTCAGTACCACAAAAGATTGGATATACATTTGTCCTGACCCACCATGGGAATAAGAGTTAAGCTGTTTCGCATCAAATTTCATCTTGATTCTCTAAACCAGTTTGAAAAGTAAACCTCAAAATGTACAGGTAAATTAGCTGAATCTTAGTAATTCCCAAGGTCTCCTTGTTAGTAAATGGCATAATTAATCCTGAAACTAGGTCTCCTCTCCTAGAGCTCTACTCTGCTCTGCTCTCTGTTTCTTCTAGTAGCTGACAGCTGTTAAGTCAAGACTGTGGAGGAATGTGCTGCCCCACCCCCAAGCTCACTTGGGGTTGCTCATTACTTATGCCAAGGTTCTTTCCTACTCTCAGATTCAAAGCACACAGTCTTGAATCATGGATATAAGCATCTGGGCACCATTAAACGCTGGTAGATTAAACAGAATACTCCTCCTTTGTATCCTAGGTTTTCTTGTTCAACCTTGACAAATTGCAAAGGAAACCAGAGCATAGCAGAGCCCCCCTCTCACTGAGTAGTGTGTGCTGTGCAGACCCTCTCACCTCTCCTCCTGAGTGTCTGTCAGTGCTGAAAGAATCCTGACAGATGAAGCCGCTAATATAGTAGAAAACCGCAGCAATACTGGAATTGGACAGCATCATTCTGAGCTCCAAGTAACTATGGCTTTGTAGGAGTATTTTGTGGGTCATTTAACTTTTATCAAGAAGGGACAAAGCATTCCAAACTACGGTTGCCTTTTGCTTATTCCTGTCTGGCGTAGTAGATGTACTTTACAATAGGGAAGGAGAGGCTAAATCAGATGCTTTTAGACATAGACTCATTTCCACACGACTTGATAGAACACACCATGTTTGTGAGTAATGAATCAGAAGAGGTTATGAATTTCACATAAGAACAAGAAATGACAGTCATTACCAAGAGCCAATTGTTCTGATCCATGAGCTCTCTGAAATCTTCCCAGTGTACTTGAGATAGACACCATCATTGTTGCCATTTTGCTTATAAGAAAATTGAGCCAAGAGTGGATAATAACTTACCCAATGATGTATAGCTGGTGTATGAGTGGGCCAAGAAGTTGATAACCATCTATATACCCCAAATCTTAAGCATTCTGATATTATTAACCATCATGTCAAAATTGAAAAAAAAAAAAATCTAAACTGCCAAATGAGTGATTACAGCTAGAAACAATCGGATTTATTAATTTCTTAAATGCTTAGTGGATTTTAATGACACATACACTAAGCACATTTTCTATAAGACACACTTTTCTGTAAAAATGAGTTTAGTAAAATTCTGTGCATTACTTCCATTCGGTCAATACTGATTGTTCTGACTGCAGCAGAATGTTCAGAAGGGCTCACTTTGAACCCTGAAACCTCACAGTCACTGTATCTGCTCTAGGAACAAATCTTCCCTTGCAATGAGTACCATTGATTGTCGCTGCCTCTGCTGATGGCTTTATCCACTCCATCTGGAACTCCATAGGCTTGCTCGTATAATTTAATTTTTTTTTTTTTAGTTGGCATACAAAATAATGGATTTCCTTCATGCGTATTACTGTGACTTGTTTATTGCTTCTCCTTGCTCCGCCCTCACCATCTGGTCTCCTTCCTCCCTCTGTATAGTTTCTCCTTTGCCTTCATGTACAGTTGGCTTTAGATGTCTCAGAATATAGGGGGCGGGAATACAAAGGTACCTGGGCTTCTCATGCAGAGGGGACAAAGAGTTCACTGAAGCCAGTGTTTCCTGACTGCCCTCTGAACATTTCACTTCGGAGTTAGTTTTCAGTGCCCTCTCGCTAGTTTCAAAGGCACAAGAAGTATGAAATGATTTATGGTTTCAGCCTTCACTGGATGCCCTTTGCAAGCAAAGCAGGGCAGGCTAGAGTGTTGCTTTCTACTGTGGAGCCCTACCTTAGCATTATCAGACTTAACATCCTCGTAATCTCACATTCTGTAAGCAAATCCATTCAGGTTCTGACTTGCTCCAAGCTAGATGGTGTAAAGACTAGCATGTTTTAAAAAAAACTCAGTTGAATGTTTGGAGGTTTGAAATCAAGAGTGTTTTGAATTTGTCCGAAAAAATACCTCAAAGGGAGAGAGCAGACGCAGTAGGGAAGCAGTTAAAGAAGTTGAGTTGATAAGAGTGGGTGTATTAGTTGTTTGTGTTTGGGGATGGTGAGTGGATTTTCAATAGTTTTTGATAAGATATCAAGATTGGCATCTCACAGTCTACATAGAAGTTTATTTCTGAAGCCTTTCTAACTATAAGCTCAGTTTATCTCTATGAATTTGAAAACATGCAACCTTTCCCACCCTCACCCCATTTGTATCTGTAAACCTATTGTTTATGTATTGGCTAAACTATGTGAGCCTCTGTCTTCACTTTGAAAAGGTAAACAATAAGTAGCTTTGAATACAAGTTTTGTGACTGAGCTGAGTGCCGAAATGCTAAGGTGAGGATAGGACGGATGCTTGATAAGACAAAGGCAGTATAAGTTATGAGCTTCAGAGAACTTAAGCATTGTACATAAGGGAGGGCATCCAATGTAAGAATGTGGCAGAAATATTCCGGTATCTAATGAGCCATACAGCAATGCAAATGAGCTTTATTAGTAAGGCAAGTATCCTGTCATCATATATGCTGTAGCTGTGTAATCCTAATGAGAACCCTTGAGAGAGTCTATTGATGTTCTTAATTGTGTGTAGGTTAAGTGTCTGAACTGTTTTCAGTGCATGGTGTGAGTGAGTTGAAGAGAGCCTAGAGAGCAAGAAAAACATCGAAGTGGTTTGGCAGTGGTGGTAACATAACAGAAAAATGTCTGAACCTTGAGCCCTTGTTTTTGGAAATGTAGATAAACATGTGCCACCTCCCTTCTCTTGCAAATAATATTGAGAATTGGCAATTTCTTTACTTGCAGCTATTTGATAACCAGGTTTATCTAATGACTTGGCTCATTCCTTATTCACTGATCAGTCATTTAGAAAAGGTGTTCTGCACCTCTTAACCGTATCAGATTGCATGCCATAAATATGGAATTCTTCCAATGAGACATGAGCTTGTCCAAAGAGGCTCAGCCTAATGGAATAGGGTAACCACACAAATGATTGCAAGATGCTGTGAGAGAGTATCTAATGAGCAATGAGGTAATAGAGGCAGTGCTGTGATTGACACAGGCAGTGCTGTGATAGAGATGGTGGTGTGATTGAGGCAGTGCTGCGATACATAGAAGCAGCGGTGTGATTGGTAGAGGCAGCACTATGATGGGGCAGTGCTGTGACAGAGGCAGTAATGTAGACCACTGGATAGACAGGGTGAGGTGCTGATTGTAGATGCTTTTTCAACTTTCAAGTCTTTCTGGTTGTGAAGCAGAGAGTCCTATGTCTCCATGAAACTGAGTGACATCCAGGACTGATACTTAATCTTCAGAGAATAGTCAGATGGCACGGATCTGAGGATGCTGGAAGCTTCCACTCTGTATCCCCAAACAAATCATTTCGTAAATTTGTTTTGTTTGTTTGTTTGTTTGTTTGTTTTTCTCTACAATGTGAAAAACACATGCCTATAATTTTAGCACTCAGAAGGCTGAGACAGGAGGAACACAAGTTCAAGGCAGACTGTGCTACGTATACACAGCAAGTCCCATGGTAGCCTAGATTATATAACAAGATCTATTTTTAAAACACAGAAACAAAGTGCTCATGGGAACTGTTTAACTGTTATGTAAAGTATTGACCAGTATCTTTAATTGTGGTGCCATAGTGATTTATTCTATAGTATGCACAAATACAGTAAGGCACTTAATTATTACATCATGACAAGCAGAACAGGCCTAAACCCTAAAGACATGAGGCTAGTTAAATAAACAAGTGTAAATATAGAATGTGAGTAAGGAACAATCTTGTTTATAGATTTGGTAGAAAGTAGCTAGCCATCCATGTTATACTATTTAAAAAGGAGGAAAAACATTAGCACCACCCATAGATTCAATGTATGTATGTGTGATCATGTGCTCACACACATACCCACAAGTATCCCCAGCATACATGTCACTCTCCTGATAAGCTTTGGGGAAGAACATCTGTGAGCAAGAAAGCTGAGGAGGCTTTTCCATCTCTCTTGTGTGTTTCTGTATTGAGGTTTTTTATGATATCTATAGGGTTCATTTTATGACCTAGCAAAGAGCTGCTCACACAGCCCTGTGTGCACTGGGTACAGTGTGGTCCATTATAAACATTAGTTAAACCTTCTAGAGAGCAAAGAAATACAGCCAGCTCTAGATGGGTTAAATCTGCTGACAATATCACACCAGTGCTCTTAAGTTTTCCCTTGGAATGAAATGTAGTGTTTTAGAGTAAAGTCGATAGATTTTAGATGAACTGTATGATTAAGTCTATATTTTGCTTATTTAAAGCTGAATAATTAATACAAAGTCTGCCAAATCTTGGTAATTCCAGAATGTACTTCGGCTTCAGAAATAACTAAACAAACTATTATGTGCCTTTTTAATCCTCAGAGTACAGATTTTATGTTTTACATTCCAAACTTAGCATTCTGTTAGCTGTTGCCAAGGCTTTTAGAGACATCCATCTCACAATTACCAATATGTGCAACATGATCTGAAATTAAAGTCAGCTTCATAGAACTTCTTAATTACCCAGCATTTGGAACACAAGGCTGGAGAGATGGCCCAGCACTTAAGATCACTTGCTGAATTCCCAGAAAACCTCAGTGTGTACTCATACATAGTCACACATACATATATACACATAAATAAAAATAAAATAAATCCTTACTAAAAATAATTTGAAACACTCTAGGTAAATAATTACTTTTATTACATTAATTTAGTTATCTTTGGTTTCATGAAAAGTTGTAAATTGAATTGAAAATCAAATTATTTTAAATTGTACTGGTGAACAACTGGATCCATGACACACACTATTAATGCCAGCACTCAGAGGCAGAGGCCAGTCTGGTGTACAGAACAAGTTTTAGATTAGCTAGGGCTACATTAAAGACCTCTTTCTTTATATGTGTCTGTCACTCTCTATCTATGTGGGTCCACCTCTCTATCTTGTCTCTTTCTGTCTGTCTCTGTCTCTCTCTCTCTCTCTCTCTCTCTCTCTCTCTCTCTCTCTCTCTCTCTCTCTCTCTCTCTCTCCCTTTCTATTTTTTTTATCTTTCACACACAAACATACTCGGGTAGAAATTAAACTGAGAAAATCTGATTGAAATTAATAGGTTGTATCCATTTCAATATCCTAGTTATGATGATGTGCTATAGTTTTGAGAAACAGGAAACTGAATGAGGGTTGTATGGAATCGTTTAAACGTCTCACAAGCTGGGAATGTCATGGGTCCTTTTCTTCCTGTGGATTTGTGGGTAAAAAGCACTGGTAAGCAGACCTACTGCTCTGAGGTTGAGCATGTGCCAGGTACTTGGTAAGGAACTAACAATAACGGCGATCAGTAGCCTTGTCTATACAGCATGCCTAACCCTCAGAAGACACCAAACCAAACTTACCATTTTTTTCCCTCATTCCCAGATTACGCTCGATTTGAGGCCAAAATCCATGACCTTCGAGAGCAGATGATGAACCACAGCATGAGCTCCGGGTCCGGGTCCCTTCGAACCAATCAGAAACGCTCCCTGTATGTCAGGTAGGCATCAGAACATTTCTGATAGGATGTACTGGGGCTGAACTGTTGGCTTAGGAACACGATGCCTATGTTCTAATTATCCCATGTTTGTCAGTATACTTCTGCTCAAAGGCCTTGCATTTAACCATTTCCAAGTAATTTTTGAAATGTTATTAGGCCAAAACTCTTTCCTAACTTTATGTTTTCAATTTTTTTCTCTTGAAAAAAAAAATTAACGGGGAGGGTCTATTTATGTAACTCAAGTTAACAAATTCTAGAATTTTCTTGGTACTAGAAACACAAGTATATACTACCATATCCAACCCTTAAATTATTTCTTGATAATATTAAAAATATTAAAGTGTAACATCAGTTGCATTAATGACTGAAGCTCCAGACATTTGCTTGCAGTCGGTCTTAGGAGAAACTATTCCTTTTTTCTTCCTGACCTACCAGGATATGAGTGTGTTAGCTCTTGTGCATTTATTAGAAATCGGCTGCTCTGTCTAAGAGTTGTGTGTATTGCTGCTTTTCTGAACCTTCTGGTGGAAATACTTTGCTTCAGTAGAATCTCAATACCAGTTGTCTCTCAGATCATAATGGTTTCTTTTCTGACTACCTGAAACACATTAATTAACCTGGCATGGTAACTCACACCTGTAATCTCAGTACTTACAAGATGGAGGCAAGGAGACCACCACAAGATTAGGAGCAACCTGGAGATGTAGTAAGTTCCAGGCTAGCCTTGGCTACAGAGTGAGTGACTTGAAAAGGCTTGCCAGCATTTTCTCCTCATGGAAACATTGAATGAGGTCTATAGACACTCCAGTATAACATGGTCTACTTCCTAGTACTAGCTTCTGTATTATATCTAAGTGTCATCTATTTATGTGTGTGTTCCTGCATGTGTTGTGTGTGTGCACATGTATGACCACACATGTAACATGTGCTTCTACCATGTGGGTCCTGAGGACTGAACTATGACCTTCAAACTAGGTTGTAAGCAACTTTGTCCACCGAGCCATTTTGTCAACAGAGGACTTTTAATAAATAATACAAATACTAACAACTTACAGTGAACAAGGTCCCTTATGTGGTCAGAATGAATGTATCAGATCATTTTAAAAGAAGCACATTCTTAAGTGAGACTTGAACACACTTCCATATGAAATCTCCCAGACAAAATCTCGTATTTGATCTTCCAAAATCCCATTCTGTCATATCTATAGACCCAACCTTAGCATCTAAATTAGTCTGAGAGACAGAGTAGTACATGAAATAAAGGCCACACACAGTAAGAGCCCAGGACAAGAACTCTAAGGCCTTGTTCTTGCACAATATGTAAAATAGACCAACAAAAGAAGACAGGATGTAAAATGGACTAGCAGAGCCCAAACAGAGTCCTTACCAAAAATGGTCCCGGAGACACTTGCCATATCTGGAGCATGCCTACAAGAGCTGTACCAAATTTGTCCGTGTTTATTTTAGAACATCAACTACTCACTCTCTCAAAATAAATGAGTAGCAGGGTTTCTTGACTATTGAAGTATAAAGTAATGAGTGTCTTTCTGGTCTGGAAATGACATCTTGGAGTATTATTTTGCTTGTCTTGCTTACCTTTGAATGCCAGAAGGTACCTTAGCTATTACCAGGTCTGCTCTGAGGACCAAGAAGAAGACACGTTTGCCTCGGAATCCCACAGCTGCTATGACAGTCAACTCTCCCCCTAGTCCTCCGTTTCTCCCCATTTTGTCCCATCTCCCTCCATCTTAGATCATAGGTTCCAGCTGTTGGATGTATTTTTGCTGTGGTTGCCAGTCTTCTCTGGCAAGTGCTTTGTTGGACATTCAGATGAATGAGAAGTGAAATTCAAGCATACCATTTTAGGATTATATGGGATATATGTTTGGGCTTTCTCTGTTGTTATCCATATATTTGCAAGAAGTAAAAAACCTAAATCAGAGAGTTCACAAATTTTGAGCTAGGATAAACAATTCAATATTTGCCTAGTTTGTATGACTTCTACTTTGCCTTAGACTTCCTCCCTACCACCCCCCCCACATAAATATACATACTCATACACATGTGCACATATACACACACACACACGGGGGTGGGGGGAGGCAGGTAGTAGCTTTGGCTCTGGCCCTATTAGAGAGGGTACAACATCTTATGAGCCTTCTGAAGCTGGCCTTATCCCTGTGGTGGACATGATCTTTCCAAGTGGTAGCACTGTGTTTCTCTGAACTCTTGAAACGAGAGAAAGTAACCAGAAGTACCCGGCTCAAGTGGAGCTTTAAACGGGCTCAAAAGATGTTCAATCTAGGTGGAATTATTTTACTTGTCTTAATCTGTGTGCGGCACTGGAAGTGATGTGGGAGCAGTGTACAAATGAAATTGATTGACACTCATAATTCTCTACATGTTGTACAGGGATGATTTCAGTGTGTTTACACTATTTGACTTTTATGTTTCCTGCATTGTGGAAACCTATATTTGAAAAGTCTTAGCAACAAATAAAGTTGGCTGGGGATATAGTCCAACAGTACAGTTTTCACATAGCCTGTAAGAGAACCTGGATTATAAACATAATATCAAAAAATGAAGGAAAGTGAAGTGTTAAAGATACAGCAATTTTCAGAGTACTAGGCAAGTACATTATTGGTTCACCCATAGATGTACTTAATCTCCAGAGCAGCTATGTGGGATTTATTTCATGTCATCAAAGCTGTTCATATGAGCAAAAGATGCAAGTAGATACCTAGGTGGAATAACTGAACTCATCTCCTCATAGATGTTCTCCCCTTCTGTCCATCAGTAAAGAGCTAGATTCTAAAAAACATGGCTTTCCTTGCTGCTAAGAGAACTACAGTCAGAGACAGATGGTTTTATTTTTGTTTGTTTGTTTGTTTGTTTGTTTGTTTGTTTATTTTGGCTTTTCAAGACAGGGTTTCTCTGTGTAGCTCTGTGTAGGCTGTCCTGGAACTCACTCTGTAGACCAGACTGGCCTCGAACTCAGAAATCCGCCTACCTCTGCCTTCCAAGTGCTGGGATTAAAGGCGTGTGCCACCACTGCCCAGCGACAGATGGTTTTAGTTCCCATAGAAGCACAAAAATCTAGAGAAGCTTCCTTTAAAGGGATAAATGCACCCAGATAACTGGGAGAAGGCTGGAGGTCAGACAGAAAACCTGATACATATATCTATCACTTGCGAGTGGAAGGTCACATTAAAGAAAAATTTGCTCTATGTTCATTTGTTAATAAAGGATATTGAGGCTTCCAGCAAGTAACTAGAGTCCTTGTTATGAACTTGGCTTTACCCATCAGTGTTCTGAGTGCTGTGCTTTACTCTCAGTCATGAAGCATCTTTTAACTACCTGTTCTGCTCCTAAACCCATAATGGGAGCAAAGGACTCAGCCAAAAAACACGTCTTCTGCCGCCTGCAGGAAACTCACTATCCAATAGGAACCAGGACAGCAGTTAAACGTAGTAGAATGTAGACAGAGAAACTTCTGGGATTTTGACTGCTTCCTAATGCACAATATTTGAGTTGCTATTTCTAAAACTTTTTCAGTATTTTGACCCTAAGGATGAAGGGCATTCATTGTTTCTCATGGCCCTGTAAATAGAAACATGCCTAAAGAGGGGAGAACTTCAGTATTCATCAGTACTCTTTGCTTATGTATAGCGTGTACTTCATTGTTTTCCATTCTGTGTGATCAGTCTCTCTGTACTCAACGATGGTCACAGCTGACTGCCTTGATTTAATAACTCCTCAGTGGATCATGATATATGGCTTACAGATACACAGAAGAGTTCCAGGTCAACAACTTGGTAGCCAGTCAAGCAGGAAAAAACACTTTCCCTGCATTAGCAATGCAGTATCCCAGGGATCCCAAATGCTTGCTAGTGTAACTACTTTGGTAGGGGGTTATGATTGACATAAGGAAAGAAGTAAAAATAGAGGGAAATATCTGTCAATCAAATACCTTTAAAAAAAACTTTTATTAGTCTATAAAATTATCTCAGCCCATCAGTCAGGAGTATGGCATCCTTCTTTGAATTAAAGAAAGAGATTCTGCCAAATGGTTCTCTTCAGTTTCCCCAGCTAGACTTGACATGGGAACAGACTTTTGGGTCCTACTTAAGATTCTGTAGAGTAGTATTTAAGCACACACTTGTTGGATTCAGCCAAACACAGATACTTTAGTTCTGTGACCATAGAGAAATCAGAGCCATCTCCTTTGGCTTAGTTTCTTTGTCTATGGGAGTAAAAATGGTAACAGGAATAATATATGATGAAGTGACTATGATCATTTAATAAAATAGTGAATTTAAATGCATGGCTAATCAAAAGACATTGATAAATCTTAGTTGACAATCATTATTTATTACAAAGTCTGCCTGTCTTATTAGGGCAGATGCAGGTCTGAGTTTCATCCCACTGCTGGGGTGATAAAACATTGCTACACCACTGCAGTCATCAAGTGCTAGGCTTTAAGGAAGTGCTGAGATACTGCTCAAGGGGTGGGAAGCTGAAGCTGGGGTTTCCTAACTCCTGGGCATCTAATTGCAACTGGAAAACTGCACTGAGGAGTCAGGTAACAAAGGGTTGGGTTCCAAGGGCCTGTGATGAAGTGCTCGGGACTGGGAGCTCCAAACTCCTCGACATCCTTGTGAGGAGTTGGGTCCTGTGTAGTTGGGAATATGTTGGGATCCTGGGACTGAGGATAAAGACAGACCTGGGACCAGGGGAATGAGAACTCCAGCTTAGCCTCATTCGCAATTTTAGCAGGGTTGTCTGGGAGCAGCACAGAGGAGCCTTTTGAGGGAGACTTAGGCTGTGGCTCTGTAGTCAAAGGCCTTCTCCATGCTCCCCATGGTGGCTCTTGATGAAAGAGATAGTCTTTGGTTCCAAACTGGTTTTTGATTGTTCACTGTGGGAAATGGATGGATACCACCTTCTCAGGGAGGCCAGAGATTAAATTCCTTTTGCAGGAAGGAATGTCCGGGAAGGGAAGCTTATTGGCTAAACCCTCAGGGTCTCTAGTATTTCTTTACCATGGAGAACTATGATCTGGAATACATGACTGACGTGGGGAGTGTGGTCACATGTTCCAGACCAGGAATCTAGTAGGAAACAGAGAGACATCTACCACTCAAGTGGGTCTCTGGGTGTCAGGGTCTCAGGCCCACTTAACCTTACCAAGTTTCCTGGTACAGTCCACTGTCCTCATAGGCAGAGACTGTAGAATTGGTTGTGAACAGGCATTATTGACTTAGCACTGGGGAGAACTACCCCTCCACTTCATTCCCATTGTTCTATTGCTTTCTTTCCATAGTAAAAGAACAAGGTTTCCTGGTGGCCTAAACTCCGTTCTTTCCTCTGCACCATGTCGCCTGAAAAGAAGGCCATAGTTTTGTGGCCCCAGAATGCCTAGCTTTGTCAACTTCCTAGTAAGACTCAACCCAGGGAAGCCTGAACAGAATTCAGTAAGAGCCACCACAAACTCCAGTCAGTGCACGAACAGCTAGCAGTCCCATGTCCCCACAGATATCAGCGCTGCCACACCCACAAGGTTTCTCTTTCTGCCCCTCTGCTTTCTTTGGGGGCTCCGGCTCCCTCTTCAATTCTGTTTTGAATACTAAAGACTATTCCTTTTATAATTGTTCTTTATTGTACTGAGCACTTTTTCTTTAGGTGGCGATTTTTGTTTTATGGTCTATAAATAATGTGACCAGTGGGCTGAAAGCAGTCTTCTGCCCCATTGTTTTCACACATTGTATATGGATATTGTGGCTGCCTTACTGCTTTGATAAAGTACCCTCACAGGCAACCTTAGGGAGAAAGAGTTTATTTTGACTCACAGTTTTAAGGTACAGCTTTTAAATGCCTGTTATAAAAAAAAAAAAAAAGGTACCTTAATAAATATTTATTAAATGAATGAACTCCACATCTATCTTTCCTATGCAAATGTAACCCAAGTATTTGAACAAGCTGGTGGCAGTTAATTACCAACTGGGGACAACAAGTCCATCTGTATCTTCAAGATACAAGCACTGCCTGCCAGCACTACAAGTCCAGGAAAGATGTGGCATCGCCAGGAAAACAGCCTGCTTCATTTGTACCCCAAACTCTCACACTTCATTTTAATCAGGGCCTAATTTATAACAGAATTAATATATACACAGAGACTTGTTAGAGAGAAGGTCTCAGACAAAGCTAAGGTCTTGGCAAAGTTGGCCTTTCTCTTCCAGGAGCCAATGTCTGGATGTTCCTTTAGTGGCAGGTTTGAAAAAAATATTCTCTGCAGGACGCTTTGTTTTGATGGACGTTTGGGGGATGAAAGATTATTCCTATATAATTAATTATGGTGAGACAAAATACTATATTGTAGTATTCCTTTGCATAGGTAGAGGATTTTTCTATGCTAGTCATTTTCCTTTGAATAACAGCACAGACATCCACTCTCTATTCCATGGCCCCATTGGTCCATAGCCCAGTCATGGTGGGAAAGATAGTGGCACAAAGGCCAGTCTGCAACCTCTTTTTTTGTGGCACAGTCACTTCCAACCTTACCTGATAATGGGTTTTATCAAAAGATATAAGGCAAGGTCATGACATCCACGTACTCTGATACAAGGGGGAACTTTTTCTGCCTTCCTCCAGCCTTCCACTACCATCCTTGGAAAAGGTTACAGCCAACTGTGTGTGAACTGCCGCTGAGTGCCTGGCACAGCATTGGCTGATATTTATGTTGCCCTTCATTCCTTGACTTCTAGGTTCTTATTTAACAACATTTATATACTCTGAAATTGATTGAACCATGACATAGTATGATGCAGCAAAATAGAAAATTAAAAGTGCTGAATTAAGAGTGAGTTTTCGCCGGGCAGTGGTAGCTCACACCTTTAATTTCTGCACTCGGGAGACAGAGGCAGACAGATTTCTGAGTTCAAGGCCAGCCTGGTCTACAGAGTGAGTTCCAGGACAGCCAGGGCTACACAGAGAAACCCTGTCTTGAAAAACCAAAAAAAAAAAAAAAAAAAAAAAAGAGTGAGTTTTTTTTCTTAAAATCTTCCAGGAAAGAAGCTAAAGGGATGGCTGAGTTAGTAAACTACTCGGTACATGAGCAGGAGGACATGTCTTCACATCCCCAGCAGCCATATAAAATGCTGGGTATGGCAGTCTGCATCAGTAACCCCAGCACTGGGGTCACATAGACACAAGGATCCTTGGTGATCATTGGCCAATTACTAGACAATAGCTAGCTTGCTATTTGGTGAACTCTCAGCACAGTGAAAAAGAATATCTCAAACGTGATAAAGTGGAAAGCTATCAAAAGTGGCATCAAATAGCAGCCTCTGGACTCCACCCGTGTGCACAGATACACACTGAAAAGCCTGTGCACACCATACATGTAACACAAAAAATGGGTATGCACGCACATGTGCACACTCTTAGGGAGGTGGCAAGATACGACCAGGTAGCTGTCATTCTATTCAGGTATTCTATTCAGTTAAGCAGGCTGAATAGAATTTCTTAACTGGGAAGTCCAGAGGAGAGGTAGAAAATACGTGACAAAAATCAGACAGCAGCTTGGACTATAATAATGAAAGACTCAGGAATTAATGTGCTATAGCCCCACCATTGACTTGCTTTAAGCCTCACAGCAAAGTACTGTGACAGGTACAATTATTGTCCCTGTGCTAAAAAAAAAAGATATTTTCAAAGAAATCTGAAAGCTAAAGAGCTTTACAAACAGCCCACATAAGCCATCCAGTTAAGTCTTTGTTTATACTATAGTGCAGTCAAGTTGAAGTTGGCCCTGTAGGAGCACTGCTAACATTCACAGTCATGAAATGTGTGTTTCTTTTATGTTATATATTAAATTTCTCAAGAAAGACATTCTAGGGCAAAATGTGTAGCTTATTATGCTGGCTAGTTTTATGTCACCCTGACACAAGCTAGAATTATCTGAGAGGAGGGACCAGAGTTGAGAAAATGCCTGCAGAAGACTGGGTGGTGATGTACCTGAGCTAATGGTCCTGGGTTCTATGAGAAGGCAGGCTGAGCAAGTCTTGAGGAACAAGCTAGTAAGCACCACCTTTCCTTGACCTCTGCATCAGCTCCTGCCTCCAGGTTTCCACCCAGTTTGAGTTCCTGCCTTGGCTTCCTTCATTGGACTGTGATCCAGGGTACGTAAGCCAAATATACTGCTCCCCAGTTGCCTTTGATCACCGTGTTTCATTACAGCAATATTATATTATTATATTATTATATTATATTATATTATATTCCTAATTAAGACACTTACTAATTGTAAACTCTCCCCCCCCCCTTTTTTTTTAAACAGTCTCACATAGCCCAGTATGGTCTTGAACTCAGTATATAGTTGAGGGCTATCTTCACATTCTTATCTTCTCAAGAGATGGGATTTTAGAGGTCAACTATCTTACCCAGTTTATGTAGTATTATGAGTCAAATGTGGGGTCTTCTTATGCTAGACAAATACTCTCCAAACTGAGGAACAGCCACAGCCCTCAGTGGCAATCTTGACTGTCTCGTTTGTAGTATAGACATATTACATCTCTCACAGGCCCCTTAGGATTACTTTGAACCATATCTTGGAAGGAGCTCACCCTATGGGACTTATTAAGTCAGAAGAAAGTTCTCTTGTTTCTGTATGTATTTAGAATTTGCTTCCTTTAATGGAAAATAAGTTTTGATTCTTCATTTATACTTTGAGACTCATTATGCTTACTCTTACAGCCATTTGCATTTTTAATTGCATCTATAATTGTGGAACAAAGGGCTTTATGTTTCAGCAGCCAATTTTATGCCTGAAATAGAAAAGAGGAAGATTCAGGGGTGCTGTCGTTGTTGGTTTTGTTATTTCACCTTCCCCTGAAATCACAGTTTGCCACTAAGTATTAAAAGGTTTTAATTTTTAGATTTCTGTAGGGATGGGAGAGTCTCCTGGGTGACCTTTCCAATGGCACCACATTTCTCTCCAGCCCTCTGGCATATCCAGACTTCATAACTTACTGTTATTGATGGTTGGCCTGTCATTTATGTATTCATTGATTCCTCCCACTAAAGCTTTTCTGAGCCATTAACCACCTCCTTGTGGCTCAGGTGTTAACAAGATTAATAAGGCATTTTTTTCCTGCCCTTGAGAACCCTCCGGTCATTCTACTAATCTAGATTTTGATTCTTGGTTCTTACCCCATAATAATCACATTACTAGAAATGTCTTATCTCCTGAGGAAATGCTTGGGTTTGATGACCAAAATATACCAGTTCTACAGGGCAGGCAGTTCTATCTAGAAGAAAGAGGGGAGAGAGAGAGAGATGGGGTGGAAGGGGGAAGAGCATATGAGGTACTCCAAGTCCTCACAAGAGAGAATTGCTGAGAGAGGGCATGATGAAACAGAACGAACTCTCACTTTAACTTATGAAGCAAATACACAATTTATCTTTTTAAAAATGAGTGTTACACTTGTTCTTTGACAATATCCATGTGTGTAGAAGACTTTCTGGTTTCTGCCTCCCATCTTCTTCACATCCTGACCAGCACCCACCATCACAAATCTATTTCTCAGATTCATGATTTTTAGTTTTGGTTTGTAACGTAGTTTGGTTTAACCAGATCCATCTATATGAACATTGTGTAGGAGTTCTCCATTGGACCCAGATGGTGCCACCAGAGAGAACACAGATGAAAGCAGTGACTTTCATTTTTTTCTGACTCTATCAGTAACAAATAGCTCAGCAGTGAACTATAGGACCCCTGAACCCCTTTCACAGGTGATAATTGTTGATAAGCTCACTCTTGTATGAACTCAGTGCGAGTATCTATAGCTGCGGTGGATTCACTATCGTGATGGTTGTAGCTTACTCAGAAGACGGCAGTTCTCAGCCTTCTGTCTATATTTTCCAACTCGTACTTTTTACTTCCTCTTCTAGAAATCCTCCCTGATCCTTAGAAGGCATTGGATACATGTCTTTTTTAGGACTGAACACTCATCCCTCACTTATTCTCAGCACATTGAGCAGCCATGAGTCTCTGCACTCATCAAAACTTACTGGAAAGGGAAGCTTCTCTATATGAGTCTGAGAGGAGCATTTTATGAAAACATAAATATTTAGAAGGCAGTTTGACACTGTGCCAGTTAAGCTAAACAACAATGTTCAGTTCTACTGGACCAGCTTCTCAGGATCAATGACCTATCACATTGTGGGTTTTTGACTAATCTCTTAGTTAAGGTTTCTATGTCTGTGAAGAGACATCGTAACTAAGGCAACTATTATAAAAGAAAACATTTAATTGGGGATGGTTTACAGTTCAGAGGTTTAGTCCATTGTCATCATGGCAGGAAGCATGGCAGCACACAGGCAACCATGGTGCTGGAGAAGGAACAGAGAGTTCTGCATCTGGGTACACAGGCAGCAGGAAAAGAGGGTGACACTGGGTCTGGCTTAAGCTTGTGAAACCAGAAAGCCCAACTTACTGTGACATACTTCCTCCAACAACATCACCCCTACTCCAACAAGGCCACAACTAATAGTGCCACTCCCTGGTGACAAAGCATTCAAATCTATGACCTTATGGGGGCCATTCCTATTCAAGCCAACACAACTAGGTTAACACTACTTGGCATGAATTAACTCTATGGACCAAGCCTCAAAGCCTATCACAGAGCAATTGGTTACCTCTGTAACAGCAATACCACTATTGTACTGTAGACCATACAGTATACTACGAACCATACAAACTAGAAAACAAACCTGTGAAGAAGGACATTTTCATTTAATTCTGGTATTTGAATTATACTTACTTGATACACCTTAAATGAATTTTAAAAATTCTCCTCCCCTCCCCTTCCTCCGTGTGTGTGTGTGTGTGTGTGTGTGTGTGTGTGTGCATATAGCATGGAGTTCTCTCCTTTCATGTGTATCCCAAGGATCGAAATCAGTGGTCAGGCTCAGCAGCAGACATTTTTAATTGCTAAGCCATCTTGTTGGCCCATTGGATGAGATTTTTTTTTTTTTTAGTGCAGTGAATATAGTGATTAAACAGAACATAATATTAAGACAACCAAAAAGGAGGCTGGAAAGTTGGATTAATTAAGAGCATGTGTTGCTCTTATACAGAACCAAAAGATCTAACATCCTCTTTTGACCGACCACACATGGCAGAGGCACACACATGGTACACAGCAACACATGTAAGTAAAGTACTCATAATAATAATAATAATAATAATAATAATAATAATAATAATAATAATAATAAACTGGGGCAAGAGAACTGACTCAGATTAAGAGCACTTGCTCCTCTTTTAGAGCAACCAGGTTAGTTGTCAGCACCCACATTGGATGACTCACAACTGCCTGTTTCTGAGGACTACCTTTCCTATGTCCAGAGGTACCCAATTGGCAAAGTACACATACATACACTCAGGCATACACACATTATACATATGCATATACACATATATATACACATATAGAGAGAGACATATATATATTATAAACAAATCTTTAAAGAAAGGTCCATGTTGCACTGATCAAATGAATAAAACTTCCTTCTCAAACTGTCTCAGACAAAGCCTTTTAAACAACTAACAAACAAAGCTGTGTTTATCATTGCTTATAACATCTATTTCCCATTTTATTATAAATCAGTAAGTACAGTAGCAGTTATGAATACTCACAATGCAATCATAATAAAATACAGCTAAGAAATTGCCTGCTGTGTACCAGCTAGGTTTTGAAGCACTTTGGATGCATTATTTTGCTTACTATTCACAAACTGTCATGAAATGGGTGTTGTGATTAGACCCACCATAGGGAAGAACGGGTTAGATACAAGGTTAGATATGAGCTCATATTAGAACCTGAGCATGCTGTCCTGTGTCCCTATTCACTAGGCCATATGGCTGTAATAAACAGCTTTCACATGTTTATTTTTACTTAATACAGCACATCTACAAATGGATATTACTTTCCACACTGTTACAGATGAAGAAATGGATAGTTCAGAACACTAAGTTCTCTATTCTTTTCTCAGAATACTCAAGTGCTTGATTGAGTCAACCTTCTCTTCAAGTTTGTGAATTCACCACCAACTCATGTCCTTTCTAATGGGTACCTTGTGTTTTGCTTATTGCCATAAGAAATATTACATGGGTTTGGGGACTCTCCTTTTCCTTTCCTTTCCTTTCCTTTCCTTTCCTTTCCTTTCCTTTCCTTTTCTTTCTTCTCTTTTTAAGACAGGTTCTCACTATGTTGCCCAGAATATACTCCAATTCTCAACCCTCTGGACTCAGTTTCCTGAGTATAAGGAGCAGGTTACAGATTTGTATCACCATGCCCAACTAGTAGTACATGAGTTTGTATGATGATGATTGTGATTGTTAATTATTGTTATTATTTATGTTATTCTTATTATATTATATGGGTGTTCTACCTACAATTATGTCAGTGTACCATGTACATGCCTGGTGCCCAGGGAGGCCAAAAGAGGGCATTGTATTTCTTGGAACTGGAGATACAGATGGTTGTAAGCCACCATATTAGTGTTGAAAATCAAACCTAGGTCTACTCGAAGAGCACCCAGTAGTCTTAACTCCTAAACCATCTGTCTAGCCCCTAGTATGGGAGTTTTAATTTTTTTTATTTATTAATAAGTCTTTGACAATTTCGTGCATACCTAATGCATTTTGCTCATTTACAGGTATCATTAACCTCTTTCATCCCCCTCCTCACTCCCACTGAACTACATCTTGGTGGGTAGCTCGTGGGTTTTAATAGAACTACCCATGCTTCATGAAAGGTTGGATGGACTGTGGAAGATTACTCAGTTACTTCCCATCATGTACTCTAGTTTGTGAACTCATGAACAAATTCCTCATTCTCCTATAGTCTCAGACCAACTGACACAAGTCTCCTGAGCCTCCTCTGCCAACCAGAGTCTGAAGTCAAGCTATCTCACAATAAAAGAGCACAGTTAAGATACCTTTAACACATAGATCCTTTTGTGTGACAGGACATGCAGCCTGCTTTTCTCCTTACCTCATCATTATTGAGGTACCATGGAAAAGGAAAAAGCGAGACAGCGAGAGCACAGGAAAGACTGCTCCCACACAATGCGGCTCACACGCTCACAGAAGCGCTGACACCTGGTGCAGGATGCATTGTGTGTACTCTTTAGCATGCAACACAACAGGTGCCAATGGCAAAATCCCAAGACTGGGAACGTTGTCAAAGATCCAAGCTTTGCCATTTGCCTAAGAGAGTGCTTTATATGATCATCCATATGCTGATTTATGATTTGTAGAAATACTATCTCCCAGCACCTAGTCCTTGGAAGTCTTTAAACCTCCACCTTCTCGGAGATTTCCACAACCCTTTGACTCATCTGCCTCCTCAGAAATAAAGCTTCCAAACTTCAGTTGGCATCATTATCTCACATCACCATGGCAGTATGAGACAGTTTTTCTATTCCCTTCCTCTCCCCACCCACCGCATCACCTTTGTCTTCAGCCTTGAGTTTTCATAAAAATGTCTCAGAGGACTTTGAGAGTCACTTGTGCCAGTTGGGTGTTCTAGAGGTTTGGCCTGGATTCTCCTTACCTACAGATTTTTCCAACCTGCAACATCAGAGTGAGCATCAGGTACCTGGTGTGGGACTTCAATCAACTAAGAAACCTAAAAACAATAATAGCGCATAGTTTAGTTGAATGTTTATTAATACTATCATTTTTAAAGAAGAAAATGTGGTTTTGCAGGGGAATGATGGTGCACGCCTTTAATTCCAGCACTTGGGAGGCAGAGGCAGGTGAATTTCTGAGTTCAAGGCCAGCCTGGTCTACAGAATGAGTTCCAGGGTAGCCAGGGCTACACGGAGAAACCCTGTCTCGAAAAACAAAAACAAAAGACAAAAACAAAAAAAAACAAGAAAATGTGGTTTTGATACAAAGAGAAAAAATGTTATTTGAACATAAAGAAGAGTTCTTGATTTTATGTTTATATTTTTAAAACCTTTCTAGATGAATCTTCATATTTTTCTTTCTGGAAACTTTTTATTCTCCTTGACAACATCTCTTGATATTGCATTACCAAATGACAAACAGTGATAGGAAATCACTTGGTTTTATATAATTTTCAAAAGACAAAAAGTAGCAAGACAGAAGCTATTTGATTTTAAAAAATGAAGTCCACAGATTTTTTTAAAAATACACTAGAAGGTTATATAAAGTGCAAATTTCACTGTATGGAAGTATAAGATCAAACGTCAGACTAACACATCTTTGAACAACCTCTATTCAAGCTACAGTTCCCCATCTGGTTTATTTATTTATTTATTTATTTATTTATTTATTTATTTATTTATTGTGGTGTTGCAGGTAAAACCTAGGCCTCATACTTGCTAGGCAAACTCTCTTATTCCCCAGTCTCAGAAGAAACGTTCTACCTCCCCCCATTCTCACTCTTACCATGTTTGTCCGCAAGCAGTTGATGCACGACAGTAATCTTTCCTGCTCATTTCTTCAGCTGAAAAGCAGACATACAAACACAGAATTACCTGACATTGAGACTCAAATCCAGGAATACAACCTGACCTCCATTTCTGATTATCTGGGTTATTCTAGCCTGGACAAATTGTTAGTGAGGATCAAATGGACCAGGAAGTAGGGAGAATGTGAAACAGTGGTTTCCTCCCCATGTCACTCCAACACATGTCCCCATCCAACCGGGCAGAAAAGCTGAATGAGGAAGAATCCTGCACTGTTCATAAAACAATGCAATCTTTTCCCATTTGCTTATGTTTTTTTTTAATGCAGCTCTTCAACAATAAATGAATTTCGGCTCTGATTTCTGATCATAGTCATGAACATGTCAGAGTCAGCAGCACTCATCGCTGTAGTATAAGTTGTACAGTTAGAAACAGACATCACCAATAAAGCCTGGAAAGTGGCCACCAGACTGAGGTGTGTCTGTCCTTTGCCATTCAGGGCATTGATTGTAGGTGTTCTTCAGTCATCCCATGAGAAGAACTATTTCCAATGGATGTACATTGTCTTCAATTTGAAATGCTCCAAAGCGTCAAGGGACCAAATATCTGCTGGGCTACCTCTGTTCCTGTTGGTGACTACACTCTCCCAGGATATTGTACCCCAGTGATACAATAAACATTAGTTATGAGAGGAGTCTTGGCCAGATTGTAAACAGATGCTTCAACATTTTCTGAGTCTAGGACATAGTAGGATAGGCAAGCAATAAATAAACAAACAAACAAATATAGAAACAAGCAAAGCCTGGGGTTTGGAGTAGAAATGATATGTGAATCTAAATCCTAGCCTTGTGGAAGAACTACTAGTTCTTGTCCTGTTTTTTAAAAAAGTAACCAAAGAATAATAATAAAATAAAAATCAATCCTGACTTAGCCACTAACTTTTCTTTTTCTGCAATTCCTTTCTCTCCTTCTGAGCCTCTACTTTGGAGAGAAGAGGAAAGTAATAAACACACAATCATAGGCTTAGAGCAATTTTTGTAAATCACCATGTATTTGATATATATGCCTGAAAAGCAGAAAAGATAGAAAATTTGGTAGGTTTTTATTCTCCAGTGTTAATATTACCTTGATATCAAAATGTTACCAGGAAATTATAAGAAAGAAAATTACAGGCTGATCTCTCTTTAAAATTTAATATAAGAAATAAAAATAAAATATTACCCCAATTAATGCAGTAATGTATAGGAAAATAATAATTACAGAAATAAGTGATTGCATTACCTACCCCATCCTTCATTCTGGGACCCATTAAACTCTTACCTCCAATGCAAATCTTCTACATCTGAGCTACACTCCCACCCCTAAAAATACTGTTAACATTAGAAGACGACAGCATTAGTAAAACAGAGGCAGAGCCACATGATTTGGACATTACCAAAAAGACATTCAGTAAGACATAAGCCCTGCCTGTGATAAACTGTTCTCATCAAAAATCAGCTCTCTTGAATTCACATGCTTGTCTCAACCATTTTATTTAATCTTGAATAATAACCGATTCCCTTAATCTAAAGGGCGGATATCTCAAGCTAAGAATAGTCTGTGTGGTACTGAGTGATCTTCTCCATCTTCACCCAAAATATAACTATTGCTATACTTTTTTAAAGCCACAGAGCCAGCCATATTATACCAAGGAAGACATACGGACTTCTTAAAATACTGGACTCTGTACAGATCAATATAGAAGTGCCACTCGGTGCTTTTAGAACTTAATCCTATGCTCAAAGTCTCAATCTGTTTTTCATAGGGTCTCCCACATGCCTGAACAGACAGTAGTTCCAAAAACTCTTGTTAAGTTCATTAGAGGACATTTGCTTGCCTTAGGGTTTTTTTTTCTTCTATGTTTCTTTTAGTTTTCATTTCATTAAATTTCTACAGGTCCCTTCTCATGACATCTTGAAAATGTGTTAAGATAGAGTCTTATGAAACTCAAGTCTCTAGCATTTGTTTCAAAGTGTGCCTCAAATATCTTGTTCATTTTAGAAACAATTATTGACATTGTATATACCAGACATTAAGGGATATCGAAGGTAGTCAAAAATAAGCATTTGGTCCTTGCTTTAAGTCCAGTATCGTATAGGGTGTAGGGTGTAAAAGCATGTAGAGTGATTACATTTACAAGAATGGGCTTTGAAAATTAGAATCAGCAGTCCAGAGCTCTTGCTGTACTTGCTCTTGTAGAGGCTCTAAGTTAAGTTCTCTGCATCCACCTTGGGTGGCTCACAACTGCCTATAGCATGAGGTCCAGTGGATATGGTGCTCTCTTCTGGCCTCCATGGGCACCTGCATACATCTGGGGCATACACAGGCAAGCAGGCACATACATTCATAAAAACAACAAAAAAAAAACCATAAGGATGTCCACATGTACCTCATTAGCCTACACTGAGTTTGAATAATGCTGATACAGTGGAGAAAAGAGCCACTATCAGGATAAGCCATACTTCTAACTTCTCCCCTGCCCTACCCACTGTACACTGGTTTACTTTTCTGAAAAGGGTCCAACAGAAGCTCTAGGCCTATTTTGTTCAATGCATCTTTTTTGCTTTATCCCAATGGCTACATATGAATGAATGAATCTGAGGGGGTTTCAGATATCAGTCTTTTGTAAAGCCCTTTAAGTAGTCCCAATGCACAGACAAGCTAAATAGCCAATCCTTATTTTCTTCCCTACTTTCCCTTATCCTCTCTGTCTACCTTTGTCCCTTTTGGGGGGGGGGGTCTTAATTTCATGCTTAAAATGACAGTAGTTCAGAAAACCTCAGAGTTCTCTATTGAAAGCCTAGAGCCAACCTGCAGCTAGTGGCAAGGCTGACTCCTGGCCGAGCTCAGTTCAAACATTTAGCAGTACCTGACCAAGAACTTGGAAATCAACCCTGAATCTGATGCTTCAAGTGGCTAACACTGAGCAAAAATACCATCTCCTAGTTCAAGGCTAAAATACACTATAAAAGACAGCATCTGTGAAGATTCTTCAAGAATCAGACTTCTGACATTCATAATTTGGTTTCTAGTGAATCAAAGATGTTGATTAAAAGTTCTTGAATTATATGAAGTCACTTTGAAAATATCCAGAACCGCAAAGAATCAAGGTGTGTGTGTGTGTGTGTGTGTGTGTGTGTGTGTGTGTATGACCAAGTTTGCAGTAAATTCAGATACTGCCCTGGCAATCCACATCCATCATTTGACCCTTACCACGACCTTTTTCCTTCTTCCATCTTCTTTACTGACAACACCATTCTGCACCTTATACTCAGCCTATTCCAGGCCTCAGCAATTGGTTGACATGGAAACAGATCAGCCTGCCTGGTGGGAGAGATGTTCTGTTTCCAAGTGAAAATGGCAGAAATTCAAGTGTGATTCACTTCCAGCCATTTTAACCCTTTAGTTTATACATCCATTCAAAACCCCTAGAAACCTCGTGTGTGAAGAAACCATCTTGATCCAGCCTCTTCCTACCTTTGCTACCTGCCATAAAGGCCCTGGATAGAGCCCCAGGGAACATTAGGCACCTTCGTTTTTCTCTTATTTTTTGCAGGCTCTTTCTTTAATCTGTGTACTGTGTCCTCCACCTTCTCTTCTTGTCTAAAAGGTTTGTGATCTTGAAGTCAGTCACCATGGCTTCCAATAAGTGTTCCCAGGTCACACCCCTGCCCCATCCTTGTAGTACTTCCACCCTAGTGACTGTGTATAACTGAAAATTTGTGCACCTGTTTTCTTCCATACACTGTGGACTCACAAAAGGGGAAGCATGTGATCAATAGATCACTTGTACTAAGAATGAAGACCTACGTTTCCCACACTCTTGGGGTAGGTCTTGGTTCCATTAGTTACTAGTCTTGTATGAGTCACCTCATCAGAGCCTCATGCCTAATGTAGAAATAATACAATCTAAATGCTTATTGTCTATCAGGTGTGGGACCACACATCGAGCACATTCCTTCATTTCAATTGAAAAAAGAACACAGTATAACTAATCCCCTTTTGGAAGAATATTTGGACTCAAATCTGAGGAGCTGGCCCTAAATCACTCAGCATCCAAGTGGAAGAGCCAAGATTATGCCCAAACCTGACTGAGTGTGTGGAAAACACCTAACTACCTTCCTTTAGGGAGGAGGAAAGGCTGGCTGAACCAATGGATAGATGAGTAGATCAGTGAGGTCTTGCCTTGAAAAAGCATGACCCTAAACTCTATAAAGATCCAAATGGACCACTCCCTGTGCTTAAGTTTCTCCATGCTGTGGCAAAGACTAATATATATATATATGTTCTTCCAATGGCTACATGTTATTCCGTAAAGTGTGCCTCCTTCCCACTTGACTATTACTCTATGTAAAAGATGTTTTCATAACTGAAAACCAAAAATAAGTGGCTTTGAAGAGCTATTAAATCATTGAGACAGGTATTAAGTGGAAGCAAGTCACAGCCTTTCAATATAGTGTCATTGTTCCTCACTGTTGGGCAGGGCGCTGAAGAAGCCAGTACAATGAGTGTTATCCAAGTGCTCAGAATTAACCTTTAGAACTGAGATGACTGAGAAGTAAAGCATCTGGCAGCACTTGCACCTGAGTCCAGATTCTCAGAACTCACATAAACTGGTAGTGGTCCCAGAGCTCCTATGCCATGGCAGGGAATCTGCAGGCCAGGCAACCTGTGAGCAACAAAGAACAGGAGGCAACCCTGTCCCAAAGAAGGTGAAAAACAAGACTGACGCCTAATGTTCCCCTTTTATCTCTGCATGTGTACCCGCTAATACACACACAAAGGCAATCAGAAATGCATATACACACTACATGCATGTGCATGAGGGCACACAACACCCACACATATGCATACACACATACATACCACACATGCATACATACCCACACATATAAACCCTTAGAGAAATTAATTATTTGATGTTATCCAGTAGGTCTCACTGTTTTCTTTTCTAACCAATAATTTAGTCAAGAAACAGGAACAACAAAAGATATGGTCTTCTTCAAATACCTCTATTTTTATACACAGATAAATGTAAAAAAAAAACTCATTTAATGAAAAGATTTTGTGTTGCTGCCAAATGTATGTAAATAATGCCTTGGAATTCAAAAGGAAAGAACAAAGCTTATCTGGGTGAGCCACCCCAGTTTTAAATACCACACTTTACCAGTAGACTTGGTTACCAGGGCTACTGATTTTTAAATTACAGTGATGAAAATATTACACAGCATGGTCTCCTATAGGAGCCTAGAAGCAACAAATATATAATACTCCTTTGGTCATGTGGCCAATATTGCACCCCCCCCTCCATGTACACACATGCACCTTTCTCATTTCCCATCACGTCCTCCCTCCCTCCCTCTCTCCCTCTTTCCTTGTCTCCCTCCCTCCCTCCCTCCCTCCCTTCCTTCCACGTTGTATGTTAAAGCCAATTCCAATTGTATCCAATGGTCACCATAGTAATAAAACATATAGTGGAAAACAAACACCACAGCCAAAACCAAGTCTAGGTATAATTCCTAATGCCCAAATTGTAATCCACTCCATCTGGCAACATAAATGCATTAGACAAATTACTTTTTTCACTATTTATTTTTATCTTAGTTCTTTTTTTTTTTTTAGAAAAATAAAAGTCTAAGAATATTGACTATCAATGGTTCTGTATGTCTATGAGGTCTGTGCATATTGTTTTGGTGCATGTATGTAAAGTGTTGCATTTTTTGTGTTGTACTGTGGTACATGTACTTGGGGGAGGGAAGAGAAAAAATGTGTGTGCATGTATAGTATGTGTATGTATATTTATGTGTGTGTGCATGTATGTGTGTGGTATGTGTATGTACATACATGTCTACAGGCCAGAGGAAGAGGTTCAGTGACTCCCTTAACCTCCCTTGACCTTTATTTTTTGAGACAGGATCTCTCATTGATCTTGAAGCTCACTGGGCTGGGCTGGCTAGACAATGGGCTGCAGGAGTCCACTGTCTCTGTCTGTAGCCCAGGGCAGAATTTTAAGCAATACTCCCCATGCTTGCTTCTTATGTGGAGTCTCAGCATCTGAACCCAGGTCCTCATGTTTGCCGTTTCAACACTTTACCCACTGAGCATGTCGCCAGCCCCTTTTCATTAATTTCCAAGGAGTCCAAATTGAAAGGCAGCACAGTCATGTTGACGAACATGTGAGTTCTTTGATAAGAGTTTAGGTTTTAATCTGTGTCCTCCAATGATCTTGGGAGAGCTATGTAGTCTCTGTAAGTCCTAGTTTTCTCATCTGTCTCTTTATGGAACACACATGGTACCAGCCTCACATTCATGTTGTATAAGTGAGTCACACACTTCATAAAATACTCAATAGAAACATTCAGCATTCTACATATAAAAGATTCTTGACATTATTATTAACTCAAAGTATTGGTATAAGGATTAGATGAGACTATACATTAAGTTATGTGACATTTTTCTAGACAATCAAGAAGCGTGTCATAAATAGTACATCCACCATGGCTAGCATTATGGCACCCTACTTGTAACTATTCCATAGTCAGTATAGGGAGTATAGCCATTTCCCAGAATTCACTTCAGTTCTTGGCTCATTTGCTTCAGTGCTAGTCAAATAGCAGGATGTTCTGACTGTTGCATGACTTACCTATCTCTTTTTGCTCTATTCCCAGTCATGCCTCTCAGGAGACATATTCTACTCCCTGTCCTGGTGCACACTGGTGTGTTACTGTACACTATGTGACCCTGCACCTCCATTTCTGGCTCTCATTTTTCTGTCTGTCTGTCTGTCTGTCTGTCTGTCTGTCTGTCTGTTTTTTCATGAAGACTGTATAAGCAAGACAAAGCTATCTCTAAAATCTCTTTCGGTCAGATATCTACTAACTCCAAGTCATCTTAACTGGTATCTTAGGAAAGCTGTAGAGAATAGAGACCCAGGTCTTAGGGACCTACTGTCCCCAAGTTTGAAATGTCTGCATGGGGGCCAAGAAGAAGGCTCAGTGTATTTATACACATAAAGGCTGAGCAAAGTGTCACACCCCTGTAACTCCAGTGCTAAGGGAGAGACATGAATAGATCTCTAGGTCTTGCTGACCAACCAGAATAGCTGAAATTGCAAGCAGGTTTAATAAGAGGCCCGGTCTCAAAAAATGAAGATTGAGAAACAATTAAATAAATCACCTCAGTGTCAGCCTCTGACCTCAACACACATCTTCACAGGCAAGTGCACCTCACACATATGTGCACACTCACATATAACAAAGCATAATAAAACAGATAAAGATGAGACCTTATTAGAGAATATTCTGATTATGTAACTTTCCACCTACTTTGTAAAGACATTGGGGCTGCAGTGTCAACGAAAGCAGCAGCTCTTGTGAAGGGATCGGTTTTGCCAGGGGTTTAAGGATTTATAGCTTACGACATGTCTCACAGAGTGTTACATATATAACCAGTATCCATGTGGCAGTCCTCGGCAATAACACCTAATTTTATTGCTTATAAGAGGTAGTGTCAACTTAGGAAAATCTAATGAAGTCCTGTGGCGTCAGTGCAGCTAGTTCACTTGGATTTTCTTTCTTTAGGAATAGAAATGGATATATTTCTATTTTCCAAGCTTCTCTTCGTTTGTTTCTTGGCTTTGTTTAGCTCCAGTGCCGATAACTATTTAAATTGTCTTTTTTTTTTTTTTTAACACAAGGGTGGCACAGAGAATAAAAGTGGGAATACGGAGAATGGAGCGTGTATGCAAAGAGCTTCATGTGCTCTGAGACACTCCCGTATTGCCAGTAATGGAAAACACATTCCTATTTAGGGGCTTAATACCAACTGTTAAATGATTTCCTGAACGTAGTTTCTTGTACGTTTTCATCTGAGTGGCTGTAGAAATCAAGCCAGCTTAATGGAAAAGCTCAGCGTTCTGTCACCTCCAGCTCCCAAGGCTCCTCCATCTGCTCTGCCTGCACTGGGAGCCAGGAAAGAGCAGCAGAGCCAGATTTCTCATTAGCAATAAACCTGTTGGGCCAAGGGCAGGAAAGTATCTGGGGCCCTGCTGGGGCATGTCAGGCACAAAGTGGTTATCTTTGATCTGAGACTTGTGTGCTAGGCCAACAGGGCATGCCTGGGATTGAGGATTGTCTGGATCAGGGTGCTTCCTATGTTCTTATGATTTAGGCTGTGCATACCCTAGAAGACATTGGACCAAGGGAAGAACATTTCTTGCCAGCTTCTCGTTGGTCACTTTCTCTTCTGATTTAGTTCCTATGATTTGATATAAAAATTAGGATGAAACATAGAGAACTTGCCAAGATTTCATATTCTACTTCAGTTTTTAATTGTTTTATTTATCTGGTGATTTTGAGAGAAGATCTCCCTTTATAGCTTGACTGTAGCTCTAGCCTGGAGCTCACTATGGAGACAAGGCTGGCCTCTATCACACAGAGATACACATACCTCTGCATCCTGAGTAGAGAAATTAAAGGCATGTGTACCATGCCTACTCTTAATATTGTACTTTAAAGGGAGCTCTTTGGATATGCTGGCTGCTCTGCTTGCTGTTGTTCTGTTAGCAGAAAAGGAGCTCCTTGAACACCAGGGGGCTTCAGAATGAAAGTGTGTGTAGAATTCTTATCTGTAGTTGTTGAGGAGTCTGCTGTGTTGAAGAAGAAAAAAAAAAACTAATTAGGGACCCTTGGTCATGTAATAGAATTCCAACATTGGTTGTGTTACATTTTAAATTATGATAATAGAGCTATAAATAAGAAAGAAATTCTCCTTCTATTAGCCTGCTGTTGTAACAAAAAGCATTGCCAACTCTGCCTCGGGCTGCGTTAGAGCCAGCCGTAATTTCTGAAGGCAGCCCTGATATATTTAGTTGATGTGTGATTACATAATGAAATACACAGATCAGTGGATTTTTATTTAAAAAAAAAATACTTCTACAAAATCACACCATGCAGAACTTTCCAATACCCCATGGCCAATCCAATGCCTTATCCCTACTCTGAAAGATAACCACTATTCTAAACTTCACTGTATACATTGGTCTATTCATGTGAATTAGCCTATACAGTTTTTGTTCATGTATATCTGGTTTATTTGATAAACAATGTTTTTAAGAGCCTTTCATATTTTCTTATATTTCATTGATCTCCTATAGTTTACAACCTGATCTATTAGTCTGTTGCATAAACACAACACAAGCCACAGCACAAGTGGTCACAGGACAAACATAGGGAGTTCGTTCTCACCTTCCACCATGTACTGTTCTGTTGAAAAGCACTTATATGATTTTCAACCGGGGCCTATGGTGAATAAAGCCACTATACACATTGTTGGACACACTTAAGGAAATATGCGCTTGGTTCTGATATCTACTGTGAGGTTATATGTAAATATCTTAAGCAACTAGACAATTTTAGATATGTGCTTTAAATAAGCAGCTAGATACTTTTCTAAGGGTATTACTCAAATTATTATGGTGGTCCAGAAGTAAGAATGAATATTGGACACTAATGGTCCAAACCATAGAACTCTAGACAATATTTCATGGATGCATTTATTAACATAGTTTCATGTGTGAATTCTGAGACCATGAGACTGAAGCTATTGTGTATGTGAATATCAACAGCTCAACTTTCGGGACTCACAGTGAACTCCACAGAGGCTGGACAGCTGTGGTGGGCCGAGAGGTGTTCCTGACCAACAGTGTAATTGTTTTCTTTGATTTCAAGGAAAAATGAGGCTCTTGCAGTCATGGAAAGGCCTTTGGTACCTCTGAGCCTTCTTGCTCTTTTATGAGATTATAGTTTAAGTTCTGGATACACTCTACTTTAGTAGTGGAGAACTTAAAACGCTGTCAGTCTCGGGTTTGTGTACAAATAATAATACACATAATAAGAGACCCGGTCTCAAAAGTGTAGATTGAGAAGCAGTTAAATAAATCACCTCAGTGTCAGCCTCTGACCTCAACACACATCCTCACAGGCAAGTGCACCTCACACACATGTGCACACTCACATATAACAAAGCATAATGAAACACATAAAGATGAGACCTTATTAGAGGATATTCTGATTGTGTAACTGTATACTTTCCACCTACTTTGTAAAGACATTGGGGCTACAGTGTCTTTGAAAGTTCATCTCCCTTTTAAGAATACAAAATGCTAACAATTTTTGTTTAAAGAGCAGACTGGTTTTGATGAGCAATTTTTGAGGGAGGGAGCATTTCATCTAAAGATACAAGGTAAGATGCTCCAGGAAGCCAGGCAGAAGCAGTTGGTTTAGAAGCAGAAAGGTGCTGAAGAAAGCAGATACAGGCAATGAAACCAGATAGGCCATGTCAAAGCTACCTTCCTGTCAGCAGAGACTCCTAAAGGTGCTGACTCAGCTGAGCTGGAGCCCTTCTGACTGGCTTGGAAAACTTCGCACTTCAAAATTCCCTTTTGTTGCATGGCACACAGCACAGTCTCTTGGGCCTACCGCAGGGGCTCACTCAAATCAATGACCGCCATAAATTTCATTTAACACCTCTTAAAGTTAAAAAAAAAAATCGATCCATCTATAATTTTCAGTACAGTATATTTTTAGAGCAGTTTTAGGCTCACAGCAAAATTGTAGACAAGGTAGAGATGTTTCCATTTACTTCCTGTCCCCAGATGTACAGATGCCAGTCACCATCAAATCCTGCCTGAGTGTTATGCCCCACATTGGTTCCTCCTCCTCAGCCGATGGCGTCTCGTTATCATCCGCAGTTTATGTTAAAATTCCTTTGTATGAGAGTGGGGAAAATGTATAATAATAAAAAATCCTATCTGTTTATTTTACATACATACATACATACGTGTGTGTGTGTGTGTGTGTGTGTGTGTGTGTGTGTGTTATATGTGCAAGTATGTTCACCATGCTGGTGAGTGTGGCAACCAGAGGTCGTTACTGAGAATTTCACTCTAGACCTTAGATTTTGAGTGTGTTAAAACTGGAGTCCTTGCTTTCCCAACTGTCTGCCTAGCAAGTCCCTGGGAACCTTGCGTATCTCTCTCCCTCAGTGCTTGGACCACAGTCATGCACCACCATACCTGGCTTCTGATGTTGGTGCCAAAGATTTAAAGCCAAGTCTTCATGCTTGCAAAGCAAGCACTTAGCCACTGAGCCATCTGCATGGCTTCTAGGTTTGTGATAGAGCACAGTTTCAGTTCCAAGAAACATTTGGTCAGGAGAGAAGTAGGTGTGTGTGTGTATGTTTGTGTGTGTGTGTGTATGTGTGTGTGTGTGTAGCAGGAGTGGGCATAGTTCCTCAAAAAGCCAAAGACAAGTTGACCAGATTATGATTCCAAGAGAGTTATATTAAAGTAGGCAAAATATTTCAAGATAATTGCACTGAACAAAAAAAAAATATTCTCAGAAATTTTACTTCAAGATCACACTTGAAACTAAGTGCTGATCCTGGTAGCATTTGCCTGGGTGTTAACGAGAACTTAACATTGGTGCAGTGTGTTCTTGAGTAAAGGAAGTGGCTTGAAGTATTGTCATGGTGGGTATAGTAAACTACTGTAGATAAATTTTTCAGTGTATCTGAAATCTTGGCATAAAAGCTTTCATCACCACAGTGCTGAGTTTTTTGTTTTTAATTTAGTTTCATAAGCTCTTTGAGCACATTCTGCAAGCATGCAGAGCTGTTCTTGAATATAATTCTGCTGAGCTTAAGTAATGAATTATTTATTCTGAAATCTATATTTGCAACTACTAGTGCCTCCAGTTGAGAGAATTGAAAGTCTTCAGATCTTCTATCTGGGATTTCTGAAGTGTGTTTGATATGAACAGGGAAGAAGCAAATGTTGTTCACATCCATAGATGACAAAAGGCACTGTGTGGAGTGTTCCACATGTGGAATTGTAAGACGATCAGAGAGATTCATAGAGCCCTGTGAGAAAATAACCAGAGGCATTAAAAAATATGGGAGAAAATCACTTAATGCCTATAGACATATGAAAATGTGATCCAGACAATTAACAATCAAGGTATTGATAACTTAACTGTAATAAGGAACCATTTCATATTCTCTGAATTAATAAAAATCACAAGTTGAATAGAACAAGGGCTGGAAAGGATAGAGACCTGATAGAACTTCCCCTACTGCAGCAACTGCTATGGAATCAGACTGACATTCTTTATAAAAACCAAAGTTCCACCCAACAATGTACTTATTAGATATGCACCCTTACATATTTATGTGTATGCATAAGAGACATATAAAAGGACCATTGTACCAAGAGGGTTAATAAAACCTACAGATAATTTAACATAGAAAAGACATATAGAATACATTATATGATAAATTTAATAGAGTGAGCAATTATTGTATACATCCACGTGATGAACCAAAACAAATACACTATGGACTCCAGGAACTAAGTTGTAAATACACATGGTATGGTTGCATATATAGTCCAGACATTTTCAATAGGACTTCTAAGTATAGTAACACTATAAATATAGTTAATGGTTTTACCATTAATTCATGAGGAATACCTCAGGACATAAGGTGATAATGACAGAACCGATAGTGGGGATGGTTTCCAGAAAGATTCTAAGGTACTGTTAATATTGACACAATGTATATAATACTGTGTTGTCTTTAAATTTTATCAGGATGGGGTGGAGAGGGGTGAACAGCTGTCACTATTTGCCTGGCATTCATAAGGACCTGGGTTTGTTCTCCTGCATTGCAGTCCAGAAAAGTAAGATACGAAGAAAAGAGAATCCACATACTAAGAGACCATGTTGCTCCAATCTCCCTTTAAATAGGTGAGACTGAATTACACATAACACTGAGCTAAAGATAAGGTGCCTCATCAGCAGTGCCGGTGTCTGCTACTACCTCCTGAACATCTTCCTAAGATCCTTGCTGTAACACTTTAAAGCAATTTGTCCAGTTTTGCAGAGAGGAGCCAAGAGGCGACTCTGCAACTCAGATTCAGTTTGCAATGCCCAGACCCCATCCTCCCCATTCTGCCCCATCTTCTCCGTTCTCTTGGACTAACATGTTGTCCTACAAGAAGCCAGTTAGAGAGAACTTAGTTGAAGTCTTAGGACAAATGACGTCTTTGTCACACATCTATCCCTGTTTCTCTGTTGTAACTTTCCACAAGCACAAGAAGCTGACTATCGTAGCATTAGTACATCTCCTACTGAGAGGACAGTGCTGTGCTTTCCTGGAAAATAATGACCCAAGAGAGCTAATGGGCATGAAGGCACACACATTTTGCTCAGCATTGTGTCAGGACATGGGTCAATTCAATTACATAATTCATAATGACCAGATTTTCCTACCGGGACACACCAAGTAATTGGCTGCAATGAAAAAAATGCTGGGAATAGTTTGTAAGAAAAATAATGAAGTCAGAAAGCAAAAGGGCTCATTCAGCTCCAGAACTGATATTTGAAATCCAGAAATTTGCTCCGTTCATTTCCTCTGCCCGTGATTGATTCTCACTGCAGTACATTAATCTCTCTGCTACTTTGCAGCAGTTGAACACAGTGCTCGTCTGTCTTCCTGTGAGAGAGCACCCTGTGACAAAGCTCTTTGTAGACTGGAGTCTGGCTTGCCAGGAAAAACCCTAGCAGGTCTGACATGTCCACAAAAAGCAGTGACAGTTCTGTTCTTAATACATGGCACTAAGAGCCAGAGAAACCAGGGTTGCCAGGTATCAAATCAGTGTTCTTATGAACTACAGTGGCCTGTATTTATTTGCAACAATAGCTCTCAAACTCAATTAATAAAACAAATTGTCTGGGAAGCTAACAATTGGCTCAAACAAAAAGAAATCCTTCACTCTGTCTCACACTTAACAGGAGTTCAATATACATGGTACCTACAAAACTTCAGCTAGAGAAAATAATGACTTCTCCAGTTTGATGTCCCAAACTCTTGGGCATAGTATTTGGGTTGAAAGGAAAATCAGAATGTTCCATGTCCTGTTCTTCCAACATAAAGCCATTTTGCAACATTCCTTCTGTAGACACCTTTTAGACATCACCCATTATGTGCTCCATCCTTCAGGTACTAGACTATCTCACTCGGCCACGGTTCACCACTGTTGACATCAGGGACTGTAATAGACTTCTACAATAAATAATAGCACAATCTGGCTTGCATTAAATGATAATTGGAATGTATACCAAACATGTGAGGTACCTACAGCATATGCTTTTACCAATTTCCAAAACAATAGGGCTCAGTATTGTTCTCAGAAGTCTTTCTCCCATCTCAAATCTGGAGACAACTAGAATCCTCATAGGCACTATCAGACCATCTGCTTTGGAACACAAGACAAAGCCTGCTGATATTCTCTCTTATGGAACACACTTCCTTAAGTCTAAATCAGTGTCTTTATGCTTACTCCTATGGAGATAACTGAACTTGAAATAGGAAAGATAACACTTAGAACTTAGACTTAGAAATAGGGAAAAGAGATACCAAAGGCTTACTGGATAAGATACTGGGTTGGGGTGAGCTCCAGAATCATTGACCCAATAGTAAGGCTCCCTCTAGTGGAGAGTCATGTCTTGGTTGGCCTGATACTGACCCTACCTCTCCTAATGTCTGGATCACCTCTATGGAGGCACTGCAAGAAGGCATTCTCAACTCACCATTAACTATAGGCTGTCAAATTTGGGGATTTAACTGTATACATTAGTGAACTAAAATCAAGTTGTCACAGGAAAAAAATTAGACAGAGAAGAGTTTGCAAGAAAAGCATTGCATTGTTGTCAACCAAAACTTAGCTTAATAGAGAAACACAAAACTGATAGAACCAAAAAGACATTGGAAAGTAAATACAGAGTATATACTCTATGTCTGGGACTAATCAATGAGACAAATCTTGTTCTCAAGAGTCAAAAAGGCTAGAGGAGGTGAGAGCTACATAGGTGACCACCTAGAAATATTTGTCCAAGATTTCATGGTTTCATACAAAGTTCAGTTGTCATCTTTCTGGTTAGTGTATTAATGACAGGCAAAATAGGGTTCTCCTAAGCCTAAGAAGGTTGAGTATGTTTGGAAAGAACTGTGTTGATCAGAAATCCAGGAACAGGAAGGGAAGCACTGATTATATGAGCAAGAAGGAGTCAAATAGCCCTGCACCTTCTGGAATCTACTAGACAGTTGGCATGACTGATGCTGAGTTTTAAGGAGTTAGGGAGGAGAGGAGAGAATACTGGAGGTGATGAAGGAAGCTGTCTTACAGAGGCGTTTGTGAACATCTTGATTCATGTGTACGAACAAGCTGAAACTCGCAACAGAGCAGCCAAAGGAAGTTTTTGTTTGCCTTATTTTTTTAATCCAAGACCTAAAGAGATGAGAGTTGGCTTTAGAAAACTTATTTTTACTGAATACAGTACTCTAAAGGACTTGGAGATCATGCCAGAAATAGAAAAACCTATCACACTGGCCCAGCAATCCCAGCCAGAAATTTTAATTCTCTAAGCTAAGGTCTGGAGAAAATGTGTCAAATGAAGTCCAGCAAAGAAGGTCACATGACCTTCAAACACGTGGCTAATTTTAGCAGGGGCAGATATCATGCACCTCAGTAGCATGGAAGATATCACTGCCTGATTCATGTTGCCATAAATGATATGAATGATATCCAGGTGTCTTCAGAAGAGTAAATTAGAGTCTTCTGACTGATAATTCAGTGAAGTATAGCATATAAGAGGTTCTGCCTGAACGTTGCATTTATGGTAGTGTATAATTTTAATCAGTGACTTTCACTGAATGTAAAGATGTAAATGATGTTGTACATGTAATGTTTAATTATCTCTATGTATTGCACATCATTTAAGTCTCAAGGTAGTACTTCTGGGAATATGATATTTAATCCAAATGCAGGCGAGCAATCTAGACCTACAATAGAAATGTTTGAGAAGCACATGCCTAAAAATATTAGCCATTTGGAGACCAAGGCTCAGGTTCTTTCTACTGCATAGTCACAAGCCAGATCTGGCCCAACAAATAGTGACATTCTCATTGAAATGAAGAGTTTTATGCATGCCACTAAACTCCAGTGTAGCTTGGACTCTCTCCTCATTTACTTTACGCTGTTATTCAGGAATGTCTTAGATAGTTCTGATGGAAGTAAGTAGAAGATGATACCTTCAAAGTAAACCTACCAAGAAGAACAGACAGCACATTCACAGAGCAGATGAAACTGCCAACATCAGCACTTGATGTTATTTCCTGCACCCCCCTCCATAAATGTGGAATTAAACATACCATCTTGCCCCTATGGATTATGAAATGATAGACAGGCATATGCTCACACCAGTAAATATCAACAACTTAAGGAAGGAGCATCAAGCAGTGAAGTGAGTCCCCTACAGGCTCCAGCTTTTTGAGCTTTGTCAGGCCATTTGATTGTGTTCTGCTTCAAACTCATCCACTGCAAAAGGAGAGTGATAATATTTGCCTTCTGGAGAATGTTATGAAGATGAGCCTAAAAATGTCAGATTGTTGAAAGGTCAAATATTATGTATAAAGTTTATTTTATGAGTTTCTAGATTGAAGTGGAAAATTTTCCTGTTCCTTTTATTTTCTTCAGCTGGCATTTATTATAAGCGGAGGTATAAGGTGACTTAGGTGTAGCCTCCACTTAAGGCTCGTGGTCCGACTACCCTACACATGACATAGTAACCTTGCGGTCATCTGTGTTGTTCAATCTTATTTTGAAGATAGGATAGATAGATATTTGTCCACCCCCCCCCCCCCATTTCCAGGTGTGATTGTTTAATACTAAACGTGACTGGCACGGGACTTACACTGAATATCCCAAGTCCCCAGCCTTGGTCTAACAGAATCACCTCACTCAGGAGAGAAAGCACATCTATTCATAATGAGCTCCAATGAGAATCTGATTCCAGTGAGGAATCTAAAGCTTGAACAGAAATCCATGTAGCTTAGAATTTTAGATTTCATTTGTGGAATGTGTTCTCAAAATAAGAAACACTTTGTAGGATAACCAAACCAGATAGGAAAGAAAGGCATTGACTGTAGATAGCAAGGAGAACATACACAAAAGAAAAAGCACAAATAAGATTGGAAATTAAAAAATGTGAAATGCCCTGCATGTTGCTGTACATGCCTGTACTCCTGGAACTTCGTAGGTCAAGGCAAGAGGATCACACGTTCAAGACCAGCCTGGGCTACACAGCAAAACTCTGCCTCAAAAAAACAAGGTAAAATATGTGGTGATGACTAGGTAAATGATGTGTTGGGAAAACAAAGAATGTTGTATGATTAACAGACAACCGATTACATTTAAATTTTCTAACAAAGATTGTTAGTTTCAGGTCTGCAGTATCATGAATACTATGGAAGCAGAAACAACGTTCCTGTATGTTGTTTTTGTTCATTTGACTGTGGTTTGGTTTTATTTGAGACATGACATCACCCTGGCCTTAAACTCACCAAATGAGCTAAACTGGGTAGCCAGTGAATCCCAGTGATAAGCCTTTCACCGTCTCTTCAGCACCAAGATAGTAAGCATTCCATCGCTTAGAGCTATATTTTTACCCGAGTTCTGGGAACTGAACTCAGGTCTGCATGCTTGTACAGTAGCAAGCACTTTACCAACTGAGCTATCTCCTCTGTCTCAATTTATTACCTTTAAATGAGAAAGAGACCTCTTCCACTTGGGTCATCATAGTCAACAATATGTTGTCATAGTAAACAGTGAGCAGAGGCGATCCCCTCCTTAAATCTTGTTAGTGTGCATATTTTATTGGACTTTCTTGCCTGGCACAAGCTAATCTTCTAGTGGATTTAATAGCTACTGTGCTGTGAGACATCTATGCTCAGGACACGTTCTTACCAATACCAGAAATAAATTGATACATTTTAAAGCCTTCATAAATTCTTCTCTTAACATTTGAAAATTTCTTTCAACCTGAATAATATTTCGACACATTATCATATAATTTTCATATCATAACATCATCCTTCCTAATCAAGTACTTTGCTTTGAGATTAGGGGCCAGCCGATTAACAGCAACAGATTATAGTTTCCTTGGAAACTCCTGGCAACCTTCTATTTGCTAGATTCCTCTATAAAATACTCTTAATGTTATTTGCTGTGTTAAAATGGTATGCATTTCAGTTAGACGGTATCTCTAAAAGGCAGGAAGATCCGCAAGAAAAATTGACAACATAATTCGCTTTGCTGGAGCTCACCCAGGGACCACATTTGTAATAGCATTTCCAACCTCCAGCAAATGAGGTGGTGATGAGCAGAGCTACAGCAAATCAACCTGTGTGTACAGTCTGGCTGTACACGCAGAACCACTTGTACAGTGGCACTCACTAAAATGATGTCATTGGGGCTGAACAATGGCGCAGCAGTTAAGAATACTGGCTGCTCTTGCAAAGCACCCCAGTTCAGTTCACAATACTCACATGGCCTGCAACCATCTGCTGATTCTAGGGAATCAGAAGTATTCTCCTTTTCTCAGCAGGCAGTATGTGGTACTCATACATGCATGCAGGCCAAGCATAAAGTCAAAGGTAAAAACCTCTAAATGACGTTATTTTACAGTCACTAGTTTTGATCCTTAGAGTCTTAAAGATGAGAAAAACAAGGAAGGGTACCCTCTTCATCTCATTTCTTATTTAGAACATAGCAGACATCAACAGTCCTCCTCAATCTAGCTGGGGGCTAAAGACGGGTAGAACCTGCAAGCTCTCTGACCAGTTATTCTGACCAATCTGCTCCAGATTCAGGGAGAAACTATCTCAAATTGTAAGTTAGAAAGGAATCTTGACACCACCAAAAAAAAAAAAAAAAAAAAAAAAGAAAGAAAGAAAGAAAGAAAGAAAGAAAGATAGATCAACCTCTGGCTTCCAAACATGCACTCATGAGAAAGCTTATCCACATTCATATGCTCCCTACCCCCCACCCCCAACTCACACACATAAGCAAAAACTAATTCCTCTTCTAATTATCCTTTATACTTGGTTTCCCTTAGTTCCTATTTCTAGGATTCGTCTCTGTTCTCTGTATCTAATAGAAACCTTGATTGCTACAATCTAAGGAAACACAGCTTCTAATTTTATGCTTTCGGGACCAATTAAATGCTCTTTAGGCATGTTGTCAGCTTAAACAAGACCAAGCATCTAAAATATCTATGTAAATTAGAGAACAGTATAAAACTACATCTTATGACTATATTAACCAGGCTAAGACTGACTACACTGCAATAATAAATGATCTTAAAATTCGCATAGCATGATTATGGTAGCTTGTCACCCCACCCTGTGTAAATAGAGATGGAAGCAAAGTTCTGCTCCAGGGGTTCACTCCCAACCTAGAGCTATAGCTGTGTCCCAGGAAAAGGACTGCACATTGAAATATCACAGACCATTGATCAAGGCAAACACAAACCCTTGCTAAGCTGTCGGCTTATAGGAAACCAGAGAGCGTGTGGATATTTGCAGTGCTGTATATCATTCGTGGATATTTTTATCCAGGCTGAGCAAAACAAAAGAGCCTTATTTAAAAAACAAAACACACACACACATATACACACACAAGTTTCCCCTTTTAATACTGAAGTACTGTTATATTTAGGTTTATTTTGGGCATAAAAATCTGTGTAATTTGCTTCTAAGTCATTGTGATACAGATTTACTCATGCTATCTGGAGAAAAAGGGTTCTTTTATGCTGCCACATATAATGTTATTTTATTTCTTTTCCAAGTGATGGGTACATTATGACCTAAAGAATTTTCTATCTTTATTCTTACAGCTAGACAAATTTATGGTTTGATAAATATTCACTTGATATTTGCTAGTAGCAGATTTCTGTCTCGCTTTTACAATTATTTTTATCTATTAAATATCAATTTATGTTCACTATTTCTTGTAAATTTATGTTCACTATTTCTTGTAAATTCAGCAAACTTTATACAGAAGTTGAGAGACCTTAAAGCTAAAGTAGCTGTTTACAGTCAAACATTAAGAACAAAAGTAAACTACAAGCAGTAGATGTGTGTGTGTGTGTGTGTGTGTGTGTGTGTGTGTGTCCGTCCACATACTGGAATCACCTGCTGCATAGACACTTTGTAAAGGTCATCTGACATAAGATTCATAACTCTGTACCTTCAGTAAATAAAGATAATTCATTCATAACCACTCAGTGTGATGTAGAGGAACCAGGAGCATTAAAATGGAGCTGATTTTCTTCCAAAGCCTAATGTACTAGGATCAGGGAAGGTCAACCATGCATCATTGCTGGGTAAAGTGCTCACAAAAATAGCTCTGAGAAGGGCATCAGAGAACACTTTGGTAGATGACCTCTGCCCTTGGCCTTACATCTCCTGTATTATACGTTTATATGTCTGTGTCTGGTAACACAGACAAGATGCGTTTAAACCCCTCCACGCCTCAGATTCTCTCTTCTGAAATAAAGGGCTGAAAATAGTTTGTGGCCTGTAGTCCTGAGTGCACAATAAGCCATCACCACATGCAAAGTACTTACAACTGTGTCTGGCGCTAGATAAATATCTACAGCTGTTTTGAGTTCTGACCAAAGTCCTTTGAAGACATAAGTGAAAATGAAGCAAATAACAGATTGAAGAACTGAATATACATGCCTTTTATCAAGTGATTTCATTTGATTCACACAACAGTCATATTTAAATAAGTTCGACTCATAAGAAGAACCTAAGGCACAGAAAAACACAGCAATTTATCCCACAATCACTATAATGTTAGGTGCCAGGACTACAAGCCCACACTAATTTGATCAGGGCTGTACTAGAAAGATAGGGTCGGAAGTATACCTATTACTAGCCTGCTCTTAATAGGTTGTGGAAAAAGCACTCCCTAACTTGGTAAAGGAACCACTGACTGTAAATTGCATTTAATAAAATCAGTAGCGCTGGCTAAATTTCCCTGCTTTCTGGCTTCTGGTTCCACTGTGTTCCTGGACTAACTGGGAACTGACTAATCTGGATGGCTTACCCTTGTGCAGACCCTCTGGCTGTCTGGAGCATGGCTAGAGCATGGCTTCCTCCTGCTCTCCTGCCTGCTGCTAAGCCTAGAGGTGAACTTCAGCAGCCATGCCTGCTCTAGCCTTTTTGTCAGTAGCTCTTTTGGGTTTCTCTGGAGGTTTCTTTCTTTACACATTCTTATTCCTCTGTCTCCTTTTCCCTCAGACTTTGCCAAGGTTTCAAAACCTCATCTCCATGGCATGCAGTTATACTTTATTGTGAACTCCCGTAATCTCTTGAGGCTTCCAGCCTTAAGTGATCTTCTGTTCCTTTCAGTGTGTTTTGATAGTTGTCTCCAGAGCTCCCAAATTAAAAAAAAAAAAAAAAAAGAAAAAAAGAGCTGATTTTTTGGTGGAATGCAATGTTCATTTCAATTTGCAAAACAATGAAAAAATATCATGCTGAGTATTATTTTTGGTCATAAAAACACTCAACTATCATTTATGCATTGTATCTTATTTCAACCTAATTTAATTTTGTTGGTCTCATATCTAATCTCTGTTACCAAAGATTATTGATAAAGGAAACATGAAATGACTTGGTAGAAATAGTTTACACTACATCATAGGGTGATATCATCAGTAAGACATTCTTGGATGTACAGACAGAAAAATCACAAACCATTCAACAGTGTAGCTGCATCTGAGTAGTATTGTGAATGTAAACTGAGAACATTGCCAGTCTCTTCTAATACCACATATCTGGGCCTTGACTGCTAACTCTTTGGATGCCCAGATCAAAAGTTCCATCTTCTATGAACCTAGTCTTTATAATTTTTTTCAAATTTTCACTTATTTTTATGCATATGGGTATTTTGCTTGCACATCATATGCATACTTTATTGCCTGGAGAGGCCAGAAGTGAGTATCAGAACTTCTATGACTTGGGCTACAGAGGATTATGAGCCATGATCTAGATGCTGGGAATCAAATCTGACCCCTCTGGATGAGCAGCCAACACTCTTAACTGGTAAGCCATCTCTCCAAATTCCATATAAAAAAGACTTTTAAAAAATGTTTCAATCCTAATTCTATTGATTAAAGTTCCTCCTTACCTCTTCCTACTATTGCCATTACAGCGGGAGACTAACACTTTGCTTGCCTTCTGATTGTGACATTTAAACAAGAGGTTCAGAGTGTAGACATCTGTGACAGGGCACAAAGACCCATTTTACTTCATGTCCTGTATTTCCACAAAGCACACACAGGCCATCTGATTCTGTCCTTCACAAGCGTGCAGAAATTGGTTAGAAAATTAAGGCTGCCTTTTTTGTCAGAAACACACTTTCTGGCCCCAGGATCATTATAGAAAACAAACCAACTGAAATATGTCAGATCTTACAAACTTACAATTTTGCTTTTGAAATTATTTTCCAGTATATAGTTGTATTCATTATCAATGAGCCTATCAATTCAATACCTGTAAAGTGAACTGGTACTTCAAGAAGGTAGTCAGGAGTTTTTATTTTAGAGAAATTTATTATCCACAATTTATATAAGACCTTGATGGTTGGTGCTGTTAGCTAACAGAATCTGGAATTACTTAGGATATGGGCCTAAGGGGAAAACTGGAACAGATTACCTTGGCTATGTAACTGAGGGAGAGAGATCTACCTCCTGTGTGTGGCCCCATTCCCTGACTGGTCTCCCGAACTATTCAAACAGATGACAGGAGCTGAACAGCACACATTCATTCCATTGTAATGTGATCAGCTGCCTCAAGCTCCTGATGCTTTGAGCCCTCTGCCATGATGGACTATATCTTAAACTGTGAGACAGAACAAACACTCCCCCCTCAAGTTGCTCTCGTTACAGCATTTATCACAACTACAAGGAAAGAAATCAAGATAAAGTTAGCTTCAACCCAAGAGAGAAGCCACTGCATTTTTCCATTATATGTTAGCTTAGAATTCCAAGCCCTTTTGTTCTGTTGTTTTATGTGTAAAGAAACTTAGTGTCAGGATGGTTGAAGGAAGGACTGAAGAGACATTTTCAACCTGGGCCACAGAAAGTGAGAGGCAGGGATGGATCTAGATCCAGGATCAATTCTTCAAGTCCCAGCTAGGGCTGCTGCTTCCTGCACCAGGCTACACTTAGAAATGAACTGTCCTGAAAGTCACATCTGAATGTAGACTTTTGACAAGATGTGGATGAGTGGAGGGGACTGCACAGAGAGACTGTAGGCAGGGTGGTCCCTCTGGGACGGATCTACTCTGGATGACATATTTAAACATTAAAGAGACAATTTCTGACTTTTCCTTTTGAATATTTAACACTCAAAGGATATTTCTTCTCTCCCACCAAATACAGACTCAACAAATGGTTTTTGAACAGGATGGAATGTCATCCTTATTTAATCACTATGCCTTTCCTAAAATGAAACTCTCAGTTGAAGGATCATGCAAATTAGCTTCTGCACTATTTCCTGCTTCAAACTGCATTAGTGTGAAAAGAGCAAGAGCTTTAGAATCAGACACGCTTGTTTGGTACCCTCACCTCCCCATACTGGGGCTGCAACACACAGATGAGTCACTTTGCCTCTTTGAACCTTTACTTCTGTCTCTATTGAGTAGAAATAAAAAGGACCTCTTCTGCTGAGTTGTTTTTAAAAAGAAAAAAACCACTTTAGTAGTAATGTCAGCATGAGCTGGTTATAATGTGCCTGTAATTCTAGCACCCAGGAAGCTGGAAGCATACATAGTTAAGACCTTGTCTCAAAAGCAGAAACATACAGTGATAGTATACTATGTGCCAATCTCTTACCTGAGTGTTTCCTATACATCATTTCTCTGTGCCTATACTGTATTAGGAAAGCCCTTGACACTGTAGCTACTTGAGGGTAGTTACAGGCTTCCTTAGTACTACTGACATAATCTTCCCCTTGAAGACCTGTCATTCTTCTTAACTGTTAATATACTTTGTTTAAAAAAAAAGGAAAAAGATTGTCACTTACTAAAGCCCATAGCATACTTGCATAAACAACAAACACAAACACAAAATATTGATTATATTGCTGTGTGATGAGAATGACCCATGAAGCGATGAGGTGTGAAAGCTACAAACCTATTTATGATGCTTCCAGTGGCAGGGCATTACCCCTTCTTTGTGAGGGCAGTGACAATATCTTAGACCATTATTCCATCCACCAACACCAAGTACCGTGCTTCAGATATCAGCAGCTCTTAGTATAAGTACACAGATTTGAGTCGAAAATATTATTTCTTGTTATCTGATCCCTATTTATTTGTTAGATCAAAAAGGATGGAGTCTGATTCTCAAAACCCATACAGTCTTAAAACGAGACACAATTACCAGTTTGTGGTACAAAATTACAATTTAGATGCTAGGATAAAAGGTCTGAAGCCAGCTCCAACTTTTAAAAACATTGAAAGGAAAAGCAGGAGCAAATATGGGAGTTAAGTAAACAATAATCTTGAACCTGATTTGGTCCATGGTTCACTTAGACATCATTTGGTTTAGATCTGGGTAGATATGATTTGGTTGGGTTTAGTTGGGTTTTGTTCAGGATGATCTGAAACTTTCTGTGCAGTACAGGGTGGGCTCAGCTTTATACTCACAGTCATATTGCCTTTGTTTCACAATGATGGGATTAGAGGCATTCATCACCATGTCTTGTTTCTTCTAGATTTAATACTAAGACCAGTAAAGGAGGTTGATTCACAAAGAAAAATAGCTGTTTCATTGATTTTTTAAATTCTGGTTAGTGGCATTCCTGTGTGCAAGTGAGCCTGTCCCAAGCCCAACTCTGTATTGGTTCAAAATATATTTTTTTTATTTCCATTTAAATTAGGGACAAGATCCACTGAATAAACATGAAGGGTTACTCTAAGATTATTACTTATCTCCTCCCATGTCAGAGCAAGTAAACATTATATAATGAATGAACACCTTCATTTAAATTTACAGGAGCTCTTGTATTTTTTGCAGTGATGTATTTCCAGCTACAATAGTGTTTTTTTTCCCTTGGCATTTTCTCAAAGGTGATTTTTTTTCACCAAAGGAAAACACCTTGCTTTATACAGAGCTCTGATTGATAGTCTAAGTTTGTTCCGTCCCTCTAACTCAAGTCTGTCTGACTAGGGAAGGACTCTACTCTTAAAGATATTAGTTCTCAGCTGGACTGTCACAGGACACTGAACATGTCCATTTGCTTATAGATAATTTAAGAACTGCTCAGCACATATGCATACTAAGAGCAGCACAACTCATTGAGCAAGGGGTCAAGATTAGAGCTGTGTGTCAGTCTCACAAACTGGTCCAGGAGCACCCTACAGGCTTGGCGTCCTCCTAACTCAGCTTCATTTGGGGAAAGGGAGTTTTAACTATGAACAGGTTTGTTCATGTGTTAGAAAACTTACCTCTCTCAAAGCTTCCAAACTCTGCCTATTCACTGTTCTTTACAGGGCAAAGGTTTCTAACTGCTTACTTTGTTTGGGTGGGAAAGAGTAATCACAGAAACAAATAGGCAGAAGAGAGAAAGGGGCAAAAGAGCAAGAAAAGATAGAGGGGAAGGACTGGGCCTTTGATCGCATTGGTCTGGGTTAGATGTTTGTAAGAAAGTACAATTCCAGGAGGAATTAATGTTGACAGTCAGATATGGGGCTGGGTAGTAATGCTGATCAGGCAAATATGTCACTCAGTGTGATATAAGGGAGGACTGTTTGTTTGTTTGTGACAGCCTTTTTACTTGCTTGCTTTCCAACAAAGGCTTTCTAGAAAAGGAAATATGATATGGCTATCTTCATAACAGGACAGTTGAATTATTCCCTATATTTATTTTGGCAAGATCCACACCTTTGTCTGTTAGCCTTTGTGCCTAGTAACACTCCATAAATCTTTGCTGAATTAATTATTGATCTGGAATTATCCTCCAGCCTGAAGCAAGCTGTTTTCTTGTTAGCTGTGGCATTTGTTGGCTGTTTTAGAGATCACAAAATTATATTTATAGTCACTTCTTTTTCTTTTACATTTTGACCATGGCCATATATGTTAATGACACAATAAACGAAGTGGGGATGGGAAATGAAGACACCGGTTCTACTGACATTGCACAATGACGTGGCAAATAGTTCTTTTGGTAACAACTCATCAAAGAAGATTGATTGGCCTAGGGAGACGGCTTGGTGGGGAAGAATGCTCGCTCTGAAGCATGAATCTTGGTTTGATTATCCCCTATGCCATCACACACATGTACACACATGCACAGACATGCACACACAAACACGCATGCACACGCACCCAAAGATGGGCATGGTTACTTTTACCTGTAATTCCAACCTTTTGGGGGTAAAGTCACACAGATCTCTAGAGCCTTCTGGCCAGCCAACCTAGCTGAAACTGCAAACGTCAAGTTCAGTGAGACACCTTGTCTCTGGCAATTGTCAAAGCTTGACAGGTGGAATATCCCTGCTTTCCTGCTCTCATTCTCTGTGTGGGTGTCTGAGCACATGTCCATATACTCAGTCACATGCAGCATGAGGATACTCACACACATGGGTGCTCACATACAAACCACACACACACACACACACACACACACAATACAGATTGATAAATGGGCTGGGGAGATGAATTTTAAGGAAGACTGCAAGCCTAAGAACCTGAGTTCAGATATCCAGTACCCACATAAAAAGCCAGCCATAGCTGCCCTTTGTTGGAGGAAGAAACAAAGGATTGTTGTACTTGCTGGCCAGTCAATTTAGCCAAGCAGTAAGCTCCTGCTTTAGTAAGAGACCTGGCCAAGGGAACATGATAGTGATAGAGACAACTCATAGATGAGCAAAGACAGATGAACACACCTGCACACACATGCATATGCCCCCGCATACTTGCAAGATTGAAACTATGTCAGAGCAACTGGAGCTTGCATAAATGCTACTCTTAAAATCCAATAACAAATCCTAAGACATTCTTTAGATTATTGAGTTAATATGAAGCTGTTTCTGTTTCTCATCCAGCATCATTTGCATAGTTATTGTCTTTAAACATTCTTCTACTGTTACCTATAAGATGACTTTTTAAAAATCTTTAGTAGCACTTTAGCTGTGCTCATTAGGATGCCTGCCACATGTGAAGTCCAAGTATAACATCCTGCACAGCATTGGCATTATAGCCTTCCTGGTTTTAATGAAAGTCTGGGTACAGTCATAGGGCTGTGACACACTCCTATTGTCACCCACTATATCGGTTTCCAGAAACAAAATTGCCATGAGTACATTCTTTAAAGTGTGGATCATGTCAGGAGGCTACCTTCATAACTTGAAAAAAGTAGAGCAGAAATCCAGCTGCATCTGCTTCTGGAGTCGTCCCCAGACTTGGAAGTAATATGTAGAAGAGGGAAAAAAAAATCCACTGTAGTCCTCAAGATACTGACCACCATCCTAAAGACTAGACAAGTGTCTTCTATTAAGACTTCTGTTTACACAGCACATTGCTTCAGTGCACTCTCATCAAGAAACTGCTGGTTATTGAACCTTTGTGAAGGGCAGGAATGGAAGCCACTTGCCTGTCAGATGTGTTACAGGTGAGGTAAATGTCAGGAGACACACCGACCAGAGAAAAATCGGATCTGGAAGGCCATAGGGAGAAAATCCGGAATTTGTGTTCTAGGCAGGCCTTAGCCAGTTCTCAGCTCTACTGCCAAATGCTATCCGAGAATGTTCTTTATATAACATGACACCTGGCTTTATAACTTTCTCTGTGAACTTCATTTTACTTCGTGACTGATTGCCATTCACATGTATTCATCATACAAACCAGTAGGTTCCACCATTACTCTGAGTGCGTTTGCAAGCCCATTGGCACATATAATTTTTATTGCAAATGTTCTACATGCACTTGGGTGCCCTATGCTGGTGATAGCTAAGCACTCTTTTATGCAGTCACTTCCACTTTAAGAAATAACATCTTTATCACTGAGGGTTCATGGGTAAAAACCAAATGACAGCATAGGGGGGGTATTATTGGAAAGAAAAAGAATTTCAGTAGGGATGGTGACAGTGGGTGAGACTGTATTAAAAATACCCCAAATTCTATGTCTCTAAATGTGAAATTGTCAAAGAATAAAAAAATAAATGAATAAAAAGTAAGCAAAGGAGGATAACACAGCAAGAACGTAACACACTTGTGACTGCAGACTCAGGAAACACAGGTAGAATAGGCTTTGAGGCACAAAGGCTTGTTTGCTGTATGTGTGTGATGATCTGGGCCAGCCAAGGCTACACAGTGAGATTCCATCTTAAACAAGAAAGGAAGAGAAAGCAAAAACACAGGGGTGAAGGGGACACAAACATGCATAATCATGGAAAGCTCTTGTTATAAAAGCAGTTAGCTAACCATGAAGTTCACTCATTTTTTTCCACTCATTTTTGCTTCAACTAATTTCTTGATTATCACTTAGAAAGGTTGGTTGACATGAACTCATAGTTGCCTGTACAAGACTGGACCTGTCAGCAGTCAGCCATGGATAGAGGAGCTCATGGGAGCCTTCCCATCCCTGGGGCACTATTAGATATTGATGGATTCTGAAGGAAGGAGAGTCAGTGAGTTCAGGGTTGTAGCCACGGGTGAGCGCACTATGCTATAATGGGTAATTGTAGACCCATGCTCCTGAGGACAGTTCTGGTTAAATTCCATGGGTCATAAACCAAGCCAAAGGACAAAATGGTGGAAAGGGACTCATTGGGAAGGAGTAAAGGTTCACAAGGGTGGGGAAAAAAGAAAGGCAAGGTAGAGTCTGAAAATAATTAGAATACCTTTTATACAGTTATGAAATTGTCGAAGAACTAATTTAAGACAAAAATATTTTGTCTTATAAGCAGCATTATCACTTTTGTTGTTTTCTCAGATATATACAGAATTGACTTAGTGTATGTGCATGCAAGAAAATGACATCAAACTAGTTCACATTGTCTACAGAGGCAACTTAAACTGAAGTGTGTCCAAATAGTCTTTAGAATCAATACATGCTGACAGAGCAAATATACATTAGTTACTTTTCTGTTGCTGTGATAAAATCACCCAGCAAAAGCTACTTAGGGAAAAAAGGGTTTATTTTTGGCTTAGGGTTGTAAGGAGTTAAGACTCCATCCTAGTGGAGAAGGCACAGAAAGAGTCAAGATAGACACCGAAGCAGGAGCAGGAAGCTGTATGATCACATTTTCATCTGCACACAGGAAGCAGAAAGAGGGAGAAAACAGGGAAGGAGATAAGGTGTACTCAACGCCCATTCTCAGTAAGACACTTCTCCAGCAAGGCTCTACCCCTTAAAGACTCCATAACCTCCCCCAAATAGTGCCATCATCTAAAGACAAATTATCAGACTACTTGAGCCTATAGGGGACATTTCTTTTTTTTTTTTCATGTTTTTATTGGATATTTTATTTATACTTCAGATGCCATCCCCTTTCCCCATTCCCCACCCCTTAGAAAACCCCTATCTGATGCCCCCTTTTCCTTTTTGCATTTATACACTTTTTAAAAAAAATGTTAATCAAGGGCTTTATAAGTTTGATAATGCTCAATCAGAGGTGTAACCCACTACCCAACCTAGGTATATCAACTATCTTTGACTGGTGGAGACACGTGAATATCTGCCTCCCTGTCTCCCCCCTCTTTCTCTCTCTCATCACCTAGCTTCTCCTCTCCTTCTTCTCCTCCTCTTCTTACTCCTTCTCTTCCTCTCAGTACTCCTCCCACTTTAGCTCCTCCTACATATCACCCTTCTTGTTAAAATAAAACTTTTCTCTTAAAATACAATTAGAGCATAATTCTGCCAATTTGTACCAGTGAGGTACAAGATAGTCCTGATACCCAGTCCATCATTTTGTTGACTAACTAGAACCTCTGTCATCTATCCTAACTAAAACACTTAGTTCTGAACCTGGCTTTTTCCTTGGCTTTAGAATAAATGTCAGCTGAAAACTATCCACTCAAATCTTTTCTCTCAAGGTAAATAGCCAGGATTGGCTATGAGACTATAAGTTTTCAACCCTGTCAGAAATCCAGAATGACTGAGTTAACTATAATTGTGGGAAGCACAAAGCATAGCTTCTAAACCTTAGCCAATTTACAGAGACCTCTGAACACCTGGACACTCCCTCTACCACAAAATGTTGGAGCATCTGTTCTTCCGCCTTCTGGCCCAGGATCATGTGACAGACTTTAGTGATGCAGAATTATTAAGGGCTGATTACTCTGTCTAGGCAGATATAATCAGTCGACTATTCTGCAAGTGTGTCCTTTTCTGGACAGTAATTTGTCTGTAGATGGAAAGAGGCAATTCTTGTCTAGTGGCTGTCTCACCACAACTGTAGTAACTCCAAAGATGCTCAATTTCTTCTTAGAATTCAATACAGGAAGCTGTCAGGAGCAGACAGGTCTCTAATCAAAATGAACATTAATAGAGAAATGTTTGTCACATTAATTCTGTGGACTTCTGACGTTTTGAAAACCAACTATCCAAGTAAGGTAATCTGGACTATTGTCTGTTAACTCCACTCAGCTATTTCTAAATAAAACATAGAAAACACCCTAACAATAAACTCCAAGCCATGAATTTGCTATAGTCCCTTAACTCACAGGCTAACCATCTCAAATCAGTTAAAAAAGTTAAAGAAGGACTGGGTCTAAGCCTTGTATTCCTAAATGTGTTATGCTGGTACAATGCCTATGAGAGTAACAATATTCATCTCACTTTTATATCAATAAGAAGCTCGTACTAATGAAAACCTTAAAATTTGTAATCAAAGTAAATTGGTGCCATTTAAGAAATTATATCTTCATCTTGATAATAATTGTACAGATTTCTACCCAATAGGTTGTGGCTATGCAATAAATCCTAGCTAATCCTCTCTATTCCCACAAAACCACTACTTTTTTATAGGGGACATTTCTAATTCAAACCACAACTAGCAGTGTCTACAAAAGACAAAGACTTCTATATGAGTGTCACTTGGCTTCAAGTACTTTTCATATTCCTCCACCCTTAATTTCATAACCATGTGGTGCTAGGAGTGTTTGTCTAGGTTAGTCGTAAAGTCTGAAGTTTGAAATTGAGCACATCTAGCAAGTTTTTTATACATCAGACTCTAGTAAATGTGTGTGTATAGAGATACATAAATATATAAACACACAACAGCAACCTCGTGAATATGTTTTAGTATTATTTTAAATGTAAAAAACTTGAGGTTCAGAGGTTCACAAACCCAATAAAGAATAAAGATATATTTCAGTCCAAGTCTATCTATATTAGAGCTTATACTATTTCCACTTTGCTCTAGTACTTCTAAATGCTATATTTAGTTAACTATGATTCTCCAGGCCCAAGCCATATATAACTTTCTAATATCAAAGAACAAGCCTCCGTCCATTGTCCACTCAAATTTACCTAACTTGCATCATAGCTGTCTTTCTAGTACAAATGAAGGGTTCCTGTTCTTTAACAAAAGATGAAGTTGGAATTAATAATAAAGTTTCTATTCACTGAGAATTACCTACTATTCTCAATAAAATTTTATCTTTAGCATGTCACATCTATTAGATTTTTTCTTGGTTTTCAGAAAATGGTATTTCCAAGGAATAGAGAAACTAATTATGTATGTGAGGGGGGGTTCAGACAGTGAGTGTTCTATAAAAGAGGAAGGAAGGTTTGTCATTCACTAGGATAGTTTCAGTATCAAATACACTTTGATATGAGAATGAAAGGATTTCCATACTATCTCCAAGTCATATTTATGCCAGCTAAATTATTAGACCTCTCTACTGATGAGTTCAGTGTTAGAGATATTGTAACCACATTTCTTGCTTCTCCGATGACACAGATGCCAAAGATCTGAATCTGAAGTTGATTTAAACTCTTTTAAAATGAGTTTTTAAAAATACCTATTATAGGATACAGTCATTAGTTTGGAATTACCTTTTGCAATCACTGTTATAAGAAAAACAACAATTACTTGTGATGATAAATGGATTCTAATATTGTACTTTTTTACCTTAAAAGCAAGGAGATGAAAATGACTTATTGATTGGGGTAAACTAACAAGTTACTTAATTGGAAAATAGGAGCAAAAGAGCATTTAAATCCTTGGCAGCTGTTTAAGAAATAGCTGACACACAAAACATTTAATCTGACAGAAATGTTGTGAAAAAACAGCAATTCTTTATTATGCTATGGAATACTGGAGAGAGAGGGAATATTTCGATATTGAAAGCATCAATTATTAGTCCTTGGTATTATGTGTTTGGATGGCTACCATGCAGAAGGCAGGTGAGTTTACCGTTTGTATCCAGAATTAAGGCATTGGTGCAAATAAGAAAGAATCCTCTAGAAGAGCAGTTCTCAATCCATTGGTCATGACTCATTTTGGGGTCATGAAACCCTTTCACAGGGGTCACATATCAGATATCCAGCATATCTGATATTTACATTACAATTCATACTAGTAGCAAAATTACAGTTATGAAGTAACAACAAAATAATTTTGTGTTTTGGGGGTCACCACAACACGAGAAACTATATTAAGGAGTCACAGCATTAAAAAGGTTGAGAGCCACTGCCATAGAGAAAAGGTTAGGGCAATTACATGTAAAGAAGATGGATTTCTGGTTTTCCTTTAGAATTCTAATGCTCTTAATATATTATTGTTGGGCCTCTTTCATGTTAAGTTGGTTTAGAAAGTATTTACTGGAAAAATTATTTTATTTAAATAAAATAATCTAATAAATTGCACAAAGGTGGTGTAAATGTACAAACAACACGTAACTACATAAGTACCTGTCACTTGACCTAAGCATAGGTTCTCCATAATCCCTGATTGTTACTGACCTCTAGAAGCTTCTAAGAAGAAAATGGATTTGAAAACTGATTTAAACTCTTTTTCATGAAACCATCTTTTCACAAGGATTCTAAAAATACCACAAGGCCTTGATAGCAGTGTCGGGATGAGACTCTTTCACAACTAGGAGCCCATTTGCAGTTCATGTAGCATTAGTGTTTTCATGAAATGTGAGTCTTTATCTCTATAGCATAGGTTCACAAACTACAGATCTCAGATTTACGTCTCATATTTCCCCATAGACCTTTGAAAATTGATGTGTGTTTTAAAGGGGCTGCAGATGAAAATGCTAGGCAGTGATATCCAGGTCCATGTACTTAGCAATTACAGGTGATTGCAAAAGTAGAAACAAGTAAGAATTGAGAAGTTAACATGTCCCAAAGTACAAAAAAAAAAAAAAAAAAAAAAAAGCTGTGAACTTAACTAGTGCAGTTCACTCAAGAGGAAGTGGGGGTCAGGAGCATGAGGGAAGATTTGACAGACTGGCTCTTACTTATCCTGTTCTAGTAAATGTTCCCAGTGAGTTAGCCTGTTTAAGCTGATATCCCTGCTGCCCTGAAGCATTAAGTTTTCACTGAATTTTTGTAACTAATTTGTCTGAGTCCCTTCACACCATCCCAAGGTGCCAGAGATCCTTTTAACCCAGGATTTGGTTAATCCAAACTCCTCTGTGGATAGTGCTTCCTCTTGGTTGTCGGCATGCCTACTATACCCACCCTCTCCCCACCCCAGGCCCCTCTGTCTCTGCTGACTCAAAAAGAAGAGAAAATTCTGGAGTTTCACTCTGTTCCTTTTGTTGGCTGCACATGCTGAGAAATTATTGCATAAGAGTCACAGATTGACATCTCAGATGGACCTATCAGCCAGAGCCTCAGATTATGTGACCAGGGTGGAGGAAATCACTTCACCACTCTAAGCCTTGGTTTCTTAAAAACAATAGAAATGAAATGGGGTGACAGAGCTGACACAGCATGAACCCCATGAGGTGGTCGTTATTGTTTGGATACTTAATCTGATTCCCAGCCCTCCTTTGTGGGCTCTTCTTCTTGCCATCCACTACCTGGCCTAAAGTTTCTGGATTAAAGATGTCAGAAAGACATTGCATTCTGATTAACAATGGCCTTCAAGCACAGCTTTAAGGAAGATAACTTGTTGCATTTTTTTTTCTTTTTAACAAATCAAATTAAGGCAAGACAACAACAACAAAAAAAGAGCAGAAATCTTTCAATAACAGCTTGTTATTAAAAGCTAAGGAAAAGGTGGTGATTGCTTTTTAAAGCAAATTTGTAAATGACTTGTCGAGAGCACAATTGTTCAAAGGCAGAAAGCCCTGCATTTCACATCCCTGAAGGAGTCGATGATCAGACTCAAAATTGGGAGACCATTATTCCTCTGCGATCATGGCAAGTGATTTCACTGTAGCTTAATTTTCTCTTTCATAATCTGGCATTTGTTTAAGCTCTTAAATCCCCTGATGAAGTGCAGACTCCCTCTTTCTGCTTGTGGTATTTCAGGCAATTTCTTTGAATCTTATTCTATACCTAAAGTGAGTATGTTAAGCTGTGTAAGAAAAGCCTGAAGTAATGGTGACTTAAACATGATGTTTCTTTCCCTTTTCATATGCTGTGACGAGCTGCTCATAGCTAGTGTGCCAGTGTGACAGATCCATCAGGAAACCCTAGACCTCTCTAAGTGCATTGATCTGCCATCCCTAAGGCAGGCTCTGAGTCCTATGCATTGAACAAGAATGCTGGAGTGTCAGTCATCTGGGCTTCACTAAAAGCCAAGACGCTGGTAGAATAATGGAGCCTCTTCCCTTTACTATTGACAACTAATTGCATTTTAGGTGTTAAAGTGCAGTCTGCTGAATATACCTTGATTTTTAAAAAGAGGGGAAATCTATAAAAGACACTTGGCATGGTAACCATAGCAATGCTAAACACTTAAGGTTTCTTTAAGAGAGAAGGATAGAAGGCAAATCATGGCTTCACCACTGGACTAATAATGTAAGTCTGTTTCTATCCCTGACATGCTGTTTAGACAGATTTTAATTTCTAACCACCTCTTTGAGTTCTCTAGGAACACCACACCCAAATCAGAAGGCGTTTAATGAATCCCATATGTAAAGAAATGTCAATTCTGCCCTGACACACACAGGCCAGTGATGTTGCACAAGTAATGCCCACTTAGTGCACAGTAGTTTTGGCTGCTGTATGTGTTGGCCTCCATTGGCTTTGACAACCACACTGTCATCCTACCGAAGTTCACTAAGCCCTAGGGGGCACAGACAATAAACCCCTAACCCCACAGCCTTCTTTTATAGCTAAGTGTCTTTGTCTTGTATTTTCCTGGCCTCTGCTGGATATTGGTTTGAAAATAGACGTATTATGATTAACCAGCTACTTCATAAGGCTAAGGATGTGATAAATCTCATCTTCTGGAGAAAAGACACTCCACAGAGGCAGTTACATTGAGAAAGGCACAAGAGAAAATTGTTCAGTCCAAACCAAAGTCCGGGTCCACTTCTGCAACTTACATGGTATGTGCCTATGCTCAAATGGCATAACATATGTGGCAACCTTTTTCTATTTGTAAAATGAAGAGAATAATACCAAATCCACTGTACTCTTACTATTCAGTGCTAACCTCTGTAAAATGCCTATTCTAGTGGCGACCAATGCTATGTTTCCGGTTACGTTCCTTCCTCAGTTGCTCCACTTCCTAATACCATCCTACCTAATAGTAAATACACTGAGACACAATTACCTGAAAAGGGGGGAAAGTGGTAACATATTTTTATTTATAAAAAAATATTAAAAGAAAGAAAAGCATGATTAAAACTATTTAAACCCACCAGACTTATTAAATGTATCAGGTATAGAAAGAGAGAGAGACTATCTTAATGCAAAGATGCTCCCAGTGGGAGATTTTGTACAAGCAGGAGACCACAGCAAGACATGATTTAGAGTGGTCATAATGTGCATCTCTGTGGATTATTAAGTAAGTTATTTCTCAGATACATATTTGTCTGGTGATCTTTTAGATATTCTTACCCAGTCAGAGTTGGTAACTCCATCTTCTCTAACTGATTAAATGAAATTGAAAAGGGCCCCTTGTGAGTATCCCTGCTTGTTGGAATTGATCTCAGCCTGTAGGCAGGAGCTCCTCCTTGCTGAACTGGCCATCTTGATTAACTTAACAACAGGGTACTTCCCTTCAAATGTTCACAAGTCTGCAAAAGAAAATTCTCCCTACCCTCAAATTACCAGTCAGTAAGTGATTTTTTTTTTTAAGTTTTATTTATTTATTTTTGAGACAGATTCTCAGTATGTAGCCTTGACTGACCCGGAACTCATTTATGGACACCAGACTGGAAATTGAGATCCACTTGCCTCTGCCTCCCAAGTGCTGATATTAAAGACATGTACCACCATACCCAACCCTTTAAATGGCATTTCTTTAAAATGCAGCACTAGCTTTCTTTTTGGAATATTTAGTGAGAATCTGGACTTCATCTTACCTATTGATTCTATAGCTTATTATTGTATATGCATAAAAATCAGTGATGAGGCACCTATATTTCTCAATGTTTTTAACCTTTGCTTCAAGACAGGAAGCACATGGCTAAGTGGATGTGAGGATGGAGACCAGAGATTGAACCTTTCTTTGCAACATTTACAAAATAATCTTTGAACAAAATTAATGGTAATTTAGGGATGTCTAAGGATAGGTGAAATTTTAACTAATGTTTATCATCCGGAACTTGAGTTGTAAAACATTTCCCTTTTACTGTGTTTAATGCCCTGTACCACTAGAATCACCTTCTGATCTTGTGGAGCAGGCCATCTGGCTAGCCCAGTAAAAGCAGACAGCCACAGAGGTTAGACACTATCAACATTCAGACTTAGCAAGCCTTATTTTTCTCTACAGATCCTAAAAGCTCCTACTGTGATATCTAACAAACTCTAAATATAATTGATCTGCTTGCAGTACTGTCTCACCAACTCAGCTCATAAATTGAGTATAAACGGACTGCTACCTTCTGCCTTTACCTTCAGCACTAAGCACAGTATTTAAGACAAGCATAAAGTCCTTACTAACTTCTGGGGTCCAGGTCAGAATACAGTGTACACGGAAAATGTGTAATGGACAGAGGCCAGCTTCATGGTAGTTTGCAGACAGTTGTCATGCTCACTGTGTGAGAGCAGACTGCAAAGCAGAAAATAGAAATCATGGCTTCACGTTGGGAACTGATCATTACAGTTGTGAATTTTTCTAGTCCAAAGACCTCCCAGCAAGGGGTCAATGTGGCAGTCTGAATGCTTCTCACTTCTGCCTTCTCATCTAGACATCTCTAGCCCGATCCCAGCTTGAGTGCTACTAGAGGTAGACTTTGCTAGGAACAGCTAGCAAAGTCCAGCTTCTCTTAGGTTTTCCTGTCCAATGTTCTCACTTCCATCAGAGCTGATGACCCAACTTCATGGTGGTTTTCCATTTGAGACTTAATCAAATCTGAGTCTTGACTAACATGGGGAAACTCTAAGTAGAGATCTCTCATCCCATTGCCTCTTTGGTAGAACTGTTCATCTGTCAAATTGCTGTCGGTCCTTATACACAGAATGATGTGCCGTGGCTTCCTCCCCGAACCTATCTCCTGTTCACTAAGAATGTGACAAATTTCTAATAAGATTTCTCTTCTTCCAAGAAACTGTCTCCTGTTCCTCAGCACAAATAACCTCTCAACACAAAGGATCCTTCTCAGACCACGCACAACAAATACTGAATTGACTTCTGTTGAGTGGCTGTGCATTCTCCTAATGAGATGACTACACACTTCCATCCTTCTCAATTCCTATAATTGGAACTCAGGACACATCCACCTTTTCTCTAGCTGCGTCATGAAGGCCTTGTTGAATACTTAAAAACTATTCCAAGGGGAATTTTTATCAGGCTTCTATTTTATAAGCCAGTAGACATCTACAAAGGGGCTAGGGGATGGCATGGCATCAATAAAGAAAGTGTTCATCACTGTAAGGATCTGGAAACAGATTCTCTGGCATGAAAGTTTTTGTGCTTTGAGATAACGATAGCCAGAATTCCTCACAGGGGGCCTCATGGTTTCTGAGCGCCAGGAGTGCAAACAGGCCAGAAGTTATCATTCCCTCTGTTCAGTCAGCATTTCAGATGTTGTTTCTAGAATTTTTTTTTTTTTTTGAAGAAAAGGCAGTGATTTATTCTGGCACTAAAACATTGAGACTTGCACATAAATTATGTAGAGAGTGCCAAAGCAAGTATCTGAACCTCCACTCGTCATGGCCATGTGAAATTGAGCCACCCCACCCCACATTGCCTCACCCAGAGTGGGGTTCATTTCTCTCCAGCATATATATTTATATGTTCTTTATAGATCTGATTTTTATGAAACATCATACTGGTAATTATTTCTTCTGTAACTACCATCCCTGTAAAATTCATAATGGCATTGTTTTTTTTTTTTTAATTTACCTCCAGATCCCCCCTCCAACACTGAGTGTTATACTCGACCCTTCGTAAGTGTTAGCTGGATAAATTTGAAAGCATGATCACATGGCTTCCAGCATCTAAAAGTTACATTAGCTGCCTTCACAGCCACCACGCTGGGTGGTCTGATTTCTTTTTCCTGTGGAAAGAAAACATCATCCTTTGCTCTGCCCTGAGTTCCCCTGGCTTTTACTGCTTGTAGAATCATCAGCCCCAGATCTGACACTTCGTAGGAGCCAGAGGGCTGTTACATGAATCAATATTTAAACAACAAAAAATAGGAATGAATCATTGATCTATTCTCCAAAAGCCGAGTTTTAGCATAGTTGCCTAGACCTGTACATATTATTCTTGCAGCTGTACCATGTGTCTGTACACCAAGCCCCTGGTGTGAGTTTTACCTGAGTTGCTCAGTACCAGCATTGTCTAGTACACAGGATTAGCCTGTCATTTGAAGAATAGGAATCAGAATTTTAAGGGCCTTTGCCACTGCTCCAGAGGAGGTGAACAGCAGAACTGGGAAGAGCTTCCAGTCTCTGCTGTCATTTCTCATTGTTCTGTTCCAGAACACATAGTGGTCAATGTATTACTGAAAGAATGAGTGGATGACTGACTCTGGGTATCTCTTTCTCTCTCTCTCTCTCTCTCTCTCTCTCTCTCTCTCTCTCTCTCTCTCTCTCTCTCTCTGTGTGTGTGTGTGTGTGTGTGTGTGTGTGTGTGTGTGTGTGTGTGTGTGTCCATACCACTATAGGGCTTTCACCCATATCTCATTAAGCACTATAACCTAAGAGAGGGTCTCTTCTGTAATCACTAAGTGGAGGTTGTACCTGATAGTCATATTCATCTTATGTGTTATCAAGAAAAGTGAAATTCCCTCAGTTAAATTATAAGATGATATTATTGGTGGTTAAACAATCTCACTTTAGGTGTTAAAGCAAAAAAAGAGTAGGAAAATAAATGTAAAAATACTGGTATCTTTTAATCCCACTTTACAGATGAGGGAACCACAGGAGACCTTGAGTAATTTCCCCAAGGACATACTGGCTGGGCTCTGGCCTCAGTTAAATTTACCCCTTCCTTTCATGTAGGACCACGGGATGAGTGAAACTGCTCCTCATACCCCTAAGAGGAGATTCTAGAAGGAAAAGTACAGTAGGAGAACTGAAGTGAAACCCAGAAAAGCAACAGTAAAATAATATGCAGAGCAGCACGTCCACTGAGAGTGGGGAAGAAATGATGTTTTCTGGACAGATAGACACAGGAAGGTTTCTACAGAAAGTTATGAGTGTCCAGAACTGAAATTTGATGAATGGTTTCAATACATACTTATAATAGATAGTTGTATATACAAAATACATTGATAAAGTATCAGTCAGTCCTTCTACTTCCTCACAATGTTAAAAAGTATTGACTAAAAGAAAAAAGAAGTCCACTATTGCTGTTCAAGTTGTAACAAACAAATCTGAGAAAAGAAAAGGGGTGTTTGGTAGCCAAGCCCAGATGAGTGCATAAGACTATGAGTGGCCAAGAGAAGAGGTCTAAGTCCTCAGGAATGTAAGTTTACTCTCACCACTGAGTCTCTCCTGATGGAGTTCCAAGCCCGAGGCAGGCCACCTTGTAGAGTAGGGTTAGAAGATATGAGGTTACTTTTCTGCTGAGTGGGGTGAGTGGTCCCTTCCCTCAAAGCTTCCTAGTGAGCATCCAAGAGGGTTTCCTGCCCTTTGACTATGCTCTTCTGACATAGTCTGCTGGACTCAATTGGAAGTATACCCAGGGCCTTGGTCCTGTCCGCTCGACTTCATCAGGGCACCTTCTCCTCAGATGCCCACATGACCCATTCCTGCACCTCTTTCAAGCCATGACTCTGCCATCAAGCAAGTCACAGCTTGACCTTGATCTAAGACAAAATCGTCACTGCCACTATGCCGTCATCCACCCCGCAGTGCTGACCCCAAGCTCCCTGCTCTATTTTTATCCTTTTCACAGCAATTACAAACTTGTCATTTTCTCTCCTTTTGCCTAGTTGTGTGTATGTGTCTTTACTGTTTTTCCTATCTCCCCTCATTAAAATGTAAATTCTGTTAGGCCATGACTTATAATGGTTTTCTTTCCTTACATATCTCAGCCACCCAGACCATCATTGTTTCTCATAAGTGCCCAACATTTGCTGAGTGACCAACTAGCCAAATGAATGCACCTCATTACCCACACTCCCTGCCTTACATAAGTTTCCAAGGGCTGGAATCAAGCTGATTCTTCATTTCTAAGTTCTTAGAAAAGCCAGCACTGCCTGAAGCACTTAGGAGATATATTCTAAATAATGCTACACTTAATATTCAAATGGGTATTCTTGTTTTCATACATGGAAGCTTGCTTATCTTCTAAACTCAGTGTACTCACCTGGGTGAATCTAAAAGTAGTGTGTCCTCTCTGTCTGCCCTGTTCATTAGGCAATGATGGAGACCTGAGAATCACATGGGAGGTGTGGAGGTAAAGGTTGTCTAACTCCAGGGCTTCTCCTATCACAGAGAAGCCTGTGCCTCCCATATGGTTTTCTAAAGGGGGGAAAAAAAATGACAAACAGTGCAACAAACCCAATATCTAGGAAAACTGAAAGATTGCATAGCAACCTAACATTGTGAAGTATGAACATTTTGTTACTTATTCCAAAACCCACCACTATAATTTGGAACTAGGGATTTGGAGCATTCATATCAAATGTTCTCGGATTTCTTTCTCCCATATTTCATGAACTCTTGGAGAAATGAACTTCATGCACCACCTCATTTGTTACTAGTCAGAAGCATTCAACAATAACATCTAGGCGTATGTGCCTTGTTGATGCTCTAGTTAGCCACACTAGATTCAAGGGCTGGGATTTGCAAGAAATAGTCTAAATTGATTACTAAATACTGAGCACAAACTCACATCTGAAAGCTCTCATGGAATTTTATAGGGCCCTTTGAGCATAGGTGTTTATCCTTTGCTGTGTATTTCCAGAAGCTTAAGTATAGAAGTGTTTAGATTTGCTAAAAATTATACAACTGCTTAAAACAACAAAGGTAATATTTGAATCCAAAGTCTCTGATGTCTCTGTTTCATTACAAAGTGTCCAAACATTGACTTAGATGCTTGAATGTTAATTGTTCAGTCAGTACTGGTACTTAGAGGAAATATTTCTCCTTTTTCTCCATTCCTAACTTTTAAATTTGGTGACAGTGGTACTCTGACAGGTAACGTGAAAACTTGGCCTCCCTTTTTAATTCAGACCAGAAGGAAAGGGCTACATGTGGGGGCTGTGTCAACTCCTTAAAGTCTCTCCATGAGTGAAAGATTCTCAGTGGCTAATAAACGAGCCCAGAGAAGACGAGCTCTTCACACTATCCATGTTCCCTTTCCCGCACTTTAGTCTATACAGCTCCAGCTGATGGTATTGAGAGTAAACAATAGAGACTTTAAGATGACTATGCTATACAGCTTCCCCCAACCCTGAAAACTAAAATACCATTTGCCATGGTCCAAGAAGCTCTGCCCTTGGGCAGGTTCAAATCTGTGCATCCCTACGATGGAGTTGGGAGACTTGTCATTCAAGCCTATAGTGAAAATTATTCTGACAGGTTCCAGGATACCTTGAGAGAGAAAGCAGGCAGGAGAGGGCCCAGTTCCAGAAGATGCTGATAATAAGGTGTCTGAAATGATCGACACGCAGGACCCCATGCATGAGAAATATGTTCACACTGTGTCTCCGAGGAAATCAGTCACACTGGAGACCCAGAAGAGGGAAGAGAAAAATAGATGGTTGTCACTCCTGGAAGCAATGATGGTGTCTAAATTATAATCAAAATGTGACAACTCCAGGGAGGCTTAGCCTGTAAGGACTTCAGTAACCAATTAGTTCTATCTTCAGTCATGACAATAGCTGACTGATTCTTGGGTACAGCAGAAATTGGTGTTTTCCCAATCTGCTCAGACAGAGACTGGTATAACACTGCCTTGTGAGGTTTGAATGATTAATGTGAGGTTTGAATGGCCTAGGCTGCTTAATACCGTAGTCTGACATGCCATAAAATTTCCCTTCTATAACAATGGAATAATGCCTTCATTTTTGATTCACAGAAAATTAAATACCTAGGCCTGTCATGGTGTAAAGCTTACTACAGTACAGTACTTGGTCATAACTTAATAAGCACTGTCATCTTAAGCAACCGACTCTTTGTAAGACTTGACAGGCATGAATTTGTTTCCAAGCATGAAGACTGGTTTGCTAGTGGATAGCACCCACTTCTTCACTAAATGCATATAGAATATTAAGGTGGGTGAAGAAATAAACAGCTACCTCGGATAAATCACCTGGACAGGAAAACTCACCCACAAAACTGTACATCATGATCCTCAACAGATTTGAAGTACTATAAGGACCATGCCCCTCCCTTTACCGTGAGACAATATGTTTCTGCGTGAAAGACAGTAATGGTGCATGCTTCCTCTTGACTTCTTTAAAAAGACAGGCCAGTCCATGATGGTTACCACTCTGATCCTCCCTTGCCTGTTGTTCCTAGCTGTTTAGAGAACAATATTGTTTCAGAGAAAACTAAGGATTGCATGGAATTTCCCTGTGAAAATTGATGTTAAAAACAAACTGTTTCTACTGATCATCTGCTTTGTTATGACCCTTTGAAACTGGATGACTATGAAACCTCCTGACCCCTGAATTTATATAAGTAAGAATATGAAAAGGTTACAAAGTGCAATAATAGAGAATGAGAAAAAATTCTAATATTTAAGAATATTATAGTTTGGATCTGAAAGATCTAAGAAGCTCATGTATCAGAAAAGGCCTAGTCCTCTATATAGTAGTGCTTAGAGGTGTGACTTCTGGATCATGAGATGGATAGATTCATCAATGGAGTAATAATGGAAATGTGTTACTGGTAAGTGCTGGACTTTTCAGGGGCTGGAGGTCACTAAGATTATGCCCTAAAATTGCCTCTGGCCACTTCTTCAGTTGGTCTCTGTGATGTTCCTGGCCACCATGAGATGGACAGCTTTTTTTCCACCATGTAATCTTAGTGTTGACGTTCCATCTTAATATAATCCCACAGTAATGGAGCCAAATTACTGTAGACTAAAGTCTTAGAAACTCTTAGTGAAAACTAACCTTCCCCCTTTAAGTTTGTTTTTCTTGAGTATGGTTTTTGGTGATGGAAAGCTAGCTAACTCAAATGAGGAAGTAACTTAAGGCTAATTGATCCCTGAATCACAAACATAGCCGTATGAGTAGAACATTAATATTAATTGCATGGAAAACTACCTTGTTTCTTCAAAGCATCTTATGGGACAAAAGATTTTAAAAGGACAAATACACTGAATTATTGAACAATTATTATTATTATTCTTTTTCTCCTTCTTCTCCTTTTTCCCCTTCTTCTTCTCCTCCTTCTTCTCCTCCTGCTCTTCCTCCTCCTCCTCCTCCTCCTTCTTCCCCTTCTTCCCCCTCTTCTTCTCCTCCTTCTCCTCCTCCTTCTCCTCCTTCTTCTCCTTCTTGTCTCCTTCTTCTCCTTCTTCTTCTTTCCTAACTTCTTGATGATATGCAAGCTACACCACAAAGTAGTTAAGGTAGAAAGGTTACAAAGAGGGACTGTGTTCAATTCTGTCCCCCTGACCTCAATTTCACATCCAGGATGTCCTCTATGTTTTAGAAACACTCTTGGTTATGTGCATGAATAAGAAATGAGTGTTTTAAGATGGAAACATAACAGATGGAAATTTCTGATCTTTAAAATGAGAGCAACTAAAGGTCACATGTTTCTGATTCAGTCTAGCTTTCTTCTCTACACACCTAAGGGAACACATTTTGAGAAAATTTACTATGTATGTATTTCTATATCACATTAAAAAGACACCATATCAAATTGCCCTTGATGTAGTTAAATAGACATTTACTCCTTTTAACAGGGGACAGAAGAGGTAAAGGAACTATTGTCTTATAAAATATTCCTAAAAATTCTCACTGAATCTCTGCACATGCATGATATGCTGAAGTGATTGACTCCATTTTGTAAATAAATTTGAAACTCAAATTACCCCAATAATTTCCTCAATGTCAGCCTTTGAAAAAGAGGTGGGTTGACTTGAATGTGTCTCTTTAGTATAATGTCTTTGCACTATCTACAGTGACTTACCTTAATGTTAAAAATGGAACACATCCACAGGAGACGAGCAGAGTAGGTAGACTGTATATATTTTGTTGGTTTAGTTCTTTCTCTTTACTGCACAGAAAGGTAAGAGACAGCCCTCCTCTAATCAAGCAGAGGCCTGAATTTCACAGGACTAAGGAAATTGAGTTGAAGCACCCTGTTTCTTGAGCCTTAAAGTTGTCATGGAAACAATAGCTTCTCCAGCCCAAACAAGTTCACAGCACAGAAGGCAGTACTGACTCACTCCTTCATTTATAAATGCTTTCCCTAGATCTCTGCTCAGGCTAGAGCCAGGAGCAACTGACTTGCAATAGCTTCTGATCCAGGACAGGAGGTGAAAGTGTAGCCTCCTAGTATAGGCTTTATGTAGGTTACCCCAGAGCAATCAAGGGCAGAATCCTTTGCAACTTTAGAAGACAAAAAGGCCTGCTGCTTCTATGCTTCAGCTTCCTAATTAAATAAAACAGATGTTGGTTTCATAAGATTTCCTAATAATTGAACTGTAAAAATAATCATCTATTTGTGTTAATGAAATTATATAAAGCAAAATACTCTGCCTAGTATCACCTAGTATCAAACCATACTAGGTGTTCAGAAGGTTATTAGCATTGCTTAATGATTGTTTTTATTTCCAAGTGATAAATAATGAGTGATAGGACCATCAGACAGGTAACCTGTCCTTACCCCCTGCCCTGCAATCTGCATCTACAAATGATGCTGCTTTTAATCACCTGCATTATTTCAACATCGCTGCTGTAACAAATTCTCTTCTTCCAAGTTCATGTCCTTACCTCAGTCCTTGTATCAGTCTCCAGCAACTCCATGTTGCTGCCTCTTTCATTTTTCAAAGGCTCATGTGTTCAGGCTGAGCCCACCCAGATAGCTCGAGTCCCCTGATTGTAGGCACATCTGTATGTCCTTTATGTCACATAAGGTTCTAGAGCAGTGGTTCTCAACCTTCTTAATGCTGCAACCCTTTAATACAGGTCCTCATGTTATGGTGACCTGCCCCCAACCATAAAATTATTTTCGTTGCTACTTCAAAACTGTAATTTTGCTACTTTTGAGAACTAAAAATATCTGGCATGCAAGATATCTGATCTATGACCCCTGTGAGGGAGTTGTGATCCACAGGTTGAGAACCACTGTTCTAGAGACTAATACATGGAAATTTTGAGGGAAGGGAACCATTTTTCTTCCTCCTATAATCTACCTTCTGGTTTCAGTTCATTTGTTTTCTACCTAACTGTATGATCCTATTTCACTAACACACTTTTCCATTTCCTAGTTGGCAGTAACATGGTCTCACACCCCACATGCCCCAAACCTACAGACAAGGAAGTCTGTGAAGCCTCAGTGCTCATTTTAATATCTTCATTTTTGGTGGTATTTCTTAAGGTGATATAGGCTTTTTCTATCATGTACCATAGCATTATTTTAGCCTCCTCCCAAGGTTCAATTGCAAACACCTATTCCTAGGTGTTTGTGATAGAATACACTGTGTCTAGCGACAAAGTAGACTAATTTTGTGTTATCATCACCACAATTTATTCTATACCTAATAATTTTAAATGACACAAATGTCTTGAATTAACTTATAGTTTTATAGGTCACAGAGAGTCAAAGAAAGCTGTCAACAGGCTGTATCCACCATGGAGGCTGTAGGAGAGAATCTGGTTTCCACTTGTCTTGTTTGTTGGCAGAATCTAATTCCTTAACACAGTCAGCTATTTAAATTACATTTCTATGGTCACCTATTTAAATTATATCTCTATGGTCTACTCCTGTACTTTCATCTTCCACCAGTAAAGGCTCATGCAGTTAAATTGAAAACACTCAGGTAATCTAGGGAATTCTCCCCAAGTTCGGATCTTCAGTTTAACCATATCTACAAGTATCTTTGCCATTTAATGCATCATATTCACAGAGCTTGGAAGATTAAGGATATTCATTTTGTATATTAGGTTAGAAACATTCTATCACATCCTTTACAATCTAAAGTCATAGCAAACATTTTTTTCCACATTTATGGTACGGCTTCTGACAATATTCATCATTCTTTACCTTGAAAGAGATGGGTCAAAATTCTCACCACCATAGAACACATCAGTACTGTCATGGCCCATGATTGTTAAATGTTACCAAGCTCTAAGTTCTAAAAGAAAGTGTTTGGGTTTGGATTGGATTTGCTTATAGAAGAAAGAACTCATAGTTTGGTACAGTAGGAAGTTCATGCACCTGAGATTTAGATTTAAAGTGTTCGGCTTTCCTCTACACATCCATGGTATATCTTCTGACACTGGATATCTTACTTATATTACGCAACTTTATTTCCTCATCAATAATCAAAGGCTAATATGTATGTTCCAAACTAGCTTCATGAGCTGAATGTGCACCCAATAGGTTGCTGATAACTCTCAATCTTAACCCATGGTGCCAATATAAATGTTGTCACCAAATCAAAGGTCCCTAAGGTACAACAAGCTCTAAACACTGTTATCAGGTATTCCTAAAACTCTAAGGCTGCACGTATGCTGTCTTGCCTACCTAGTAACTTAAGCAAGGCAGGGAAGATAAAACATCCTAGAATGTAGTTGGACACTTCATACTCACTGTGCAGTTGGGTGCCCTTATATTTTGCAGCTACCATATGCAGCCACAAGAATGAGCAAGCAGCAGCTTCCCTCTCTCTTTACTAGACTCTCCCAGTTGGCAAAGAGGCACCACACATTGCAGTTCAGGAGAGGCAGGAGGGATGAGAAAGCCATTGCGTTATTTGTGGAAAATTCCACTTGTCTTAATGGACTTGTTAAAAAGCACCCTGGGTGCAAGTGTGAGTCTTAATGGCATTTTATAAAAGCTGTTGTGATGAATTAGCACATAAAGCAAATTAAAAACAGCTTATCACTTCTTAAATTAGGTGATGGGGCATTGTAGCATTTTTCCCAGACGTGGGATCCATTAATATCCAAAAGAGACATAAGCTGAAATGTGTCAGCTGCTGGGTTTTAGGAACGCGACAAGCTGGAATCAGTATAGTCCTAGTGGGGCGGATTGGCCAAGATAAACAGCACATGGAAATAGCACCAAGCTAGGTTCCTCAGCCTCCCTTTGGACACTCCCTTTGGGATACTCTCAGGAATGGATGACACACAGTATGGCAAGTATTTCCCCTGGTGAGGACTGTTGGAAATAATCTCCACATCCGTCTTCATCACATATGGAGATACTGATGTGAGAGGAAAGGGGCTGTCAGTGGTGACCTGGAGTATTTCCAGAGACATGTGTTGGGCCTCTGCTTTGGCCTTCTGTTAAGTTGAGTTCAGAAGCCAGAGGGGGGCACCTAAGATGTCTTTGCACACAGTAAGGAAGATAGATACTAGCTAAGCATGGGGGTGACCCAGGCATATTCTGGAAGCCACGGGGCTCTGAATTACGCTGTTGAGCTCCCTCTCTAATGTCAAGGTACTATGCTACTTTGCGTGTATGATAATTCTCACCCCAACTCTTAAAGGTGGTTGATATTATTTTACAGTTTAAATAAACTTAAGGACCACCAAGCTCACAAGTCTAACCCTGTCTTCTTGCCTGCCCAACGAGGGCTTCCCTTCCTTATCTCTGTCCTGCAAAATTGAGGCCTGTTGCTAAGCCAGCAAGCAGTACTTTCAGGGTGAGAAATCCTGCAATAAGCATTAATGAGGGAGCTTCAGAAATCTGGAGACAATGAGAAAGTCAGTCTTGGAGAAATCTAAAACCATTGGCACTGCTGGGCCATGGTCATGAGCAGCAGGCTGGGAAAATGAGCCTTAACACAAAAGGGCCACAAACGGTGGGTTTAGGGTCAGGCAGGTGGTACTGTCCAACACAGGTACACATGTGACCTGGGACAAGTCCACCTGTCCTTTCCTTTCCTTGCATATATGGTGAGATTGCTAATTTTTACTATTATGTTTATTACAAACCTCCAGGCTAAGCTGTGGTGGTTGTTGTTGCTTCTATTGTTGTCCTTACAAAGTCACCCCCACAACCTCCTTGACCTCTTCCCAGGCTGAATGAGGGACAGGGTAAAGTAACTAAGCTAGACCTTGGGTCTGGGTCCCAACCTGTCCTGCATGGCTGTTGCTGACTTATGTATGCTGGGGCCTGCCCTTAGTCATCCCTCCTCTGGAAAAGGGGTAGTACTATTTATAGAACCATTACCAGAATGGGTAGAGTCATGGATATGGTAGTCTGTGGGAAAATGTGTGCTATCTATAGCATGTATGTTGGAATTTCTCAAGATACTCCCAGGTTCAATTCACAGGGACCAGCATAGCCAACATCAGGACTGATTTATATATATATATCAATAAGGGGAAAGGACCAAGAGACAGTTCCACATCAAATGAACCTTTCTCTTCAGAGGCACATGGGCCATGCCTATTTCCTCTGGTATCCACTTGTGACAATAGGTCTTAATTGTCTTCTGGGTAAATGGCTGGATACCCAGAATAGAGGGTTTGTGCTGGGAGCAGCCTGAAGCAGAGCACAGTGATTTTCAGCCTAAGTGATAGTGTCAGTACAGAATACATAAGTGAAATCCTAGTCCAAAACTAGTGGGAATCCTTACAAAATCCAAATTCCTAAATATCAGCTGAAGGACACCCTTGCCAAGGGCTTTTTAAGGGACAATTGTCTCAAGACAAGTATGTTAACTTTCTTTTCTTTCTTTTTCCCACAATATGCAGTCTGTAGACTAGAATATTATTGGGAATCCACTCTAAAGTGGAAAGTAGCTCATACTTACAGTTAGCCATGGTATGCTGGGCACTGCTGTACATGCTTTATGCACATTGCTTTATGCAATTTACCTACACAGATCAGTAATGGAGGCACCACCCATCATCATATATCATATTATGAGCAACTGAAGCCTATGAGAGAATAAGTAGCCTCAATAACCAGCTGTGGGACTATTGAGCCACAGTAAAAACGGCATGGCTTCACTAGTACTTTATCATTATACCTTGTACTGCTGCATAGCACCTACCACGTGCTAGATGCTGCCTGTGTTTCTATTATGGGAAGGTGCATTGAATACATTTGGCTCTGGAATGTTAATTGATTTCTGTCTCATCACACAATGAACTGCCATCAGTAGGAGTGGTGTGTGTCCTCATCCACCCCTACTTTTCTGGGATGGGGCTTTGTGTGAGTCTTTGATAGGAAAGATGCAGATGGTCAAGAAGAAATAATTTATTCTGGGCACTCAGACCACAAAACTCTCTCCAAATTACATCACTTTGGGATACTGGAAATGGCTGTATTGTAAGTAATTCGCCTTCTATGATATTTGAGAGTTAAATGTTGTCTTCAGGCCTTTTTGGTTACCATGGCAACAGATGTGACATTTCTTTGACAGAGAAGAGGGAAAAAGAAAGAAAGGAAAAGAGCCAAGGTTGGCCCTAATGATTTTAGAAAATTCTACTCTCCAAATCTAGCTTGATTTATGTGCACAGTGGTTATGATATAAAGAAAGGCTTGGAGTAGAGTGAAAGGAATTCATATGGCAGTGGTCGAGAGCACCTGCTTCTCCTGGGCAAACTTGGACACTCTGTATGTGTTGGCGGCTTTGAGATGCATCAGAATATATGAAAAACTTGACAGTATAGTACTTAAAATTAATTGTCACATCCTCATGACTTTGGCTATTCCATTCATGTTGATCCTGCTTCCCACCCTGGCACTGAACCAGGCTTAGAAATTTCAGTGCATTGGCCCTGAAAAGGTTCAGCCAAATTCTTCCATGACAACAGAGGATTACAATTCAGAGCAGTAAGTGTGAAGATGGGGCAGGCCTGGGGTTTATGGAAGTAGAAAGAGCTTTTGTATTGTTCAAAGGATTGTTCTTTCTGTATACCTGTACACACAGATTTTTTTTCACTTTTCATTTTAAACACTTATTTAGGTCATTACAGTAACCCCTTCAATCATCCAGGATCAGTGCTAGATAACTCAATACTCCATTGTTGGTGGGAGTCAGTTATTCCAGACAGACATTTTACATTTTTATCACTTTTCTCTAGTATAAAGGAAGGAGTCTATAAGCTATTATATTGGAGAGAATTTATTTATATGACAAAAAAAGACTGCCATGTTCTTCATTTTTTTATTTTTCATTTGTAAAATTTGATTCCAGCAGGAAGAAAAATATCTCAGTTGAGTAATAATCAAGGGTCTAGTCTTTCATTTTCATCTTGTTACATGTGATGATCTCCAAGAAATAAAGAAGCTGGTGCTAATTATAGGAACCTATAGGCTGCCTTTGCAACTAGGAAAGAAAAGCAAGAAGTAACCTTGGTGTGTGGCCAAAAAAAATGAATATTGTATAGCACAATCCAGGAAGCCATTCAGGGGATAATGGAGTCCTGGGGCAAGAATTAGAATTCAAAAGTGTATATTTTAAATCAGTGTCTTAACCATACTATTGTTGTCTTCTCTTTCAGAGCCATGTTTGACTATGACAAGAGCAAGGACAGTGGGCTGCCTAGCCAAGGACTTAGTTTTAAATATGGTGACATCCTCCATGTCATCAATGCCTCTGATGATGAGTGGTGGCAAGCCAGAAGGGTCACACTAGACGGGGACAGCGAGGAGATGGGCGTCATTCCCAGCAAGCGGAGGTAAGGATGACTTCTGTGCATCAGAGCAAGCATGCACACATGGGAGGGAGTAAGAGAGGGAGGGAGACAGAGAGAAGAGGGGAGAGAGTGTGTGTGTGTGTGTTAGCTATCTAGGGTATGGAGATGCAGGCTGGGAAGACTGCATACAGAATGACTATTTAAGTGCAATAAGCATTCTACAGGAAAAGTGTCAGTGGTGACAGGTGACAAGAATACAAAAATTGTCATTCTCTACATTTTAGGATTTTACCAAAATTGGTGAGTATGATGAGACATAGAGGGAAAAAGGAAGAGCCACTTAGATGATGCTTCTGGCAGCTATATGCAAAAGGCTGTGCTTATGTGCCTGCACGCCCATTCACAACCGAATGCACTGATAGCCTTGGTTCAGCATTTACCCATAAATTTACAGAAGGCCAAAAGTAGAAGGCAACTTACTACCCAGATGCTTGGGATCTGAGCTGTCCTATAGCCAAGTGGACAGGCATCTTTTACTGTTAATCCTGTTCCCCTTCCCAGCATTCCCTTTAGTCGCTCAGATTTTAGATCTATGTATTTCTTAAACATATCAAGCTCTTCTCTTCAAAATGCTTCCTCAAAGCCAAGTCTTCCATATCTCCTAGCAGCTTCTAATCACTACTACCAGGAGCTACCCTTCTTATGAGTGGCCATCTGACACAAGACATGATCTAAGAAACAAAATCAAAAGTTGGACAGTGTAGGTAAAAAATCTGGCTGGGGAACCACAGGGTTCCTCACACCATGCTGTGTGTAGCTGGGTTCCTCCAGCTGGAAGTTAGGCCCGGCAGTTCAGTAAAGGCCTCTCCACAGTTCCTCAAGGCACAGCCCCAACAAACGAGGAAGTCCTTGGGTTTCCAAAACCAGTTTATTGACATGGCGGATGGTGGATGGATCTGGATGTGCACCCCCTAAAACCCAGGGTGGACCTGAGTTAACTAGGGAGGGGAAGAGGGGGGAGGGGTTGGGGAGGAATGCTTAATTGACTCCACCCTCTGGCCTTCAGGTACCTTATTAGTATGTAAATCTCTCTAGGGCCTGGGGCCTGTTCATCATGCCCTCCACCTGTATATGTAACTGAAGGATGCAGGTTGAATGGAGATTAGACCTGGTGACAGGAGCCTGGGTTCTGGGGGCATGGCCGAACCCACAACCCAAGAACCAGGATACCCTTCCATGGCCCGACAGCATCCCAGAATAGGTTGGGAAGGGATCCATGAGTTCCCACCTCCACCTGAGGAGGTATTGACAGATAGTGGCTGCTAGGGAAGGGAGAGTTAGCTTTCATCAGTAGCATCATCTCCAGTAGATTGACCATACACCAATGGACAGCCCCATACCCACACATATATACATAGTACTAACTGGACTCAGTAAGTTATATGGGGAAGGAGGGAATGAACATGTATGAAGTTGGAAGAAGGAAAAGAGGAACCAAGAGAAGGTAGAGGGAGAATCCACTCCTTATCCTCTTGCTTCCAACTCTGCACATATCCACCATTTCTCCCTCCCACTTGTGTGTATGTTCCTTTTAATCCACTGAGTTCATGTAGTACTAAAACAGTGTTTCTTAACACTACTTTGTTTGTGTGTTTGTGCATTTTCATATCAAGGCAACATGTGTCCTGGGTTGCTCAGATGCATTTCATCAAAGCTGTTCTTGGGAAGAGCCATCATGTTCAGTTGGCCCCAAGGACAGACAGAAGCAGAGTGGAGGAATGAAATCAGTGTCAGAAATTATTTCAGCTCATTTTAAAGAAATGATTCTTCTCATTGACATTGCTCTAGACTACCCAGGAAGACATTCACACTTTAGACAAGAGGGTTGATGCAAGTAATAGTCTGGTGCTCTTGAACCCAGGCTTCTGCAATTTTCACCATCATGTCAATAGTCATTCATTCATTCAAGTGCTTATCGCTTACCTCAAAGAAAACCTTCTCTGAAACAATTTTCCACTTTCTGTGATCATCCTTAAGTTGTGTTTTTCACATTTTGAAAGAAGCCATCTTTTTTTTTTTAAAGAAGCCACCTTAACAGTCATACAATAGCTGGTGTGAAAATGATTGTTCGGGCTCTCTTGAGTTCATGTTTATTTGCAATCTTTTGCATAATAAATACAGATATTCTACCTTGCAGATATATTTTACACAAAGTAAAAATATTTGTGTTTATTTTATTATAAAATTTATATTATGAGTATTTTCTTAAGATTTTAATTATGTCAAAATGTTTTATTTTATGTATTATTAAACTACTGTTTTCTCACTGTATAGAAATAATTTTAGACAAATATAAAAAGAAAAATAAAAACCACAGATACTCCTATCTCTTAAAGAGCCTTCATATGTTAATTCTCATGCCATTAAAAATCAATACGAAGCCGGGCGGTGGTGGCGCACGCCTTTAATCCCAGCACTTGGGAGGCAGAGGCAGGTGGATTTCTGAGTTCGAGGCCAGCCTGGTCTACAGAGTGAGTTCCAGGATAGCCAGGACTATACAGAGAAACCCTGTCTCGAAAAAAACAAAAACAACAAAAAAAATCAATACGAGATGACTCAGAGTTGAGGGCATGCACTGCTCTTGCAGAGGGTCCAAGTTTGATATTTCTGTTCCCAGTACCCACAGTCAGTGGCTCATGATCGACCTCCCATTTGCTCCAGTTCCAGGAGGAACTTATGTCTCTATTCTCCCCCAAGCACCTGTACTCATGTGCATATATCTCCCAACACAGAGACATCATTAAAAATAAAATAAAAATATTTTCTAAAATCTAAAATAAACTTACTCAACTGGCAGATGTTTCAGATCATTAGCTGTTTTCTCACCTGCTTCCAGAGTTCATGTGAGAGTGTGGAGCTAGTTGGTATGAATAGCAACGGTGCAGAGCTTTGCCCTTTACAGTGATGTCTCTGTTCCAATGGCTCTGCTTAATCATTCCATGCAACTCTAAGGCAAATAATATGAATGTTGTCAGTCTTCCTTTAGATAAGGAATAAATGTATCCATATAATACTCATATGGCATATCAGACCTGGTGTGAAGCCCTTTGTGGTTTATATATGTTCAAGTCTCATTAAACTCTGTGGATAAGGTACTGCTATTATGCCCTTCATATAAATGAGAGCTGAGAACAAAGAAATTATTGATTTGCCTGAGATCACCCATCTACTAAGTGGCAGAACTGAGATTTGAGTTCAGCATCTTAACTCATATGGTCTCACCTCAGAAAGGTACAGTGATAAAGAGCTGATGTCTGTGTGCCAGGCATACCATGAGTATTGTAGGAACACTGCCTAGATCTCATTATTCACAAGACCAGCATGTAATACTTCCAGCTATACCATGACCAAAACAATGAGGACTCCATTGTACAGATACCAAGAGAAGAGAAAAGGCAATAGACTAGAGGATGGATTCTTTCTCATTATAACCGTGACCATATGTTGTAACCTTTGTTGTTGATATAACTCAGTGCAGCTGACTATCTAAGTTATAAAATAGGCTTATTTGGCTCATGTTTCTGGAAGTCTGACAGCACAGGTCGAGTGGCCACATCTGTTGAAGGTTTTACTTATGAGGCCTCTAAAAATTCTAAGACTTTATAGGGCATCCTATGATAAGGAAAGCACGTAAAGTTCCACCCCCATTGGCTCTTATAACAAGCCCACTCTCTCAGTGACCTATTAGTCCATTAATGTTTTAGTTCATAAATGTAATAATACATTTGTGAGAGCAGAATACTCATAACACAGTCATCCCTTGAATGTTCCACCTGCTCTATTTATTAAGACCACACAATGCTGATTAAATTTCAATTTAAGCTTTGGTGGGAACATTAACTAATAGCATTCTGCATCATGCCAGATGCTCTCAAATATATGATATCAATTTAATCTTCACAGAAGCCTTCAGAAAAGTAAAGTAATTTACCAGCTGAGTCCAGGTCTCTCTGGTAGCAAGACTGGATAGCTTCCCACTGTACTTGGAGCACTGCTCTAAGGTACTTTCAAGTTATAGAAATGAAACTCAGATAATCCAAGCATCCTGGCAGAATCATACTGATAGCAAGGGACTAAGCCAAGATTTGAACACACACCTTTCACATACCTCTGTGAGCAATTGTTGAAATTTTAGCTCTCTTCAGCCCTACATAGCATCAGTCTTAGGCCACTTATTACTTTTCTCATTCCTGTAGCAGAAGACCCAATACACCTTACAGGCAAGAGGTTAATCCTGGCTTACAGTTTAAGGAGGTATAGTTCAATACAGCTGTAATAACATGACAATGGGGCTCTGTAGCTATGGAAATATGAAGCAACTGCCTGTCACACCTGGGTAAAATGAGAAAACAGAGACAGGACTTTGGCTAGGACCAGACCTACACTATAAGCCCTTAGCCCTGCCCATGAAGCCCTTCATCTGGAGCAAGGCCCCATCTCCAAGAGATTCCACAGCTTTCCAACAAGTGCCTTTGTGAGGAAGTTTCCATTCAAACCATTAGAGGCCCACATTGGGGAATGCCCTCAAAAAGAAGCCCATGCATACAGCTCACTTGGCAGGGTCCACAGTGGTATCAAGCATGTAAGCGTGTGTTGCCTCCCTTTTACAAGGTGAGGCAGAAACAGAGAATGGTGATCCAAGTGGCTTTAGTGACACTTATCATAGCATCCGAATATCCTTATGTCCTGAACTCTAATTCAACCATCTATGACTCCATGCTAAACACTCACCTTAAATAATCTCAATCAGCATCTGCTGTAACTCTTTGTAGTTTCTTTACTATTATCAACTAGCCAACATGAAAAGCCCTAAAAGGCTGAATCTCTGATGTTTTAAGTCAAAGATTTAGCAAGTAGAGGCAATAGGAGACCTCAAGCCAAGGTGTGTGAGACTTCACAGTTTGGGATCTTAGCATAAAGTCTCTGGTTGCAGACATTGCATGGTTATAAGTAGCCAAACCAGAAGCTGGCCCACACTCTGTGAAATTATTAATTTCACATTATTGTGAAATCATTAATTATTGACTACAACCCATGTCTAACATTTATTAGAAAGTTTACTCACCTGTACCACATAGCATTCACTCATATGGATAGTATCTCAATTTCCCCTTAATTAGGGCCTAAGGAACATGGATATAGGAACCCCCAGGAACAGATCATGTTCCCCCTGTCCAGTGCTCCAATCAGTTATGTTTGGTCAGAACCTGAAAATACCAGATGGGTATTGGACAAAGGGCAAAAGACTTGTTATAGTATAGACATTTGGTGCTATCCAGAGATGCTAGGTACCAGAATGGATTTGCTCAAGTTTTGCCATCCAGTTCATGTTTCTAATACTTGGTCAGCAACAAGAGTAGGTGGGGAGGGTTATGTCTGCTTAAACAATCTAATTAACCAGTTGAGTTGTAGTGGGAAAGGGAACATATAGTAGTAGTTTCACTGCTGTTGGGTCTTTACAGACAGGTCCACCAATTCCTTCAAAAAAGGTCTTTGAGCCTTAATATATCCTCTTTCCAAAGAAGTAAAATAACTAGAGAAAGTAATGTTATTCTTTAATCTATATTCTTTTTTAAAAATTATATTTTGTACGTGTGTAGGTGTCTTGCCTTTATGTACATCTGCGTGTGCCTGTTCCCCATGGAGGCCCCTGGGACTGAAGTTACAGACATTTGTGAGTTACCATGTGCCTCGGAATTCTATAGGAGAGCAGCCAGTGCTCTTAACCACTGAAGCACCTGTTCTGCCCCTAACCTAGACTCTCGTTGATAAAAGAAGTGGTGAAATGATTAGCTTTTAACAGGAAACATGTCTTGCTTGACAAGATACTTCATGTCCTTCAGCCTGAATTTTCACAGACAGGTCCAGAATTAATAGCCTGCTGGAAACTTCATTCATTCATTCATTCAGTCAGTTAGTCAGTCAGTCAGCCAGGCAACAAAGATTTTCATCATTGTTGATTTACATGTACTACGTGCCTAATTTCAGGTCTGAAGTTTCATAGGTATAGGTTATAGATAAAATAAGTAAAGTGCCAAGCACAACTTTCAACACTTGGTGTACACTCAAGTGAGAACTACTTTCCAGATGTCATATTTTGAGCATTTGGTGCCAAAGGAAAAAAATGCTGTACTGTTTAAAGCCCATCTCTCAGCCTTAGCACTTGTTTGAGGAGTGAGTCACTGTGTCCCAGGAAGAACTTGGAGAATACAGAAAGGCTAAGGCAAGGAAGAAAAAAGTAACCTGCAGCAATTTCAACTGTGGAGAGAGGATTGCAGAGAGCCTATGGGGCCATTTTTTTTTTTTTTTTTTTTTTTTTTTTGGTGGATAGCTGCTGTGGTTTCTGGTATGCTGAAAAAAAGAGCAGTTTCATATGTGCTAATGCTATGCTATGCTAGCAAAAGAGCATTTAGTTAAACTGTTTTCAGTGTCTAAAGCAAATTTATTCTGAATATGAGGCCAGCCTGTCATGCTATGTTGCTTCCTTAACTAGTTATATGCTTAGGTCTAGTTGTATATAATTCATATAACTCAAAATATTTTTGACAATAGGTATGAGGGGAAAGGCACAGAGTGTTTGTGGGGAACTTCAGCCTAGGCCTCTAGTGTCTATATATTGGCTTTTCAACTCTGTATTACTTATCCAAACCCTCATGTTTGTTGAGAATTTCCAATGAGTGATGTAGGCAAGACAAGTCTTTGCGTTCTGTTTCCCCAGAAGCATGGTTATGGGCAGACAGCAGTATCAGATGTTAAAGAGAGCAATTAACACAAAGGTCCCATCACCTCCTAGTCTGCCATGCATCAAACCTCAGCTTTGACAGCCACGAAATGGGGTTGACAAGACTTATGTTGCTGGGTTATCAAAGGACCAGGCAAGATGATACAAATAAGAATGAGAACGATTAGTAGTTGCATATTGAAACTTTAGCCATCATTTATATCCCCATCACTTATAATACTTCCCACTTATGTAAGAAAGAAGATGTTCCAATCTCCTTCACAGAGAACACAAATGTTCCAAGCAATGTCTCCTTAATAAATTAGCATTGTCTTTTTCCCCCCCTCTTACCTGTGTTAAGGGTTTCTGCTTATTTGTTTGGTTCTATTCTGGTTTGTCTTTATTTATTTTCTAATAAGATAAAAGTGTGGGTTTTTGGTGAATGGGGAAGTGGGGAGAATCTGGGAGCGCTTGTGAGACTAATAAGGTCACTCAATCAGAAGAGTAAAAGGATAGCCTCAGAAGTCTGTGGGGAAATATAACTGTTCTGCCCAAATAATTCTCAGGTCAGAACACTGCCCTAAGCCTTGTGTTATGTGTGCTTGTGGGTTCTGTGTGAGTTTATGCAGAATTTATTTATATTCTCTAATCAATTAACTATGTAGTCTCTACATACTGCAATCATTTTTGACAGAGTAGGATGAATCAGTGGTTCCCATTATTAGCTGAATTAATGCAAAGAAGCCAGAATAAAGCTAAGGGCTCTAACAACTGTTTTAGGAAAATCTAAAGAGGTGAATAAGAATTACCTGAACGCTTGGGGGAAAGACATTCACTAAGGGACTCTGATCCAGGCCTCTTCTCAATGAGCTTCTTCCCCTTGGCAGTTTATCTTAAGCCTCCCAGCTCTTGGGTGTTGGGTGGATTCAGGGAGATACTCTCAGCACTGGCTTCTCCACATGGAATATATTGTGTTAATAGCTGATGTTAGATGTGAACATTTTTGTTCAGATCTTTTCAATCAAATATTCTATGCTGCCACTGAAATAAATGTATTCTGAAACTTTATCCTGTAACTATAGAAACCCAGATATTCAGTGTTGCAGTTGGAAACACAAAAGAGCTCTCGGTTAGGAAGTAGCCTGCTGTTAATTACAGAGCTAAGAATAGCTTCAACTTCATAAACCATTAAGTTTCTATAGATTCAGGATTATTTTTCTCTCACTTGCTCTTTTCTTTCCCTGGAAAGAAAAAAAATTGGGATTAAAGCTAGCCAAATTTAAACAAATTCATGTTACAGCAGCCTACCAAGTAGTATTTTTGTTCAATGATCATCCACTGAGGACCTGTGATAATATTCTACACTTACATGCACCTTGCATCTTAAATATAAAATGTTTTAAAGAAGGAAGTCAATATGTAACTTATAAAGGGATAAAATTCAGTGTTGTGCATAGCAGGAAATAAAAACAGTGATTTTCTGTACAGACTTGAAAAACTCAAGGAAATATTTAGATTCCCGTTTCTTAACTATACCTTCAAATAGAAACAGGTCAAATTTTCTTTCTGGTGTTCCTTAAGCCTTTCTTTTCTTCTCCCAATCATTCTTTCCTATTCTTTATTACTATTGCCTAGTTTATGGCAACAGCTTCTCAGCACACCCGGCTCCTCTTTTCCCTTCCCTTCCAGAATTGTTCTCCACAGCACCAGGATCCTTTTCTTAAGTTACTCCTTTGAAGAGCTAGAAAGGTAACCCAATAACTGAGAGGATTTGCTGTTTTGCAGAGGATCAGAGCTCAGGTCCCAGTACCCAAATCCATCAGCTCACAAATGTCTGTAACTCCAACTCTGGAGACCCCAGTACCCTCTTCCAGCTTCTCCAAGCCCCCACATACACAGGAGCATGACTTCATGTACATACATACATATACACATAAATAAAAAGAACTCTTTAAAGTCTGGGGTTGCTTATACCACCTTCCTCATTTATAATTTGTTATCACTACCCAAGTCCTTGAGTGGCTCAATGGGAGAAAAGGAGAAGTTCATGTTTATGTGGATGTACATAGGTGTATGGATGTGTGTGTCTGTAAATACATGGGTGTCATTTCTTATGTATGCTCCCTTTTTAAGGCAGGTCTCTCACTGGACTAGAATTCACAAAGCAGGCTGAACGAACTAGCCAGTGTGCCCTAGGAATGGAATCCACCTATCTCTGTCTCTTCTAGGATTATAAACTCATGCCCTAATTCCCACACCATACCTGTCCTTTTACAAAGGCTTCAAACTCTGGTCCTTCAGCTCAAATGACAAGCACTTTATCAACAGAGCTATCTCCCCGGCTATAGTTTTTTCTGAGTTATTTTCTGATTTCATTTGATTTTTGTATTTCATATATGAATATCAGACTAGCCTTGAATTCATATATCTGGTGATGACCTTGAATTTATTGTCCTTCTTCCTTCTAAGTGGTAGGTTTCAGGCATGAGCCATACACCTAGCCCAACGCCCTATGGAACCCTACAATTCCTTGTACAATTCCTTGTACAATTCCTTGCCTCATCCTGTACGGACCATGGCACCATCCTTCAGGCACCTAGCTAGTTAGGAACTGGAATATATGCTAACTTTACCCTACTGACAATCTCTTTCTCATCCTTTTAGTTTCAAATTAGTTGATATTTTCTTCAGAGAGCCACAGCAACACCATGCTACACACACACACACAACACACACACAACACACATACACACACACTGAGACTGTTAGGAGTGTTTGTCTGGCTTTTTGTTCTTGCTAAAAGCCTATCGTGATAAATGCCTGTTACAACCATGCTTTAATTTTTTTCTTTGTTCCTATATCCTTGGTGAACAACATGGCAAATGCTCATTTAGTGAAAGACAAGATAATGATGTTATAGGAATGACAGAAGGACATTAGACTCTTTGAAGGAAGCTTCAGAATTACATGTAACACAGTGGTTACCAAGTGGAGCTAACTGTAATGATGCCCTTTAATGGAAGAGTAGTAAGGAACAGGAAAGGTTTGTTTGTTTCTATTCTAGGTATTGGTTTTCCTGGGCTGTGATTTCCTAAAATAGATCCTGGTTGGTTCATGAAGCATGTCAATAATGTTTTATCTCTGTTACTTCCAAATACTCTCAGTGCATGTAAGACAAAGATTTCTAGGGACACATTAGAACTTTAGACACTTTTTAACTAAGGTTTTGTTGGTTGATTGGTTGGTTGGTTTGGTTTTTTTGTTTGTTTGGTTTTTTTTTTAACTTTTACCAAAGGAAGTAGAACATTTTAAACCAAATTTTATTTGTGTCTTACAGATGAAAGGAAGAAGTGCTCTTTACTTAAAAGGAACCTAATTATAAATGTCTTGTCACTTAATTGACTGTTTTTTGTTTTTTGATTAGGGTGGAAAGAAAGGAGCGTGCCCGATTGAAGACAGTGAAGTTCAATGCAAAACCTGGCGTGATTGATTCCAAAGGGGTAGGTACAAATTGATGGAGACATTCTGTTCTCTCAGGTGCCTTAGATTTAGTAATAATTAACATTTGGGCTTTTTATAGCAAAGGAATAATAGCGCCACTAGACAAAAGAGAAGTGTCACAAATGTGCTGCTAAAAGTCATGTCATTTCTGATAAAGTGGGTTTATCATAAATATATTAATTACTGGGGACAAAGCCAGTGATAACAAAACTGATATGTTGACTATAATGAGGATGATAAAACATAGTTTAGGCGATTTCTATAAATGTTCTAAATGGTCTCATTTCATCAACAGTACTGGCTCAACTGAAAATGTATCTAGTTTGACACACATTGTACAGTTAAGACTATAGTCACAGACTACAGAACTATAGACATGGGTCATTTAAGTGAATATGTAGAATGTTGTGGCAGACATAGGAAAGAATCAATGACAAAATCCTATCACAGTTGACACTCATAAGGACATTTCTTCTTGATCCCAGATTTAATGACATGTACTTCAACTATCATTTAACTTTCCCACTTAAATTTAGAGTTGGGTAGCCATTGCCACAGTCAGCTTGGGAAATTTCATCACTTCATAAAAAAATTCTGTAGAGGTTAATAGTCACTTCCCATGCCTCAGCCTCCCTTCCCTACCTAACCATAGTCAATAACCTATTTTGTGTCTTATAGATATGCCAGTAAATAATTCATCAATTCATATAAATGGAATGTGCTTCTTTATGACTTGTAACTCCATACCACATTATTTTTTCAAGTTGCATTTATGCTGTTGCATGAATGAATAAGTACTTCATTTCCTTTTTGGCGTATAAAATTCTATTGTACAAACATACCACATTTAGCATATCCAGTCATCAGTTGACAGACATCTGTGGTATTTCCACTTTTTGGTTACTGTGGATAATGCTACCATGAATGTTTATATTAAGATTCTGAAATGGACATGTTTTTATTTTCATTGATTACATAGTGCAGTAAAATCACTGATCCCTTCAGCAATATGATGGCTCTGCACTGCATATTTTAGGAACTGCCAGATGGTTTTATACAGTGGCTATGTTTCACATTTCTATCATCAATGTATGTGTGCTACGATTTCCTCACATGATGAACGATACTTGTTATCATGTGTCTTTAAAAAGTATATCTATCTTGGTCTGTATGAAGCGGTGTATTAGTGTGATTTTGATTTGTATTTCCTCATCAGTGGAGCTGGTGAGTTTCTTTTCATGTACTTACTGGCCTATCTTTTCTGAGAGATGTCTATTCAGATTCAGTCTGAATTTTTTAAGTTGGAATTTTTCTGATATTATTGTTACTGGGTTCCAGAGTCTCTTTATATACTGGGGGCGGGGCGGCATGTAAAACCTTTTTCTTCACTTTTTAATGTGTATGTGTCTATTGTGTGGATAGGGGCACTGGCAGTAGGGGACACCTATGTGGCAGGATGTATATGGAGATACGTGTATCTGATTTATGTCAGAAATCTTCTGCCATTGTTCTTTCACCTTTGAGGCAGTGTCTTCCAATCAAACCTATGCACCAGTACCACTAGTCTTGCTAGGTAGCTTGATCTGAGGATCCCTTCTCTGCCTTTCAAGGCTAGAACTACAGGCAGGCAACCACACCCAGCAAGCATTTACATGGTTTCTGACTATCTGGGCTCTGGTCTTCTTGCTTTTGTCCAAGCACTTTAACTACAGCCATCTCAGCACCCATGTACTCTGTCTCCAAAGACTTTTCAGATAAATGCTTTCCTAGCACTTTGTTTTCTTCAGCTTTCTCTGTTTTCATCCTATTCTCTTGACAGTGTTCTTTGAGATACAAAAGCTTTTGTTTTTTATTTTTTTTTCCAAGTTATTTTTCTTTTGTTGCTTTCTAACGCAATGTCTAAGAAACATTGCCTAATCCAAGGTCATAAAGATTTATGTTGTATTTTCTTGTAGGGAAGTTATAGTTGTAACTCTTATGTTAAAGTGTTAACCAATTTTGAGTTAGTTTTGTTCATGAAGAGGCACCAGATTCCAATTGTATGTCTTTGCATGTAAATTGTTTGCTTAATTTCATTTAAGATCATTTATGGCAAATGTATAGAAATATTGTTATCACTTCATGTAAATCTTATATCCTATAACATCTGTAGTTTGGACAGTTTCAGTGAATTTCTCAAAATTTGTTATATAGAAGATATATCATATGCAAAAGAAGAATTTTATTTTTCCCCTTCAATGTGGATGACTTGACTTTTCTTTTTCTTTCTTTCTTTTTTTTTTTTTTTTTTCTTACTTAATTCTCCTGGCCAGAATCTCTAACATAGTGATAGAAGTATCAATCTCAGAGGAGAGGGGGGTCAAAGGCAGGTCTCTTCGTTTTCCTTTCAGAGAATAAGGAGTTTAGTTCTGTTACCCTTCAGGATGACATTGGATAGAACTTTATTGTCATTTAAAAATATAGTTGTCAAAAAGGCAATTCTAGTTTCTAGTTCTCTGGTCACTCCTAGGCCCATTAGTCTGAAGACTTGTTCACACCAGTCAGGCTTTTCCTAGTCCCTATTGATACTAAGATCCTCAGGTTCTCCTGCTGCTGTAAGCAGGATGCCCACAGGGAACTGCTGAGGACACATTAGTGCTCTGCAAATGTCAGTTAGTGGTAAGGGCATTCACCAAGCCCCTCCCCCCACTCATTCCAGCTTTCCTCTTCAGGGCCATGTTGAATTTATCTCGCCTCCCCCCTGAGGACCACACTAATGCCTCGTTGATGTGTTGTGAAATAACTCCTCCTACCTTTTTACATCCCATTCTTTACTTTTTTACATCCTATTCTTTTTCTCACCACATTCTTTGCTTTTTTTTTTTTTTTTTTTTTTTTTTTTTCCTTTCAAATGTGGCTTGGTAGGAGGGAGGGTAGATACTAAGAGTTATGGTCAATAGGGGTCACTATGAAAATAGCTAGAGTAGATCATTTGCCAAGGCTTTGTTTGGTTAACCAAGCTGCACTGTTGTCTTTTGTATATTATCTAGAGATATCATTGAGAAGCCCAGTGACATAATATTTTACTTTGCCCAAAAATATTTAGGTGAAATAGGAATTCATCTGCACATGTGGTGTTATTCTTAAAAATGAGAGTCTATGACATCATGGTATAGAGTCCTTTAAAACAACCACCACTTCAATACAAAAATGGTAGAAAAACTTTTAGGGATTTTTTTTTACACTTTATTATATGTATATTCGTGTTTTACCCACATGTATGTCAGATCCTCTAGGACTGGAGTTACAGAGAGTTGTGAGCTGCCATGTGGCTGCTAAGAATTGATCTTCTGGAAGATCAGCCAATGCTCTCAACCACTGAGCCATCTCTCCAGCCTCCAAAATGGTAGAAATTTTTATTGATTCATGATGAGAATGTAATAATAGATGTCCTATTTATTTCCTGCATACAGATGATACATAGCAGAGAACTTTAATTGAATACCTACCTATGTCAGATACAGGCTATGGACTTGTATAGCCTAGGAGTGACCAGTGAACACTTCATAAAAGAGTTTAAATTTTAACTGGCTTGTTTATGCTTGAGTCACTTTTCCAGAACTGGGTATTGATTACAGTAACATTAACTGCTACAAAGCATGAGATATTGTTTAAGGCACCTTGTGAGGCAACCAATAAGGGCAAAATCTCTCAGTGACTTCACAAAGACAATAAGAGTCAACATAATAATTATACAGCATCACAGGGATCATCCCGTAACTTTTGCAAACTGTAGTATTCTGTTTAAAAATCAGTAGACTTAGCCTTTGCAAGACGATCACACCATTAGCAAAGAAGGTAAAGAGTCAGGTTTAAAGTCGGTCATTTTCATGCCTGAAGCCTACTTCTTTGTTCTAGCCTAAGATCTAGATTCCTGCCTAAAATTACTTTTTTGTTCCAGCCTAATGTCAGATTCCTGCCTAAAGCACATTTTCTTGTCCTTGGCCAATGTCAGATTCTACAACAGGGACCTAGGCTCAGATATTTTGGTCATCCTGATAAGCCCTTAGAAATAGTTATCATGGGAGTGATCATGGAACTTTGTTTATTACCTTGCTTGTTCTTTGACTATTTGTGTTATTGTCTTGCTTGTTCCTTGACTATTTGCATCTATTGTATTGTTAGTTCCTCAACCTAGAACTGACCTTAATACTTACATGTAATTAAGATGGTATAGAAGCAAAAAGGAGGAGGGGAGATGGGATGGGGGCTTCTTGGGGGGGGGGATAACACCTGAAATATAAATAAATAAAATATCCAATTTAAAAAATTGGTCATTTTAACAACCTAACATGCCTTTTCCACTGCTGAGTTGTTCATGCCTGGGTCAATGACTTAATTATTTTTCTGTTGCTGGGATAAAATACCCTGACAAAAACAACTTAATGGAAGAAAGGCATATTTGGAGTCACATAGTCTGTTACAGCAACAGCCTATGATGGCAGGAGTTTGAGGCGGTTGGTCACGTTAACTCTGCATTCAGGAAGCAGAGCGAAATGAAAGCTCGTGCTCAGTAACTTTCCACTTTTCATTCACTTCACCTCACAAGTATACCTCAAGGATTGTCTCCCTGGTGATTTTAAATCATATCAAGTTGATCATAAATATTAACCATCACAGAGAGAATACAGGGTTAAAAGAGGAGGTGATGTTTGAACAGGATCTTGTAGTTTAATCAGGAAATAGTTGCACATACGGGCAAAAGCATGCACATGACAGTGGACTTGAAGGAGAATCAAGTGAGTAGGGCACAGGAGACCAAGGAGGTTATAGTGGCAGTGGCAGCAAAGGGGGATGACAGGGAAGATAACAAGACTCATATAAAAGTTCAGATGGAACTTGGAGTTCTGATCTCTGCAAGTACCAACACTGCTGCTTTCCCATGCTGCACTTTGCAATTCTATGTCTGAATGTGTAGAGAAGTGGGCTATTATAGTGATGGCATGGATAATTCCAGCCCATCTTGAACACTATACTGCAAACAGTCATCTGTTAGGATGAGGCTATTGAGAGCCATCTCAGGACTGCCAGTCTCAGGATAGTCAAGTTCTGCCTAGGAATGTTTGTGAAGTTCCTTTTGAGTTTCATCCAGATAATCTTCTCTGATTGAACATCACCCTTTAATTTCTTCTATTGTTCTTGGAACATTTTTCATTACTTTCCTAACCTGTCATTCTGTTACTTGTTGAGAGGCCTTTAAAAAATGCCTAAGTTTCAAGGACAAGCTGCACTGCATTGGACAGAATGATTCCATACTGGACTTCGTTGTTCTTGTTCATTTTTAAATCCCTATAACTAGAGAAGGGAAACGCATGTAGGCTAGGATGCAGAGCAGTGTCTATATCCTTACTGAAGAGTGTCAGCAAGGGGTGGTAAGTGTGTCTGTGCACAACCATCCCACTTGCACCATAAACCTCTCCTAAGGTGTAAACTAGAACGGAAATGGTAGCTCATTCTGCTTCTCTTCCTTCTGGGATAGCAGGAAAAGGGTAGGTGGACACTCTTAAACATGCAGAGAGCTGCTGCAGAGACACCTCAGTTGGTACAGTGCCTCTCCTCTCACATCAGCACAGAAATTCCAAAATCCATATGAAAACCTGGCATGGTAGCAAGTGTTTGTAATCCCTGAGCTCAAGAAGCAGAGCAAGTAAATTCCTAGTACTCAGCCTGTCTAGCCTAGGAGGCGAATTCTAGGTGAGAGTGAGCCCTCCCATGCAATATGTAATCACTCATCTTATACCATTTTTCATAAGAACAAAGTGGAATTTCTGTCTCAGAAAACATGGTAGTAGGCTGCGGTAGGAAATCCTGCCTGCTATGGTTGCACTCTTCCCTGGGCTGTGGATCCTGGAGTGTGTAATAAAAGGGACTATGCCTGGAAGAGGTTTATATAGCAGAGTAATTGAGAAGGGACAGCCTCTAACTTGATCTGTATGCAGGCTGTACAGTCTTTTCTAGATCCTCAGCTTTGGTGAACCATCACATATGCTGTCATGGGCTTTGGTGATTCCACTGTCTTTGACCCGTTTCTGCTCCTATAAGTAATCTCTCACATTATTTCTGTAAAGAACCCCAATAAAATTTACTGGTTCACCAAGAAAAATGGGAGGTGATATGAGCTGACATCTGGCTGCCATATGTGAACACACCTTGTCTCATACTTGAAGCTACATATACACAAAGTAGTAGGAGTCTAAGTGGTAACAATCCAGTTTCCATACATTTTTAAACACCACTATAAAATTCCAGAGGAAATCATTTACTTCTTTGCAGACTTAAAGTGAGTTTTAGAAAAGTAAGTCTAACTCATGCCTGGCTGATCCCAAAGTTCATTATTTGTTTACTGTAGCATGTCCCATTGAGACATGTCGCACTTGTGCAGTAAGAAAAATGAAGAATAAAATTGAGTTCAGTTTAGCTTTGTCAAAAACTAACTCAAGCAGACATTTAAACCTAGAAAGAGGGAAACTTTTTTTTTCCTTCTTTGATGTATGTATCTCTAAAGTAAGCTAAGGGCTACATCCTCCCACTACAGTGGCCTGGGAGAATAAAATGAGGGCATAGGTATTGGGTAACATGGTTCATCAATCATCAGACACACAGACAGTGTGAGATAATATGGAGAAGTAAGTCTACACTCTAACAGCTGGCCCAGAAAAGCACATGTTCTCTGGGAGAGAATTGGTGTCTACAGGAAGAAAGTCATAGCACCACAACCCAAGAAAGACCAGAGATCTTACTCATAAGGACAAAGGAAATGAAATTCTGGCTTACAAACTCAGAGAATTTGAGTTGCCAGCCTTAAAGGGATCAGAGGAATTTATAACATGTGGGAGGCAGGTAGGAGCAGGCCACAGGCCAGGCAGGAAATAAAGTGCATTTGCTTCACTGCAAAATGCACTTTTATTAAGGGGAGAATTAAAGGGCCCAGACAGAGAAAGATAGTTCTGATGTCTTAAATCTTTTGGGAAGCTTGTACTTCATTCTCTAGAAAATGAACAATTGTGGAGGCGGTGACCAAAGCAGACCTAGTAGTTTTTTTCTGAGCTTGTGCCGAGTGTACCTGTATTACAGTGTGTACTTGACTGTGCTGTGAGGTCTTTGAGACAAAGATATGAACCTGTGTTTATTGATGCCTGAGCACTTAGCATGTTGTCTGCATGACACATGCTGACTACATCATAGACTGTGGTTATGTGATGGGAAAGGAGCAACCCAGAGAACACTGGGAGGGCAGTTTGGAGGTGGATGATGGAAGAACTTTGAGAAAGTGGCAGTATCCTAGGTATGGAACTCTGAAAATCTGAACTAAAAGCAAGAGACAACGGAAAACAAAAACCATGTCTAAGAAATAATCAAAGAGGATTAGCATCTGTGAATGTCTGTCCTTGTGCTTTCTGATAACAGTTCGCTTTTTGCAAGGCCTTGGACCCTAGTAGGAGCAGATGCTAAGTGAGGAAGAACAGGCAGAATGATGCTCAAGGAAGCCAGTGACAGCAGTGTCCCTGAATCAAACTGGTGTCGGCACTGAGAAACCGTATTGATTCTCGGAACTTCTCATGTAGCCCAAGATTGCCGGTTGCCAGGGATTGTACCGTTTATCATAAAAGCAATTCAATGGCTCTGTTAGCAAAATGGGAATTATATTTGCCTTACCAGCGTGAGTTAGAGAAATTGATTTTTGTCACAGATTTTAAGTAACCTTTTCAGAGATGAATTATGACTGCCCCCCCCCCCCATACACACTCCTGCAAAATAGATCTATAGGCCTTCATGGAGCCAATCTGTAGATTAGAGGAGCCAGGAAAACAGCTCAAATGTCATTTAGATGGACTAGAGATTCAGGTAGAGGGGATGAAAGAAAAGTCATCAGTCATATTACCTTGTGGACATACAGAAAGACGAGATTTTTCTCAAAGTTAAAAAAATGAGAAAAAGCGTTTTTTTTAGGTGATTATCATCGCTTCTCCATCGTAGACCATCTAGAAGCTTCATAACTGGCATTCCTGGCTCTGGCATCTCTCATTCTCTTCTTTCTCAGGATGCAATACAGATTAACCAGAAATACCATCTTACATAAGCACGAAGAGGAAGGTTTCCAGCGTCACCTCTCCACCTGAGTAGTGTTGCTAAGTCATGCTCTTTTCGAACATGATAATCACATTTTTCTAAACCTCAAGCTCCTCTGTCAACTGAGGCCTCCCAAGTAGCATGCAGATAATTATCTGATAGAGAAGTGGAAATGGCTTCTCCAGGTGGCTCTCAGAGGGTGCTGGGTGACACTATTCCATAGAAGCCATGAATAAATATCTACTCACCCAGATAGGAAACCAATGAAAGAGCAATGTAAGGTTACCACCAAAGCCCAGCTTGGTAAGCCAATAAGTTTTATTGGAGTATTTTACAGGCATGTGGGTGAGGAGTAATACATAGGATCAGAAATTACTCCAAGGCAGCTATATCAGTAGAAGCCTATCCTCGCATGATGGCAGTTTGCAAAATCTGGAAAACTGGAGTTCACTGCACACCCTGCAGGCAGCTCAACAGGTTGGGGAGTTTCTCCTCCAGACAGATCAATGAAACGGCATTAAGAATAAGTAATGTTTCTAATGTATTTTTCTGCATATGCATTGTTCTATAGATTGTCTTGAATATAAAAATATTGCTATTGAAATACCAAACTTAATCTGAAACCTTATATTCCAAATGTAATACAATATGTAACTGAAAAATACTATCTACTACACACATGTGTAGACACACACATATATACATATTTTATACTAAATTTCGCTTATGCACCTCTCAATTATATTTTCAACCCTATTTTGCAATTATGTATGTTGGCATTTCAATGTATTTGGCTAACTTCATCCCCAAGGAAAGAGAAAACATTTTTTAAATTGTGAAAAATTTAAGTGTTTCAAATTCAATGTTACTTTCATTAGCTTGATTAAGCTTTGATTTAGTTGGTGACAGTTGGCTAAATTAAAACATCAAAGACACATTTGTTAATTGTGCTATATCCCTTTCTCATGCTGTTGCTTTTCAAGATATTTTTAAGCTTTTTAATTCCATCTTGAAGCTATACCTAGAGCCAGGTAGTGATGTAGAGAATTGAAGTACATTTATCAATAAGGCATGGTGCCTACATTTGGGAATCATGAATTATTCTATGTGTGAGTAATGAACAGAATTGAGTAATCCCTGCAAGAGAGGTGAGCACAGGGTACTATCTGAACTCAGTCCAGAAATACTTAAGCTTCTTTTGGAGCTCAGAAGAAAGAATGGCCAAAATGAGTATCAAAGGAACAGCAAAAATAACCAGATGCAAAAGAATTGTGTAGTTGGAAATGGTAATGTATAAGACAGGACATGGCTCTATGTGTCTACAAAAGCCAAAGATGACTGGTGTCATTTCAGCACAAAGGCTGGGGTGTCAGAAGGGAAGGCAAAGGAGTCATGAACTAGGCCATGAATAGACCAAGAGTCCATTCCAGTGATAGAAGAGGGAAACAGAGACAGCCTGACCGAGGTCCACAGTAAAGCTATGAGAAAAGTAATTATAAAATATCTACTAGTTGATCTCGGACAGTAAAGTAACCTGCAGTGCCCACAAAATCAGCAAAGGCTTATATTAAAAATGAAGATGCCTAGACTCAGCTCTGGAGATTGGACAGTGAAATCAGATTCTTTGGGGATAGTGGTTCAATGTTATATTACAACAAGGATCTCAGAGACGCCACTGAGCATGATAAAAATGTATGTGCCACACACACACACACACACACACACACAGGTATAATAGAAAGGCTTGATATCAGAGTGACCAATATCTTTTATTGTCACATGATATATTCAAATGAGAACCATAATAAAAGAGATACTATGTAACAATCCTAGAGGCATTCATGTACCTCTTTCCCACCTCCACCTACGTCTACATGTATCCCACACATCCCACAAACAGCAACCAGGCTCTTAGCAGTACTCACCCCATAGGTTTATGTCCCCTTTACAAGGGTGGAAAGGAAGGGGAAGTTGCCCCTACTTCTTCCTATACTCCTTTGCACAAAGCCTAGTTTTGACCTTTGCTTGCAGGGAAAGGACTTCCCACACACTGAACATCTCTTAACTGCTTTTTTTTTTTTTTTTTGAGAGAGAGAGAGAGTATTATTTTTTCTTTTTCACTCCAGAAGATCAAGCTCAAGGTCATGCTCATAAGCAAGATCTTTTTCACTTAACTCCACTTCCTATTGTTCTACAGATTATCTTCATAAGTATTGTTTATTTGCTATTTATAATAACTGTGAGTTAAACACAGTTAATGGGTCCATTTCTGATGAAAAAAAAACAAAACAAAACAAAACTGAACTTTAGAAAGAAGACAACTCACCGAGCTCATAGAGCTAGCAGGAAGCATAGCAGGGTCCTACACAATAACAGGATTCTACCCATTCAATTAGTGGAGCTAAAACTAAAAAATATAAATAGAAGCATAATTTATGGTTCTATGAATACCAAGTCCAGTTTTATCAGATGAGAGCATGAACCATTGTTAACCTTTTTTTTCTACTACTAATTCACAATATTAGGTATTATTCAGAAAACTTGGCTCAAACCCAGTTCTACTTTGGGAGTCATTCATGTGTAAACTCAGATTCACTTTGAGAATTCAGTAAACCTGACTCATAGCAGAGGGCCTGGAGCTATCCTCTGGACTAGAGGGGTTCCCTCTGCCAAAGCCTGAACCACACTGGTACAAGCAAGGAGGAAAAAGATTCAGAACTAACTTTTCAGTCATACAGCCTCCTCATGATAGTAATTAGAGCGTCCCAGCAAGTAAAAATAGTCATGTTGCCCTTGTACTGTTTTAATTTATTTATGTGTATTGTGCATGCTATGACACACTCATAGGTTTCCTTGGAAGTTGCCATTCTCAACATATGGGCTGTTGCTTCTGGGCAGTCAGCAAATCCAGTACTGGATCCCCAGGTCTCCCATCAGCCAGGTTGTCAGAGACATGCCAGTTACTTTTGAAAACTACAATGTGCAAAGCGGTAGACTTGCTTTATTGAAGATGAACTCTACTAACCTACTGAGTCATAACATAGAGTCAAGTCAAAACTATCCATGTATAACTTACTCTTCATTTTCTATCTATGTACCTACTCATCATAACTTAATAAGCCCCACAAAGACCTCACAAAGGGCTAAGACACCAAACTATTAAAAATGCATCATGACCCGGGGAGGCTGGGGTGTAGCAATAACTATGTTTCCATTCACCAAGGACAATTGATAAACTCAGGTACCACTGAGGAAGTTATGGGAAGCATTCCCTTTGCTAGCCATAGGAGTTATATGGTTTCTATCATTGACAAATATGGAAACTTTGGATGACGACCACTGGTTTGTTGACCAGCTCATCACAAGCTCTCTCAGGGAAAGCCAGGGCTCCCCAGAAGGAAAAGAAGCAAAAGGATGTCACCTGTCTTTGATGCTTTTACAACTTTACGAATATTTTATACAGATTTTTTCCCTCCCAGTCTTTGAAACTGATAGTTGAGCTTTTTTTGCTGGGGGAAGAGGGGGTGAATGTTTTTTCTTGGACAGTCCCCACAGTGAATTATTTCCCTCTCTAACAGACTTGTACTCAGTTCCCACAAAGAGTTAACACTTTAGTAAATGTGGAGCACTAGTTCAATGTGTGTAATAAACCCAGTCACTCTTTATTCGTGGTCATTAACTCCCAACCGGCAAGCCTGCCATAGGAGAAGCCAGAACAGGAGTTCCATTGCATATACCTATGCAGAGTTGTGATTAGTACTCAGAGGGATAACTGCTTTGTTAAAGAAAGTTTTCCCCTACTAGAAGTGACCCCAAAATCTAAGTGAACTGCTTTTCTCTTCTCAGTAATAGGCAAGGTCCACATTTAGCAACCAAAGAATCCCACCAGGGCTAGTGTTACCTCCGAAATGTAATAAGAATACAACTAACATTTATCAAAAGTAAGTAAATTAACATTTATCAAAAACATTTATAAGGCAAGCATTTTGTTACCAATAAAGATTTTCCTCATTAAATTATCATGACCCCATGAGGCTGGGAATACATCAGGGTGACTCTTATGAAAAACCATCTTTCTGGACAGTCCCTCTACCTCCAGTGTTAACTGTATTTGTTGTGATTATGTCATCCAAACACATGTAAATGTCCATTTCAATACAAATTTCAAAGTGCTTATAGCTCTTACCTACAAATTTAAAGTCAGTTTTTATACTATATGTGTATATTGAATTTATATGTCATAATAAAACTCAAAATCAGCTGATTAGTAATATTTAGAAAACTCAGTTTTCTTCCTATGTCTCTGTTAAGGTTGCTGTGTCAAAGTGTCTTTAGGATGTGAGAGTGATAGGGAAGGCTTAGTTCTCTCATACATGGTTCTCTAAGGTACTTACCATATGGTATACTTAACATATTCTTTTGCCATGGCCAGGTCACTGCTGGGTCTCACTCTTGGTTGTTTACCCAGCTTCTGGGACAGAGCCTGGCAAGCTCTAGCAGCTGAGAGAATTCTGAGACTCATCAGACTTCAGTCCCCTCTGTGGCTGCTTGCTCTGTATGTGGTTATGTCCCTAAGGTCACCTTTGATATTCCAGCCTCATTGTGTGTCATGCACAGCATGTGTTCTCTAAGCTGCATCTGCAGGTGTCTGCCTGAAGCAGCACTCCTGTGCCACCCTGCATAGCAGCCCCGCCCACACTGACCTTCCTATTTCAAATCTTCAGAGGGTGGAAAAGTCCTGAGAATAAGCTCTCGCCCATTTACTTTTAATCTCATTCTTGTTACTTACAGCTTTGTGTCATCTCACAGTAAGTAGACAAATGTGCCCAGACTTTTAGAATAGATTGTGCAGCTCTTCTGTCAGATTCAGAATTCTTCCCCAGGACTTAAACTCCAAGTACTCTGATAAAAAAAATATGGTTTCTGAACCATGTGCATTGATTCTATAGAAAAACAGAAGAGCCCCTCGCTCATTACTTCTTTCTTCAACAGAAGTGAATACCTATGGGGCCATTTGTAACTGATAGCATCTTCTAATTCTTTCTACCATTCCTCTGTGCTCTGCTCCTTCCACATAGCTTCTTACCAATCCTCCTTCATGTGGAGTTGGGGAGGATGGAGGCCAGGGGTTCCTTTGCACGCCATCATTAGTATGCCATTCTTCTTTCAGGCAAGGTCTACTCTTGTCAGTTCTCTGTGATAGTCACTCAGTTACTCATTAATTCTCATCTAACACATGTTTCTGAATCCTTCCCAGCCCCCATCCTTTGTGCCTATTCTATCTTTTGTATGTATCTCTATGCACACTGGAAACCCATCACTTTATGTTCTCAATATCTACTGCAGCAATCTTTACTTGGTAGATATGAACAAAGCAGTAGATTGATTTGTGACATTTCTATACATGCATTTATACTTCAATCCTACGTACCCTTCCCAATGGCATTGTCCTCTTTTGTTCTTTTGTTCCACCTCTTCCCTTTCCTCACCCTTAAAAGTCTCCTTTTTACCATCCATGCCTTGTATTTGTTGTAAACTTAACATTTAAGAGAAAACTTAACCCCGTCCCATTTAACAATAGCTAGCTTAATTAAGGGTGGGCTTCTATATTCTGTCTTCCCTTCTTTCTTTAGTTTCCACTATTCACTGTTTCCGATTGGAAGCCTGGCTATGGTATCTGGCAAGTCAATGAAACAGTTATAGTTGATTGAGTACACATAATGGTAGAGCCCCATGTGCTTGACTACATCCACCACTACAGCAGTCAAAGGTGATATGAATACCCCACATTTCTAGGACCTTAGAGTAATGGGTATTGCTGTGAAACTGGCTTAATTTGCTTAGCATGATGCTATCCAGTTCCACACATTCACCTTCAAGGAACACAGTTTCATTCTTCATTTTGGCTGACTAAAATTCCATGGTATATATGCAACACATTTTCTTCATTCATTCAAATGAAGTTGTTTCTATTTGGATGGAAATTCTTCATTTCTGAATCAGAGACTTGATCATTTGTTTTATAGTTCTGTTTACCAGGCATATATGCTAAGTACCTCATATATATTTCCCCAAAGGTGGAATGAAATTGATGTTGGAACACTGTATCCAAACAAGGTACAAAGCTCTCTTCCCAAGCATAAACAGCATTCGAGGGGGGAAATAAGACTGTATTGTCTCTGGATTTAAAGTGGCACTTGATTTACAGTGTCAGACTTACCCAGTGACTACTATAGAAATAAAAATCAGCATGTCAAGCCGTGCAGCAGGCACAGACAGGACTGGTGTGTGTCACTGACGGCAGCCTGAAGGTTCCAAGAGCATTTTATTTTCTTGACATGTGTGTACATGTTTTCCTTGTTTTTTACCTACAGTCTAAAAAAAAATGGTGAAAAAAATAAAAATTCTTCCTTGTATCTTCTACTCTTCAAAGATGAGCACACAATATTTGATTTTTTTTTCTGTGCTTAAGAAAACGATGAAGTACTGAGACTACTCAGGGTATTCAGATGTCCCCTCTTTGTGAATATGATGCACCCTCCTGACTGCCATGAGAAAATATAATCCACTTGAAGATAAATTATGATACCCCTAAAAAGAAATGTTCAGGTGAAAGATTCTGTGTGGACGCTATCAAGAGCCCAAAGTAGCAACCAATGCTCTTCTACCTCTTTAGTCTGCCTGCCACCTACCTGAATCCTTACTGGGAGTCCTAATCCCTGGGTCTCGTTCTGTCTCCTAATAGTTATTGGCTGAGGGCCAGAAGTCTCAGCTGCAGGATGAATCTGCCTCTATTTGTAAGTTCCCCCCACCACCACCACCACCTTTATTCAAGCAGGAAATAAGAATTATTCAAATGAGATTTATTAAATCAGACTTTGCAGTATTGAAAAAGCACTTCTGTTATTGTGTTTAGTTTATACTGGTTTGCCTTCAGTGACTCCTGGGTCACCAGTGCTGTATAGTGACCTCCCATATATTGATCTGGGGGTGAAGTCAAATGACCAAATCAGGAGATGAAAAGCAACTGTCAGCTCCTCAAACCAAGGCATCATCCATCCAAAGAGTGAAGCTGACTGCCTTTCTCCTCTGCCTGTAGAAAGGAGGGAGGGGGAGAAGAAGCAGGAAAAAGAGGAGCGGTAGAGAGGCAGGAAGAAACATTTTCACAATGAGGATTCTAAATGCTATAAAAGAAGTCATCTCACTAATTTCCTGTAAGACAAGGAGGGAGCTAAAATGGGAACAGGAAGTGACTTTCATAAGCTCTTATAATTAGGAGACTTCAGGTCTGGACCAGGACCAAGGATCTTTACTCAAATCAGCCATAGCATCTATTACCTGACTATTTACATGTTAGCCTCATGCTAGATGGTCAGCCGTGGGCAAAGCTCCCTCTCTGAAGTGGTTTATGCTGTAATCCCAGTGCCTCTGCCTGTGAGTGCCGAGGAAATAACCAGAGATCCAAGAGAAGAACCAAGAGAGCTACGTGTGACTAAGATTCCTAGATGTGTAGACCCTGGATGAGGCCCGGCCTTTCTCTGTGTCAGTTTCTTCAGCTCCACAGTTTTAAACTTTGATATAAAAAGTGAACACAATTTGCAGCTATTTACTAGGAGCTGATAGGCAGAAAGCACTTCAAATGACTAATCCATGAAGGACATTTAGAGATGCAGTTGCCAAATGGGAAGGGTTTTAATAAGTACTAGTGGTGAAGGCTAGAACTATTGCCCAGTACGTGTGTGTGTGTGTGTGTGTGTGTGTATGTAAATGTGTGTATATATATGTGACACACACACAAAAAATGGGGGCGTGGTCACAGAGTTCAAAAGAAATGTTTAAGACAAAATTCTGGTCCTGATAGATAAAGCTGAAGATGAGTTATGAAAGTAGTATCAGTAAAGCATCAGAGAAGCTTAAAGTCCCAAACTAGATGACCCTGAAGATAAAGATAGAGATGACCAGAACAGTCAGGGAAGGACTCTTATCTTGACATGTACTGAGTCGATTTTTGACTAAGGTTCCTTAGACATGTACCGAGTGGGTATCTGACTAAAGTTCCTTGAAATGTGTCTTTTGGCATCATGACAGGCTCAGCAGGTGAAGGCACTGCTGCCAGCCCAGGCAATCTGAGCTTGACTCCCCAACTCACATGGTGGAGGAAAGAAAGGATTCCTACAAGTTGTGTACACACACACACACACACACACACACACACACACACATTTTTAATTTAAAAATGTTTTAAAGTAGTTTAGGACTTGCTCTGGCAAGATCAGATGAATGTGCGTTTGTTATAGGAAAAGTGTCTGTGACCTCTGTCTTGACTAGTTGAGAAATTATCAGAGAAATAAATACTGTGCTGTCATCCCATGCTCTTTCCCACACCTAAGCTTCTCCAGAGCCCCTCTGCCTGTGACTTCAAACAGGATGTGGCTATAGGGTTGTAGGTAGAATTTGGGGAAGGAATGTAACTGACTACTCTAAAGTTTGTTGGAACTGAAGGAACTTTTGTCCAGAATGAGGACACTCATTAACTCATTTTGTTTATATACCAATTGTAATACATTATTAATAAACATAATTCATTCTTCATCTTTTATTTTTACAAAACAAAATATGCCACACCTTCTACTGAGCCCTTAACAGTTTGGCCTTTATTTAAATATTCATAGTTGGAACTAATAATAAAACTAGGACGTATCCTGACGATGTGTCATTTGCTTGGGAAATTGTAGCTCACTTCCAAGAGGAAATTGACAATTTCTATAACTCCAATTGTTTGCCTTATAATTCTATAGTAATCCAACATTTTGTCACTCTCTTTCAATATTACACACTTACACAACTACCCACAGATTCTGAAACAAAACAAAATGGAACAAATATTAGTATTTGCTTCTCTGATAATTTCCCAACCAGTCAAGGCAGAGGTCACAGCCACTTTTCATTATAACAAACACACATTCAGCTGAGGTTGCCACAGTAAGCCCTATGTGCATGATGGTGGTACTATCCTCTCTCTCATCAACATGAGGGAGAGGAGAAAGAGGGAAGGGAAGGGGTAGAGGAAGAAGGAGAGGGCAAGGGAGAGAGAGTAAATAAAATGCAGCAGGGCTTAAGGAGACAGGTGCACTGTCAAAAACACCACTCTTCTTAAAGAGTACCTGGGTTCCCAGCCCCCAGGACAAGGAGGTCACAGTTCCAACTCCTGGAGCTCTGATACCCTCCTCAGACAACAGTATTCACACACACACACACACACACACACACACACACACACACACACACGCATGCACGCGCGCGCACACACACACACACAAAAATAATTCTGTTTTTAAATTTCTTGGGAGACTTTCTAAGGCATTTCAAGAATACCTGTCCATGTGATTAGAACAAAGCTTCCTGTCTGCTGATTGGCAGTGCTGCCACACACTCAGAAATATTGCTTGATGAATTGGTTTACTATGTCTAAAATTTGATGTTCTGAACTGCAAATATATCATTTTAATATAGATCACTGTGTCCTAACCTAAGATTTGAAAGATAATAAAAGTTTCAGCTTTTCTAAGACATAATTGGCTTTCAAACAGGTAACTGAATGGCAAAATGCAAGACTTGCTTGATGCCCTCACGGTCAGATGTGCCAGCATTCTTTCATCAAGTGCCTGAGTAAAGTTTTCCCTTCACTCACAAACCCTTCCCTCACAATTCTCTTCCATAAACACCCTATATTATAAGAAGGTAATTAGGAGCAAATGGGAATGTTGAAAAGGAAAACAAGAAACAGGATCCATCCCTGGACCAGTTACAAATGAAGACTGTGAATAAGTGGATGCAGAGTAAATGTCAGTCAGCACAGGTCACTTCAAAGCTGCCTGGCCATGTGTCATACTGTAATAAACTCTTCATAATGTTTAATACAAAAATTCAACTAGAGGAGTCTCTTCTAAGACAGTAATTCAAAATGTAATGAATGTTACTTTCATTACTATACAGAAGGCTTAGAAGTGGAAAGGGAGACAGGTGTCTGGGAGCACAGGAATGTTTAAACCAGCTATGGTAAATTAACTGGGTAAAATATTGTGTTGTCAGGATATTGAGACACACTGTGTTGTCAGGATGTTGAGACACTGTTGTAGTCATCTTTCTTTGTGATATTCCTATCTACTTCTGGCCTCTGGGATATACTGGACTTGGAGTATGCTTAGATATGTTCTATCTTGTAATTATTAGAAAACTTACACTTGTATACACTTCTTAAAGATATTATAGTCCATACAATAAACATCAAAGGCTTTTTTTTTTTTTTTTTTTTTTTTTTTTTTTTTTTTGGTTTTTCGAGACAAGGTTTCTCTGTGTAGTCCTGGCTGTCTCTGGTCTACAGAGTGAGTTCCAGGACAGCCTGGAACTCACTCTGGCTGTCCTGGAACTCACTCTGTAGACCAGGCTGGCCTCGAACTCAGAAATCCGCCTGCCTCTGCTTCCCAAGTGCTGGGATTAAAGGCGTGCGCCACCACCGCCCGGCGGTGTGAATCATTTTTTATCATTACTTTTCCAACCTCCTGTGTGTTACTGGTGTATTTAGAGGCCCTGGGTTTTGTTAGTTTGTGTCTTCCTAAAAATTTACCTGGTTTGTCTGTGTTATCTAAATGATACACATTTTAAATTTTTCTGTAAGATCTGTAAAATTCTTTCTTTTTTAGGCTGACTTTGAATTCATAATGCTCTTTGATCAGCCTCTCACATGCTGGAAGTACACACAAGCAAGGCCTCATTATTTATTTATTTTTTGGTCTTTTATATATTTCTTTATTTACACTCCAGATTTTATTCCCCCCCTCATCCACCCTCCAACTGTTCCACATCCCATACCTCCTTTCCACCCTGTCTCCACGAGGATGCCCCCACCCCCTAACCCCCACCCCACCAGACCTCTAAACTCCCCGGGGCCTCTTGAGGGTTAGGTGCATCTTCTCTGACTAAACCCAGACCCAGTAGTCCTCTGCTGTAAATGTGTTGGGGGCCTCATATCAGCTGGTGTCTGCTGCCTGGTTGGTGGTCAGGTGTTTGAGAGATCTCAGGGGTCCAGGTTAATTGAGACTGCTGGTCCTCCTACAGGGCCACCCTCCCCCTCAGCTTCTTTCTGCTTTTCCATAATTCAACCACAGCGGTCAGCAGCTCTCCTGTCTATTAGTTGGGTGCAAATATCTGCATCTGAGTCTTTCAGCTGTTTGTTGGGTCTTCCGGAGGGCAATCATGATAGGTTCATTTTTGTGAGCGCTCCATAGCCTCAGTAATAGTGTCAGACCTTGGGACCTCCCCTTGAGCTGGATTCTACTTTGGGCCTGTTGCTGGACTTTCTTTTCCTCAGACTCCTCTCCATTTCCATCCCTGCAGTTATTTCAGACAGGAAAAAATAATGGGTCAGAGTTTTGACTGTGGGATGGCAACCCACTCCCTCACTTGATACTCTGTCTTCCTGCTGTGGGCTTTATAAGTTCCCTCTCCCTACTTTTGGGTATTTTATCTTAGGTCCCTCCCTTTGAGTCCTGAGAGTCTCTCACCTCCCAGGACTCTGTTGCAGGAGGGAAAGTGGACTGGGGATGGGGGAAGAGGGGAACCTGATCTGGTATTAGGTGAGAGAAAAGGACTAAAACCCTGAGGGCCAGCAGAAAGAATGGAAACATTCCACCTGGGTATCCATCCCATGTGCAGTCACCAAAGATAGACACTGATATGGATGTCAGGAAGTGCATGCTGACAGGAGCCTGATATGGCTATCTCCTTAGAGGTCTGCCAGAGTCTGACATATCCAGAGGCAGATGCTCACAGCTAACCATTGATGTGATCAAGGGTTCCCAATGGAGAAGTTAGAGAGAAGATGAAGTAGCTGAAAGGGTTGGTGGCCCCATGAAGAGAGAAACAATACCAACCAACCAGACCTCCCCAGGGTCTAAACCACCAGACTGGGAGCACATAGGGAGGGACCCATGACTCCAGCTGTATATGTAGGGGAGGATGGCCTTGTAGGGCATAGGTGGGAGAGGAGATCTTTGGTCACATGAAGGCTGAACACTGAGTGGGGGGGGGGGATTCAAGGGTGGGGAGGTGGGAGTGGGGGTAAGTGGGGGCACACCCTCATAGAAGCAGGAGGAGGGGGGATGGGATAAGGGGTTCCTGGGTGGTGGGGGGAATGGGGTAAGGGGATAAAATCTGAAATGTAAATATAATATCCAATAAAAAAAAAAAAAAAGAAACACACACCCAAAAAAAGAAAGAATGGAAACAAGCAACCTCAGGAGGTAGGGGTGGGGGTGGAGCCCATTTTTTTTAATAACTATTTTATTATTTTTACTGTGTGTGGGTATTGCTTGCATGTATGACTATACATTACATATGTGCAGTTCCTCTAGAGGCCAGAAAAGCATGTTGGATCATCAGGGACTGGCATTATGGGTGGTTATGAGCCATTGGTTCCAGGAATCGAAACCTGGGTCCTCTGGAAAAGCAACCAGTGAGTGCTCTTAGCAGCTCAGCCATTTCTCTGGCCCCCTTCATTCTTGATGCTAAAGGGAGGCCTCTTCCTTGTTATTGTTCAATCGAGTGAAAATTTTATCGATTTTGATAATCATTTCAAAGACTCAACTTTGGGTTTGTTCATCTTTAATTTTTGTATTCTTTATTTCATTGACTTCAGCTATAATCTTTATTATTATCTTCCCCCTTGTTTTAGGTTAATTTGATCATTTTTTTCAGTATCTTAAGATAGCAAGATTAAATTATTAATTAGAGATTTGTTTGTCATGAATATTTACACCTATGTTTACCTCTCTGTTGTGCTGTAGTTTGTTCATAAAGTCTGGTGCCTTGTGTCTTCATCCTGTCTATTAAGAAGCATTTTCCTCACTCTGGTGATTTCCTCTTTGACCCTTTGTTAACTAAAGGATTTTTCTTTGCAAATTATACCTTTAATAGTTTCCCAAATATTTGTATTGTGAATACTAATTTCATTCCATTAATTCATTAAAGCTGATGCTTACAGAAGCTCTCTAAAGGCATGAAAACAGACTCTGTCCCTATTACTGTTGTTGGCTTTGCTCTATAGCGCTTTACTTAATGTTATACTTTTGATACATTTGATACACTTTTGATCACATTTAAGTATCTACAACTGAGACTTAGAAATTAAATAATACTCCTAAAGCCAGGCTGTGGGGCGGCATATCCTTTTAATCTCAGCTCTTGGGAGGCAGAGGCAGACAGATCTCTGAGTTGGAGGCCAGCTGGTCTACAGAGTAAGCACCAAGGCTACACAAGAAACCCTGTCTCAAAAACAAAAACAAGCCAAAAAATTTCCTAGGGTCATACATGTAAAAATAGTAAATTAAACCAAGATTTTAAATTATATTACCACTATAATTAAATTTTAAAAATAGATCTACTTTTCATTGATAATGTATTTTGTTCTATTATTTCTTTTGAATTTCTAGCAGGAAACAGTATTTTTGGAATGCTACACATGTCCAAGTGTGTACAGATATACATATCTGTGTGTACACAGAGGTCACTAGCACCCACCCTCCATCGGATGCTGCCCACCTTGTTTCTTCAGACTGGGTGTCTCACTGGCCTGGACCTCATAGTTAGGTCAGGCTGGATGCAGTAATCCCAGGAACATAGGACCGTGTTAGAAAGATTTGGTCTCTGGTAGAGCACTGGCTTTGAGATAGCTGGTACACCCAGACATTTGCCATGAACAATAAACCTTTGGAACCCGTGAACTTTCTCGGGTTATTGGGGCCTGCCGTCTTGCAGCCATTGTGGAGGACTTCCCCACGTCCCACAGTATACCCCCGTTTAGGTCAGAGCAGGCCGGACTTAAATAGGGGAAGGGGGAGAGAGGAGGGTCACTTAATTAGCTATGCCCTCTGGCCTTTAGGTAACTCATTAATATGAGAAACCTCTTGAGGCTGAAGCCTGTAGTCATGCCCTCTACCTATAGCCCTACATGACTGTAAGGTGCAGATCAAATGGAGATCTTAGACCGCAAGTCAGGAGTCTGGAATCCAGGGGCGTGGCGAGATATGTGCCGTCCCTACCCAGGCAATGGATACCTGTTGGGTCTCCAGCTACCTCAAAGCCAATGCTCTACCAGAGACCAAATCATCCTATCATGGTCCCACACAGGAACCTGCCTGTTTCCATTTCCTCAACACAAGGATTGTAAGCATGTGCCACCATATCCAGCTCCCATCTCCCCCAACTCCCCAATCTGGACTTGAGATGTGGAACCCAGATCCTTAGCCTTTGGAGACAAATACTTTACAGACTAACCCATCCCAGCAGCCCAGCACAAAAGGCATTTTTGAGCAAATTGTCCTTTTAATTGGGAAAGACAATAAGCTTGGGGGAGAAAGTTGAAAAGAATAAATTAAATGGTTCATTTTACTGACCTTATGGATGCTATTAAAATCTTTATAACGTTTCCAAAATTGAGTCGCAGATAGAGCTGAAAATGCAACTCATACAAGCACACAGCTAATCCATCTCATTTTTATTAACAGTAATAAAAGGCATCGAAGAATAACTCAGATCATTGAGCATAAAAAATCACAAGATAAAATATATAAAACAGCAAAAATAGGAGACACTCACTGAAGAAAAATGCATCAGTCCTTAGGGTATTACTTTTCTATTACTGCCTCTTTCTAGTGAGTCTATACTGTGTTGTTGTGTTTTGCCTTTCACAAAAATTTTTCCCCAAAATCTTTCCCCATGCTTTGAAAGAGAACCCCACCTCCAGCACTGTAGTTTATGTGTTCATTCTGTAGAACTGAATTTTATCATGTTCTAAAAGATATGGAAATAAAAGTGTTGTGGAACCTGCTTTCAGATCATTGCCAGAGGATGACTCCACTGGACTCAACACTCCTCTTAGTACTTGACTTCATCATTTAGAATGCTCATTCTGTACATTCCTGCCTGGACTGGAGAGTTTCTGTTAGGAAATCTGCTGTTAGTCTCATGGGGATAGTCATGTCACATGGCACTTAGAGACTTTCGACTTGTACTTACATATGTGTGTGAACACACATATATATGTCACTGCATCTTGCTATTCATAGAACTCAGGGCCACATGCATGAAAGGAAAACTCTCTACCATTTAACTACCTCCATAGTAAGGAATGTCTATGTTTATCTCTATTCATGGTCATATTAATTCTACTGTACATGAATGTCTGTATCTCCTTTATTTGTGAGTCTTCCTATTATTTATTTCCTGTAGCCTCAATTACTCCTCTCTCCTTGAGAATTCCAAAAGCATAGGTCTTTGTTCATTTGATGAGGTCCTGGGGTCTTCAATGTGTTTTCTTTTGTATGTGACTAGAATATTTCCAATGACCTGGTTTTGTGTAATTTTTTTTTCCATTTTACGTAGTCTGTTCTTTAGTCTCTCAACCATATTTTTTACTTTTACTGAAATCCTTACTTCTAAGATTTCTTGGTTCTTTTATTTTTTAAAAAAAAAAAAAGTCTATTGCTCTGCCAAATTTTCCCTTTATGTCCTGCATCATCTTTTCAATTCCATTCAATAGCTTATCTGTACTGTCTTAAATCTCATTAAGAGTTTTTATATTCTTTCCTTTAAATTGTACTTTAATCCCCTTTTTAAATTCTTTTTCATCAGTGAAGCTGGATAAATGGCTCAGTTGTTTAGAGTCCTTCTGGTTCTTCCAAAGAATCAGAGTTCAGTTATTAGCACCCATACAGGCTCACAGATTCCTATAATTCCAGCTCCAAAGAATCCATGGCCCACTTCTGGCTTCTCTGGGCACCTACACACATGACATACACTCATATAGACACGAAATACATAAGTTGTACTTTGTTTGTTTTTTAAGACAGGGTTTCTCTATGTAGTCCTGACTGTTGTGGAATTTGTTCTGTAGACCACGTTGGCCTCAAACTCACAGATACCCACCTGTCTCTGCCTCCTGGATGCTAGGATTAAAGACGTGGACCATCCTTGCCCATCTAAGCACATAAATTTTTAAGATAAATCTTTAAAAATATTTAGGCAGTCACAAGCCACTAGGGCATGGTAAAGAGGGTCACAATATTGAGGCCAAACTGGGCTACATATATTTTACATTTTCACATTTTAAAAAAGTGAAGCATTTAATTAACATGGATTCATTATACAAGATTATGGGTTTCACTATGGCACTTTCCTGCTTTAAAAATCTAGTGTTGCTGGCCACACATGGACTCATAAGGAGTTCAGAGCTGAAGATGGGTGCCCATGTGTGTTCTAACACATCTCACCCCAGAGCAGCACTCAGGTGCCCATGATTGATGGGGATGTAGGAACACTATAGTTCCCATTGCCTGTTTCGTGAGCATAGCACCCTCGATTCCCCACAGTGCAGGACAGTAAGCAAGCTTAGACTATTCCTATGGGCCAAATTGTGTTTGCAAGATAGCTTTGTCCAAACCAGTGAAAAATGAAATGTCTATGGAGTCTCATAAATGGGACTAGACTGAGTATTATGGCCCCTGCACAGTGCAAATCCAGACTGTGGCTCACTTCTTAAAATGGATCCTGGCTACAGAACCCAGAGTGTTCTCTGGGAAATGCCAAAAGAATGCGGAATAAAGTTCAGAGTACTTATCTAAGTACTCATGAGGGGGAGTGTGGGACTTCCTAGTAGCCAGATTAGCATCTAGATGAGAACTTCTCAACCTGTGGGTCACAACCCTTTTGCAAATATCTGTCTTCAAAAGTATTTACACTACGATTCATAACACTAGCAAAATTACAGTTATGAAGTCGCAATGAAACTCATTTGACGGTTGGGGGTCACCACTCCATGAGGAAAGGGTCGCAGCATTAGGAGGGTTGAGAACCTCTGATCTAGATGCTGCTGGAGTTAACCCTGAAATTCTCTTTCAGCCTTCTTCCTAAGAAGGGAAGCTGTCCCTTCCCCCACCTCCACTTCACCCCTCCCCTGCTGTGGAACCAGGTGACAGGTGTTTTGTTTTCTTTGTATATGCTTTTGTCCTGCCTCTATTCAAAGAAGTCAGTCTCTCTCTTGCTGATTTCTAGAGTTTTCCTTTCAGCCACCCAGCTCAAGATGCAGTTATATACATACATACTTGTTTTGTTTGTGGAAATGTTCAGACCCCAGTGCTGGGAACGCCTGTTCTGTCATCTTGTCCCTTTCAGTTTAATTTTGAAGCCAAATATTCTTTTGTATATACCATAGATCATCCAACAAAACTGATGTTTTAGAATCAGTGGTGAGTTTTATTTGTAGAAGATGAGAAAGATTTGGTCAAGTGGTTTGAAGGTTGCCGATGAAACAGTAGAGATGGTAGGTGGGCAAGTGTATATGCATGTGGACTTCATGGAAGAAATGCAGCTGGAGGTCAATCTGGATGTCCTCAACCACCAACATGATAGGTCAGTTATGGAGCATGTGTGGGGAGGGCATGAGAGGGATGAGACAGAACGGAGGGAAGAATAAGAATTGAGCGTGTGTCCCCTCCAAATGTTAGATACTGAAAGGTAAGAAAGATCTAGAAGGGACTAAAGATAAAGGGTTTCATTGGGAAGTGAGTAATGAAAATACAGATGTGTACCAGCACTCACCAACCAAGTGTTTCAGAGAGGGAAATGAGATGTTGAGTCTTGTATAATAGTAGAGTTAAATTTAAAAAAAAGGGGGGGGGGGGTCGTGTAACATGAGACCTGAGGACATTTCTGAACTGGACTTCTAGAGTTCATTGGTGACTTTAAGAAGAGCAGGTTAGATCACTAGATTGATTTTTTCCTCCATGTATAAAACCAGGTATGTATATTTTAGAATTTATCGTGGCCCCTATAGAGTTAGTGACAATGACTGTGCACCAATAAACATTCATTTACAGAATTACATAGTGGGTCAGATTGGCTAGAGTTCAATGGCATCTACTACAGGGACAAAGCATAAGATTTAAAGCATGATTTAAGTTTTAAGTGTGTTCAAAAGAAAGAAATCATATTTTGCTATGAAGGTTGAGGTACCTTGATAAGCATACAGGAATTTTACATTTCTTTGGGAAGATATGATATCCCAGATATAGATGACTTGGACATTGGAATGAAGGCATTCTTTTTACTTAGTGTGTACCAGAGTTGCCATAAAGTCCAGTATAGGATTCAGCCAGCCTTTTGCTATATTATTCTAGGCTTGCTCTCTGAACTACTGCCCTATGCAACACATTCTTACTTAGCATGACCAAACCAGACCCAGAAATAGTGTAAGTAAGTAGAGAAGAGAAACAAAGGACTTGTTTAAGATGACATTTTTACTGCCATCTTTACAATTGTGGATCTTGTTATCTTTGATTCTTTCTTAAGCAATGAATGCTAAGAACTTTGTCCTTTCAGGTCACAGAATATCAGCTGCCACATTTTCATAAATAATGAACTCTGATTGGTCCCTCCCCTTGGCCCCAGCACTCATAAGGAACTTGTTTCCCTCTTCTCTCTTGGTCTGCTTTACTTCCTGCCTTACTTCTTTGACTCTAACAAAAAAAGAAAGGAGAACAGAAAAACTGGAAGAATTGCCCCCCCCACAGTCAACTAGTAATGTCTATTTTACTTGTACTATATTAAATACTTTATAATTCATCTTTTTAAAGCTACCTTATGAAAATTTTTAAACATTAAAAGATCAAAAAGTAAATTGTAATTCCCTTATACTCAAAAATTGTATGCTCATCTATAATTTTCTGAACTATGTTGAGAGACAGTTGTAGAAATTATGCATTTGTTTCCTTTCTGATCCAGGGCCACACTTTGTTTCACTTATCCATTTCTAGGACAGTTGCTCCCCCCTTTTATGTTGTCGTGACACTGACATATCTTAAGAGGATATATATTTAGTTAGGAAATGACAGTTTCTTCACTTCCCATGTGAGCTGTCACATTTAGAGCAGAAATACTCGATAGCTTTGTATACTTTTCTCTACTTGCCCTCAGGAAACAACATCATGACATGCTGTCTGCCCCACAGTTGATATTGCTCCACTATACAGCTATTTCTTGCTACTCTTATAATTAAATAATGTGACGATATGAAAGTCCTGTTTTCTCGCAGACTTACATACACTGATGGGACTCTTGAATGAATTTTCTCTTATGATGGTAGTTACAGAATAGTGATCCCTATTTTATCATTCTCTGCAGAGTCTCCTCTAAAGAAAAGCTTTTCATTTCCCCTGCCTTTAATTAAGTCTCTTTATAACCTCCATGGCATCACAATTTTTCTCTCAACTTCCTTTTGACCATTGTCCATATTATGTGGATTTGGCTTTGATATCCTTTGCACACAGCACAATTAAGCACATATCACAATTAATGTAGATTTTGTTCCAATATTGTTTCCAGCCCAACAACATTAATCTTACTTTGCAAGGTTAGTGCTAACTACACTTTTGTCTACACAGTTATTTTTACAACCAAGGGTTCTTTAGTGAATTAATTAAAACTTTTTTATCTTTAATCTTTTTTTACAGTCCAGTCGTTATTCCACTCCTGTTCTGCCTTTTGACAGCTCCTCATCTCATTTGAATTAAAATTTTTAAAGAGTCTTCCTTTCCTTTCAACCATCCTACCTTTGACCAGAGAAACTCTTGTTCCTAGCATGCCTGAATTTATTCTTTTGTTCAGTCCTACAGCAAATACCCAATGGTTTCACTGTTTTATACCCATATCACAATAAGCCTGCCAAGAAATGTCTATGCCTTCAGAATGCACTGAATACTGTGTTTCACTCATATGTTGTGAGGTAATCTAGGGCCTCACACTGTTCCCTAACTTAATACAGCATGGCACATAAAACTTAACAATCACTGGATCAGCAGACAACTTTTTGGAGTGACTCTTTCCACCTTTACATGGGGTCTGGTGGTAAAGCTCAGGTTGCCAGGGCTTTATAATGTTACAACAAGTGCCTTTACCATTGAGCAACCTGACCATAGTCCCTTCTCCTTCCTCCTTCTCCTCTTTCTCCTTCTCTTCTTATTCTAGATTCATATTGCACCACAAATGGTGTTGTTGTTGTTGTTGTTGTTGTTGTTGTTGTTGTTTTGTATTGTAATTTGTTTGAACCAGAACACAAATGAAGTCTATATGGTAATTTGTTGATGTGACTTGTCCTTCTAATTTGCAGATTTTCCTTTAAATATTTTGTTTGTTTTGGTTGCTTGATGCAATATTTATGTTGAAGAAGTCAGTCAATGTCTTTCAGAGTTTCCCAAACTTCAGATTTAATGATTGTATCTTTATAAAGAAATCAAATAACCATGACAAATCAAATTATGTCTGTCAACTGATCATGGAACCTATAGATTTGAATATATACAGGCTCATTCGAAGTTTGGTTTTGTGTAGAACTCACCAAGTTTAACAGCAATGTTTTGTTCTTCCATCAGGAGCCACAGGACTTCTGAATGGGTCCTTTTCTGTGCTCCAGATTCTTGATCTGAGATCTAAGCCTTGCTCTTTCTTTTTGATCGCATTATTACTTATTCTTTAATATTTTTTGTTTTATATTTTTCTGCATGAAAATGAGCTATTTATAGAATACAAAGTGCTCCCCAAGCAGCTTTTCCTGGCAAATACAAATAAGAGGAAATAAGTACTTATAAAAATTAAGAACAGTAGAAAAAGCACATTCTAACTCTTGTACAAGTTTAAACTCCAACAGAGCACACCGTTACCCACAAGGGTGGCATTATGGAGCTACAGATGCTGGATAGCTGGCAGATGAGAAGAAAACAACAGCAATGAGTCCCTCGTTCTCCGGTTTCCTGGATACAAAGGATAAACACACAACATGATCTCTAAGAACATGGGGTTTAAGTGAAAGAATAGAGGATTTGAGTTTTTGCTTTCTTCCTTATGAATAATGCATTTTATATTATGCCAAAGCTTACCAACGCATTCTATGGTGGTGTGAAGTCAGGAAGTCTCATACCATTTGACCCACCAATCAGTGGACTTCTGAGTTACATCAATGAGGTGATGACTCCTAACACAAGTATTGTAATGTCTGTCACAACATGAAAGGTATTCACTTAACTGATACAAGACACACAATTAGATCAACAGAAACATCCGTAGATTTCTATGTACACATCCATGATGAACTACAAGGGTTGAAGAGCATCCAATTAAAGACATAACATATTTACACCAAGTGGAGAAACATATTACATATCAGAAGAAACCTGCTATAATTGTTTCCTTGCAGGTTGGGGGTAGGATTCCTTTTTTAAAATGCCCTTATTCAAATATAATTTACATTTGTTAGATGACCTTAAAGTATACAATTCTGTGTTCGCTGGTGGATTCATAGGATTACGGAACCATCACCACAATCTCATCTTTACCCTAAAGTAAATCCATACCCATCAACCATTACTTCCTACTCTCCATACCTCATTACCTAAGCTATATGCAGCCACTTAATTACTTCCCTATCAACTAGCTACTTATAAGAAAATTGTTTTAGATTGCTACGTCTAATGTGTCTCATGGAAATTCCTTTTTTTCCCACAATATCATAAGAATGAGAGTGGGTTTGAGCCCTCAACTGTATGAATTACAAAAAAGGAGAGAGAGAAAGAGAGAGGGGGAAGAAAAGAAAAGAAAAAAGAAAAGAAAAGAAATACCAAAATAACCAAAAGACATATAATTGACTCTAGTAACGTGGCCTGGCAATCACCAGGCACTACTGCCCAGGAATAACAGAGTGTGTTGTATGATTTACAATAGTCAATTGCTTATGATTTTAAATACAAACATGAAGAAGGCAAGGCTTGCAGAAATTGGTACTCACAAGAATAGTGATATTTGCAGCCAATTGAATTCCTGACTTCACCTGGCTTACCATTCCAGCAACTCTGGACACATACAGGGATAGCGATGAGGCAGGCTTTATGAAGGTGTCCAATAGCTCTACAAATGTGATGTCTTAAAACTAAGTTTGGTAATTCAGTGCTCAATAGATTCAATTTTTTGCTTAGAATTCTTTCTGATGCCAACTTACCCCATGCCACATTTGATTGATGTTTTCAAAATCTCTATTCATGTTTTCTCCTTGAAAACAATATATGGGGATTGAAGATGCCATAATGTAGACAAGACAGCAATGATCAAGTACAATTGATACTAGAACTGGAAATCGGCCTTTACTTTAGAGCCATATGTTATATAAATAGCAAAAGTGCTAATTTCTTATCTTCATCCAGCACTCATGGAGCAGATTCATTCCTCTTCTATATTAAGAGGAAAAATTACAGTAGAGACAAAGCATTGGTACTATATATGTCTAGAAAAATAAAGAATACCCTCATAGACCATATATAATCTGTCATAAGTCAACATGTTTAAGCCCATAAGTGCATTGAAATCTGTGTGAGCTGGAACAGTGGTTTGATTTTGTGTCCATACATGTAAGAAAGTGTGACCATGAAGGGGTCCAGAACCTTTCATGTTATGCAAGAAAGAATCAAAGTGAATTTGCTCGTAATACTGTTATATAATTTTACTTCTGAAGTATCACGTATTTTCTGTCCTTTAAAAAAAGTGTCCTGTTCAGCATTATTATGTCCAATCAGAGAACTCATGATACACAACATTTTCATACTTGGGAAATGTTAACACGTTACATTTCTTGCTTTAAAACATGAAAGAATTAATCAAAGGCAACACCTTTTTTTCATTTTCCTTTTACCCATGAGACCATTTAAATGATGTGGTTTGCATGCAACACCTCTTGGGGTCCCAGAAACCTCTGCATTCTCCATCTGTGTGTGTCTGTGTATTTACACCCAGGCTTCTCTCTTCTTGGCACCCTTTTGTATTTGCATGAGAATTCATAAATGTTTGCATGGAAAGTCCTCTGTAATGTTGACAAGAAGTGTCTAACCCATGATATCACATGCCATTAATTCTTACATGATATTTTTCTTTTACTTTCAGTTACTGGAGTTTAAATATGCTTGAAATGTAAAAGTAGCATGACACTGGAGTGATGCAAGATTCCGAAATGTTCCTTTAAGGAAACATGGGGCACTTCCCAGCCTTGTCTGTGGCTGCCAGGTCTCAATTACAAGTTATGAGAAAACTTCATTAAATACAGGTGCTGTCTGCAGGCTTAAGTTCCAAGAAAGCAGTGCTTTAAAATGAAATATAAACCTTTTCCTGATCTGGCATAAAATTAAGCTCCTCTGACTTTGGTGAAAGGCATTTCAGTACATCAGTGTTTTCTGAATGAACATGATCAGAGGAGCATAAATTTTTTTTGGTCCATTAAGCTTCTAACTAATATGGATACATGACTACACCCCACCCATGGGACAGAATGCTCATCTCTCAAATAATTACTAATTTTTTCCAAGCTGTCACCTCACTGGATCCATGTTTTTTTTCCCACCAGTGGCCAATGCTAACCCTGGGTTAAAATACCCCTTTTCACATTATCATTGGCAATTCCATTAAAACCTGTGCAACTAAGAAAACTTGTTCTATGGAAATTTTTTCTAGTGTTTTTCAGCAACTAAAAGATTTAAATCAGTCAAGTATGGATGTTAGTCAGAATGGTGGGACATTTTTGAGACATTATAGATTATGAAATTAATAAGACATTTCACAAAAAAAATCCCACAAAGCATTTGTGTACCAATAATCAACATGTAATAAATTAAATTTTCTGTAAAAATCTACTGAACAAGCATGTGCTAATCAATTGTGTGAATAAGTTTTAATAACTACAGTATATGTATTTTATTTTTAATCAAGTCATCTTTAAACTAATAGACAGCTTATACTTTAAAGGTATTCAGTATTCATCCTTATATTTTTCCCCTTACCAAAATGTAGATGGGTGAATGTCATTTCTCTCATGCTTGAGTGATTGCCAAGTAAATACCATGCTAGCAGCTTCCCATTGATTGCCTGCTGGCTGTCACCAACAAACTTTGATACTAGCATTAGACTCGACCTCTCTGTGCTTCTCAATCTAGTCTGTAATAAGAATGTGGAACCAAATTATCTTTTGAATTAAAATATTGCACTATAATTACCCTGTATCCTAAATCTATATGCTTCCTTTTGCACTTTTATTAAAGCCAAGCTGAAGTAATTCAAATTTAATATTAGTCGCTTAGACAATGATTGGAAAAACTATTTTTCCTATAGTCATTTTATGTCTGACAGTGACAAAATGAGAAGTGTATAGTATTTTTCATTGGTACTGCCTCATGCACTCTCAGCACCTAAGAAGGGCATTGACATGAAGATGAAGATTCAGAAGTTCAGAGAGATTCAGTTGCTTGTCAAGCTGTTAAACTAGGATAAAGAGTCTGAATCCCCCCACCCCAAGACATCTCTGTCGCTCATCCGCAAAGACCATTGTGACTGTAAAACCATGTTCCCCAGGTGTCACTATCAAGACTTGGCACTTCTTGAAAATCAAGTCTGCCTTTTGCGTTCTCCAGCACCTTTGCAGAGTGTCCGCTTGCGTCACTGCAGCTCTCTGTGCTTTTACAAACTAGTTGTTTTGTCAGCATGAGTGTGACAACAATTAGACGTCCCCTGTTTTTGCCCCATGCCTTTTCTCCTTCACAGTCATTCAATGACAAGCGTAAAAAGAGCTTCATCTTTTCACGAAAATTCCCATTCTACAAGAACAAGGAGCAGAGTGAGCAGGAAACCAGTGATCCTGAACGTAAGTAGATTCTCGAAGATAATGTCACATGCAACACAAGACAAAAAAAAATCTTCCAGGGCAACACTCATGACAGGCTCTCCCACACCACACACCTAGGCAAACAACATGGCAGGCAGGCAGGCAGGTTTTACTACTGTGACCAGTGTTTGACTGTAGTCTGGATCCTTCCTTTCCTAGGGCTGTGTTTTGCACAAAGAACTAAAAGGGGCCTTGACAAAGCTGGAGGTTTCAATCCCAACCAGCATTTCTTCCAGACCAGAAACAGGCTTGACTTGATCGTGCAACTCCCTAAGGCCTGAGATAAATTCTTTTCTACCTTGACATATTGGATTACATCATCACATATGTATTTTGTCTTGGATTCAAGGTCAGTGCATTTTTGCCCTCTTACCCTCTTCGAAGCCACTCAATACAGGCTGAGATGGGAGCTTGTACTGGTGGATGCAGAATTTGTTCTGAAATTTGGAGTGAGGACATTCTTTGACAGTGAACAAAATTCCATTCACTGATATTTTTTTTATTTCCCTTCCCACAATCTCTGGTTTCAACTTACAAGTCGGAAATTTCCTTTTATTTCTCAGCTCAGGGTGTTTGGGGTGAATGTTATTTCTGAAGGTAAGAGGGTAGGATCCAGACTGCTTGAGCAACACGGTCCGTCATGGTAGTATCCATTTCAATTCCACTGACTTCTGCCTTCCTCTTCCGTGGCTGTTCTTCCTCTCTCATTGCTCTCTCTGGGGACTTCCATGCAGGACATCCCCGGATTAGGTGACGACGGTTATGGAACAAAGACTCTGAGTAAGTTTCCAGGAATGGTCACTGTTAACTTTTCCTTTCCTTTCCTTTTGAGTTTGGCTTTTGTTCCTTTTCTTGAGGGCCTTTCATCCCTAGCATGCACACGATACGAGTTTCATTTGTTACCTAGCTGTGAATGCTCCTACGAGATAATTTTCGGCCATTTTGTTCTGCATGTCAGCATTTAAAAGCAAAGTGTGTCAGGCAGTCTGATCCTGCTGCATTTAGCGCCTCTCCTTTCTGACTCTATGGCGATGGCCAGCATGGTCTAGATGCCCGTCATGGCATCGTTTGCTCAGCCACCAACTTCGTCTCCCAGAGCAAGAGACCATGTTGCAAAGAAAGGGTGAGCTAAGTGTTCTAGAATGGCAAAGTAGAAATGTACTTTATATTCTTTCTTCTGCCTTTCAACAGTGGAAAGATGTAATGACCTTGCCCAATTCTATTGTTGAGCTATACTCTGCTACTAATAAAGGAGCTGTTTTCTAGTCAAACGCAACATGCATTCTCAAAAAAAAGTAAATATTAAGCTATCTGAGCCTTAATTCTTTGTTATTAACCTGACTGATTTCTTTTTCTCTGACTTGCAGTGGTCCTGCTTGAACCGTTTGTATGATAGTTTTAGATAAATATTAATACCTTTTCCTATCAATAACTTACCAGCTTCATTATGTTGTCAGGCCTTCATCTTGTAGTACAACATGAAAAATAAGATATATTAGACCTTTACATTTTCTACTTATTCATGTCTTTGGTCTATGTCTCGTTGCATTTAGCAATTAAGAACAGGTATCTATGTCTCAAAAATTCTATGCTGTGATTATGCTTTCCTTTAACCCTAACCCAACTCTAGAAGCACCAGTGGAATAAGAACAGGATGTTGTATCTTTTGCAAATGTATCACATATTCAATTTTGCTTTGCTTGTCTGAATGTAATATGGGAGATATTTTTAGTTGTTCATTTCATTTTATGAAGCAAGCTACCATTGAGTTGGATTTCACATTGAAGGGCTGTTTACATAAGCCTGTGCATTTTCAATAGCTGTTTACATAAGCCTGTGTGGTGATGCCTGCCTTTCAGGGTTCACGTTTTGACTCTCACTGGCCTGTTTTAGACATGTAGCTGTAGAAAGCAAAATCTGATTGAGTGCTGCTCTCCTTAAAGATGAAAACTTTATCTTTGAAATAGTATAGAGAATGTGGTATGAAATTTATACATTGATTTTAGCATCATCTGGATGACATCAAGCACCACTGGTGGGAACTTAGATACTTTAGATTTGGAAGGGAAAGGGATCGTTTTAGCACATTGCATATATATATATATATATATATATATATATATATATATATATCCCTGTTGAATCCAGAATGTCCAGATATTTGTTTACTTTTTAAAAACTGAACAGATTTAATTAATGGGAAAAAATCAGGAATGCCCTACATCACAATTTCAAAGTAGATATCTCACTGTGCACTTAGTGATAGTGAGCAGCCTTTCATGGGTTCATACTGTCTCCTTTCCCATGAGTCCTTAGACTTGTTAAGTATGTGCCCAAATTAACAGCACAGCTCCGACCATAAAGTCACACAGAGAAGAATGGTTTGTGCTATAGAATCGATCCCCTCAACAGCAAAAATGTATATATCAAAGCATTTTAAAACACTTTTTTGCTGTTAAGAGAATGATGTATCTTCTTATTCACTTTCTTAAATATTGCCAAATAGTTGAAAGTCAAGTAGTAGCATATATATCATTTTAGTGCTGTGACATATGAAGTTACGAACAACCAACAAGTCAGCTGAACAATATACATATCCCTCTTATGTTAACCAACTCCTTCAGGAGGCGTTAAACATAACTCATGCCAGATCCTGTACTGGGTATCAGGCCCATTTATCTTCTGTCTGCTTCATTCTCCCAGAATTTAATAGCTATTCCAGCAAGGATAGTAGAATAAAAATTAAGTCATGAAACATTTCTCAGAGACGTATTGCTTCCTCCCATATTTTCTACTCATTGAAGCAGGAAAGAGCCACTAGAATCCCTTTTAGACCTGAGGATTTGCTTGAAAGGTATTTAAATAAAAAATAAAATTGAAGGGACTCTAGGGATCAGCTGGTAAAAATGCAGTCTTCAAAATAATTAAGGGCTAAAACAGAGACACAGAAAATTGCCTACACAGCAGTGAATACACACTGTCCTTGCCAATACTACTCTATGGATGTATCATAGTATTTATAGAAAAAAAATATCACTTGGGTTTCTACTGTTTGATAATGAGAAGTACTTTTCTTTATTTGCTAAGAAACAGCAATATCATGTGAACTGGCAATAAAGTTTTCATCTTCCTCTTATCTGGATTCTCTTAGTGTGATCTCTTCTGCAGACTTTCACCTGCCTTTGCTTACATTTCCAGTAGCTTTGCATGGGTGTGTCCTTTCCATTCTGGCTGCTCTCTGATGCTTGATCCTTCTTTAATTTGCTGTGCTGTCCTTGCAGAACACGTCTCTTCTAATGCCAGCGATAGCGAAAGTAGCTGCCGTAAGTTACTGCTTGGGCTTGTGGTTCTTTTTCAGTTTTGTTTTGTTTTTGTTTTTGTTTTTGTTTTTTTGCAGTTGCCCCCATTGCCTGTGGTAGTCATTTCGCTGCCTTTTTTGTCATCCTTCTCCAAAGCAAATGGCTTGAAACAAAATCAGCATTTGATGTGGAAAGATACAGATGACACAGGCACCACCTGTGAACCCTAACATGATGCGTGCACATAGGCACAGATTTTCTAATACCAATTCCAACCTCAACTGGTTGAGACTCCCATGATGGGTAATCTTGACATCCAATCAGCTGAAATCAATATAGCCTCCCCAGAGGAGAGAAAGTCATGATTCTATTCTCCTCCTTTTGCTTTTTCCCTTCTGCTCCTGGAACAGAAATATTTCTAATTTACATTAAATCCGGCATCTTTTGTATCAGTTTCTCCTTGATTAATATTTTAAGACACATAGCATATCTATGTGTCTAACCTTATTTGGGGAATGGTAGGGAAGTTGATGAAAATGCTTCATCTAATGCTGAAAGAATTTTTAAAGCTTCATAGGTCACTAAATATTACTGCAAAAGGTAGGTAACTACGTTAAAATGTTCTCTGGTCACCTCAAGCCATTTGTTTAGTGTATGGAAATATTCACCAAATAATAAGCACATCCTTCTAATCAGCCCTCATGGTTTCCTGCTGCCTACTTACTGGTCTTTGGTGACTAATACAAGTACCTATTACCACTGGGGTCCTTATGTCTTTACTATTAACTTGTAATCCTTAGCAAAATGGGTTGCCCAAAAAACTGTTGGCAAGGGTATCAGAAAACTGCAGGCCCAATATATGACCCACAGAAATAAATACCAAGGCAGAAATTGGAATTGTCTTCTGCTTGAATATTAATTGAAAAGTAGAATTGTTTGGGGCATCTCTGTTCCACTCAGGTATAGTATGATATATTATAAAACCATGCCTTTAGAAACAGAGTGCTGATTTATACATATGATCTGGACTTGGAGAAGGGTTTTGAAGGAGTCTGGTAACCAGTAGAAAACATATACACAAGAGACAGATGTCAGGTAATGATAAGGATCAGAAAAGGAAGGTGACACAGACCAAAGACTGAAATGACAAACTTGCAACAAAACACCCAAGCAGAATATTAAAGTTGCATAATTGTCATATTGATGAAAGTGTTATTAAGAGAGAAAGCTCCATAAGTCTCACTGATGAAAGGATTCATAGTTCTTGTACTCAGCATGGTTGTGATCTTCCTACTCTTATGGTTAACCAACCCAACGTTAGGATAAAGAAAAACTGCCTTTCTCATTTCTCATTGATTTTTTTTTTCAATTCAAAAACTAGCCAAGAAAGAAGGGCCAAAGATTATCTCAATGACTTCATAAGCCACTCCTAATCTTTTTTCGTGGGGTGAAATGTTGACTTACTGGTTTGGTTTCATGAAGACCACTAACACTAATTTCCTTGATTTTCAGTTTTCAAGGACTTTGCTCCCATTCAGCACATAGCCAGAGGAAAGGAGAATAATATGCCTTGTTCTTTGTTCCTCTTTATGGGGTATACTTACAGTAACTACCTTCTCTTTATGGGGTATACTTATAGTAACTACCTTCTCTTTATGGTGTATACCTATAGTAACTACCTTCTCTTTGGGAAGTTACAGCTTTAGAATATTTTTTCCAGAACCACTAAGTCATAGGATTTAAGATTTAGGCCCCAGCTTCAAGCTGTTGGGGTGTTGTGCCAACAATGACACCAATCATATTTTATTCTCCCAAATTATAGCTGCATGCAAATATTATTTGAGGGAGTGAAGGATGTAATTCCATACCCCATAAACTACCTATGAGAAGAGAGTTGGAGTTGGAATCATTATGTTAGTAAGGCAGATGTATACCCACAAGCCTCCACTTCTAAAACATAACTCAGACATCTGCTGCACCAAATAAACCAGAATCCTTACATTCAGCATGTCAAATCACAGAGGGTCAAACATGCAAGATTCCCTCCAAAGTTAAAAGGAACAATCAAGACTTCATTTGGCAGCTTCTGCATGCAAGGTTGCCTTTCTTGGCACTATAAAAACCAATATGAAAATTGAACAAGCCTAGATCTCAGTGCACATGTCCTAGGAGAGAGAGTTCAATAAATAAACAGGAGTGCCATTCTAGGACAAGCAATGCAGTCGCACCACTTCCAGACAGGAAGTGACCTATGTGCTCCACTTTGGAAAGATGAGCACTTGTCAAAAGCACTTTGTCAAAAAGGCAGAGGCATGGCCAAGACATATGTTCCAGAAAGAGGCAGCTTTGATATTTTTCTACTGAATTTCTGGCTTTTGCTATAATCTGGCTTTTTTATATCTCATGAATAGTAATACAAACAATTACGGAAAGACTCTTTGCCAATATGAAAAGTATTCAATCTGGAGACTGGATAGCTTTATGAAAAGTGGATGATACAAAATTGCCCAAGGCTACTGTACTGCACAGTGCACAGAGTCCCATTCACACTGTGTTCCGGAGACACACAGCCCTGCACATGCATGTCTACAAGCCTCTACTTCTGAAACATAATTCGGACATCTGCTGCACCAAATCAAGCATTACTTTTCCAAGTAAAACTATATTGAGTAGCAGCTAAAATGTTAATTAATTAAGATGCATACTGCCTAATTATACAAATGCCACGTCAAAACCGTAACTATTGAATAGTTCCCTATTTCTGTCTACCAATAAAGTAGTTAAGTTACGGCTCATGGTTTTGGCCTTTCTGTATATACCTTCCAAATGCCCTTGTATTTGGAGGCAGTAAATGCCAAACAGGAATTATCAGCATCAGACAAACTTCCACAGCTAATGACCCACCTTCCCAAAGCTCCATCAAGCTCTTTACACAAAACGGATATATGGGAGTTGGTAATTATCCTTCTTGTCCGTCGGTATGCATCAGTTAAGTTAGGCGATTCCAAATGAGGATCTTGAGGAAATGGCCTCAGTGTAGTCTCTAAGTTGAGGAGACCCCAGACTTCCCTGCAAAGGTTGGTAACCCTGACCTCCATACTTTCTATGCTACTCCACTTTTCATGAGCATTGCCCATGGCTGCCTTTAGTTCTTTCATCTTGATTATCCCATCTGACTAGTGTGATGACACTATTACTAGGGATGTCTTACCTTGACAGCCTACTTTGCACAGGAGGCAGCTAGAGCCCTGAGGGTCTTTGTACCTCACCAGTAAGCAGTAGCCCTGAAGCTGGTGATTCTGGCTCCCACACACTCTTCACCCTATGGTTTATAATAAGCCCAGCTTCTTGCTATTTAAGCCAATACTTTTGCAACGATTCTGTACCACTCACCAGATTATTAAGGCAAAACCTGCTTCTAATGTTAACTATATACTAAGCCTGAGCCTAATGGCTTTCTCTTGGTTGAGTAATTTACTCTTCTGACTATCCTGTGAAGACACTGAGCTAACAAATTGATAGAAATCATGATGTCAATGGTAGCCAATTAGAAATAGCTGCTTGAAGAATTCATTGTATAGAGGAGCTAGAGAGATGGCTCACCAGTTAAGAATACTGGCTATTCTTCCAGAAGAGCTGAGTTTGATTCCAAGTACACACATGGAAACTTACGACTGTCTGTAACTATAATTCAAAGAGGATCCAACACCCTTTTTGGCCTCCACAGGCACCAGGCATGCAAGGATGCATAGACATGCATGTAGGCAAAACACCCAGACTAGTAAAAGAAGAAAAGAAAAGAGGAGCATAAAAGATTTTTGTGGCCACACTTCAGGCAGTGACTGCTATATGAGTCCCACTGAGGGCACAGAATGGAGGAATGCCATCATGTGCTCCATACTTGCCACCCTAACATGTCCTGGTGCTGACATTCTCAGACTCTGGGAAGGAGACTGATTCTTAATAGCCATCAGGTGCAAGCACTAAGAAGTAAATTCAGAATGTTATACACAACATTAACAACCCCAGCCCCACCCTACCCCTTTGATGTCTTGTTTCCAAAGCCCCAGAAGAACAGAAGCTTCTTTTTTCTCTCTCAGGAAAGAGGGATAGGGTCCTGCTCTAGCCATGTCTCACTGCGGCAGGCTCCTGATTCACATACCCAGTGTTGTACAGGGTTCTGTTAGAAAACAACTCTGCCAAGCGTCTGACAGCTGCAAACCCACAGCCTGTGCTGCTTGCCCACTGCCAACCACAAAGTTGCCAAAACAAGACCGAGAATAGTTTGTACCTTTTGCCAGCTGTTATTCTAAGTGCCAAACTCTTGTAAGGAGGGAGAGAGAAAGAGAGAGAGAGAATCTAACTAAGGGTGATTATGGAGATGTTACACCAACAAAGGATAAGAGAAAGCAGAAGCGCTGGTGTTTACAAGTGGACCTCTTTGGACCTCTCCAGGCCTCTGGGTGACTGCCTTCTTTTGTGGCCTGCACCCTTTGTTCACTGCAAGCTCTGTTGGGGCCCATGGAAATGTCTCCCACCCTACTGAGACAGTCTGATATACTCAACAGAGAAAAACAGATGTGGATTTAAATCTTGGCTCTACCACTTAATAGCTAAGCAAATGGGCCTCATTGAAGACTTGAACCTCAGCTTCTCCATCTCTAAAATGGGTCACCAGAGTACCAACTACCCAAGAAATTTTGTGGAAATAAGAAGCCAGTGATAGGAAAGCAAAGGCCCTGAAGAATGACATGGAGATATGCATTTTTTTTCTCTCTTTCTTCATTGCCTTAGGATTTTCTCTTTGTACTCGGGTTCTTCTCCACTGCTCACTGGGTCTTTTTTGACTAGAGCATGGAAACTGGTATATGGTGATGAATTCATCGCTCTTATACAACCTCAGCCTCACAGCTTCTCCAACAGCTTCCTTCCCGTGCACACACAGTACATGCTTGCACAGGGCCATAACAATCGGGATGCATAGAGAATGATACATTACTACCTGCCAGTACTACTGTTCTGGATGAAAACCAGTTCCTTCCATAAGAAATGTACCACAAGACAGCAGACAAACAATTCTCTCATGAAAGAAAAGCTGTGCTTGTCCTGGTTTTCTGAATCACATATGATACAGACTGACATCAGATGTTATTTAAGATTTGCGTTTGGAAGATCCCATCAGGATGATCTGCAGCATGACTGGAAAGAGATTCAAATAGAAGCATGACGTTCTATGGTTATTTAGAGGAAACTGTATTTTCCAAAGTAAAGTGATCGTATTCACAGACATGAAGAGCAGAGCCTTTCTCTGAGCTCATTACTCATCTTGTTTTTCACAACGGAAATCACAGTGCGAGTGCTCTGTCATCTTTAAGTGCTGGAGTCACAGTGATGGATGAGGCTTTGTCTTTGTGGAAGGACCAGTGTAGAGGGCAGACTCTGACAACGACCACCCGACACCTAAAGCTTTATCTCACCATCAGGATTCTCCTGATAGTTCCCAGGCCTTCCCTATAAAGTGGGAGTCTATTGACACTCTCCCTCCAACTTTTTCTCCACCCATCTTGTGACTGGCACTGTATCTCCAGATCAGAAGACCAAGCCTTTAGCATCAGTCTTTTTCTTCCCATCTAAACTCTAATTTTGTGTAGTTTAATTTATGTGCGGGGAATCATTCTTTCCCGGAATATACAAAATCCTGAATCGTCCCACACCGGCCTCTCCTCTCAGACATAAGCATGCCTCCTAAACATTTCCAGGGCAGGTGTGGACATGTGCCATTTAGGAGAGACTTTGAGTCTTATTGTCCCTTCAGGATATAGGGTGGCCTAGCAGGGCTAATCCCAACAGCAAGTCCTCTTCAAGGTAGATGTAAAGCATGACTTAAGTCGGCAGCCATTTCTTACCACTACCAAGGCTCCATAGGATGCCTCCGTACTCTACAATTACTAACATGTCCTAAGAACCACCTAAATCAGCTGCAGATATCGAAACTATCCATGCGGTTACCGCCTTTTGCAAAAACAGCTCGCTTTCCCCTGGTGCTGGAGCTACGAAAGAGAAACTCATATTGGCAGACTAAATATGTCTGGGATGGTCAACCTATAGACTCTGTAGTACAGTATAAAGCAATGAGATTCGCTGTCTTTTGGCCTTGGAAAAGACAACCTCCTACCCCAAACCTCCTCCAACAGATACTGAACATCCCTATCCACTCCTCACACCAAAGGTTGGTCAACACTAAACCTAATACAAATATAGAAGCAGGACATTTGGGATTTGCAGCTGAGCTAAAACAACCCCTGACCAACTAGCTGATCTAGTGTATAAATTTGATTTTAAACTATTGCCAATGTTGACTCAAGGCCAACCCTGAAGTAGAGGACATGCAACAAATGCTGGACAATCACTGCTGCCCTTATCCTGAAGCTTCAAGACATGAGGTGGCACAATCTTAACAGCCTAGGACACACCTCTCAGGGGAGAGCAGAGACAAGAACTGTTAAGTTCATGCTCTGCCTCACACCTATAACCCCAGTATCCTCTGTTTCAATCCAATTTAACTGACCAAGGACAGATTGCTGGTGACTAAGTAGTAGACTAAACCTCTAACATCCTGTAATAATATTCTGGCAAAGCTTATATATCTTAAACGAAATAGACACTTGCTTTTGGACCACATACTTAGGAAAATAAAATAAAAGATAAATTAAAGGAATCAGAAATTCTGACAAAGTAGCTTGAAATTATTGGATGGACCCTTTCCTAAGTGGCTTTATTTGTAATGGTTGGTGTAGAGGCATGACACTCCAATTCTAATGTCAGATAAAAAGCACTTTCTCGGATCATTGGCCCACAGCAGAGAGCTAGCAGCCCGTTATCTCACAGAGTTATGACTGTGTGATAGCTAGACACTGGAGCTTTATGAAGATAGAGGGAATCTTGAATGGTTCAAGGAGAGAGCACAAGGAAAATTAACCCTCAACTGTGCATTTCCTGTGTTTCCAAGCAAGAACTGTAGCTCTCAGTGTGGCTGGTCATTTGTCAACTGTAATTTTCCTTTCTTCTCAGGAGGACAAGAAGATCTCATTCTTTCCTATGAACCTGTCACAAGGCAGGAAAGTAAGTTTCCTGGCACGTCCATGCTCCTGATTTCCAGGCTATGACAGGTGACACCAAACTCTGCTTAAAACTCAGACCCAGGCTCAGCAACAGCTCCCAGGAAGACAGAACAGTACTTCAGTGGTCTCAGCAAGAAGGCCCATGTCCAAATCACTTAAGGGCTTGAGCTGGAGGGCTGATGAGGAAGGGCTCAGGGCAGCTGCTACCAGTCCAGCTTTCCCAGCAGACCTCAGAGGCAAGCCGCCTGCAGACTGCTCCAGGAGTCTGAGTCTGTCTCTCTGGAGACATTCATACAGAGGCTGACGGTGGCTTATAGAGAAGTTACAGAGAAAATTAAAGCATCAGATGGGGAGTTATACCAAATAGACTAAATTACCTGCGAAAACACAAAGGAATCAGGAAGCCCCCAATGGAGTACAGACCCATCAAGTGTCTCTACTAGTAACAATGACTTTAAACAGTGGCTGGATACCTGCTTGGGGGTTTTTTTCTCCTAGGCTCCCTAAATCTAGGTGTTTTGACTTTGGGTTAAAATTCAAAAGAAGCAAAACTCCCGCTCCTTTTCATTGGTAGCTGTTGCAGCTGCTTTGTCTTTGTTAGTAAATTCCAGAAAGCAGCAGAGTCAACATCCTGAGGGCTAAACATGAATTTCTGCATGCAGGGCTTTATGGGTAATTTACCCCCAGGTTAAGGCCCTAGCACATCTTAGTTGCTGGCAGTTAACCATGAAGAATCACTTCTGCAGAAGTGCAGGACTGCATCCGCATTGCAGGATTTTAAACCTCCCTCTTCAACTGCATCTTCCTTTCTCTGTCTGCAGTAAACTACACCAGGCCGGTGATTATCCTAGGCCCCATGAAGGATCGAATTAATGACGACTTGATATCTGAATTTCCTGACAAATTTGGCTCCTGTGTGCCTCGTAAGTATCACGTTTCTTTTCTGTGGGCTAAAGCTGGAGTCCTTGGTGCATAATCAAATATAATCTTGCCCCTTCAAGAAGTGTCTCTGGTGTGATTCATATGTCATCAATTACCCATTATCTGAGCACGGGACCTCATGAATCCGATTATCGCTTTTCATCTGGGCTGTTACACATATTGTTTTCTGTTGATAATAACTGGCCTTCATCCCCAGAAGATAACAAGACCTCCTGAGACCTCTCCTACCGCTTGAGACAACAAGCTATCTATAAGCCTCAGTGAGTTCCCCTAGATTGATTGAAGTACCACTGTAGCATCTATAGGGGCAATAAGAAGCAAAACCATACACTGAAATTGTCTCTGAATGACTTAGTACAGTGTGTCAGTCCTGAAGCCAAGCAAGCAGTCTTGCCCTGGTGTTTTGATAGCCCCAGGTTATCAAGGATTATATATATTATATTATATATCATGTATTATGTATACTATGTATAACATCGCCTTCAGATAGGATGGGGCAAGTGAAAGCTTGTTCACAGCATCGCAGCATCTGCCCATCTGAGCTACCACTTTTGAGAGAACTAAATGAGAACTTAGTTACTGCACTTGCCCTTCCACCCTGTGCACACTTTCCATTTTCTTTTTCTGTTTTTCTTTCATTAATTGCACTGTTCTATGGTAATAAGTACATATTGATTATACAGGATTTTTAAAAAAAAAGTTTACCAAGAAACTGAAAAGTATACATAATCCCACATAATACCCAGAAATAAAATCATTCTTCCTTCCAATACATTTTTCATGTATTTAAATCTTTAAATCTAAGTTTTTATATAATGATTTAAAATAATTATATTCACAAAAAATGTATAGGCCTTTTAAATTCTCTCTCCTTTTTGATATAATGGGATATAGTGAAATATAATTATGTTATATAAATTACTATAGTAAACGTATTTTTTTACCTTTTGATCAATTTTAAGATGAATATTTAGAAAAAACTGATTTTAAGGTTGAATATATATTAACTTTTTAAAGCTACATAGCTATTTCCCCTTTATCTTAACAAAATATTAATATAAAATTGCTAGATTTGCTGACTTTCGGTCCAACTTGAACAATGATTCTCTTATTATACATAAATGTAAGCCTCTAAATATATTGATAATTATATGCCACATTTTCTTGTATCTTTCATAATCTATTTTGTTCTGCGTCTTGTATTGCTGTGTTAAATATTTTGAGGCAGTGATTATTTGGAGACAGGATCTCACTGTGTGGTCTTTACTAGTCTGGAACTCATAACCTTCTTGCTTCTGAATCTTGAGTGACAGAATTACATATGTATAGGCTCACCCTCAGGTGTGGCACTGTCTTGCTGAGAGTCTGGACTGTGCTATCTTCCTTTATAGAGTATTTTGGTTTTAGAAAGCAATAATGTACCAACAGATCATCTTGTTATACTTGCAACTTGCATTTAGAGCTGTGAGGATGAGTCTCGAGCCTTCTGATATGTGGCTCTTTCTGCTATTCCAAATGCCTAATTTTATATGAACTGCAGTATCTTCTAACACTCAGTGGCCTCTAGACTCTCCACTTAGACACATCACTGAGGCAAAGAGGAAGGGTAAATAGAGATTTGCCCCCACACGGTCCTCATCCCTTATAATTACAGCTGTGCCTCGTCTGTTGTCTGACACGCAAAACAAGTTATCGCTTGTATTTTGTCCTGTTATATCATTGCTTATTTGGGATGGTAAGACTGTGACTCATTGCTGCAGCCCATGGTATTACATATGACATATATCCATGCATCTAAGATGAAGGATGAGTGGAGAAAATATCACCTGGAAAAATGTTTGTAATTCTAAATGTGTCTCACTTTCATTGTTTCTTCTTTTTAAAGATACTACGAGGCCAAAGCGTGACTATGAAGTTGACGGCAGAGACTATCACTTTGTCATTTCTAGAGAACAAATGGAGAAAGATATCCAAGAGCACAAATTTATAGAAGCTGGACAGTACAATGACAATTTATATGGAACCAGTGTGCAGTCTGTGAGATTTGTAGCAGAAAGGGTATGTTTGCCAATCCTCTCATGACTCCCCTAAAGAAGGTTTCTGGTAGCAAACTGCTTTGGTCATTGCTCCTTCTTCATTGCAAAGTAATGTCCATGCAGAAAGTTACCTTAAAGCGGTGTCATTAATTTTTAATTTAATTAAAATATTCCTGACTGATTTGCAAATGAAGGAAACAGAGGACAGCCATTAACCCAAAGACAGTTAACAGCCTGCAGATTATGGGGAATTGGTTTGTTCTTGGCTCACTATCTGACCCAGATTAATAAGACTGAATTTATTTATTAAGAGAGCTTTGCTACTCTTATTTTCCTGGATACCCTGAGTTTGTTTTTCCTCTGAAAACAGCATTGTCATGGTGGAAGGGAGATTCATGGGAGAATGGTCTAGTCTTGTTGCCAGAAATTTTGACTTTGAAGGGGCATATGCAGTTTCCTTCTTCTTGACAATATCAGAAGCACAAAAAAGAGGAGAACATTGACGGGAATCTAAGATAGGAAACCAGTTTTCTGTGCCTTCAAAATCTGCCCATACATACAGCCTATCTCTTATGAATGTGAATAATCCATAGGAAGAAAAAATTGTCTGCCTGTTTAACTCAGTGTGACCTCTCCTTTTGATGTTTCCTTCCTTTTGATATACTTATGAATTAAACAACTCACTTCCTCCACAGAGACCTAACATAATAGGTATAGAGTTCTGGTTTTAAGGTGAGTGGGGTAAGAAATAACGGAAATCAGAGAGAAAGAAGAGACCCATGAAAAATTCATAGACCTGGGACGACAGCATGAAAGAAAACAAGACATCTTACCAAGAGCATCTCCAAAGCCAGGGTGTGCAGGGAGGGGGGTGTCCTCCTGGCAGGAGTAAGAGATGAAAAGAGCTGCTCAGCAAACCCTGCAGTGTAGATGCTGGCAATTCTGACTGCTGGAAAATTCCTTTTAGATAAACAACCTGAGATCTATACAGTAACCTTGTTTTGGAAAAGGATTTTCCTATCTTTCCCCAGAAGACATCCAACATGCCAAACCCAGGAGCTACCTAGGGGAAAGAGTTTCTGTAGGAATTTGGACTCCTCTAGAAGTCAGAAAATCTTATTTTCTCCTTTCTTGAAACCCCACATCCATCCACTCTACCAATGTAAGGGTAGATGGCTTGTGAATTCAGTTTAACCCAGCAGAGTGGCTGTGACAATGTAAGTAATAGGTAGTAAGACATAGGCAGGAAGTAGATTGGTTCTCTTATTAGGAGATGTCCTATATCATGTGTGGCTTCATGCAAGTGCCTTGACTAAAGGCAAGCACCAAGTGGTGCTTGAAAAATTCTGACATAGCTGTCAATTTGCCCATAAGCAACCAAAGGTAGGAGCACCAAAGAAAAACCTCTGACCAGATACATCAAACTCATCCTCATTCCTAGGCAGGCACTAGAGCTGAAAAAGAAAGACAACCAAAGACCCAGCTGTGACATCATCAACACTGGCTAAGGTCCTGCTCCTGGGCAGACATCATGACTTACACAGAAGCAAAGAACACCATGAGTCCTGCTACCCACCTCATGCACTGATCACACTGCTACCCATCACTATACCTTGGCAAGACTGGCAGGGAACAGCAAGGAGGGTGGTTTGCATTCTGCATCCCCCTCTCTCCATGCAGCACCTAGAGTCATACCACTGATCAGTGGGAAGATGCTTTAGAGTCTCATTACCAGAGAGCCAGAGATGCTCCCAGATCTTTGATAGAAATAGCATCGACAATACCTACCGCTTACCAGACAAAAACTCATATACATAAAATAATTTTTAAAACTTAAGAAAATTGCAGTTGATAGCCTCAACAACCAATTAGGTCAAATGGATAGAGATTGTATAAACAGCAAGACATGGTTTGGTTTAGGTTTTTTGTTTTTTGATTTTTATTTTGTTTGTTTGTTTGTTTGTTTGCCCCAATCAAACAAAAAATAAGATACAGCACAGAAGATGGGGGCAAAAGCTTCAGGGCACAGAAACCAACAAAAGAAAACTACACATACATAAAAGAATAGGTGGCTTTTAGGGCCCTGAAATAAGAATGACCAAAATACAATCTTATTGCAGAACACTGTAAACAGGATACCAAAAGTACAAAACGATTTTTTAAGCTGCTAGAAAAAAAATGGCAAGATGATTATCATAGACTAACAGCAGATTTCTCAACAAAAATTCTATTGTGTAAGAAAGACCACAGTGAGATAACCCAAGTCTGGAATGGAAAAAAAAAAAATTGTACCTAGCAAGATTAGCCTTTTAAAATGAAAGAGAAATGTATACCCAGCAAGACCAGGAAACACTGAGGTGTTTGTGACCATTAGACTAGCTTCACAGAAGCCAACAAAGATAAAAAGCAAATCTAAGAAGAGATACAGCCAGGTGTGGTGATTCCTGTTGTAACCTCGGCGTTTAAGAGCTATTGAAAGTTCCAGGACAGCCTGGAACTTTCAATGAGACTCTACATTGGGAGGGGCCAGGTGAGGAGAGACAAAGAACATCACTATGTAGTGCTTAAGGGAGTAATTCAACAAGAATATATAAAGATTGTAGACCTACATCCAGCTAATGTCAGAGCGCTCACTTTTATCAGCCTGGCTCTGGAGCAATGGCAGTAGAGAAATATAGCAGCACCAAAAATCTGTGCACATCAAAAAATGTCATGTGAGGCTCAACGACAATAGCAGTTAGACATGTAAAGTCAGGCTCCAATACAGTAACAGTAGAGGTACCAACATCTTACTTCCGTCAATGAAAAAAGATTATCCAGACCAAAAAATGAAAAACAAAGTCAATGGAGTTAAACCATATTATCAGTCAAATCAATAGAACAGATATTCACAAAACAATTCTATTCAAATTCAAAGCCATTGAAATGTTGTCCTGGATGTGTCATCAAAAGGAATGACACAAGGAGCAAACCATTAAAGGAAATTTTATAAATGAACAGAGAATGACCTCCTGAAAAAAAAATTAGAAAAAAATCTAAATATTCCCCTAAAGTAATGAAGATAACAATGCAACATACCAAGGCTATAACAAAGAAAAGGAAAGGAAAAGGAGGGGAGGGGAGGGGAGGGGAGGGGAGGGGAGGGGAGGGGAGGGGAGGGGAGGGGAGGGGAGGGGAGGGGAGGGGAAGAACTAACAGTGAGCAGCCACTTAAAATAGACAGAAAGAGAAAAGCATATTTCAATAAGTAACCAAACAACTTCCTAACTAGAGAAGCAAGAGCACCAAGTAAGATTAGTAGGAGGAAACAAAAAGAATGGTTATATGAGAAGCACGTGCTACAGAGTCTGCAGAGACAATACAAAGGATTCCTAAACCAAAGAGTTAGCTTTTAAAAAGATAAACAAAATTGACAGAACTTAAACTAGACCAAGAGAAAAGAGATAACCACATTAAAAGTCAGAGGTGAGACAGGAGACACCCCATCCTATGCCCCTCAGAAATGCAAAGGAGCATTGGAAATTTTAAGGGAAAACTGTATAATAATAAGTGATAAAACCTGGATAATAAGGAAATTTTTCTGACTACTTGTGGCTGCTTATCAAAATTGAACTGTAAGAACATAAAAACTCTGAATACAGCAATCACAAGCAATGATAACTAAACTGATTATAAAATGTCTCCCAAAGGGGGCTTATGAGACCTCACTTCTCCCTAAAGATCTAGAGGCAGTTAATGGTTGCTGGGGAGATAGAAAGATATATTCTTCAGTGTTGTAGTCACTAGTAAGCTTCTCCTGCTCTTGCAAATAACACTTCACCTGTGCTTCTATAATCAGCCCTATTCAAACTCACTAAATGAAAGAGGACTGTTGGGAAGAGGAAAGAGATTCAATGGCCATTGGACTGGGACAAGGGAGGGTAAAAAAGTTTGAGTATGTTCAAAATATATTACGACATTTGTATATGTATATAATGATACTAAAACTCGTGGAATAGAATAAACCATATATTACACATTGAAAAAGTGGCCTCCAAAAAAGTAAAACCAAAGGTCAATGGCTTCACAAATTTTTTTTTTTTTTTTTTTTTTTTTTTTGGTTTTGGGTGTTTTGTTTTGTTTTGTTTTGTTTTTCGAGATAGGGTTTCTCTGAGTAGTTCTGGCTGTCCTGGAACTCACTATATAGACCAGGCTGGCCTTGAACTCAGAATCTGCCTGTCTCTGACAAATGTTCTTTTAAAAGAGAATTAATGAATCTAGGTTTGCCTGTAATATGAGCACTTTAGAGGCTGCAAAAATAAAAACCAGTGTTCAAGACCAACTTCAACTACATCAGCATGGGCTATACAGGACCCTAACTCAAAACTTTACTGAGAGAGAGAGAGAGAGAGAGAGAGAGAGAGAGAGAGAGAGAGAGAGAGACACAGAGAGAGACAGAGACACAGAGAGAGACAGAGACAGAGACACAGAGAGATGACAACTCTCTCCTAACTAATTCACGTGTTTGAAAGAGTAGGACCTTCTAATTTTATTTTAAAGCCAGCATTATCCTACTTCCAAAACCATACAAGAATATAATAATACAACAATAGTGGGAAAAGAAATTCATAGACCAATATCCCTGAGGCACATAAATGTAAGAATTAATCATAAAATATCATTAAGTTAAACCACATATTCACCAATAAGGTCCAAACCATCTGAGAAGTGATGGATAGGTGCCTAATAATTGCATGTTTGTGAACAATCTTAAGTAATGTTTCAAGATCCTATCTCAGAATAGCAGGGAACAGAAAGGGCAGAAGAGAATTGAGAACTTGAGGTTCATTCACCATAGTCAAGTTGACTTCATCCTAGGGCTAAAATAAAAGCAATGCAAATAAAAATATAACTGAAAAACTAATTTAGTAAATAGCAAAATATAAAAATAACATAAATATCAGTAGGCTTTCTATATTTATGAATTTTCTAGGAAATTATGAAAATGACCCAATTCATAATTGCTATAAAATAGTAAGATGTCTACAAATAAACTTAACCAAGAAAGTAAGTTTTCCACAAGGCACTGATAAAAGACATTGAAAAGTCATAAAAAAAATGGTAAGTTTTTTTTTATGCTCATGGACTAGAGAATTAATATTGCTACTATCTCCACACTACCCATCCTCATTAATCTTGATTGGCAATTTGATGGAATTTAGAATCATCATAGCAACAAATCTTTCGGTATGTATACAAGAGATTATTCAGACTAGGTTAACTGATATGGAAGAACAACCCTAAGTGTGGGCAGCATCATTTCCCGGTGTCCCAGACTGAATAAAAGAATAAAAGGCTGAATTCTAGCATTTACCTCTCTCTGTTTCCTATCTATGGCCATCTGCTTCCTGCTTCAGCCACCATGACTCCTCCCCCATGATGGATTGCACCCTTCCTCCCTTAATTTGCTTCTGCCAGCAATTTTATTGGAGCAACAAGAAAAGTAAATAATATACAACCCAAAGTCACAATACAGATACAGTATAATCCCCATCAAAATATAAATGATTCTTCACAAAGCTTGAAGTAATTTAATCCTAAAATTTATATGAAAGCATACACATAAGAAAAGGAAAAACATGAGCATTACCAAACTTACAAAGCCATTGGTTAACATTTTAAAAAATGTATAAAAGCAAAAAGGAGAAGGGGGTATGGGATAGGGGTTCTCTAGGGAGAGGAAATGGGGAAAGGGGATGGCATCTGAAATGTAAATAAAATATCCAATAAAAAAAATAAATTAAAAAAAACTATTTAAAAAAAAAGAAAAGGAAAGGAAAAACAGCCAAAGCAAAAAGAGCAAAGATTCCAAATCCCATATTCAAGACATAGCACACAGCCAGATTAATTAAAGCAACAATGATTTTGCTTTAGACTGAATATCAGACACACAGACCAATGGAACAAGCTATAGGTTTGCTGAAATGAACCAACACATATACAGCCAGCTGTTCTCAATAGAAGTACCCAAAATATTGAAAAACGATAGTTTATTAAATAAAGGAAACTCTTTAAACTGGATACATTTGTGCAGAATTCTGAAACTTGACCTCATGCTGTACAGAAATCCTGTCAGAGTGGACTATGGAGCTAAATAGGAGACCAGAAATTCCTTAACTGCTAGGGGAAAAAGAACTTCAAGACATTGGATCAGGCCTTAACAGCCTGGAAAACATTTTTTTTTAATGAATAAATGAGATTACATCAACCTAAAAGGTTTGTGCACAGCAAAGGAAGTGCTGGAAGGATAAAAAGGCAAAGAAATCCTGGTATTTTGTAGGGAAAATGAGAACTAGCATAGCCATCGTGAGAGCAAAACTTCAAGACTAAAGCCAGGATTTGGCAAGTTGGCAGTTAGGAGTTCTTCTGGCTCTTGGATGAGACCAGAGTTTGATTCCTAGCACCTATAACTGTCAGGCCCCTGTAACTCCAGCTCCTCAGGATTCAATGTCTCTGACCTCTGCCATCACTTAAAGATATGCACATACCCCTGCACAAACACACATGCATACACTTAATTAAAAACAATAAATCTTAAAAACTAAAACTAGATCTACCTGACCCATCTGTCCTACTGCTGGCTACATAGTCAAAATATAAAATCAGCATATCAAAGGAATATTTCCAGGTCTATGGTATTTGTGGCAATGATATTAATACCTAGGACATAGAACCAACCCAGGTGTGTGAAGCAAATGAAAAACGAAAATCTAAGATAGATAGATAGATGATAGATAGGTAGATAAATAAATAACCTATCATCTTCAGCAAAATTGGAACAAGGGGATGTTATATAGGTTACATAAACTATTCATACTAAGACAAGTTATACATATTCATTCTCATATGTTAAACAGTATTGACCTCAAAAAACAGTAATTACTAAGAACCAACATGTTTGATTAGGAGAGGGTAGAAAATATATACTTGACATGATCAGTGCACACAGTAAACATATATGGAAATATAATGTTGAGCCCTGTTAATAGATAGAATTGATATCTTTACAGGAAGTTTAATGTCTGAGAACATACTAGAATGCTTCTAGTTTCTTCTTCCCAGCAGGTAGACTATCAAGCTGTATGAACTGTTTCTAGTAAGTAACCTAGAAGACTACATCTGTTTTTCTCTTTGAACATGTAAACTCGGCCTGTGTTGACTAAAAACTATACTGGCTAGTACATAATGAAACAGCATTACACCTTTCATGTAACCAATGTGCCTCACAGCTAGCAACCTTAGGATGTATTCCTTAAGCGATAAGGCATGAAACATCCTGGTGTGTTTCTCACAAGCACTAGAGCATTCGCTGTACTCTTCATCTTATAAAGACAACGTGCATTTTCCATGTATTACTGACTTAGGATTGGACCCATCTACATAAACATGCCTTTTATCTTGTGCAAAGTTCTCTTAGCCTCAACATAATAAGGCCATTTCTCCCCAGGAGGTAGAATGAGATGTGGCAAATCATTGTACTTTCCCAGAAATATTTTATGAAGTAGCTCCTGGCAGTGAGCATCCACTGCTTTGGAAGCCAAGTTCAATGAGGTGTGTTATGAAGGAGTAGGCTTTTTATCTGTTAACAGACAACTGTACATACTCACTGGAAGAGCCAGCATTAAACCACATAAAACTGAAGGTAATGCTTTTGTGTCTGCCTTCTATCATGGATGTATCAAGACAGAGTGCACATAAGCACTGAGCAAGTACATAGAATTGCTCAAGGCCGCTGTGATCACCATTTCTCCAGGTTTAACATTGGTTAAAATGATGAAATGTCTATTCTAACAACAAGTTCTGCCCATGCTCAAAAGCTGGCCTTCAGTCTTCCTACTAATGAGTTTAGGGTCGTTAGTCAATATGGTTAAGGCTTAGTATTTTCACCTGTAAAACACAGTCAGTAATACCTACCTCACACTTCAAATTATTTGTTCAAGTGGGATTTTTTTCCAGTCTTCAGGAACCTAATATTTCATACCTGTCTCTAAAACATGCTTTATTTTATTTCAATGGACACTGGCCATTTTTCTTGATATTTTTAACCTGGAATTTTTCTCTTATCTTTCTACCAGGGCAAACACTGTATACTTGATGTATCAGGAAATGCTATTAAGCGGTTACAAGTTGCCCAGCTCTATCCCATTGCCATCTTCATAAAGCCCAAGTCTCTGGAACCTCTGATGTAAGTAGAGGATAAATCCTCATCTGAATACACAGGAAGCAATAGCAGTTTGTCATAAAGGTTTTCAGATAGAAATGCCAGTGTCGATCATTTAGCATTTATAAACTATTATTTTATATTACTTTATATTTATATTGCTAAATATACTTATTATATAATATTGTTATAAATATAAGTATTGGTTATTAATGTTATTTGTATATTTTATCAAATATTATATATTTAATTCAATATATGTTAAATGTTTTGAGTCAATAACTCTTTACTACTATACAAATTGTTTTACATTTTCTATTTATTGGCAGCTTCATTTGGTCTAAGAGGTTTATAAAGGGATTGGGCAGTTATTTTAGCTGCCAGAAGACTATCACCTTTGTATTGTTTCTTAACTTTGAGAACAGTTTCACAAGTAAATCTTTAAATGTGTTATGTTTTGTTTTTATAAGGGGTACAAAGAATATTTCAGAATTTTCCATTGACATTCTACATCACCTTTAATAGAATTCTGAGTCTACATTAAGATATGCAGATGCTGGTTCTTCACAGAGCCGTCCCTAGTGACATCACTATATCCTTAATTCATCGTCTCCACATCTGTGCAAATACATAAGTATGGGAAATGCATGGTTCTGATGCTGTTTCAAAGCAATTCCACAGGTCTAGTAAAATACTTCTCTTCAAAACCAGTAAGCAAATTAAGCAGATATCCATGATCTGCCTGAACACCCATCTAGACAGTTCCCATACAGCAGAGAGACTACTGTAGGTAACGGTAGCAGAGCAAAGAGGCTACAAGCAGAGAGGTGTAAAGTGGACAGTGAGGCCAGATTTTTTTAACCAGTGATCTTTCATATAACCTTAGCACAAGTTGCTTGAGCTCCTCAAGGTTGAACAGTGTCACAGAGGCTCATTTGGTCCTTATTATATAGTACGTGCTCAGGAAATAGTATTATTATTGCAAACTACACAGGGTTACTTTTTAATAAATCACTAATTCAATCTTATCTTCATAAGACACATAAGCAGCTTCTTGGAGAAAGCCAGAGCTGAGGTCGGTGCCTTAGTTATAAGAGTCTGGCTTCAGCACTGCCTCCAGGAGAAGCAAAGACAGGCCTTGGGAGAATGTTGTTGGGCTGAAACATACACAGCACACTGGAAAACAATGCTTATGGAAAGATGGTAAAAATAGAAGGTACTTATTCCCAGAGATGAAAGCCATTGTTTTCTGAGGGTATCAGCTACCTGTTTGGTCTCCTCTGAGGACGAAGCTGCAAATTGAACCACAGTAGTTGGAATGGCAGCTGGGAGGATAAACTTCAAACGCGTAGTTGATCTCTGGGGAAATCACCAGAGTTGTAGCCTAAAAGCAGAGTACATCCGCAGAAGTAAAGGTAGACAGGGGATTTTACCAAGACCGAAAAATAAAACTAGGAAACCAACATGAAGAATATTAACCCCAATTACCACTTAGAAAATGTGTACTGGTGATTAAATAGTGTTCTTGTCATTACTCCAATGGCACTCGTTAAACTTCTTCTGTGTGTGGGGGGGGGGGGGGTGGGGATTTCATAAAGTCAGTTAAGTGATCACAATGTCATTATGTAAAAGTGATTTATAAGCTATAGACCACCACACAAAGCTATGCAATATTAACCTTAAGAGGAAAAAAGTGGTGTTCGCCTCTTGGGAACAGCATCATAAAAGCTCATTTCAGAAACAGAAATTAGACCACATCATAAACACACAAGAGACGGATGACTTCCTGGAGAAGGAAAGCCTGAGGGACCAAGAGCAGTGGCACATTTAGTCCAGTGTAACGCTGGGAGACAGCCCATCTGGTGCTCAATGGAAGATCTTCTTCTTTCCATAACTACCAGATGATTCATGTAGTTCTGCCTTAGGGCCCTGTCACAGGCACTTATCACCAAGGAAAACTAAACATGCCAAAGGCTGGATGCCACAATGAGGACAGTGTCTTTGGCATAATTTGCTGCAGCCATATCCATGGATTCCACTGCAGTGGTGATGACACACAGCCTTGTGCAATCTCATTACTAAAGGCTGCTGTTTGTGGCCCACTCTTTCCCGGGGTTTTACTTCAGGAGCAGTGCTGTCTTGAATTGCCCGTTCCCCAGGAAGGAGTAAAGCTCGGTCAGCTGGAACAAAAGCATAGGAGCTGTCACAACGAGACAGTGACACACCATCACACACATTACCTTTCCTGTGCATCATCCACCGAGCTGATTAGCAAGCACACAGCTGCCTCTTAGGAGAAACATAAATTCAAGGGCATATATGAAAGAGATATTTTCATAATATACTGCTTCCTGAATTCTGTACCTACCCCATAGCAATAAGAAGCTTTCCTGTGTCCATGTACCCTATCCCCACCAATGGTCTTTTATGGCTTTGTACCCATAATGCATTGTGTGTACCTCTACTTGTCTCTATGCCATAACCATATTTATTTGCCTCATCCACCACTTAGTCATCCACTCACTCATTTGACAGTTATTGAATCAAGCTCATGACATAGGCTAATGCACAGGTCATAGGCTTCTCCCTCAAAGAACCTAAAGCTTAGGTATGAACTCTGAGAAACACGATGAGACTATTTATAGCAACAAGGGTTTGGGAAATATGGAAATACTTACTTTATACTTCAGTTCTCAGTAACATCCAAACCCATGCCCAACTTCTTTCTTCACATAACCGTGTTTCAAAAAAATGCCAAGCTTTAGTATACTATGACATCGTAGACTGTAGTTGGGGGTTTCTGCTTATCCGACTTGGATGGAGGGTGAACAGTAGATCTGAAGAGGGATGAAGGCAAAAAATTAATCCTATAATGCTAGGACCTGAGAAGAAACAAGACTAGTTTTGGTGGGTATAGTGCTGCCTAAGGAACCCAGATAGACTCTCATCTTTCCTCCCTCTGACCACTTCTGGAAGACTGTCTTCAATTCATCCCCTATGTGTATTTTAGAGATGTGGAAACCTACTCAAAGTCAAACAAAGGAAGTCTGGGTTTAGAAATACAACAAAGTAGTCGTTGAAGGACAGTCTGTTCTGAGGGGGAACCTCAAGGGACACATAAGCACTCCATTTAAATGCTCTAGGGCCTACTGGAGAGGAAGTTTGTAGCCCTGCTCTAGGGACTGCAGGGAAGCAAACAGAGGCCACAGATGGCAAGGCGACAGGTTCTGCTTCAACCCTGTGCTGCACGTGAAGCCTGGCTTCCAGGAGAGTGAGCACCCTAGCACCTAACCCTCAATAACTGCAATGGCCCACCAATGAGCCCAAAATGAAGCCTTAACAGCTACTAGGATTAAACTATGCCTCCTCCAGGGTTCATTTTAAATTTTTGGAGATGTGGTATACTCTCTTTGTGTCCTAATATCAAACCCTCATTTTCTCAGGGAGATGAATAAGCGTCTGACAGAGGAACAAGCCAAGAAAACCTATGACCGGGCAATTAAGCTAGAACAAGAATTTGGAGAATATTTTACAGGTAAGTTTCCTTGGTGCCCTGGTACTACAAGAAAAGAAGATAAATTGCCTGGTGCTGTACTTAGAATAGGCTCCATGCCTGGTAAAGCTAGAGCCCAAACCCTTCCAGGTGAGGATGCCTGTACCCTTATCTGCCTTACCCAATTGGTTTAGAGCTCTGGATTCTCTCCTCCCTGAGTTAGCTCATTTCCAGTTCTCCACTGGCCCTAAACCATGAGTGGCAAATGCCCTGAGCTATCTCCTGCTATTAAGGAGATTTTCGGCATGCTACCTCATTAAACTATCTCCCTGATATTTTCAGAAAACTTGAAAATGAATGTTTTAAGACTCAAAATGGGCAGTGTCTACAACAGTTACTATCCTGCTATCTCTGCCTTGACGACCTCCAGACCCATCTCCTCATCATCAGCATGAGCCAAACCCACCTGGAGATGCTTCAGTTATCAATGTTTCAAGACTAATAATAGCTTTAATTTTTTTAACAATGTCTGTGGCAACAAGAAATTTGGGGGATAGAATATGAATTTCTTGTGGATGTCCTGAGTTCCCTCTTCTTCCCTGCTCTGGTGAAACACTGATTAAATCCAGAGAGATACCAGCCTTGGGAAAATTTATCTCACAATGGGTTCTCAATGATTGATAACAAGATACAGAATCTGAGATGTAGCGCAGTAGTGGAGTGTTCACCTGGCTTCCATTAGGCTCAGAGTTTGATCCCAACTTCCTCCAAAATAACATTCAATACAACAACTTCCCTCGTGAATTACTGGCATGAAGTGAAATAAAGATTGTTGCAGTTGCTTTGAGTACCAAAGGCACCAAGAGGGGCACTGTGTAATTATTTTTACTAAAGTTAATATTAAGGTTTCTCTTAGTAATGTGAGTGATTTTAAAAGAGCATTCAGGTGGGAAAAATCTAAGGGCTGGAGAGATAGCTCAGCAGTTAAGAACCCTTGCTACTCTAGAGGACCCAAATTCAGTTCCCAGGTGGGAAAATTAAGTCAAAATAATGACTATTTGATTCATAGTTTGCACTCTTGGGTAGATTACCATAGTGTGATCTGAAGATTGTTTTTGAAACATAATAATGTCAACTCTACTTCTATAATAATTTGTCTTGAAGCCTTGGTGGCATACAGAGAATACTGATGTGTTTGGGAAACGCAACTCCACAAGAGCATTTATTGAAGGAAACAACAAAATGTGCTCAAATCTCCACTGAGAGCCAAGTAGCTTAGTAATTTACAGCTTAGTGACTTATATTTTCTCTTACTTATGTTCCTTACCAGGTATTCACAGTATAAATAGTAATGTGAGACAAAAATCTTAATTTACCAAATAGCTTGGAGAATAAATGGTGTTTCTCGGTAAAGATTTTTGGAACTGAAAAGGTTAACTAAGCTTGACCTTCAAAGCTCTTATTATTTCCATGTCTACAAGACCTGAATTTCTGCCTTAATGAAAGTATAGAAACTCCACAGTCAAACGGGGAGCCTCAGTCTGAACTGCTGTGTGTTCTGCTCCAGCGCCTGGCTCAGAGCAACCATCCAGGAAACAAACAATGTGTTGCTGGAATTGTGAACAAACACAGAAAGCGCTAAGATTGGGACACATTTATTACTGACCTAGGTCATGGAATGAATGCCCCTTTTAAGCACCCTTGAGGTGACCGTACTTGTGTAAGCATCCTACATGTTTTCCCTCACTTAAAGGGGACATTAAGCCTCCTGATGAGTCTGTTACTGATTCGAGCTGTCCTTGACCCCAAGGCAATGCCTCCTAACTCTTACTATTTTCGTCTTTCTAACAGCTATTGTACAAGGAGATACCTTAGAAGATATTTACAACCAATGCAAGCTTGTTATTGAAGAGCAGTCTGGACCTTTCATCTGGATTCCCTCAAAGGAGAAGTTATAAATTAGCTACTGCACCTCTGACAACGACAGAAGAACATTTAGAAGAACAAAATATATATAATATAACACTTGGAGGCTTTTATGTTTTTGTTGCATTTATGTTTTTGCAGTCAATGTGAATCCTTATGAATGTACAACACAAACTGTGTGAAGCCATGAAGGAAACAGAGGGGCCGAAGGGTGGGACGGAAAAGACTTTACAGTATGCAGGAAGGCTTGGGTTTGCTCAAAGTACCAGGTGTAGGGATGAACCCTGATGGGCTCTCTGCCCTAGAGATGGGCAGCCTTCTCACCCCAGCAGATGTCCAGAGCTGATTTAGCTGCTCAGCTCTCTGTGTTTGCTTTAAGAAAAGTTGCCAGCACTTGAACCTTACCAACCTACACCCCTTACCCACCTCTGTAATTGGTACACTTTGAATTTTATAACTATGCACATCCTTTGATTTCCTAACAAGCAAAGGAAATAGGGAAAACAGAAAGGAGTCCCTTTGAAGGCGACATACTATCAGGGGAGGATGATTGCTTAGTTTCCTTGGCTGGCATGTGCAAAGACAAGCGTGTCGTGTGTGGAAGACTAACCTTACTGAGGAGGGGATTCCACCTGGCCTAGCTTTATGACTGTCAATTGTCTATTTTGCCATTTATAAGCTGAAAGAAGGCACTAAAGATGAGAATAATTTATACAATAAATATATTAAATGTATAGAAATGAATTTCTATAGGTTAAAAAGTTTTGTGAAATATTTTGTAAAGACTAAAAAACATTGAAAGACTAAATGTACGCACTCTCAGCAGATGATCAAATTCAAGAATTTGAGGCTGCACTCTCCCTTTTGCTGCCAATGATCCATTCAGAGCATCTGAGTTCCCTCCAGGTCTGACAAAGACTTCCCCTCCCTCCCCTCCCCCACTGCCCATGCACACTAGCACACTAGTGATACACTCTTACAAAACATGGCCCTTAATAAGTTGCCCTCATGGGTAGTTTTAGAAGAGATTTTTGTTACAATTCTTTAAGCCCATGGCTTTTCAGAGACAAACTCAAGCAAATAATCAAAAGGGAAAGATTGCTTTCCTCTAGTTAAATAGCCTGAGCCTGCCACGCAGATAGTCAAATAACTTTGTTCCTAGTTACTTGCATACAGTTCAAGAACTATTCAGTATTCTGGCAAACCATAAGTCATTAGAATTATCTTTTCTTAGTTTCACAGAGCAATTGAAGTGTTTTGTAACAGCCCTAGTTGGCATTACAAGGGGAGATCTGTCCTAAGATGCACTATTTCTCTGAGGAAGAGAAAAAAGAGAAGTTATCTAGTTGGGAGTGGTGAGGGATGCACTTTGTTTCAGTATATAGGGCAAAGAGAACCACAAGAAAAGGACGATTTATGACTTTGAGCTCAACCAATTGAATTGCCTTCCTTAGGGCTGCACCTGGACCAAGTTTATTTTTCTAACAATTATACTAATAATGATTTTAAAAGAGAAACCTCCCAAAGCCTATAAGCTGAAACACAGAGTTAGCTTCCCACTTTAGCGCTGATGGTGTCGTCAGCCTGGTTCTGCCCAAGGTGTTTAGAGAGAGACTTTTTAGTGTTATTAATAACCACTCATGTCTGGGTTCTATGCATGCCCGGATTAAGCCCCATCGCCTTATTTCTGGGGTACATCAAGACCTGGCAGGGATTCTGCCACACTGTGCAGCCAACCAGCACATAGGCTGGAGTACAAGAACAAAAGACAGAGCCATCAGAGTGATGGGGCTTCTTCTAAGTTAGAACATCGGAGCTTAAAACTGAGAGTCTCTTTCCAAAATCAAGGGTCATTCATCTTTTACTAAATACCATCATCTGCCCAGCTGCAGTCACCGAAACAAACATTAAATTGCAAAAGTAAGCACCTATCTATAGTCTTGAGGCTGCCTTTGCCAAATGAAGGGGTACCAAGCAGCCATGTGTATTTTTTTCCCTCAATTTTCTAGAGATAGCCTTAGAGGGCTCAAAATGCTAAAAGATGTGTCCATGTCTGCAACTCACCAGTTTCAGGTCACGGCCAACTTCCATCAATATAGCTCTCAGAAGTTTTCTGACACTAGAATGCCATTCCTGATCCCAGCTCCCTTTATAGGCCACCATGATAACTTCTTTGGTTTCTCCACTGAGCATGCAACCATTTACCTTAGAGGACTGTCATTAATGAGTAGATGTTTTCTCTAGTTGTGTGATGTGCTTTCCATTCGATAGTATTGCTGTGGCTGAGTACAATCAAATTGAACCACAAACCATTGGTTTTGTAGTCATATAATTATTTATTTTCCCAGTATAGATGCTTCTGGATTAGCATTAGCACTGATTTTTTATGTAGATTTATATAAATATAAATACATATATATTTGCTTGACAAATCACCAAGCGCATTGGTGAGAGGGTCTTTTCCTATAGAATTCACTCATCCATTTTGTTGTATTGTCCTGCGCTTCCCAATGTTGAGGTCTCTATGGCTCCAAAGAACTGGTGTATTTTGCAGTAAATCCAATGACATATACGGAAATGGCATGAGAGTCACCCAGATCACATCTGGTGCAAATGCACCTGGAGCCTTGGGCCAGACTGGTGCTAACACTGCAAACTTTGTCCGGAGCTCTCTCCAATCTGAAGGCTCGCTAGGGGCACAGTGTCACCTTCACATGCTGGGCCCTTTCGGAAAAGTGCCAGATCGTGTCACTGGTGCTATTTTTCATGCTCTGGTACAATGTGTAGCACCATGGGGGTCTCAGCTTTACCAAAACCCAAATCCCACCTGTCAGCCAATTATTGCTGAGGTAATCTCCTATTGCTCGTTTCCATGAGATATGATGGCCTACTCTTTGAAGGCTCTTTCTCCCAGACCCAAATTCAGGGGTTGGCTCTATCCATTTTGCAAGCCCATCTAGATGAAGCTGCACTCGGGTGCCTCTGTGAGCTGTCTTAGACCCTACTGCCAGCCCTTCAGGACGGAGTCAGTGGATGCTCTGTACACCTCTGGCGCTCATCATTTCTTCACCTTTTCCCTACTCATCTCCTCTCATCACCGCCTGTCATTTTGATCCTCTCTTTTTATCCTTCCTGGGTTGTTGAAGCTGCCCCTCCTCTCTCCTCTGTCTGCCTTTCTCTGTCCATCTCTCCTTTATCCATCTCCTGTTCGCCTTATTACTCCTTCCTCCCAGACCTGCCCACCCTCTTCTCGCCTCACATAGTTCTGATCATCAGTACATCCTGCTCCTAAGTTTTCCTGTCCTATAAAGGGCTCACGGCTGATTCAGACAGCAAGTCCACATGGTGGACTAATGACACAAATACTTGGGGTCACCATTTTACTTACTCAGCCCAGAAAGCAAAGCTGAGTGTGAGGCCCTGACCTGGAGCCAGCCTGCACCACTGCCCCGGCAGTGCTGATGCAAGAGCTGTGGGCCCCCTGGCACCTGGAAGCCTCCGCCTGGACAGTCTCCAGGAACACACTCCCAGCACCGCCCAGGCTGAGGATGCTTCCTTTCAACAGAGGCAAACTCTGGCCCCAATAACTATTCTAAGGAACCTCACTGAAGCCATGACACCGCCCTGGTTTGGAGAGAGATTTTTTCCCCTCTATATTTTTTTCCCGTTTCCATGTGAAGCCCCTCTGCTTTTCAGCTGGTGATTGCTCTGGTGAGACTGAATGGACTTGCTAGTGAAACGACATCTTTATTTTTCCTGTCTTGGTCCTGCCTAAAATTCCTACACAAAAGCATTTAAGTCAAGGACTAAGGCTAAACTGATTATCATAATGAGTCACTCCTGGGGAGACATCAGTTCCCTTAAAGCATGTGGAGTACCTCCTGTGACAACTGATTTCCCAGGAAGCTCCATAGAGAATTCTGTGGATATGCATTCATCATTTAAGGGGATGGGTATATATGGTGTGCATACCATGTATACACATTACCTGAGGTTAAGGGTCGATGCGGTTGGAAACACATACACACTTCAGTCTGTAAATATTCTTCCTCGCTGAAACCTGTGCTTCAGAAATCATTTCTCGTACAGCTGCACAGTTTCTTGTAGCGGCTGAAGACACGCTAAGACAGGCAGTGAATTTAGATTTAAGATCAGCTGAAAGAGTATGGTTTCTCCCTTGCAGCTCACAAGGACAGACAGCTAAAAGTGGCGAGGTTGACTCCCAGTGGGATGGCAAACTTTTCTTCTTTTCAAACTTGTGTTTCCTAAGTGTATCTTAACTTCTGAGTGCACCAGGTTGTACCCATTAGATCCTTTTACTATGACAGTTCTGTGCTTCTCTCTGACAGGATGTTTCTCCGTCAAGCTGTAAAATGCAGGAGGGGAGGGGAGGGAGGGAGGGGAATTACTCCTTGCCTGGCTGGAGTTTACGGAGATGCACAGCTTACACTCCTGTTAAGTGTAAATATTCAACACTTCCATTCCATTTGTGTAAAAAATAAAGCACACACGATTATAAAAATCAAGATGTATATTTCATACTCCGTGTGTCCGTGAATATTTATTGCATTTTCAGATGTCGGTGGCGGCCCCATTGTAAAAATGCTTGATAGAGTGTTTATGAACATGCCATGGTTTTCTTATATAAATATTAAAACATTTTCTACTTTGTAGCAAAATTATATTCTCCCAAAGTATAATTGTGTTATTTCATAAGAGAATCACTCATTTCTATTTTTATCCATTATGTCTGATCTCAAAGCAAAAATGAAATCAGAGTGTGTTTGCACTGAAAAATATTGGCACTGCTGAGAGGAACTGGCAGCGCTGCATTTACATATTTTTAAATATTTGATTATCATCTTGCCTGATTTAATCAGAATTTTTTCCAGGAATGAATAATGTATCAAAATGTATTAAAGGTTAGGCTTTCTAAGACATGCCTCTATATGAAGAAAAAATTCCCAATATCAGAAAATGCTTAGAATATGGTTTTTTTCTTTATCTCACTCATACTTAAGGCACAAAGAAAGGCCTAATTTGGAGACATAATGTCTTTATACACCCTAAGGCCACAAAATATAGCAGCACCAAAAATCTGTGCACATCAAAAAGTGTCATGTGAAGGAATCTATATCTGCCAGTCCTAAACCGTTTGGTTTAAACATACTGTCATCTTGGCATTTAGATAACACAGGTATGAAAGCTGAAGGTCCAAAACAAATTCCTCCCATGAAGAGGGTGAAAATGTTTCCATCAAGGCAATCACTCTCAAGTATGACATGTACAACCTCACCACAAATTGGAAAACCAATTCCAGAATCCTGCTCAGCTGATCATACCATCCTGGCCATCACTGTAAGCCAACAAAACTAATCAGAGATGCAGTACAGGGGTAAATAGAGCCTCTCCCTTTAACACATTGAGGCTGTAAGACCAGCACAGTACAGACCTCTGATTGCAGGAATTCTATTACTGTTAATATTCACGTAGCCTTGTCTGCTGTACTCTTAATGTTATTCTTCATAAAAGTAAGATTAATTTCAATAATAAGTGTCAATTCAGAAGAAAACAGCTGGAGGAAGTGGCCCTGATTTTTGTGTCCTATTTCATTTTCACATCATGATCTCACCAGAAGTCTCAAAAACTAGAAGTGAACTGCACAGCTCTGAACCTAAACAGGCTTAGCTAAGAATCGAACCTGTGTGTTAGCAAATATACAGACGAAACAAGGCACAAAACCAGGGAAGACCTGTCAAATGAAACACCTGCTTTCTTGATATAACCAGACACAGTCTCGAAAGGGAAGGGTGTCTTACACTGGTCAAGACAGATGGGACTTGTAGTACCAACCTCCTGCAACTCACCTTTCATAGGGACATCTCAGAGGCAACACTGCTATCATTAAACTGACCTGTCTCTCCCTTCAAACCTTACAACTCAAGTGTCAGATCTAGGCTTTGTCCCTAATTCCCCTTAGCATACTTTAAGACAAAGTTAGAATAATTCAGGGAGCTTTGCTAACAAAGAGAAATAAAGGCTAATCTGATGTATGAGTTTAGTGCCCGGCTCCTGGTAAACTTCAACACAACAATGGCCATCTTTCCCTCACTTCCCGGGAGTTCTCCCCAATACAGCCTCTGCAGAATCGTCCATCTGTGTCCATTGCCAACTCAAAAGCAGATGGATCAGGTGAGCTCTCTGCCCTTCACTCCCATATGCTCATTGCTAATGGAAGCAACTCACTGGGATTAACTGTGGTTGCTTTTTCACAGTAACCTTCAAAGAACAAATGATTTACAATCTAGGGGCTATTGTATCAGAACTTCCTGGTGAACGGGCCGAGTGACAAGTGTAATCTGTGGAAAGATTACTAAGACTAATGTGTCATTCATAAAACGCAAACAATCTGATGAATTAGGAATATAAAGTTGTAGAAAAGTGTGTCGTGTATAAAACTGGTAAAGCAAAACAGTAAGAATTGGAGTATTTAGGCTGGGGGTGGTGATGCATGTCCTTTAATCCCAGTACTCTGAAGGCAGAGGTTTGTGGATCTCTATGAGTTTGAGTCCACCCTTATCTATATAGATAATTCCAGACCAGCCAGATCTACATAGTGAACCTGGTCTCAAAAAAAAAAAAAAAAAAAAAAAAAAAAAAAAAAAAAAAATGTCCTAAAATACTCTCAGGCCAACATCCCATTCAAAAATTATCTTGCAGTTGTACAACTAAAATTTTCCAAGTATGACCAACCAGGTGGCTCAGTGGTGCTCGTCACATAAACCTAGCCACCTAAGTTTTGTCTCTAGAATCCACATGAAGACAGGAAGAGAACAAACTTCTCTCTGCAAGTTGCCTTCTGACCTCTACATATGTGCTGAGGCACACATGCTTACACACACACTCACACATCATGCACTTGTATACACAATGCTAATTAAGTCAAACTTCTAAAAAGTAAAATTTTCAAAGAAAAGAATTTTCCAGAGGAGGTGGAGTATTTAATTACTTATCATTACCATTCCTTATACTTTTGGTCAAACAATAAACATTTCCCTAAACCAGACCTATTTATATGCTACTATAAAAGATAAAACAAAGTACACAAAGTAGTCTGTTTTCTCAAGGAGTATAATTCCCATCCTAGACATGTAAAGGGAGAAAGTCACTCTAATTTAGAAACTCTGAAACAAATCAGAGAGCATAGAAAAACTGGAAGGATGACCTTGACATCTGGAAACCAACGCTTACCAGCTAGCAGTTTGTTCCATTGCTCACACAAGTGAGGAACTTCTATACAAAAGTGAGTCAATCAATCCCTCCTCCCTCCACTTTTGTTACAGATAGGATCTTGTGATACAGCCCTGGCTGACCTGGTACTCAGTATATAACTGTCCATGATGTCTACAAACCTGTAGTAAGCCTTCTGCCTCAGCTTCCTATGTTCTGGGATTACAAGTGTATGCCACTTTGCCAAGCTGTAAACTGAGTGCTGTCCTTTGCATTCCTGAGTCTGTCAATCCCTGTGCATCTCATTTTCCATCCAACTCTTACTCTCACCTGGCTGAACTGTGTATACTTTTATTTGATTTGGTTTGCTTTGGTTTGCTTTGGTTTGGTTTGCTTTGGTTTGCTTTGCTTTGCTTTGCTTTGCTTTGCTTTGCTTTGCTTTGCTTTGCTTTGCTTTGCTTTGCTTTGCTTTGGTATGGTATGGTATGGTATGGCTTGGTATGGTATGTTATAGTTTCATTCCATTCTGCAGCTTCAATTCCAATGGCACTCATAGCTATAAACTAAGTCCCAACCATGGGGTATGGTGATTTAAATGAGATGTCTCCCATAGTTTTGAACATTTAAATACTTGGTACTCAGTAGGTGGTACTGTTTGGAGAGGCTTAGGAGGTATGGTCTTGCTAGAAAAAGTATGTCACCACAGAAGCAGATTTTGACAGTTTAAAGACTCAAGCCATTACTAGTTCATTTTTTTAAAATCTGTGCTTGCAGTTTAAGGAGTGAGCCCTCTGCTTCCTGCTTCAGTCATCATGCCTTCACACCACCATCAATGGACTTTAACCCTCTGGAACTATAAGCCCAAATAAATTAATCTATAAGTTGCTGTAGTCATGGTGATTCATCACAGCAACAGCAAAGTAACTCATACACTTGTCCAGTGAGAAGCAGGGGAAATGGCTTCTGCAGCCAATGGATGCTGCAGAATGGCCCTGCATTCAACCCTGTATATCAGGAGCTTCCCACAAACCAGGAAAGCTGCTACCTGTGTCTCAATCTCTTCTACCATCTATGTCCACCTCTGGGAATTAAAAAAAGTCTCATCTCAAACACAGTCTTGAAATTCTGGGTGCCTAGTGCTGATCAAAAAACTTAATCCCCTGCACCAACAGAAGGTTTTGTCTATGTTCTTCAGCTCCAACACCATGCCAACCAGTGTCGCATGCCTCAGTTCAACAAGCATTTGCCCCAGTGAACAAAATGCATTGCTTTCATATAATTTAGCTCCAAGACTACAAATACTAAATCTATAAGACCTGACACCAGGGTTGTTCAACTCATGGGATCTATAGAAGATCTCCTTCACATTTTACATATCTAGAAACAAGGATATCTGTGCCATGAGACAAAATATTATCTGCATATAAGAACCTTCTCTTCCATAACCTGTGACTATGGGACCTCAGCATCTTGTACTCAAAGTCCTAAAGTATTTTTTGTTTGTTCATTGATCCTTGGAGAAGGTTCTCTTAGACCCACAGTTCCAAAAACGTGACAATCAGTGCTGCAAGCACCAGCACCACCAACTGGGACACTGGACCTAAGGAAGTCTCCCTTTTCTCAAAACCTTGAGCCTTGTTGCCAAATACACAGATGCATAGAGCTCAATAGAAGAACAGGTACAATAAAAAGAAAAGAAATTCAAACTTTATCCCAACAACAGAAAAAATCATCAAATAACAAAGACAGTAAGAGAGGCAGAGAGAAATTAAGACTATATCTAAGATTAACAAACTGTCAAGAAGCAGTACATGCCTCCCAACAGAAACCTTGGAATGTAAATGGATCAAATTCATCAATCAAAAAATAGATTTGCTAGATGGATTTTTAAGACCTAAATGTATGATACCTATAAAAACTTACTTTGCTAGTAAATATATAAAAGAAATTTAAAGGGTCAGAAAATATAGAAAACATAAATGGAAACCCAAAGTCAGAAGGAATGTATATGTTCCTATCAAATAAAGTATACTATAAATCAAAGACATAAGAAATTAAAGGTCATTTCATATTGATTAAAAAAATAAATTCAACAGGATGAACTAGTGTTAATTTTAAAATATGTGTGACCACCACAAGACCATTAAATACTTAAAGTAAATATTATTAGATTCAAAGGGAAAGATAGAATTCAACATGTCAATATTTGGTATTACATGACTTTTCCTGAGTAGACATGAACCAAATTTATTTACCTCAGGCAGAGCACCAATGGCAGATCAAAGAAACAATTCCACCACTTCTAGCTACGTAAGCAGTGAGTTTGTTTGGGGCTTCTACAGTTCTGGATAAGGGGTTACTTACAGGAGCATGGATAACTCTGAAGCAGCTGCCCAACCTGGAAAAGGTGCAACTCACGGAAGTATCAGGAGCTCCCTATCCCACTTGCCCAGGGCTTGACTGAGAACCATCTCCTGTCCGCAGGACTTATTTACTGAATTTTGAACTTTGAGGATGGGCCTTGTAAATCTTTTAATTTTTAGGAGTTTCCTGGGCCTTATAAGTTTTATTTACTTCCTGAATCATATGAGCCTCATTCACCCCTCCAGAGAAAATGCTTCAATTCTGAGGCAATGGCTACATATTCATATGTGTATAAATTCTATAAGTGTGAACAGAGTCATACTTACAGAAAATCAACAATAGCTGCAAAAAATTAGGAATACATTTTAACAAAGATAAAGGGGCCTTACAATGAAAACTATAAAACAGTGAGCAAAGAAATTATGGAGACACATATACAATAGAACATTATCTCATATTTAAGGGAGAGAAGAGTGAATATTATGATGTCTGTACTATCCTAAGTGGTCTACATATATATTGCAATTCTTCTCAAAATACAGTAACATTCTTCACAAAAATAGGATGAAAATAAACCATAACTAAAATTTGTACATAACTATAAAAGACCCAAATAACCAAAGTGACTCCGAAGAGGGAAGAAATAATGAGGAACACAATACCCGACTTCAAAGATATAGTAATTATAATATCATAGTGTTCACATAAAGACAGACACGTGGAACAGAACGGAGAATGCAGAAATCCATCCATATTTACATGACTGATATTTTTTATTTTAACACACATGTATTTTTATTTTATATATTTGTTTGCACATGTGTGTGGGTGCCATGGTGTACATTTAGAGGTTGGAAGACAAACTGTAATACTTGGTTTTCTTATTCTACCATGTGAGTGCCAGAGATCTAATTCAAGTTACCAGTGTGGGCAGCAGCCATTTTCTTCATGAGCCATTCTGCCAGCATCTCAATTGATTGTTGACAAAGATTCCAATCCACAGTAGAGAAAGGATCAGTCTTTGAGCTAGGGGACTGCCAAAAGTGGATTCATATATTCAGGACAATTAAATTACACCCTTTTTATCATCTACACAAAAAAAAAAACAAGCTCAAATGGATCAAAGAATTCAATGTAAAGCATGAAACTATAAAACTATTAGAAGGAAACTTAGTTTGAAACACTTCAATATACTGGCATAAGACTTTTTTTTTTAGATAGGTTCCAAAGGCATAGGGAAAAGCAAAAATACTTAAATGGGATTATGCCAAGCTCAGATGGTTCTGCACATCAAAGAAAACAAATCAAAGAATTACGAAAATATAGGGGGAAATATTTGTGTACTATTCCAGGAATCAATATATCCAAATCACATAAGTAACTCAAAAAGTCAGCAATTAAAAAATACAAATAATACAGCTACGGAATAGGCTTAAGATCTGAATAGCTGCCTTTCAAAAGAAGATATAAAAATGTTTTAACCCATATATAAGGAAAAGCTCAATTGGTAAATCATCAAAAGAATTCAAATCACAACCAGAATGAGTCTCAGGTTAGACACCTTAGAAGCTAAGTCTGTGGTTTTGCGAGTAGAGTTAGGGTAACAAAAAACAGACTTCATTCTAGACAGAGAAAGAGCTAGAACATCAGGCATTACAAAGAGGTGACACAGAACTGGAAAGCACACAGAAACAGATTGACCCACAGAGAAATGCAGAAATGCAAAGGATCCCACAGCTACAGGTGGCCAGCTGAGTGGGAGGAGCCACTGAAGCCTTCACCACAGGTAAGCTGGACAACCCTGGAGAAAACAGACTAGCAGTCCTGGCCACAGGGCAAGCCCACGGTTGAAGGATATATTGTGGCAATAAATTCCACTACAGAATAGGCAAGAAACTGGAGAAAAACTTCATTTTATCTCACAGTGCTATACATAGCTAAATGATAACTTGAAGTGGGAACTTTTTGAGATTCAGGTATTCTTGAAACCTGAAACCAAGGGACAATTGTGATTTTAAAAGCCTAAAGCTGCCCTGCCACCATATCTAGAGGGAGACAAAACAGTTGTAAGGAAGGGAAGAACTGGCCAGGAACACATAGTATCTGGGTTATACTATCAAGCACACAGTTGCTGTTGGGCGTACCCTCTCTGGCAAGGAACCAGCCACAATTACTGAGGATAAATCCAGAGACAGGTAATCCCAAGCCCATGGTGACAAGACCGTTTAGTCTCTACAGATGTCTTCTGGTCTCAGTGTCAAGCAGAGCTGAAGAGTTCTGAGTGCAGTTCTGGAAGATGGGTGTTTTAGCAGACTCCCTCTTGTAGAGTGCTGGGCGACCACACATCTCCACTTATAGATCTCAATGTTCTGGTTTTTTCCCCAACCCTCATGGACTCAAGGGAAACCCTTTAGCATGGACAGATATCCCTTTGGCTATACAAAAAGGGAGTGCTCTGGAGCAAGTGGAAGCCTGCCCCTTCCACAGGCTGCAAAGCTCAAACTTAAAGGAGGGAAACCTAACCAATGCATGAAGACCTGAAGCTGACAACTGCTCTCAACCAACATAGAGCCGCAGCCAAAAGAGTGGTACAGCTGCTACTGCTCCGAATAGTGCTGGCGATTGATGGCTCAGGAAAAGCTATAAACGAGATTTCAAACTAAGCTGCAGTAGATACCCATCCCGACAAATGTACAAATTACAGCTTGGAAACATAAGAAACATGTAAATAAGAAAACAATGTGACTCCTTCAAAAGCTCACAACTGTTCTATAATCAAATCAAAAATATGTTCAGTTAAAATGCCAGACAAATACTCCAAAAGCTTTTCATTACTTATTGTCATTCTGCAGCCGTATATTGAATTACTAGTCTGCTCCATGAAGACGCACAAATATTAACTATGTCTCTATTCAGGAAAAAAAAAAAACTAAAGTGGTACAAAAAGACCTTTCTATCTTACAATTTGGGACAAAACAAGCAAGCACATAAAACATAAGAGTGTAATATCATCCCTTGATGGCAGCAGTTGTTTGGCCTAGAGACTTAAACAAAAAACACTCAAGGCCTAAGGGGGAATTGAAATCCTATGCTTAAAGAAAAAGTGAATATGGAGTTCATGGGCTAAGACAATTATGTCCTCATAGTTTGCCATCAACTTCTACTATGAAACTTTTTAAATTTTACAATGAATGATTGTTGGGAAGGGAAATTCATGCAATATGTCTGTATTGTTTGGTATCCTATAGGACAAACTCTAGTTATTTGATGTCAACCATGTTCTCGGAATCAGAGCTCACAAGTAAGAGCCAAGTGCTCTCTTGATTAATCACATCACGCCCAGTAAGGCTTTTGCCAGAGCCAGTGTGGCTCCAGAATTCTTCCCAAATTCAGGAGGAATGCATCACACTGAATTACAGGGTGTGAAAGGGAACAAGACTGGACAACATAACAGCTGCTGTGATCTCACTGAAGGTGCGTCTCAGCCAACAGCTTGAAACAAACCAGAGAATTCTAATGTCACCCCCTCTCCCGGCTTGCCAAAGTCAGTTTTCCTTATCACACCATAATCTAGTGGACACAGTGTGCTGTGCCTCCTGGCCTGGGGAACTTCAATCTTGTCATCACATTCCATTTGGAAAGGTCTCATGCAGAGCAGGACAAGGTACCTGCCTGCCCAGGAGCCTCAGGAGGCATTCCCAGGCACCCTGTGTTCTGTTCCTCTGTTTGCTACTCACACAGGTTTTTGCAGCAGTGGGAGAGTCCACCAGTGCTGTAAACTCATAAATAGGCAATCAACTGCCCCTGAAACTGTTCTGAGACTTGGGTCATTAGAACCACCTGAAACATACTGGAAATGTTGAGCACAAAAGCCCCACCTCAGACTCACTGCATCAGTCTGCATTTTGACAGGATTTCTCAGTGACTCCTTATATGTTAACATTTGTAACATACTTAATCACAAGACTGAACCAACATCTGTGAAGAAAAGGACACTGGGGAAAACATTTCCTTTTTTTTAAGTTAGATATTTTATTTTTTTACGTTTCTGATGTCATCCCCTTTCCCCATTTCCCCTCCCTAGAAACCCCTATCCCATCCCCCTCCTCCTTTAAACATTTTCTTACACTGCAGAACTGACTTTCCGTGACCATGGAAGGAACCAGCTAAGCAAATAGAACTGAAACATGCAACAAGCCTGTTGGCAACATCCTACGAGCTCTTGGAATCCTGTCTCTGCTGCTCCCACACTGCAAAAGTCACACTGAAATGGGAGCGAGGAGCTACAAGAACCACACACTGAGCATAAAAATCATTTGATCGTTCGACTTGAACGGAGTTAAAGCCCACAGTTGATTATTTCCGCTGCACTACCTACTGAGAAAGCAGTCCTTGACATGAGCCTCAAAGGATGGCCAAGTGACACTACAACATACAGTATTACAAGTGAGTCCCAGGCTGGAAACAAGAGACATGGGTTTGAATCCTGGCTGCACTCTATACTGGACTTGGACAAAGAGACCTAATACCCCAAAGACAAATTTTCTTATTGAAACATGATGCAATAATACCATCTGCCTCAAAGAGATAACTGGAAAAAAGCAGGAAATCATGCTGTTGTGTTTTATAAAAATAAAGAGGAGACAAAATATGTTTGATGGATGCACAGTCAGGTGGAGGGGAAGGGGGTGCCTCTGCAGTCCCATGCCAAGGCATCCCTTACCCCTGAAGGACAGACTCACAACGATATAGTATACAATATAACAGAGTTTATTTGGGGCATGGGGAAGGGAGTTGAGGGAGGAGAGAGAGAGAGAGAGAGAGAGAGAGAGAGAGAGAGAGAGAGAGAGAGAAGAGGCCAGCCATGTGGAGAGAGGGGGAAAGGGGGAATGGGGAGAGAGGGGAGCAGGAGCAAGAAGACAGAACAGAAGCAAGAGAGCAAGAGAGAGAGGAAGGGGCAAACAGCCCTTTTATAGTGAGCCAGGCACACCTGGCTGTTGTCAAGTAACTATGGGGCAGAGCCTAGACAAAATGCCAACACATGCAACACAGAGGCAACGTTCAACAGGACTTTATCCTTCATAGTATATATTCCCTGGTCCTTAAAATAATCTTGTGAGAGAGAAAGGAGTTTGCTTTCGTGCCTAGGTGTGAAGATGGCAGAATCCAGGGATACAGTAACTCTGGCTAGAATGCCCTGCTGGTGACAGGGATGAAATAGTGTAGCTTTGGCTCCTCCAACTCATTGTTCTTGCAGTACCGTGCCAGGCAGGCGTGGTGAATGTTAACAGTGATCCAATCCAGAGAACAGCAATTACAAGGAAAAAGCCAGAAGGCCAGCCCAATGGTGAGGCACACAGCCATCTGCCAGCTCCCTGGATCATCTGCCCCCACGTCTCAGGAAAGGCACTGTTCTGTCGAAAAACAACAATATCTCTGGAAAGACCCTCTTAGCAATCATCCATGCAAGAACCAGCTTTCCAAATACCACAGACTAGAGCATAAAAATCAGGAGATATGAATGGATGGCCCCTTCTTAGAGTGCAGCTAGAAGGGAGTCTTCTACCATGTTAGGCAAAGATGAAAATAAAGAAAGAAAATATATGAGGCAGAGAGGTTAGCAAGTAACTCTGGGTTAGGCAGAGACCATCAGCCATGCTTGTTCCATCGATGCTATTGTCACTTACACACAGTAAATGAAAAGGCTTGGGGACTTAAGAAGATATGCATAGCTATCACATGAAGAAGAAAAAAACGATTATAGTTTATTGGGCCTTTTTTTCCACCTTGCCACATTTTTAAATATTAACTATTGCAGAATAATTTGAACTTAGACGATAAATTGAAAAACAAAACCAAGAACACTACCGAGAATCCCCATGCTCCAGATCTGGTTCCCTCCAAAGTCAATGTCTTGTCACAAGTAATGATCTGACACTGGCATAGTATCACCTAGAATCTACATTTTCTTCACTTTCACCTTGGCCTCCTTTTGGATTCTACCCCAGACACTATATGGCATTTGGCCTACATGTCTTCTCAGGCTTCTTTTGGCTGTGACATTTCCCTTCTTTTAATGGCCCTGAGAATTTTAGAGCACAGGTAAGGTACTTTTAAAGAATGCCCCTCTAAGGTTTGGTAATTTTTTTTTTCATGATTGGTCCTTATTCCATAAGGATACAGTGATTCATCACTGCTGATATTAACCTTAGTAATGTGACCTGGTTACTTTTTCCCCTTTTCCAGAATCCATTCTTTAGAAAGAAGTCACAAAATGTGTCCCACACATACTGAGTAGCAAGTTAAACCTCTCATTTATGGGAAAAAAAAACAGGTACATGAATTACTTGGGATTTTTCTATATGGGAAATGTGTGAAGCCTCAAATTTACTTACTTATTCCATCATTTTTTATTGGCAGCATCTCAGTTTAGGGTTTCCATTGCTATGAAGAGATACCATGACCAAGGCAACTCTCATAAAAATCAACATTTAGTTAAGATTGGCTTACAGTTCAGAGGTTGAGTCCATTATCATCATGGCTAAAAGCATGGTAGCATGCAGGCAGAAAGGGTATTGGTGAGTTCTACATCTTGTTCCAAAAGCAGGCAGGAGAAGATTGCCTTCCAGGAAGCTAGGAGGAGTGTCTTGAACCCACCCCCAAAGTGACACACTTCCTCCAGCAGGGTCATACACATCACCCAATAATGCCAGTCCCTGGCCAAGTGCATTCAAAGCACCACAGGCAGCATTCACATGTTCATTTTCTAAATAGAAAAGTCATGTAACATCATCTTCATTTTAGCTTTTGCCACTGAGAACTGCCTCCTGTACTCTTTTGATCTAACACACACACACACACACCATCACTGTGGGGTTTTGGGGTTTGTTTTGTTTTGCATTCTCTTATTTTCTGTAACTAGAAAAAGTTCAGTCCCATTTTTGACCTCTTATTAGATTTTTCAGGACCCACATGAAAGTCAGGCACTGGGACATATGCCTGTAATTAACTTGTGTGACTGTAATTCCTGTGACTAGAGGTGTAAACAGGAGGAGCCCTGGGGCTCACACGCCACCAGTCTCCTGAGTCAATGAGGTCTAAGCTTAGGGAGAATGCCACTCAAAAGCTAAGGTGGAAAGTGACAAAAGACGGTGAATATTGACCTCCAGCATCCAAGTGTATATGCACACATATATACCCATACCCACATCACATATGTCTGCTCAAAAGAAAAATTGGGAAGAGCAAAAGAAATAAAGAAAGATAACAATTGATAATATTTTGAAGTAGCATAACAGGTTAGTAAGTTTAATCATTTATCTCAGATTTTACTAGTGTGTAATAATTGCCCCCAATGGATTCCGCAATGACATTTTCACACATAAGAATGATACGTGTTGAGTAGATTCACATAACCCATTACCCTCTCTTGTCCCCCTGAAAGTCTAAATTTCTTTTGTCCCCATTTGATATATCAGCTTGATACATCATTTTTCCTATGGTGTAGATAAGAGAGCCATAACACTGAAAGTGATAGAAAAGATAATTTAAATCAGAAGAGAAAGTCATTCTCTATAGTCTGAAGCTACTGAAAGCCTAAGAGAGCAAACACCAGTAAAAGTATGTTCCAGGTTCTCTCCCAAAACTAAAACCCTGACAAACTGAACAATTGGAGCAAGAGTTCTTCCTTCTCCCACCCCCTGTCTGGAACTCTGGGAGGTGGTCCTCTTGTGGCTAACTACTCCAACATGTCCACGAGAACACAGGAGAGTAACACTAGTGGAGTTGCACAGCCAAACTTCAGCTCCTCTACAGGGCTTCCTCCTTCCCACTACAATATCAACTGAATCCAGAATCCCCACTAGCATAAAAAAGAGGAAGCAAATTTAGCCAAACTAGATAACCACCATTTCAATCATGATGTCTATTGAGGTGAGGGGTGACTCAGAAAAAGATGGACCCCACCCCTAATTCCCCTCATCTCACCTTCATCTTGAACAAAATGAGAGACACAGAGAGACTTACTGGACATTTAAAGCCAAAAGGAATGAGTGAGGTTGGCGTACAGGAAGCACTCTAGGCTCTATCTAGCTTAGAGAATCCAGACTGTAAGCAACCCCAGCTTTGACTTCCAAAGCCAAACCAGCATGGTAAGCACCCCTAAAGGAGACAAAATCTGTCATTATAAAAACAGGAATGGTCTGAGGATACCATATGAAGCTAGATAACTCCTCCCCACTGACAAGATGATAGAGTAAGCCACATCTTGCTCCACTGATATAGATACACCATGAGGGAGAGAGGCATCACTGTAGTGGGGACTCTAAAGGACAGACGTCTCATCTAAGAAGACTAAGCTCCACTTTAAAAAATAAAATGCTACCAAGTATTTTAAGGAACTAACTCTGAGATTAAGAGAGACTCCTGGACAGCTAGAATATTGAGAGGGGCTGCTACGAAAACAGAATGGATGTGGAACAGGTGACTGCAGCACAGGTGAACCATTTTTCTCTCAGTGAACAGGGAGATTGGCCTAGGAAACAATTATCCACATATTGTCTTACGGTTATCATTGTTGTGATGAAACACCATGACCAAAGCAACTTGGGGAGAAAGGGGTTAATTTGGCTTACACTTCCACAGTCACTGTTCATCAGTTGAAGGAAGTCAGAACAGGAACTCACAGGCAGGAACTAATGTAGAGGCCATGGAGGAGTCATATTGCTGCTTACTGGCTTGGTCCACCTACTTTCTTATAGGATCCAGGACCACCAAACCCAGGGATGACACCACCCATGTTGGGCTGGGCTCTCCTGCATCAGTCACTAAAAAAAATGCCCTACAGGCTTGCCTACAGCCTCATCCTGTGAAATCATTTCCTTAACTGAGGTGTCTTCTTTTCAGCTGACTTTAGTTTGTGTCAGGTGACATAAAATTACCCAAAACAGCTGATCCTTTGTCACCTCAACACACACACACATCACTATTGAACCACACAACCTTTCCTTTATTGTTCATCACCAAGATTACACATTAATATTAGTATTTGTTATGGGTTCTGCTTAAACCCAACACAACTCATATGACACTTCAATGTAGATGACAAAAATTTATTGTAAAAAAAAACTGCTACTGATCCATCAGGGCCATAGAGCACACTTGGGAGCTGAACCCACCCCCACCCCCACCCTCTGAGTCAGAATGTTACAGAGCTTTTAAGCTTGAAAACCACAAACATCTGAGCCAAGTTACAGTTACATTCTCCCACCAATCAGGATTTAGGGCTGGAGGACTTCTTTAGGAGCGTGTCTTATCTTGTTTCCACTGATTGGATTATTCAACTATATGGTAGGGTAACTTGCCTAGCATTCATGTCTTTCTCTGCCAAGTATGATATCAGTCACACAAGGAGGTCTTGGAAACTTAAACTTTAGTTGACCCATATTCAAAATGGAAGTTTTAGTCAAAATGGCTCCAGTTTGGATCCTTCTTATAACATCACAATATAAAATATTTTTAAACTTAAAAGTTCACAGTCTCACAAATTCAAACTCTTCAAAAACTTGATCTCTTAAAATAATAAACAAAGTATCTCTTAAAAATCCAAAGTCGTTCAACTGTGGGCTCCAAGAAAAAATTTTTTCCCTTTTTTTTTATTGGATATTTTATTTACATTTCAGATACCATCCCATTTCCCCATTTCCCCCCCCCTTAGAAAACCCCTATCCCATGCCCCCTTTTTCTTTTTGCTTTTATACACTTTTTTAAAATGTTAATCAAAGGCTTTATAAGTTTGGTAATGCTCAATCAGAAGTGTAACCTAATACCCAGCCTAGATATATCAACTATCTTTGACTGGTGGAGACACGTGAACAACTGCCTCCATATCCCCCCTCTCTTTCTCTCTCTTTCTCTCTCTTTCTCTCTCTCATCACCTAGCTTCTCCTCTCCTTCTTCTCCTCCTCTCCTTACTCCTTCTCCTCCTCTCAGTACCCCTCTCACTTTAGCTCCTCCTACATACCACCCTTCCTGTTAAAATAAAACTTTTCTCTCAAAATACAATTAGAGCATAATTATGCCAATTTGTACCAGTGAGGTACAACTTTCTTACTTCAAAGGGGGAAGAACCAGGTCTGGAGAGATGTCTCAGAGATTGAAACCACTGGCCACTCTTTCCAGAGGTCCTCAGTTCAATTCCCAGCAACCAAATGGTGGCTCATAACCATCTATAATGAGATCTGGTGCCCTCTTCTGGCCTATAGGCATACATTCATGCAGAACACGTTACATATAATAAGACAAATCTTTTTTAAAAGGTGGGGAATGGTGGAAGATCCAGGATATATTAACATTCTGAACAAAGCAAAACCAAACTTCAAAAGTATAAATAATTCGATGTCTAATCATCTGGTATTCACACAAGATTTTTCTGAACTCCTCAAAAGGGCCTGGGTTATCTTTCCTGTTCCATCCTCTGCAGCACACGCACATTGTCTTCCTGCCTCAGGTTGGCTCCACTTTACTTCTGCGGCTGTTGGTGGTTGTCATCCCATGGTATTGGCATCTTGAAAATGCTAGAGTCTCCTGTTGCAGCCTGGCTGCACTTTCACCAACAGCCACTCCCAGGCTCTCTTCAGAGACTCTAACCCTGCCACACAATGCCAGGCCTCAGCTGCTCCCCATGACCCTTTCATACCTTCAAAACACATTACCAAGTTCACTGCCAGCACAAGGTACAATCTTGGCCATGTCTGGAACATGGTTTCTGCCTGCTGACTCTGAGGAAGTACTTCCCAGAAGAGTTCACCCTAATGATGCCGGTTTCTTCATAATCACTGATAATTTCTCAGCTCCAGCTGACCAACATCAAATATCCCAGGAAATCGAAAGTTTTACTTTGTTTAGGAATCTTGTTATTCACAGGTGATTCTGGTCTGGAACTGACCCAGCTAATCAAAACCACAGAATCTTAATGCAAAATAACAAATGGCCTGGGTAAAGTCTTTAAACTTCCCTCTGCTGCTGTTCTTGGTGGTCAGCCCAAGGGCATCCCCATGAATACAAGCCAAGCCTCTGTCATCTCCATTGTCCTCAACATTCTCATCTTTCAGGCTCCTACAGAACAGCCAACTGAGCTCTCAACACTCAATGGCTATATTTGAAGAAGGAAGTTTTGTTCTTTACTTCATATATATATATATATATATATATATATATATATTACACACCAGTAGGCAAAACACCATACACATACACATAAAATAGTAAAGTTTTTAAATACTAATAAACAAAAACTATACTTATATATGGAGATATTACAGATAGATAGATAGATAGATAGATAGATAGATAGATATAGAGTCTCACAGCAGAAGGCATAGCCCACAATAGAGGTGGGTCTTCCCACCTCAAAATATCTGGATTAAAGATGTGTCTTTCCACCTTAAGGATCCAGATTAGATGTGCATCTTCCCGCTTTTTATTAAGCAAAAATCCCTAACACATGTGCCCCAATATAGGGTTTTAATTAATTCCAGGTACATGCAAGTTGACAACCAAGAATAGTCATTATATTGATCAAATATCTATTTTAAGATACCATATAAAAACATAAAATAAAATGTGGCCAAATATTATGGGGCACATCAGTAATTCCAGAATTTGGATAACGAGTTCAATGCCAGCCTTAGCTACATAGTGAATTGCAAGCTAGCCTTGGCTACATAGCAAAGTCTGCCTCAGAAAGAAATAGGGGCTTAGAGAGATGGCTCAGTGATTAAGAACACTGTCTACTCTTCCAAAAGATATGAGTTCTATTTCCAGCACCACATGGTGATTCACAATCATCTGTAATTTCAGTTCCAGGGGACCCAACACCCTCTTTAAAGTCACTGTACACACATGCATGCAGGCAAAACACCATACACATAAAATAGTAAAGTTTTTAAATACTAATAAACAAAAACTATACATATTAGTATGATATCATAAAAATTTTCAATACATGTATTCTCATTTTTTCTCATAGTGATCTTTGCAAGATGGCCTAAGGCTAGATTGGTTGGGTTTTTTTTTTTTTTTTTTTTTTTGTACTTGCTACATACTTTATTTTCTTTTTTCTTATATTTTTACTATTTAAATATATTTTGATCATATTCTTTTCCTCTGTCAAGTCCTTCCAGACCCTCTCTCTCAAACAAAATCTTATATAACAAACCCACAAATCTACGGAATCAAAATATAACAACACCCAAAAAATAACCCACCAAACTGTAAGCAAATAAAAACGAACAAAAAGCTATGGAATCCATTACATGTTGATCAACTAACTCCTAACATAAGGCCATCTTGGAATGGTTGATATTCTTAGTGCCACTCCATCGAAGAAAGCTCAGTTTTCATTTCCCAGCAAGTATAAATACAGTTCAGTTGTTAACCTTTACCCCAGTGGCTGGGTTGTTAGTCATTCATTTATTCATTCATTTGTAAAATATAACAAGATAAACAAAAAACTATCACATCAAAGTTGTATAAGACAAGGATGCTTCATCCTGCTACAGAGACACTTCTTGACCATGTTTATTGCTGCTCTATTCATAATAGCCAGCAATTATTAACAACCTAGGTGTCTCACAACAGAAGAACAGATAAAGAAAATGTGGCACATTTGCATGGTGGAGTATTATCCAGTTGTTAAAATAATGGCACCGTATACTTCCTGTGTTTTGAGTTTGAGGATGGTGTCTCTGGGAACTTGAGCAGCCACATGAATTTCCCAAAGTTTGACAATGGCCAAGAACAAATTTAAAGGACAGAAATCCAAGAGTGTATTTCATATAGCGAGCCAAAAATACCTTCAAGACTAAAAGCAAGGTAAAACCCAGTTACTACTAATCTTGAAGATAAACGTTATGAATGATGAAAAAGTTAACAGAATGAACAGAGCTTTTATAAATATACAGAAAGGACTTGTAAACTTTTCAAAAAGCCTTTTTCTTAATCTGAGCAGAAAGAGTTGTGCCATAAAAATGAACCAGGTAATGTTGACAAAGTGACAAGACTAATGCTTGGTTATAATACAATGACATGTATCTTATTAACCCAAAGATCAATAAATTCAATGTTTCATACAAAAAAAATGACATCGTGAAATTTGCAGATAAATGGATGGAACTAGTAAGGGTCCCTCAGAGTTGGTAGAGGACACACCCAGACACCAAGTTCTCAGCACAAAGGAGATGTGTTACCTGGAGAAGCAATCAGGGGCGGGGGCTGCCTCTGAATTTGGCAAAGGCAGACAGGAGGTGTTGTTGCAACAGTAGGTTTGGGGGGGGGTTGTTTGTTTGTTTTGTGGTTTTGTTTGTTTGTTTGTTTTTGTTTTTCGAGACAGGGTTTCTCTGTGTAGCCCTGGCTGTCCTGGAACTCACTCTGTAGACCAGGCTGGCCTAGAACTCAGAAATCCACCTGCCTCTGCCTCCCAAGTGCTGGGATTAAAGGCATATGCCACCACTGCCTGGCACAAGAGTAGGGTTTTTTTTTTCTTTTTTTTTTTTTTAAATTGGATATTATATTTACATTTCAGATTTTATCCCCTAACCCCCCTTTCCCCCACCACCCAGGAACCTCCTAACCCATTCCCCCTCCTCATGCTTCTATGAGGATGTGCCCTCACCTCCCCCCCCCCACTCCCACCTCCCCACCCTCAAATTCCCTCCCCCACTCGGGTGTTCATCCTTCATGGGACCAAGAATCTCTTCTCCCACCTATGCCAGACATGGCCATCCTCCCCTTCATGCACAGATGGAGTCATGGGTCCCTCCCTGTGTACTCCCAGGCTGGTGGTTTAGACCTTGGGGAGCTCTGGTTGGTTGGTATTGTTGCTCTCCTCATGGGGCCACAAACCCTTTCTGCTCCTTCAGTCTTCTCTCTAACTTCTCCATTTGGAAACCCTTGATTATATCAGTGGTTAGCTGTACGTTTTTAAGGAGAGAAGGGACTCTGTACTAGGGTTAAGTTGGAAAGTCCTAGTTGGATAGGTTAGCCAGTGTAGCCAAATAATGAATTTTGATTGCTGGACCCTGGTATTTTGATAGTTAGACGTTAGTGGTCAATCTCAGAAATGAGTCATCAGCTAGGAGACTAGGCCTTGGGGGCTAGCTTTAGGAACGTAATCTAATGGTTTTGCAAAGGAAAGGGAAGAGCAAAGGACAAAACCTGCCAGTCCTATGTTTGCAAAGCTTGAGCTTGGAAGAGGGCCCTTTATGAGGCATCCAGGACCCACAAAGGTAAACAAGATCAGTGCCTTGCTCAGCCATCATCAGAGTCTCTTCTTCCTGAAGCAGATGGGAACAAATACAGAGACCACAGCCAGACATTGTGTAGAGAGTGAAAGACCTTGGAATACTCAACTCTAAATGGTATATCTCCACCAAATCTCTTTCCTCAGAGCTCAGGAAACCCAGAGAAAAAGGAGGCAGAAAGAATGTAAGAGCCAGAGGGGATGGAGGATGCCAAAAAACCAAAAACCTCTGAATCAACATGATCAAAGCTCATATGAACTCACAGAGGCTGAATCAGCATGCTCAGGGCCTGCATGGGTCTGCATGAGGTTCTCTGCACAAAGTACAGATCTCAGATTCTAGTACCAGTACCACATTGTAGACTGTTACTAGAAATGACCTGCGATCCATTATCTCTGTTGACATTGGCCCAGTGAACACTCTTCCAGATTTGAAGTCTGGAAAGTCTACACTCTTTCTCTTCCATAAATCACTTACTAGGGGGCTATGGCTCCCAAAGAGCTACATGGCCCCCATTTCTTCCATGGACTGTGTTTCCAATGAGATGACCTCAGTGAACCAATGGTGAAAGAACATTTATATGCATATATATTAAATGCAAATGCATTTTAACTCAGTTTCCCAGCATAACTGTGTGATCAGTCTGCCACTGGGATTCATTACCACATTCTGGACCTTTGAGATACTCAGCAGGTAAAAGTCATTGTCAATAGGCTTATCAACCTGAGTCGATCCCTAAGGCTCACCTGATAGGAAAGAACTGACTCCTGCAAGTTGTCTTTTAACCCTCAATCATACACTATGGCACATGTACTCTGCACCCCAATACACCCCAATATGAGAGAGAGAGAGAGAGAGAGAGAGAGAGAGAGAGAGAGAGAGAGAAATAAATGTTAAAAAAAAAGTTCATTCTATCAGAGTTGATGTTCAAAAGACAAACATCATCCAAGTGAAAGGGATTTTGAAGATTATATCTCAAGGGTATGGAACAGGAAAGTCCATCATTGATACATGTCCATTTAGAGTGTATTAAAAAAAAATTTAAGAGGCCAGCTCCAGCCCTGTTTGCCTGGGACAGCCAGAAGAAAGGCAACCAAGCACCAGTCCCACGATCATGAGATCAAGAGCTGGCCCCACCCCTGACCAGCTAAAGCACTAAGGAGAGCAGGTCCTGCACTATGCCTTGGTAGCACAGTAGAAGCTGACCCTGGTGGCAAGGGTAGCTCTAACACTAGGGTTAGCTAGCTGGGCAGTGCTGGAATGCTGGCCTTGGTGGTGTGGGTTCAGGAGAGCTGGTGAGCTGACTAGCTTAGACACCACCCAGGCTCAGATCTAGGGCCTTGAGTTGGCCCACTCCAACATCTATCCCATCTATGAACTGCTGGAGTCAGTGAAGACACCGGCCTTACAGACCCAAAGCTGCAGGATCTCCATGACACATGGCAACAAAAGGATATTCAGGAGGAGTTCCAGTGGGGATCCGGTATTGACCATGTAGTAGAAGCCAAAGGCCTTGAACCAGACCGATGACTCATTGTAACAAACATTTGCAAGTAAAGATGTGTGAACAAAAGGGTATTCTGTGTGACACACTGCATGCTGAGATTTTTTTGTTTTGGTTTGGTTTTGGTTTTTATTTTTTTATTTTCATGTGGGAGGAAGGTTGCAAGGGCCAAGGACAGGTATGAAGGTAGGGAGAGATGGAGTGTGACTAAGATGCATAATGTGAAATTCAGAAGAAAATCAATACATTTTATTTGAATTTTAGAATCCGAGACTTTTATAATAACCTTTTTAAATGAATGTTCTTGTTCCTTCGGAAGCATTAATATTTTCTCTTCCCCTGATACTTAACTCTTAGAGTGAAGAACTCTTTAACGTTTCTGGGTGGGGGCTTGTGTTTAAGATCTCTGTGTTTTATGTTCTCACTAAGTTCAATTTGTCTTATTTTCCCCCAGCACTTTCAAACAAAGGCAATCAGGTAAACTGACTTCCTCGATTTCTTTCTTTTGTTTCTTTATTTGGTTCAAGCAACTGAATCCAGAGGAGAGTCTGTGTTTTTTCACCATGCACTCTGAACCATACCCCCCAAACATGGGTTCTTGATTCCCCAGTTATCACCTCCATAACTAGCCTAAACCCTCCATGCCCGAATCCTACACACGCTACTCCTCCTGCTTTGACCTATCTGTCAGGTGTTTCCTTTTTCTCTCTTCAGTCTCCACATATCCAAGTTCTACCTATCTTCCTTTCTCCCCCGTGGACAGAACACTTAAACACTTAAATAAGAAAATTGAAAGTGTATCAGTGCTCCAGCAGGAATCAGAACATATATTCATATTACAGTTAAGTCTGGAAAATTCTGTGCGAGTTGTAAAGGTTGTAAAAGCTGAAGGCAGAAGCACTGAGTACCGTGCATGGGCCAGTGGACAAAGCTGACAGTTATAGTACCAGTTGTTAAGGTCATTTTGTTAAATACAAATATTTCCAAAAGTTTAATTTTTTCTAATGTAAAATACTACGCTACCTTGAAAACAGAAGTCATTGCTATAGGGGTAACCAACAGCTTTCTGTGTGACTTTAGGCCTATTCCACAAGAGATCATATCTGGTACTGTAAAGCTGGCCAGAACCCATAGATGAGAAGGTCATAGATCCCAAGAGAGAACCAACTATCATATTGCTAAGCGAACATGATATCAACTTGCTCTCTAAGTGTTTATATCCATAGATCAGTCCAGCTCTCAGCCTTGGTCAGAGATGCTTCTGTTTGCAGGGGAGACCGTTATTGCAGAGGCTCATAAATGTTCAAATGTTGGGGGCCGACTCTTAGCAGAAAAGCGGCTATCAGCTTTGCAGCCATCTTGAGCCATATACCCTGACATGAGACTTGGATTACAATAGCCTACAACAGCTGAGCACACTCTGATAATCTTGGTTTAGATACCTCGGGTGTGTGAGATTAAAGGTGTGTGAGATTAAAGGTGTGTAACTTAGAAGTGTAGAGATCAGAGTTAGAGACAAGACCTAAGGGCATGATTATAGGTGTGACTTAGAGGCGTGGCTTAGAAGTGAGACATATAAAAGGCAGAGACAGAACAGATCAGAATCAGACAGAGGAGACACTTTTAGGAGACACTTAGAGGAAAAGAGACTGAAGAATAAACGGGATTGAAACACACTCTGTCTGGTCTCCATTCTTCGAGTCTGCCCTCACCCTCTCTCTTGCTGAACCTCGACCCGCAGACTGGAGCAGCAGCTTGGACCGGGATACAGTGGCCGCCAAACGCGGGGCAGCCCGGGCCTCAACATTTTGATCGGGCCGCAACATTTTTTGGCCACCCGAATGTGGGGCTAGTGCGGCTCCCAACATTCAAAATGCTTAAAAAGAAAAAAGGCTGTTAAATGTATGTTCAGCCTTATATCAAATAACAGTATTACTCTTCCAAAACTCAGGGAACATCAAAGAAGGGGTGGGGAAAAGTCCAAGAGCTGAAAGACAGGAAATTGTGGAACAAAACCATCTTCTGGATTTGGTGCCTAAGGACTCACAGAAGCAGTAGCTACTTGCACAAGAGATGCAAAAGACTGGAGCTAGCAACAGTCCACCATGGGGCGGGGGAGGGACTCACAGGACCCCACCTCTCCCAGAGAAGCCACAAGCAGTTAAAGGTTGGTGGGAGAGGCAAAATCATTTCCCTGTGCTGTAGCCAATGGTACATTGCCCTTACTCAAGGAAGTCATCTCCCACCGGTGTTCATGCGGACAGTCCTAATAAAATGCAGAAAGTCACAGAGGAGGGGAAAGGGACATGAGAGGAAGAAACGAGACTGAGACTTGAGAAGGAAGGATCTGGTGGGGAGGAAAGGGGTAAGGCAATAATGACGTGGGGAGGACTTTGATAAAAGATATATATGTATGTTTGCTGTGTGTTTGCTTGTTTGTTTCATTTTGATTTGTTATATTGCCTTTGTTTTGTTGGCTTTATTGGCTCTTTGTTTTGCTTTTTGCTTTTTGCTTTTTTTTTTGCTTTTTGTGGGTTTCTGGTGAGGCCTCATTTACAAGGAAAGTTAGAAGGAAAAGAAGTTCCATGCGGCCAAGGAATGTGTGAGTGCTGAAATCCTTTCTGTGTTAGCTGATGCTTCTTGTGAGCACACGCTGTGAAGGCAGCTATCTCCAAGCTAGGAAGCAAGCTCTTATCAGACTCTGAAGGAGTCTTCATCTGTTTCCGCTACAACTCTTTAACCTGCAACCCCATCTGTGGTAGGTGTACCACATCCCCTAGTCTCCTATTTTCCAGTGATGTGCTCCATACAGACTCTCCAATAGGCCCCTTTGAACCCCCTGGTATGTGCTGGTTGACACAATTTCAAGTGCCTTCCAGTGGCTTTTTATGCATAGTGCCTGATTTGATGGGTGAGAATAGGCAGAGCCCTGAAACCCACAGAAAGCTACACAAAGAGCCAATAAAGCCAACAAAACAGAGACAATAAAACAAATCAAAATGAAACAAAAAAGCAAACACACAGGAGTGCACAGAGAGAGAGAGAGAGAGAGAGAGAGAGAGAGAGAGAGAGAGAGAGAACATAGAGTTTGAGTTGTGTTCATTAACCACTCCTAGGCCCTAGAGTGTGGTTATGGTTGATATACGTAGTGAGACTCCAACTGGAGAAAAATGAGTTTATCCTTGCCACCAAGCATTAATTGCAAATAATTTATTGGTTATGGTTAGGACCCTGCATCCTTTCCCCTTCTCAGTGCTGGGACCCCTCCATCTGACTTGACCCTATACAGATCCTATAGTGCCTATAGATGCCATAGTGCCTATGAGTTCATATTACACCAAACCTATTGTCTCTAGAAGATACTGTTTCCTTGGAGTCATCCATCCCCTCTGACTCTTATAATTTTCTTCCCTCCATTTCTGAATAGATCCCTGGGTCTTGAGGAGAGGCCTTTCATGAAAAGATTTCATTTAGGAGTGACTGCTTCAGTCTCTCACTGTCTGCTTATTGTCCAGCTTTGAGTCTCTGTGTTAATTACCGCCTACTGCAAGAAGTTTCCCTGACAAGGGTGGAGGAAGGCACAAGCCAACAGGTACAGCAATATATCACCAGGAGTCATTTTATTGCTGTGTTCCTTAAGCAAAATAACAGTAAATAAGTTTTCCCTGGGACCATGACCTATCTAGTCTCAGGTCACTTTAGCCCTGTCAGGTACCTTTTCCCTCCAGTAGCACTCATGGTACATTCCAGTACCTTCCACAAATGCTGATCAGTAGGACTGAAGCTTCTTGTTGGGCACCAGTTGGACTTATCTGTGTTCAGTGACATAAATAAATGGTATTCTCGCCAAAAGAGCCTTACCAACTGGTTGTGAAAAGCAATCAATATCGTATAATGTTTTCAGAGATCCATGGGGCTCTTTTGTCCCGTGACTCAACAAGATAACACCCGTTCTTGGCACTGAAGTTTCTGTTTGGTGGCATACGATGTCTAGTTGGGGCATTGTCTCCCCCATTCTATGATGGCTTTATTTAAATTCCTGTCCTATGTGTATATTTTAGGAGGCTTCTACAGTAATAGGTTTCCATGTGGCTTTTTGAAAGGCTTTTAGAGATAATCTCTGCTCTCCATATCCCTTCCTTTACCCTGATCTCCCATCCTTCTCCCTATGTAAAACCCTTATTCTAGATTCCCTCTTGTCTCTCCTTGATGTGATGAATCAACAGAGCCCACAGACAGCAGTGAGCTATTTGGTTTCCAGCAATAGACAGGGAGACTTGCTTAATAACATCAAAATATAGTTATGCTGAAGGATTTTATGACAGCTTAACTTACTACTGTTGTCTAGAAATCAGATAAATTATGATTCACAGAGATTTGTGTTTGCCCCCAAATTCTAATTTTATATTAACCATTTCTCTTTTGAAACTATCAAACCATATACTGTGCTGACACTAAAACATCAATCAGAAACATTTCAATGAGCCTGTTCTTGAGTGTTTCTAATATGCCACAGAACATCAGAGGGGAATACATTCAATTGCCTTGTGACATAAACCAGAAGTGCATTCTGTCTCACCAGTCACGGCCTCCCATATCCATCACCATCTCCTGCATTCCTTGGCACAGCCCGCTTCAGTGCCTTATCTCTGTCAGCACCTAGTGCGTACTCAAGAGTCTTAAAGCCAGTTTCTGATGACCATCGTACAGAAAAGGGCCTAACTATGATAAAGTCATAGAAGTGAGATCATGGATCAGGTCATATTGAAGCCAAGTTTTTTATCTGTTAGTACTTCACTAGCCAGAAAATTCCCATAATCCATCTAAAAGGGGACCACATACAGTGGATACCCTGGTCCTGACAATATTTTTGTTTCTTTCAAAGCCCCTGTAAATATCAGTGTCTCCAATCTCAACCTGCATCTGTTTGATTAGTCTATTCATTGATTGCTAATAAATTTCTCTGTCTCTGTTTATTTACTAGTGTGGCATATATAGGAGGAATCATAGGTGACACTGCTAATCATGATTTCAAACTAACTGGCAGCTCTAATCTACTCAAGCACCAAAGTTAAAGCCCCATAATTCCCTTTCAAAACTCTGTTTTGTTTTCTCCAATCTGTTACCTTCCTGTTCGTTGCTGATCCCCCTTTTTAATTTTCTTTGTGCCTCCCTCAGTAAGAACTTTTCTCCATGCACCGCTTCCCATCTCCTTCAGATTCTCCATCAGAAGTGCCCAGCTCTCGTATAGAAAATACACTCCTGTACAAGGGCAGATGGGTGACAAAATTCGATACATGCCTAGAAATTCAGAGTAACCAGATCTCTGCTCCACTGTAACCAGTAGATGAGGAGAGTAGTTCTTAATTAAACTATTAAATATAAAATTAATGTTTAAAATCAGTTCAAAAACCAGTAGTTTTCCCTCTATACCAATAATGATCATGTTAGGAAAGAAAATGGAGAAAAGAAATTTCATTCACAATAGGTTCATAAAACAAAATAAAATGCCTAGTAATAAGCACATAGAAGAAGAAAATTGCAATACTACTTTAAAACACTTAAGAAAGAATTTGAAGAAAAAACTAGAAAACAGAAAGACTTCCTGTGCTCATAGATTGGTAGAATTGTTTTTTAAAGGGGGCGGGGGGACTGGAGCCTAGGTGCCTAAGTCCCTAGGTGAGGCTATCACATCAAAACCAAGCAAGATGATTCCTTTTAGTGACAACTTCCTCCCTTCATACTGTACCCATTGCATTAAACCTGGTAAGTAGACTTTCTCTCCAAGGAAAAAGAAGTTGGAGTTTTATTCTAAAACCTGCAAAGAGTCAAGGCTTTTGGAAAGCAGCCCCTGTAAACGGACAGTACAAAACTATACAGTTTAGATAGATGCTCATTCAGTTATATCCAGCTATCTAAACTGAGGTTTTTTGAGAAATACTGAATGGGGTTCAGAACTGCTAACAAGAAAATAAGCAGGATAAATTGTCCAGTGTCACAGAATGCTCTTCCTCACTTAGCAGGGGAAACATGCACCTGGGATGTCAGCCACATTCATCTCTAGAGCTGGATGGCCTTTTATTTTCATTTGTTCCTTTCTGTGTTGCTATTTTCATTTTAGGTTTGAAAAATCAGTACACTATACCCAAGAGAGTGAGCATTTCTCCAGTGGCTCATAGTTATATAATTTTTTTTTTTGTCATTAAAGGTCAGTTGCATCCTGAGTTGCCCTCAGATGGCCCAGGATGTCTTCCCTTAGTCACATCCCATTTTTGTACCATCTTCCCTATAAGGCACTTGTTCCCATGACCCTAATTCTGTTCACACCTTGGAAGACCAGAAGATATAGACACTGAGGAAAACTGAATGAGTAACAATTACAAAGAAGGTTAAGGGAGGGAAAAATGGGAAAGCAGGTGACTATTCTATACAGAAAATTGGCTGCTCTATTTCCATGGGAACAAGAATTGTTCCTATTGTCAGGCTTTTTGTTTCTATGAAGGGCAATTTCTGGACAGCATGACCATTTTTTAATATGCCAGTGAAAGTTTTCAGAATCTAAGGATAGTAACCAAGAGACCTTCAAGGAGACACCCCAATGAGGGGTCCACAAAGGTTTAGAGCTCAATTCTGTCAACTCACCAAACAGCTCCATCTCTTTGGCATGCATTTACACAACTAACTTCATAAAGGACCAAAAAAAGGCACTACAGTTACCAGATATCCCAGGAATTCCACTCCTAGGCATATTCCTGGGAGAATTAAGATCATGTGGGCATGAATGATTGCACTATCATTATTTGTAACAATCAAAATATGGAAACATTCTAAATGTCCATCAACTGAGAAAATAAAGTAAAATGAGGTTGATTGACTCATAATATTCTATCATATGAATCCAAGAATGAAATACTAATAACCTGCTCCAACATTAATAAAAATTTCAAACTTCAGAATAATTAAAATTAGGCAGACATCAAGTACCACATTTTATTCCATTTGTGTGAAATGTCCAGGTTCAGAAAATTCATAGACAGAAAGTAAAATGTTTAAACAGAGAGGGGAAAAAGGAACAGTTAGAAGGGTAATCCAAGCCTTCTTTGGGTAATGATAGAAATGTCCTCTGATTAGATGCAGGGTTGTCATTCAGTACTGATCTATCCCCCTTTAAAGATGAGTTCTATGCTATGTATATTTTAGTCTTAGCTTTTAAAAAAAATTAAACAATGGTTAGCTAAAGGAAAAAATGAACTAGTTATCTCACCCTTCAGGACTCCATATAACAGCTGAGTCATAACTAGAATATTTGACCAATGTAGACTTAGGTGGAGGGGATGTTTGTATGATTTCAATAGTTCACAGTACCTCATCCTACCCTTAGTGAACAGATCTCCTTGGTGGGCATAGAGGTGCCCATGACTCATCTCTGGGCACATGCCTAGGTATTAACATATGCATAGGGACAGTCTGAGACTTCTGTTTCCATTTACTATGGCCTCTAAAGTACTGCAGCTCCCTGGCCTTGTTTCAGGTTTTGAAGGTGACAGAACCAGCAGACATTGCTGTAGTTCTGTGTATCTAGACAAGAAGGAGTGGTCAAGCCCCTTGGTAAAATAGCACAATTCTTACAACTAATTAGCAGGATACCTGGTAGCCAACATGACCTTTGATAACCTAGTTAGCCTTCTGTGGGTATAGATGACCTCATCTGGTCATCAAAAATTCTCATAATCTCTTAATAAATAGTCAGACATTCCACATGAGCACTGGTCAAGTTAGATGTTCCCTGTAGCAGGGAGACAACCATCATAGCTCCGTGTGCTCTCATTCTAAAATGAGCCCCAGTGAAATCATTTGCGTGTTGACCTTGAACGTTTGCTAAAGAATGGTGGATACAGAGGAATCCACTTGGGTTGCCTCAAAGGCAGTTTTCTTCCCTAAGTAATAGATCTGTCTTTTTAACATAGTCATGCAGGTTGCTGACCCAACTAGAGGCATACAACCAAAACCACATTAACTGGCTAAATCTAGACCAGATGGGTGTGGCATTCACCATTAGATGGTCTTTCTCACATGAGGAAACTCACGTTCCCATTTTTCTTTCCTCTTTTTCAAAACTTTAATTCTTTTGGAGAGAGTTTCTGTCAATATACATGTCTCTCTTCAAGCAATTTTATACTAAATTGCTTTGCACTCTCCTGCTGAATTCTGGGGGGGGGGGGGTGTTCAAGAGGTGTTAGGGGGTATGCAGGTATGCAGATGAAGAAGGACTCAGCTTTCCTTAGGGGGCTGGCCTCTGAGAGTTTCACCACACTCCAGTGAGTATATGAACAACACAAAATGGACTTTTTTTCTTTCCTTTTCCCCCTTTCTTCTTTTTCTTTGCAGGAGAGGAGGACCACAGGAAGGGGGAGCAGACATGGGAGGATTGGAAAGTGAGTGTAGTGTGTATATAATGTGAAATTCCCAAATGATCAATAAAAATATTATTTTGGAAAAAAGAAAATGGATTTCTTGAACTATAAGAAAAATGTTTTTATAAAAATCCTTCATTAAAATGTTGATTAGAAACTGCAAGAAACTTGCTTAACTTTGCTACCAGAATCATTTAAAATAGAGCTGAATTTAAAAAAAAAAAAAATGTGTCATTTGTTTCCCTACCCACCTCTACTCCTGTCTCCATAATTGTTAGGAATTTTTATTTTGCCCTAAAAAAACAGCAGTCACCTTGCAAGAGAATACTCTTTTGGGCCATTTACAGAGAATTTAAAAATTGCATATATTTCACACTGCCTATATTAAAATATTTTCAACAATATTTTCAACTCAGGCCCATCTTCTATCTCTGTAACATCTTGTATCCTATAACAAATAGTTACATTGATGTTACAGAAGAGGCAAGCTTACCATTAGGGCCTTTTGGTTTGGTTTTGGGGACAGCTATCGGTTAACGGCATATGTCTCCCACTTTGAAGATAATGTCCCACTAACTCAGACTCATATATTTCAGAGCTGAATCTACTCTCAGTTTTCAAATACTGTTATTAAAAACAAACAAAAAGTAATTTGAGTGCAGTACAAAGGAACATTAGACAAAGCAAAAGTAACTCCACAAGGCGAGTCTTCTTGTAGGAAGGGTGCGCGCACTCAAACCAAGTTACCAAGCACAGAGCCACAGTGTCCTCCACTCTTTATCCCTGGCAGAAATGACTGCATCTCATTCCATTGATAGGAGTTCGACTTCACAATATAACCTGATGATCTCAAGGAAAGGGGTGTTCAGGAAATATGAGTCCTTGCTGTACTAACCACCTTTACTAAGAAAATAAAAGGTTCTTGCAATACCATGAATAATGAAGAACATGTATCTTGTCCTCCAATCACCCAGCATGTCCATGACAGAGATCCCAGAAGGGAAAAGAGCTCTTGTTCTAATCAACAGACTTCTCCATACTTTTTAAGAGGGTGGTCTGTGTTTTCCTCCCTATATTCAAATGGCTTCTTCACCTTATCTCTCCCAATAGACTGAAATACTCTTATGAGGGCAGAAGCCATATCCAATGTACTGTCTTCATTCCTCTTTCTAGGACATGGAAGGTGCTCAATAAATAACTTGCTTGAAACAAAGAATTATTGGATTTAGAGAAAGTTGGAGGTTCCAAAATTGTAAGACAAAACTTGAGTTGTAAAATATCCATGGACTAAACATCCTATTTGCAGATATACAGCACAGAAGCTCCATGGTCTGTCACCAGTCCACCCAATTCAAGGCCACAACATAGCAAACTGAGGGTTTGCCTCACAACTTAATTTTTTTTAATCCCTGTCTAAAGAGATGTTATTCCCCAAATAGAAAAATGAACATCTGTTTGCCTCCTAGATATAAAAAAATTGAGAATTGTTAGTATTTAGTCATATTTGTTTTATTCGAATTTATAAAATATGTAGGCATTTTTGTAAGTAGCTGTCAAGTCTAATAATAATAATAATAAAAAGACAATTCAGAAAGTGAATCTGAAGCAAAGCCAAGAAAGAAAAGCCCCTGAGCACAAAAGGGAATTAAAGTCATGCCCAGTGTCTGGCAAAGCCCTTTCTCATCTACACCTTACCTGACTCCTCTCTGGGTTTGTCTGCTGCTGCCCTTCTTCATAACCTGATGTAGCCAGGCTAACCTATTCTAAAGTCTAAAACATCATCCAGTGTTGTCTTCTTTCCTCCGGGTCATTTTGCACTGCTATTTCGCTTGCCTGGTACATGCTATCTTTACCCCTATTACAGCTCCTCCCTGTCACTTAGCTGTTCCCTACGTCCCAGGCCATTTTCTGAATCTCCCAGAGATTCCACAAAAGGTTATAGAAACATCATCTCTCCTGAAAGTTTTTCTGTATATGTGCCAACCAAACATGCAGGTTAAGTCTTGGTCTATCTGAGACAGGGTCAAAAAAAAAAAAAAAAAAAAAGCTAACTCACAAGAGAACAAGAAGTAACATCAAAATAACCCTGATGGCATTTGTTACAGCAAAACAGCATCTAGCAGCTGCTTAGCTAACACTCATGTGAACCAAGGGGAGTGGGGATCTCCATCCCTATTTCATAACTGAGGAAACGGAGCTCATCTCTGAAATTTTAGGGCATTTTTTCTGGGTTCACAAAGTGATAGCGTAGGATTGAAGTCCAAATCAAGTCTGATTTTCTTAAACACTATGAGTTGCTGCCTCAGAATTCAAGCAGATACCAGTAAGACCTCTCTATCTTATACTTCAAGAAATTGAGACCCCTGGTTCTAACGAGATATCAGGCCCTCCCCAGCTGTTGATTCTCCTCAATCTAATGGAGGCTGGAGACCGACTAGAGCTGGTACCAATCCAGGCAGAGATTTGGGACATGCTGCACTGGCAAAATTCAGGATGTGAATTATGCTGAGGATGGCCACCCCTCCCAGAGCCTTGCCTCCTCCCCTTGAGCTCTTTTAAGGCTCACAAAAGATGCCTTAAAGGCAGGGAAGGGTTCTTGGGTCTGTTTTACAGATAAACCACTAAGGGCCCAAAAGTAACTTGCCTAGAGCTAAATAGCAAGTATATGGTAATTTTTTTAAAAAGGAATTTACAAATTCTGGCTTCAATTAAAAAATGCTGGAGTTTTAGTCCTAGTATCAGATGATGTGGCTGGTATGGGTATTACAAGGATGAGACAGCATTTCATGAAACTAATGAGTCCAAAGATGCTGGAAAAGTAAGACTCTTCATTCAGATTAGGTAGTCTCTCCCAAGCTCACAACACCTGAGCAGCTATGACTGTTCCCACTGTACAGACTGAGAAACTAAACTCAGACAGGTAAAGTGCCTTAGCCACACCACATGACAGTACTAGGAGATGCTGAATATCAACTCATGTATATCTCACTCCAAAGCCCACATGTCATTTTAGTGCATCACTGAAATCTCTACCACAAGACAACTAGACTTATTAAGAATACCGAAGCAGTTTCTATTTTGCTCACACTCAGAGACCCCTCAGCTTAGTGTGCCATCCTTATCAAATCCAAACCTGTTTATGCCACATTTAGTGCTACATATAACCTAAAATAACAACAGCTTAAAGAATGGACATTATTTTTCATTTATACATACATTTTTTTTAAAAAGACAAAAAGGCAAGTAGCTCAAGGATAATATGGAATTGTAGAATGATCCGAACCCAGAACCAAGCAGATCTTTCGTTCTATCATCCTCGTAGTCAGGGTATGAGACATTGCTAGTTCTCAGTTCACTCTATCTAAATTCCAAGCAGCAAAACAGAGGGAGGAACCAAGAGTAGCACTGTCTGTTCTATTAGCAGACCTCCTGAAACTCTGAAACTCCTGAAACTCTGTATAACATAATCCTAGCCAAACTTAATCACATATAGCTACCTCCCTTAGCTGACAGCCAAGTTGACAACCATATCATTTGATGAGGCATTCTGCTACTGAAGAGGAAGGGGGGAAATCATGATAAAGAGAGCAGCTAATTGGGCCAGTCACAGCAAGCTTTGATGCTAGGCATCGCTTCCATCTCTTTTCTGAAGTACCTCACCAATGTGGATTTTTCTATGCATGGTGCTTACTTATTTCTGTAACAGATATGACTGTTGTACTGGTGAGGCTTTTGATGACTCTAAACAAGCTTGAGCTATTTGGGAGGAGGAGCTTTCAGTTGAAAACGATTTCCACGAGACTGGAGTACACACAAGGCTACTTAGCATTTGCTCTTTTGATGATTTATGTGGGAGGGTCCAAGTTATGGTGGGTGGTGCCATGCCTGGGCAGGTGACCTTGGGTGCTGCAAGAAAAGAGACTAAGCAAGCCATGAAGAGCAAGCCAGTAAGCAGTACCCCTCCATGGCTCCTGTTTCAGTTCCTACCTCCAAGTTCCTTCCTTGAGCCCCTGCCCTGACTTCCTGGATGGTGCGATACAATCTGTAAAATGAAATAAACCCTTTCCTTCCCAACTTGTTTCTGGTCATGCTTTATCACAGCAATAGAAACCTTAACTAAGATAACAGTTATGAGAAGTAGGTAGTAGTGAGCCACAGATGACTTATGGATCTAGCTGCTACTGTAGATGGAGATGTGAGTAGGTCCACATGCAGAAGTATAGAAAGATAGAAACTTTCAGAGAATCAGAGGTAGCACCGGCTCTCAAGTGAGACAGATCACCACTTACGTCTTACTCTCAACCCCAAGCTTTAATTTCTTGACCTAAAAACAGTGAGTCACAATTTTTTCTTCTTAATAGGGCTGTTGTTATGGCTAAATAAGATAATGCTAAATACTATAAAGGATTGAATATTTTGTCAGGCTCAGAGTAAGGTCCCATTAACTGCCAGCCACTCTTAATCTCCTTCATTTCTCACAATGATCCCACAAGACTATGTTCCAATTTTATTTCTGTTGCCATGATAAATAACCTCACAGGAAGCAACTAAGGAATGAAGGACTTATTTTAGCTCACAATTTCAGGTTATAGTCCACAGTGGCTAGAAGTCGAAGTAGTAGGAGCTTAAAACAGCTAATCATTTCATAGCCATACTTAAGAAGAGAAATGAATGTACGGGCTATCATTTGCTCCATTTGCTTTTTCTTCATTCACAAAGTCAATGAAATGGCACAACCCATGTTTAGAGTGGGTCTTCCAACATCTACTAACCCAATTTAAAAAAAAAAAATATTTACACAGACATGCCCAGAAATTAACTTGATCTAAGCAGACCCTCATGCAGACTCTTTCCAAAAGATTCTAGAGTATGGCAAGTTGACCATTAAACCCAATTATCACAGACTGGTATCATCACATTTTAGAAGACTGAACTGGCCAATCATGGCAATCCATGCCTTTAATCCCAGCACCTTGGAGATGGATCTCTGTGAGTTCAAGACCAGCCTGGTCTACATAGTTGTGAGGCCAGCCTGGTCTATATAGTGAGTTCCAGGACAGCCAGAGCTACATAGTGAGACTCTATATCAAAAAAAGAGAGAGAAAGGGAAAAAAGAGGGTGCGGGGGAGAAAGGAAGGAAGAAGAAGGAGGAGGCACATAAGGAGGAGGAGGCAGGAGAAACAGGAAGAGGAGGAGGAGGAAGGAGGAACAGGAGGAGGAGGAGAAGATGAAAAAGGAGGAAGATTAGGAGACTGCACTAAGTTTCAGAGAGATAAAGCCGTTTGCCTAGAATAGCAATGTTGCTTGTGTTATTACTGACATAGGAACCAAACCTAACCTCAAATCCTGAACTCTTAGATCAAGATCTGTCTTTTGTCTCTTGCCATGTCTACTGCACAATAAGCTTTCTCTTATGATCTGCTGTAACAAATTCAAATGAATCCACTGTCATTTTTGTCTTTCATTTCAAGGTTTCCTAAGCTGAGACCTCCACAACATATTGAGATGTGGCAGAGGGGGAGGGATGTTTTTAATTTTCAAGATAGGAATCATTTTCATATGAAATCCATATAGAGTACAAAATCTGATTAGAAATATCGTATTTAGGAAGAAATTAGCTCCAGGCAGTCTTTTAGACTAGCAGAGGAATAATGAGGAAAACCAGATGCATCTAAATCAAGCGCTGAGCTGCTCTCCTGCAGAGATGAAACTTAACATTCCAAGCTGCCGACTTCATTTGCTCCAAGTTCAAAACAACTTGAGCCTCTTTCCCACTAAGAATGAAGATTATTTTCATAAGCAATAAGTTGATTTGAAGAGATAATTGCCCTTGGGAAGAAGGATTAGAGCACCCACACACATTCCTAAAAATTAAGAGAGATGCCTGGTTCTCTGCAGCTGATAAGCAGAGCCCACCTCTCTGCCATTCACTGAGCTGTGACTAAGGGCTTCGATCCTCTAAGGAGATGCGGTATTGAGTTTGCATTCGTAGTGAAAACCCCTGGGCTCCATTTCAAGATTTCATTCCATGACCTGATTGTTGGCATTTCAGATTTACAGCACAGAAAGAGAGAGAGAGAGAGAGAGAGAGAGAGAGAATATTGGATTCTGACTGCTGTTCAGGTCTCCACTCATCAAAACAGCATTTTATAAATCTGGTGTTAATTTTGATCGTTTGAAAATGATGATGTAAAGCCCACTTACTAATGTTTCATTGTTTTGTCTGCTGAATAGAAAGTCATTCTCCTTCATTTTATCCTTTAATAATGCAGAGAAACAAAACACTCATACGCACAAAATAATGAAATAAATCTCTTTTTAAAAAGAATGTGGCTAGAGGCAGAGGGCTGAGTGAATGGGTGAAGAGCTTCCTCCAAAGCCTGACAGCCATGATCTCCAGACCATGCAAAAGTCAGCTGTGGTGCTACATGTCAGAAATTCCACAAGGGGATGGGAGGCAGAGACAGGAGAATCCCTAGAGACACAGGAGTGCAGCTAGCCTGGAGTGTGTGGTGCAGTGGGAGGTAGCTTGGAGTGTATGGTCCAGAGGTAGTTAATGTGCAATGGAAACCTACATTCAATGTGCAATAAATCGTCAAACATGATACACCTTGCCTAAATCAAAGTTGAAGACAAGAACTAGTAGAAAAAAAAAAATGTTCTCTGCCTTCCATAGACTCATGTCAACAAGATGTGCCCTAACACGCAAACATATATATTGTTGATATGCTTTGTTCTTATCCTTTCTTTTTTTTTTTTCAGGCCAAGTCTCATCTAGTTCAGGCTGCCCTTGGACTACATAACCAAGGATAACCCCCAACTTCTGGATCCCCCTGCATCCACCTCCCTAGTGCTAGTATTACAGCTATGGCCACTGCACCTTGTGTGTACAATCCTAAAAATGAAACCCAGACCTTCATATAATTTTCATGCTACCAAATGAACCACATCCCCAACCCAAATGAACATTTTTTGAAAATTCTAACATTTAGTCTTTTATACATTTCAAAGCTCGTTTACTGTTACTTTCTCACTATAATGAGCCCCTGAGAAGAGAACAGTATTTTTTATGCAGAAGGAAGCACATGGTTTTGGGAGTTAAGGAAGCTAAGGCCAGGTCTTAGCTCCATCTCTTAGGAGTTAAGAGAAGTTTGGAAACTTAAGTTTGTTGGACTTTGAGTTGTTTTATCATCTTGGAAACTGGGGAAATGGTCTCTATAAATGAGGCTGTTAAGAATACTGCCTGCCATCCCTGGGACAGGTCTCCCTTTATCTTAGAAGACCTGTGAACTAGAACAGTTAAAAAACTCTCCTAAGATCAAAAAGCTGCCCTAGGGCAGCATCAGCCTATAGGGAGATAAAGAATAGACAAATTTCAGATCCTGAGGGATCAAAGAAAGTGACTGGAGAAGACTGAGGAGAATGTGAATCCAAAAGGGCCCAGGAATTTCAAAATGTCCGTGTGACCTACACATTCATCCTTGCATCCAAGGCTAAGTGATGGAGTGTAATATCTGCACAAACAACTGCTAGGCCTCCAGAGAGAAGGGAAGAAAAGAATAAAGGATTTGAGGGTTAGAGCGAGGCCCTAAAGTCTCAGGATTCCACCCCACCCCCACCCCCAACCCTCTATACCTTGTTGATGGAGAAAGTTCCCTGAGCTGGTAGGAGACTCTTACTAGGTTCTCAAGTCTCTGTTTTATTCAGTTGCTTCATTAGGTAGACAAGATACAAGTCCTGGTCTTCTTGTTGTTGTCATTATTGTAGATCTTTACTTCTATTTCTCAAGTTACTATTAAACTATTGATTTCCAGTTTTATCTTGGCTTTGCCACACTACCATAAAAGTGAATATCGTACTTCTATTTTTCTAAGTAGTTAAACAACTTCCCTGATGCCACTTCTAAAATTAACCATTTGTAATAAATGAATCTTTTGCAGACTACATAAAGCCAATTATTCCGCAAGACATTTTCAAAGCTATCCCGGAGACCAGCTGGTACATGCAACAGGTTGTCTCTGACTCAGCCTTTACAAGTTCCTGTCATTGCCAAAAGATACCTTACTCTCACTTCTACCAGAGTGGTCCTGTCACAATTCCCTAGTCCCTTTGTTAAGGTTACCAGGCCACCAAAGGTGATGGAGGGCAATACCTTGGTCGCTTGACCCACTGGATAATTAAGTTCCTGGGATTCTCCCAGCCATTGTAACAAGACCTGGCCACATAGCTTCCCTGTGGGACCTTTGTTCTAGTCTGTCTTATCTTACTGTGCCCTAAAGGGATAGAAAGGTATTATCACTCAGGACTGAGGCATCTACAGGCTTGTGGCATGACAAGGACTTTGGAGCCCACCCTGAGTTCAGCTCCTGTCTTTTTTTTTCTTGGCTGTCAAAATGGAGTCAGTTACTTCCTAAGCCTCATCAGCTTCCTAGTCTTTAAAATGAATTTAACAGTGAAGCTGCCTTAAAAGTTATTTTTACAAAGCCTGACAATAGTAGTGCTTAGAAAGCCAAGAGCTAAGGCAAGATGACAAGTTGTTGGCCAGTTTCAGATATATAGCAAGTCCCACAAGTCCTGGTCTTAAAGTGGCTTATAATCTAGAAGAGATGCAGCAATAGTCCAGGGAAAGTCAAGGATGCTCAAGACAAGAGGAACGACAGAAAACTGCTTTTGTCTGAAAAGGCCACAAGGATTTACTGAGGAGGTGATGGGATAGCTGGCTCTTCAAGGTAAGGCTGAAGAGGGGCTCACTAAACCAACAAAAAGAGAAATTACCCAGGAAGAGGGAAAACAAAGCCTAGGGTGTTTGTGGGAATTTAGAAGAAGCCCACAGAGTAGAGGATTTAGCAGTAATAAAAGTGATATCCTTAGGTCTGTGAGAATGTCAAAGACACTTTCCTATAGGAAGTGAGAAAAACCAGTAAAGTTAAATAAGGGATAAATATGGCCAGGCTCCGGGACAGCTTCTGCTGGCTGCCACTCACATGTGGGCTTGGATGAGTGGAAGACCAAGCAACTTCAAATGCCTTAAAAAGCCTAGTTATTTGGATGGTGTGAGTTTTTTCCTTGTTTTCCATAAAAATCTAGAAGGGAATTGCTTTTCAGAAACAAGTTTGCACTGAGGCAGCTGTGCTTTCTACAGACTAGACCTGAAACCAGTTTTGATTCTGACTCAATCACTTATCTGAGTAATAACAAAAAAAGAAAAAAGAAGTTGAGCCGTGTGTCTATTTCATCATATAAAACGACAGTTGTGGGTTCTTATGAGATTAGGGTAATATGCCCAAAGGTGTCATGTTCAATACTTAACCATATAAATTATATTATTATACAAATATTTATATCTTAAATTGCCACAGGCAGATTAAGGATATATTTAACATGTCACAGAGAGTCTAACCTATTTTTTAAAATCTATTTGAAGATGACATCCCAAGAACATATTTATACCTTAAAAGGGCATTTATTGAGAATCTTTGCACTTTTCCCTCTTCCTGGGAAGGATGACTTCTTAAACCATTGGGTGGAAGAGTTGAGAAAAAAGAAGAAAGGCAGGAACATAGTAAATCCCCACAGTTACATAAATCATTTAAATCATGGTGAAACACCCAGCTTTCCTCAGCTTTCCTTTATCCTCACAGTTCTAGGCAGTTGAGACTACCGACTCTGCTCAAACCCTTGAGGATTGTGTGTTCTCAGCACAGAGGTACTTTGCATTTCAAATAAGATGCTGTCCTTTCAGAGAATGTGCAATTATTCTTTTATCAACTCTTAAGATTTCCTAATGTCAGTCATTTAGCCAGCCTTTAGTAGATAATTTCTATTCTTGGTGGGCTGTTTATAGAGGAGAAAAAGACAATTGTTCAAGTACAGAATTAACAGCCCAGTCTCCTGGCAAAGTTGACTGAAGAAAGAAAGAAAGAAAGAAAGAAAGAAAGAGAGAGAGAGAGAGAGAGAGAGAGAGAGAGAGAGAGAGAGAGAAAGAAAGAAAGAAAGAAAGAAAGAAAGAAAGAAAGAAAGAAAGAAAGAAAGAAAGAAAGAAAGGTGGGAATGGGGGTGGGGGGAAGGGAGTGGCTTTGAACTCCTTACATAAAGACTCTGGCTTGCAGTTTAGAAGCCACTATCCAGTTTTTAGGTACTTTCACAAACACTGGAGTTTCTAATACCTTCCAGATCTTTTCATGTGTGATACTCAGCCCTGTTGCTTTCAAAGAACTTATGATGTTTGTTTGTTTATTTAAAGATCCAAAACACAGTTTTCTCTCCTTCCTCTCCTCCCAGTCCCTCCCCCCTCCCACTCTCACTCCCCACTTCCCCCTCACCCTCAACCCCTCTCCCCTCTCCGACTCCATCCACTCTTCCTCCTTTTCTCTTTAGAAAAGAACAGGTTTCTCATAGATGTTGCAATAAGACTAAGCACCTGCTCCTCTATTAAGGATAGATAAGCCAATCCAATAGGAAAAAATGGCCCCAAAGGGAGGCAACAGACACCTACTATTAGGAGTCCCACAAGAAGACCAAGCTACACAACTAGAACATATGTACAAAGAGGTCAGTCCCATGCAGGCTCCCTGGTTGTCAGTTCAGTCTCTATGAGCCCCTATGAGCCCAGGTTATGATTCTGTGGGGTTTCTTGCGGTGCCCTTGACCCCTCTAGCCCCTGCAGTTCTTCCCATTCTGTTTCTGCGGGATTATACCTAATGTTTGGTTGTGGGTCTCTGCATTTATTTCTGTCAATTTCTACATGAAGTCTTATAATTGGACTAGACACCAATCTATGAGTATTGCAGACTACCATCAGGGATCATTTTATTTACAATTTTTTTCACTAGTCATGTTGGTTCTATCTGAGGTCTCTGGGATATCCAGCATCTGGGTCCTGGCCCTCCTGGCAGTGACAGAAGTAAGCCCCCTCCCATGGCATGGATCTCAAACTGGAACAGTGATTGGTTGGCCACTCCCACAATTTCTGTGCCACCTTTAGCTCAGTACATCTTATAGGCAGAGCAAATTGTAGAATGGAGGTTTTGTGGCTGGGTTGGTGTCCCACAATGACCTTATTTTTAAGATTCAAAATTAGTAGGAAGAAATACTTATGCTTCAACATAGGTCTCTCTGACTCTAGAGCCTGAAACACAGTGGTCTGAACAAATGAGACAGAGAAACTTTAATGAAAAGACATATTATTCTAAATTCATTTAACAGACACAAACACATGAACTACATAGTCTCATGAGGAAATGAAAGTAGACTTCACATCATCAAACGCAAGTGCAGTCTGGAAATATGCCAGCCTCTACTTAACAACTACAAAAGATTTGAAAATATACTCATTTAACACGTTTACTGAATGCCTACAGCATCTATGCTTTTATGTATATTAGGAATATAGTAAAGAACAAAACAGGAAAAATAAACCTTGCTCTCAAATGTTCTGAAGAGAGAGATGGAGAAAGAAATCAAGGAAACAAGTGTGTAAGTTGCTGGGTAAGATACTCCATGGCTCTGTAGAGGAGTTGGGCTCTCAGGGTTTCCTAGTTTCACCTAGTATTAATATCATATACAATCAAAGCACTGAGAAGTGTTACCTCTGCATTGTTCTTTTGGAGGGTTGGCGGGGTGAGACAGGGTTTCACTGTGTAACAAAGACCTGGCTGTCCTGAAATTCACTCTATAGACTAGGCTGACCTTGACCTCACAGAGATCTGTTTACCTCTGTCTCCTGAGAGATGGGATTAAAGGCATGTGCCACCATGCTTGACTCTGTGGTATTCTTATTAATGTATGATCACAACATAACCACAAGAAAACATCAGAAAATTCCAAATTGAGGGAGGTACTGTTAGAGTCCAAGAATTGCAGAAGGAAGACCCCAGACTCAAGTAGTATGCAAAGGTAAAGAACATTTGTTTATTCTTCAGAAATTACCAGCATACAGGGGTCACCCATTCATCAAATGGCAACCAGGTGAGCTCTGCAGGCTCAATTTAAAGTCCACTAGGGGAATTCCACGGAGAGGTAGGTGACCTTTATTCTGGTTGGTTAGCTCTATCTCTAAGGGTACCAGTGTCTCTGGGATTGGTCAGGGCTCTAGAGGCTTTCCAAAACCATTGTTGGAGATCCTCAGGACTTTCCAGAACCATTGTTGACTACTCTTGGCTCAGGCCAGATGGTGGGGCAGCTCCTGATTGGCTGCCCCCAGGCTGTGGTTTTTCCTGGAACTGGTTTGTTCAGTTCTGGGAAACGGAAACTTGGGCCTAGTTTCCTGATAGGCATCTTGCAGCCTGACATGAAGTCAGCCTGGCTTGATCATTTTAGTGCTACAAGATAATCAATCAATTCTCTGAGGTTCCTTTCTGTTGATCATGTTGGTAGGTGCATCCTCCCAATGTCATTACTGATGAGGTTATACTTGATATGACTAAGGCAGTATCTGCTAGTTTTCTATGCTGTAAAGTTACAAAAGAAACTAGGAAATAATTCTAAGAAAAAAGAATAAAGAAGTCCTTCATTTTGTGAACAGTCCCCATATTCATCACTAATAACACCTTATTACAGAGAAAACTTGTATGCACATTAGAAATTGCTTCTTTAGTCCGTACTGTTCCATTATTCAATAAGAAGTCTCCTCAGTACCTCTCTCCATGACCCCTTGCTGCTTGTCTCTTCTTCCCCCATGAGTTGAACTATTTTTGCCACTTCTTCTTCTGACTTCTTCTGTCTTCTCATCTTGTACCTGACTTAACTTGACTATAAAGTTCAACTTCAAGTCATCTCTCAGATGAAGTGTTTATCATTCAAAGCATTTCTACAACTTTTTGTTCTGTTGATTAAGAGATGAAGATCTTTAAAAAATGATTCAAACCATCATTCTTTGAATTTGTTAATTTGTTAAAACCTAGTTTATTATTATAGATTTTAGCTAATGGTTACATTTATTGTTTGTGTGAATTTCAGTGTCTTAAAAGAGCATTATTTTTCTCTTCCAAGGGAGTCCAGTAACCAATACTTCTATCAGGCTGTGATGCCTATAAACCACAATGACCAGCATGGCAAGATATCCTTAATGGTACAATAGTGTACTCTTATCTTGAGAGTAACCAACAGCAGTATAATTTTACTTAAGGCCTGCTCCAAAGGAGGGAAATCGTACCTGGTACTGGAAGCCTAGCCAACTACAGGGGGCTGGTGTGGTCATGGATCTTTTTTTTTTTTTTTTTAATATTTTTAATTGGTTATTTTACTTATTTACATTTCAAATGTTATCCCCTTCCCAGTTTACCCTCCACAAAACCCCCATCCTTTCCCCACACTCCCTGTCTCTATGAGGGTGCTCCCCTACCCACCAACTCCTGCCTCAGTGCCCTAGCATTCCCCTATGCTGGGTCATCAAGCCTCCATAGGATCAAGGGGTTCCTCTCTCATTGATGTCAGATAAGGCCATCCTCTGCTCCATGTGCAGCTGGAGCCATGCCATGTGTACTCTTTGGTTGGTGGTTTAGTCCCTGGGAGCTTTGAGGATGGGTCTGGTTGGTTGATATTGTTGTTCTTCCTTGGGGTTGCAAATCCCTTCAGCTCCTTCAGTCCTTGCCCTAACTTCTCCATTGTGGTCCCACGCTCAGCCCAATGTTTGGCTGTTTGCATCCACATCTAAATTGGCCATGGACCTTAGAGAGAACCTACTACCACCACTTTATTAAGTCAGCATAAATTTTAACTGCATTTTAAATACTTATCCTTCTATCCCAGAGAAGTGTAGCTCTCACCTTTCATCAAAGAAGCACCTCTTTCCAATAGACTGAAACCACTGAAGAAAACCCAACTGGTTCACATGCAGAGAACAAGTGGTAGTGGGGTACTGAGGCTCAACTTCTGCACCTCAAATTCAGGTAACATTGTGAAAGAGGGTCTGGAAAGATGGAAAGAAGCAGAGAATGAAGAAATCCATTGTAATGCCATATCACCTAGAGATGACAGGGAATTTTTACTCATAGCACCTCAACAATATTGGTTATGATTTTCTGCCATGGTCCCAGTTTGCTGCAAAGAGAAGTTTCTTGAGTAAGATGTCCACTTATCTGTAAGTATAAAAACAAATATTTAGAATGCAGTTAGGTATGATGCTGGTTTAGTGAAGTGGTGGTTGCTGGTTCTTGAGATCTTGGAGATCCATGATTTTCCACAATCTGAGTAGATGTGGACTGAACTTGTGAGTTGTCCCTAATCTATAGTCTCTGGCAGGAGGGGTGGGTTTAGATTTCAGAGTTCAGGCTTTATTGGAGACTTGGCTTCCTTCTTGCTTGTGCTCTCTTGCTTTCTGTCTCTTTCTCGCTCCACCTCGTGCAGTCTTTCCCATCATTTCTCTTGCTTTCTCTTATGAAGTCAATTATCTGATTCCCTTATGGAGTAGCCTCCATGGTTAAAAAAGAAAAAAAATTAAAGGAGTAGCCTGCAGCTACTGGCTAGCAAGAAGTCACGTTCTTGCTCCAGATAACTGAATACTGACAGCAACTACATGAGTGAGTTTCCAGAGACTCCTCCCCTAAGCCACTGTTGAGATGACTAAGGATGGACCAAAACCTTGAACATAGGCTTGACACACAATCAGAAGGGCATGGAGCTTCTGTTTGATTCCAGGCTTGAAAAATGTCAATAAAATAAAATATAAAAGATTGAAAGCAATATAACAAAGGAAGAATGAGAATATCAGAATTCATAAAAGGGACCAGAGGACAGAGAGCTGGAAAGCCTGGAGCAGCAGCAAAATGGTGCAATGAGTATGACTCTCCAAGACAAGCTAGATGATACTGGACTAAAACAAACTGGACTATCTCAGCCACAGGACCTTTATTTTCCATCTCCTATCCAAATTATTAAAACTGGTGATATGGCTGAAGAGGTGCCTCAGAGGTTAAGGGTGCTCTTCCAAAAGACTTGTCTTTTGTTCCCAGAGCCTATGATAGGTAGCTCACAACTGCCTGTAACTCCAGCTCCAAAGGGATCCAGTGTTCTTTTCTGGACTTTGAAGGCACCTGCTCTACCTGCTCTCTCAGACACAACCCCATACACAGACTGTATACATATACATATACATATACATACACATATACATACACACACCTATATCTTTTCTTTAAAGTGGTGCTGGCATTAGAGTAAGAAAGGGAAAAAAAAAGCAAAGTAGTGCTGTCCATATAAAGAAACCCAAAGAAAGAATCATAGCAGTACTGAGATTTATAATGTAGACATCTTCTATCTCTAGGAAAAAGTATATTTAATCCTGTTTATAATATTTAACCAGAAAGCTCTTGGATTAAAGGTGTGTGCTAGGGCTGAGCCATACCCAACTAAAAACAGGTATTTCAAAAAAACAACAACAACAAAACCACTATCTTGGGTTTCACAATGGGATCAAATATCCTGCAATGTTTTCCCATCTCAAAACTGAAATATCTTGAAGACTCTAAAAATAATTTTACAAACCTTGCCTTGCTTGGGCTCTCATAAAGATCCCAAAGCTGTAGTTTAGTTCATTATTTAGTGCTGTGCCCCTCCACGCCCTACCTTGAGAACTTAAGTCAACAGACATCAATACATTTTTCTTTTAGATTTTTCTGGTGATCTGGATCCTATTAATTTTCATCTCTGAGTCAACACATAATCCCTGATGCAGAGATATATCTTTCATGAAAATGTAAAGAGAGCATTGTGACACCTTGGACTATAGACATACTACTTAAGAGTGGATTTATGGGGTCTTAAATATTCACCTGTCACTGAGTAATGCTCCCTACTCACAGTCAGAAAGATACATTTCCCTCAGAAACAGGCAGGAGCCCCAGGGTGGCCACACTGTTGGATGTTATATAATAATGCAAAGGCTTCGATCTTGGAATCATGTTCTTTAAAGATTTTGTCAGTCTAAAATATTTCAAAGGCAAATGTGCTTTTCTTCATCTACTCCTTAATGACCTTGATCCAAATAAAAGCATTTCTTAGACTGGCTTACCTCAAAATCTTCCTTTCTTAAACCTATAATATAGTAAAACTGGAAGAAATATAAAGTTTAACAAAATTGGAAGAAATATAAAGCTAAACAAAAGGAAAAAAGAAAGAGAAGTAAAATGTGTAGGGAAGTCAACTTCTTTCCTTCAACATGAGGGATCTGGGACACAAACTGACATCATCAGATTCAGCGGCAAGCTTTGGTACCAGCCTCCCCCAAGCAATCCTTCCAAACCATATTGTCTCTTTTTAAACATTAATATAATAAATTTTAAATTTGTTTTTACTCTTATTTGACTTTTAAACTAAATATTATATTTTCATATTCACTATTATAGTATGTTTCCTATAATTTATCTGTTATAAGCTTTTAATCTCTAAAGCCAGTTACCACAATAAAATATTCCATGTTCTTAATATTAACTCTTCAACTTTCATAGCATCCTGAGATAAACCTTACTGCCCCTACTAGGGCAAGGTGTTACAGACCAGGTGGCTAACTCTAAAGAAATGCCTTGTCCCTCTGTCCTAGAGACTAGAAGTCCAAGGTCAAGGTACCAGCAGATTTCATTTCCTTCTCCTCATCTTCTCCCTGTGTCTTTATGGACTAACAGTGTTTAACCAGATCTCCTCTTTTAAAGGTATCAGTCACATCTGAGGTGCTAGAGACTAACATTTCAGTTATGAACTGGAGACAAGCTGCGAGTCTGACACAAATGGGTCATAGTATCTTCTTTTTTGTTGTTGAGAAAATAAGGGCTCAGAGACATTAAATCACATCTCAAACGTTACTCAGCTAATGATAGTCAGAGCTGAGACTGTGATCAGAGATAACCCATTACCTTTTCATAAAAATAAACTTTCCTACTGCCACAGAGCATAAAATGAATCAAGAATATGGAGTCTAAAATGAGTTACTAGAAAGCCAAATGATCCAAAAACTGTCAATTTCATAACTGTATTTGTCCAAATAGTTTAATAGAAAACAATCCAGGTGAGTAAACAGAAGACTAAAATTTTTGGTAAAAGAATACAGGCTGGCTCCCAGGCCTGAAGGGAGGGTTAAGCAATAAGGATCACAAAACAGAGCAGAATCAAGAAAAGCCAAGCATTCTGGGTAGCATCATAGGTGTGTCCAGTCAGATGATTGCCATGACACTGACAACAATCACTGGCACTGAACCCTGAGGCACCCCACACAGTCTGCCTCAGATGATCTGTCTCCACCTCTCCACCTCCAGATTTAGAACCCCTCCTCTTTCAGACATTGCTTAAGATTCACAGTCCTGGGATGAAGCCCAAGTTTAGCTCAGCTTGGGCTACATGGATGTGCTGGCCACCAGAAAGCTGGGAAAAGAGAAAGGGGACACCAAAGTGGCATCTAGGCTACAAATTAAAGCTAGGAGTGCTAGGGTTTGAGATATCAAAATGGCACTTGACCTCAACAATTTTAGCAATGGTTGAAATGAACCACAAGCTATGTTTTTTTCTACAAGAGTTCCACAGAGGAGGAAGAGTAACAGTTTTGAACTTCATAAAGAACCTCAATTATATTGCCAAACCCAGCATAAATATAGGGGGTCTGACCCTGAAAGAATATGATATGGAAGCCTGAGTCTATATTTTTAGAAGACACATTATACAATCTGAATTCATATCCCTGAGTCTTTTTGCCAATAGCCCTAGCCAATAGTCCAGAAATGTGTGTATTTTAGAAGCCATGGATAATACCATTAAAAGTGTAATCCCTCTTGAGCAATTCATTAGTTGATATGCATGTGCCAAGCACTAAAAATAAAGCAGTGTGAGACAAGCTTTCCATGAGGAGAGGTTACAGTCTCCTCCTTGAACTTGTAAGTTGCCTCTAATCTACAGCCTATGGCAGGAGTAATGGATTTAGATTTTAGAGTCCAGGCTTTATTGAGGGCTTAAATTCCTTCTTGTTTGTGCTGCTGAGATGAGGACTGTGACTAAGAAGTAAAGCTCAGAGTTCAAGTGCTACAGACGAGTTCCAGACAAAAGGCTTAGGAAGGGCCACTGGGGACCTAGGGTGGATGGCTGGAGCTACAGCAGTGTGAATCAAAGAGGCTGCCTTTGAATTTGAACCATTTCTTTCCCCAAAATTGAAGGCTCTGGGGAAAAGTTAAGGCTGCCTTCTGAAATAAAATGAATAGCTACCTCTCTCTCTCAGCATACACTATACACTGAAACCTATGCCCTCATAGGACAGTATTTGAAGATGAGGTCTTCAAGATGCATGTAGATAGAGCCTTCAGTGAGACTGGTGCCAATATAAAAGGAGTCCACTGTACTCCCTCAGCACCTTCCCCTGTCACATGTGTCACAGTCAGAAGATAGCCATCTATGATCCAGGAAGCTAGCCCTCACCAGAGCCTGACTGTACAAGCACCTTAATCTTGAACTTTTTCAACTATGAACAATTTGTATTATTTGTAATCTACCCAGGTTGTGGCGTTTTATTAGTTTGAGACAGCATCTCATCTTGTGACTCTGGCTGGCCCAAAACTCAGTGTTGAGCAAGCTGGCTGCAAACTCACAGAAACCTGCCTGCCTCTGCTCCCCAGCTATACTTTTTATTCTAAATCAGGGATGGTGGCATGTACCTTTAATCCCAGCACTCAGGAGGCAGAGGCAGAAGCAGACTGGTCTCTGTGAGTTGGAGGCCAGCCTGTTCTACATAGTAAGCTCTAGGTGAGTGGTTCTCAACCTTCTTAATGCTCTGACCCTTTAATACAGTTCCACATGTTGTGATGACCCCCAACCACAAAATTATTTTCATTGCTGTCTCGATTTTGCTACTGTTACAAATCCTAGTGTAAATAGTTTTGAAGATAGATGTTTGCCAAAGGTTCCACAACCCACAGGTTGAGAACAAGTGCTCTAGGCCATCCAGGGCTGTACAAAGAGATGCTGTCTAAAAGAAACAAAAACAGCAAAAAAATGTTTGGGATGTTTTACTTAATAATACTACCTTTTAGATAGCATTTTTTTTTTTTTAAACAAATGGATATACGGGTAAGTTAGTGTTCTTCCCAGCTTTGGAGCTCATGTTTCTTCACTATAACATAAAATATAAAGACTGAACGTGGTGATCTCTGAGGTCCCTTGCTGGTGATGACATTTTCCAAGTCTGCCTCTCAAATTATTTTTTAAAAATATTCAAATTCTCACTTCAATTCAAGCCATTCACATTTTTTGCAAATTAAGTTATTATCAGTGTAAGGACTCCAGCTGTTGAGATTTTGGTAGATGGCTGATTTCCTGCTGTCTCAAGTGGCTGATACCATGTCTATGAAATATCAAAACAGCCATTGAGCTCTGGCAAACAGCCCATCAGGCTGATTGAAGGGGGGGGGCAGTCAGCTCCCAAGTCTGCAGGGGAACAGCCATTCCTGTTTTAAAAAAAAAAATGCAGTCTACCATATCAAATAGATACAAGTTTCACTGGCTGTGGCTTCACAGTTTGAAAGCCACAGTCTCAGCTTCCTTTCTATTGACATCAAAAGCAAATTGGGTAAATGCACGTATCTTGTAAAGGAGTTTGCAGGCATGATACGCTATCAGGATGCAAGCTTCTATACTGTTGATAATAGTCATGGTTCTATAAGAAAATGACCTGAAAGAGTGTACCATAATTTATAGAATAGAATTAAAAGGTATCCCATTTGTATGATGCTTGAATGAACTTACATTATTTGCATACCCAAGAACTAAATAAAAGAAAATGATCAAGCATGCAAACCCCCTTTTGAGCATCATAATGTTGTAATAAAATTTAACACTTCCTTGCTGGGCAAGGAGTTAAATGAAGTCCTGTGCTGGCATCTACTGAATGGGTGATGATAGCCCAGCCATTTAGCATGTTGTTTTTATTCATTCATGTGTAACACTGGGATGAAGCTGTCTACTGTGCACAGACAATGAGAGAGACAATGAGCAAATCAGAAAACACAACAGCCTAAATAGTATATATTGTTATGTTAGTGGCTGCCTCAGTAATCTTGACACTTTGGACCAAACTTTTCCTTTCCCAGATTATGAGCGGCATAACAAAATCCCAGACAGGTAAATAAATGGTTTCAGACACTATAACTAGCCCATGAATGCATTTCCTACTTCCATAGTGTATGCTTCTGTCTTAAACATATATTTGTTTGCCAGGAGTAGAAGTGTCCTTTGCATTTCATTTTGATGTATAGTCAACAAACACAAGTACAAAAGAAGAAAATTCTGGCTAACAAATCTTTTTTAAGCAAAACAGTTGCTACCTCCTTGGACAACAGTAAAGAAAGAGCTATAATGGGGCTGGAGAAATGACTCAACAGTTAAGACTGCTCTTGTAACAGTTATAACTGTCTGCTCTTCCTGAAGAACCATGTTCAATTCCCAGCATCGCACAGCAGCTTACAACCATCTATAAACTGTTGACAAGGGATCTGATGGCCTCCTTGAGCACGATGCACACACATGGTACACAGACATGCATGCTGGCAAGATACCCATACCCATAAAAATAAAATTGAAGTGAGAACGGAAGAGCCATAAATCCAATTCCTAGTTTCAGATTTTTAAATGTAATTTCCCTGTTTTATTTACTTCTATAAATTGGTTAAACAGGAGAGAGAAAGGATGGGAAAAAAACATTTTAGCATTCACAAGCTATATTCTTGTGCTTGTGAATTCTATATGCTCTCTTTTTCCTCCCTCTACACCCTGCTTCAGCTGTGGCTTCATGAAATGCCTGTGAATTCTTAACATATGGAGGTTTTGTCTCACTTTTCACAGTTCTTGAAATGACAGCTAGTGCACAAGTTGTCACTGTGAATGCCAGATGCAAAGGCTGGGACTTCAACCATTTCCATCATTCAGATGGTAATCATTGGTTTGAATAGGATTTCTTTACCATTCCAGCCTGGCTTGTTAGCTGTTACTCAACCCATAGAATTGAACAATTTAAATGAGATGAAACACAAGATTGAGGCAAATACTTAAACATCAAAATTAACACATGGTAGATACTAAGAAATCATTTGCTGCCTATGAAAACCATTGTGGTATAAAGGTGAGATGTCTGACCTCTGAATTAGTGACCTGGATTTGAGTCCTGATTCTGCTATTTACTAGTGGACACACACCCAAGTCAACTATCCTCCCTGCTGTGCTTCAATGAAGTATGTATGATGGTGATGTCCATATCATAATGATTATAACATACATAGAACAGGACCTGATATCATGTAAGTATGTAAGGGTTTGTAAAATAAATTGTAAAGAGCTCTCAATACCTAAATCAGACATAGGAAGATGCAGAGAGAGATCTTTATAAAGATACAGAGGAAACCATCCCAGCCAAGGTTGATCATGGTACCACCATTTTTCTCATGAGCCAATGTTGCAGCTTGCTCCGCTCTGCCTGGCTTGGCCTCCCAAGTGCTGGGATTAAAGGCGTGAGCCACCACTGCTTGGCTCGACCCGGTCTTCGGGTCAGGGTCTAGAGGGGGGGGGGGGCGATAAGGGGAAGAGATGCACAGAATGGAGACAAGACAGAGGTTCTGATCAAGTCTCATTTATTGAAGGGAAATCTGAGGTATTTATACACTTTTGCCACATGCCTTGTAGGCGCATGGATATGACATAAGCCTTACAGGCATGGATAGCACGTGCACCGTGCGCCTTGCAGGCATGTATGGCATGGATAGCATTTGGATAGCTGCTTTCTAGCTGCTTTCTGCTAAAAGTCAGCTCCCAACAAGCCAATACCACCCCTTGTTCTCTTATTGCTATTATCCTAGCAACATCTTGACCCATCCATCACTCCTGCATCAGTCTAGTGGCTCTGTTGATGGCTTTTCTGTACTTTCTCTGAGCTTCCAGCATCTGCACCTCACCATGTGCCCTCATGTTCCTCAGCAGAAAGGATGTGGTTGGCATATCTGATCAGGGTTTCTCTCTCTCTCTCTCAAAACACAGTCCTCATGCCAGGCCACGTCAAAAGGACTAGCCTTTGTCACATTCTGACTCTGTTTATTATGAGCTACAAAGTCTCATGACTCAAAGCCCCAGCAGGCTCTGCCAAAGGATGGTAGTGGGTGTGGAAGTGGTAAGCATTTTGCAGTGTTGTTTAGTAATGTCCATTAAATGTTAAATTATTAAATTGAACTTTCTCATTTTATAGTGAGCATCTCTCAGTCTGATCACTATGTAATGCCTGAGATGTTATCATTTTTAATGAACAGAGATTCATTCTAAATAGTTCTGGCAGTTACAAAGCCAAATCACCAAGTTTACTATCATGAATAGCATCTGTACTTCTCAGGTGATGCTTGGTCATTCTCTCCTCCAGAGGAATGAATATTGTGTTTCCCATGGCAAAGAGATGGGAAGGGCAAGAAGACCCAGCTAGTTAGTTCCTTCTAGTCTTTTTATTAGAGCAGGGCTCTCTTGGCCTAATCGAATCCTAAAGGTCATACATTGTATTGATGCTGCACTAGAGTAAATGTGTACCATGAGCTTTAGAGGACATAAGCACTCAAACCACTACAGATGGGGAAGTGGGCCTCAGACCTAAGAAATGAGCTGCCCAGAATTATGCACTGTCTCACTATGCATAGTGCCGTCCAGTCCTCATTGCACTCGTCCAAACTCTGCAATCTCTTCAGACTTTGCTGAACCCTCAGCAAGGACTAAATGCTGGGGCAGATGCTAGCAAAATTCATGTCTCTGGCTCGACCTGTCGGATGTGATACCTGAGCTGAAGATTACAGTTCTAGTTTGCTTCAGTGTTGCTGTGATAAAACATTGACCAAAACCAACTTGAGGAGGAAAGAGTTTATTTGGCTTGTAGGTTACAGTCCATAACCAGGGGAAGCCAAGGCAGAAACTTGAAGTAGAAACCACAACCACAGAGGAACCTGCTTACAGGATTACTTCCTGTGGCTGGGTCAACTACCTCTCATATATACCCCATTGTTCCCAGTGGGCTGGGCCCTCCCATGTCAATCATTAATCAAGAAAATATCCTGCAAAGCTGGAGTGATAGCTCAGTGGTTAAGAACCTTTGGTATTCTTTAAGCACCCACGTGATGGTTCACAACCTTCTAGAACTCCAGTTCTGACACCCAGTTCTGGTCTCCTTGGGCACCAGGCATACATGTAGTACACAGACATACAGGCTTTTGTATAAACATAAAATACATGGAAGGAAGGAAGGAAGGAAGGAAGGAAGGAAGGAAGGAAGGAAGGAAGGAAGGAAAGGAAGGAAGGAAGGAAGGAAGGAGGAAAGGAAGGAAGGAAGGAAGGAAGGAAGGAAGGAAGGAAGGAAGGAAGGAGGAAAGGAAGGAAGGAAGGAAGGAAGGAAGGAAGGAAGGAAGGAAGGAAGAAAGAAATCCTTTACAAACATACAAGCCATACATGCCCACAGGCCAATTTGATGGAGGCAATTACTCAGTTGAAGTTCTTTCTTCCCTGAACAACCTAAAACTAACTATGGCAACTGTACACTACAGAAGAAAGAGGCCTGTCACTGTTGTCCCAGGACCAAGTGCCCTTAACAACAACAAATATTTTTAGAATAAAATGAATGAGTACCTGGGAACTCTAGGGGGTTGGGGGGTCTGGTTGGTTGATATTGTTGTTCTTCCTATGGGGTTGCAGACCCCTTCAGCTCCTTCAGTCCTTCCCCTAACTCCTCCATTTGGGTCCCATGCTCAGTCCAATAGTTGGCTGCGAGCATCAGCCTCTGTATCGGTAAGGCTCTGGCAAAGCCTCTCAGGAGACAGCTATATCAGGCTCCTGTCAGCAAGCACTTCTTGGCATCAGCAATAGTGACCAGGTTTGGTGGCTGCATATGGGATGAATCTTGCACCAACCAAAGAATACACATGGAGGAACCCATGGCTCCAGCTGCGTATGTAGCAGAGAATGGCCTTATCTGGCATCGATGAGAGAAGAGGCCCTTGGTCCTGTGAAGGCATAGGGGAATGCTAGAGTAGTGAGGTGGGAGTGGGTGGGTGGGTGGGGAGGCACCCTCATAGAAGCAGGGGGGAGGAGGAGTGGGATAGGGTATTTGCAGAGAGGAAACCAGGAAGGGAGATAACATTTGAAACATAAATAATAAAATAACCAATAAAAAATTTTAAAAACATGAATGAGTACAAGTCCATTGATGACAGGCTGAATAGGATTAAGGTGGGTGAAGGGTACAGTGACAAAGTGCTAGAGAGGGAGCTATGCACCAGAGTTCTGTTATCTGAGGTGACCTGGACACAGCTCTTCAATGTAAAACCAGGACAAGCAAACTCCATACCTCTGGCTCTTACAACCTTTCTCCCTCCTCTTCCATGCTGCTCTGGAAGCCGTAGGTTGAGAAGTTGTGCTGTAGATATGTCCATTAGGAATGGTCCCCACATCTATCCATTTTGACTGCTTGTGATTTTCTGTAATGCTCTCTATCTGTTGCAGGGAGGGTTCCGTAATGCAGAGTGAGGACTGCACGTATCTGTGTGCCTAAGAACAAATATTTAGAATGCAGTTAGGGATTGTGCTAGTTTGGGAAAGGAGCAGTTGCTGCTTTCCTGTGAGATCTATTACGTCACTAGTGCCAAGTTTTTAGCACCAGGCATGATTTCCCTCGTATGTATGTGTGTATACGAAGGAAAGAAACTGCTGTTTCTCACTGATAGTCCTTCTCTCAACCTCTCAAGGTCATAGAAACTTAGAGGATGACCTTGGTACACAGCGCTTTAGATAGAAGGCTACATTTTTCAGCCACTATGCAACTACAAAACAAAGTTCTAGCCAATAGGATGTGACAAAGTGACAGGTATGAAGCCATTTCACTATGTCCACTTGTTCCATATATATACAATTTTCATAACATTTTTATAAACTACTCACTTTTGTTAGAATTTTTTAAAAGCACAAGCCAGTTTTTGTGGCAATTTCATTAATATTTAATTATATATGACACTGAATTTAACTAATAATAACAGATGCAGGCCAGCTAGATGGCTCAGTAAGTAAAGGCATTTTGCTGCCACACCTAAGGATCTGAGTTTTATCCCCAGGACCCACGTGGTGGAAGGAGAGAACTGACTCTAACAAACTGTTCTCTGACCTGTACACACTCACACACATATTCATACACACATGAAAAAAAAAAAAGTCACAACTCTAACCAGAATAAACAGTGCAGTACCAAGTAAATCTAACCATCTCTCCCTGTCTCTTTCTCTTTTTTATTCTTTTTTCTTCTTTTCCTGCAGTAGTACTGCAGAATTGATTCCAAACCTTTGGGCAGTGTTCCACTTTATACTACATCTGCAGTCACTTTTTTCAAGCAAAGACTAATATCTAACTAGGATCTTAATTCGTTGGAGAAAATATCTATACAAGAGTTACAAGACAGCTACACGCTCTCTGCTCCCCTGTGGATGTCTGTCAGGATGTCTTAGAGAGGAGCCTGGGCCTCAGTTTACCTGGTAAAGCAATGTTAACTTTCCCAGAAAGGTGTAACCCAGTGTTTCCTTCCTCCAAACAAGACACCAACAACAGAAGAACCCAGAAGAACCAAAGAAACTTATTCCCCAATGGGGATGCAAACACATGTACTGAGCAGGAATTCTCTAAATCTTTGTGGACTGAATGAACATATCATTATCCCGCTAGATGTGTATGCCTGGTTGCCCTTGAGAGTAACTATGCTGAGTTACAGCAATTTTATTATGGACTTCACTGTATCCACATAAAATTGAAAGGCCTCGGGGAATGGGTTGAATCATAATGTTACATTCTTAAGAACCAGTACATACACAGATGTTTGCTAATCATATGAATGAATGGCAAATGAATGTGTGAATGAATGAATGAATGCAATCTATAGAATATTTTATAGTAAAAAAATGTTATTTGTCTATCCCCTGACCTTTGTAAATTAGCAAGAGCAGTACTTACCCAACTACATAGATGAAAAAGCAACTCCAGAAAGGCCAAAGTAAGTGCTGAGATTAATGTGTTTTCACTCAACCTCAAGCCCCCTTCCCAGGAAGAAATACAATGAGCAGGCATCGCTTACAGAGATGTGCAAGAGAGGGTCAGCCACCTAGAGCCTCCCTGGCTCAGTAGATGAGAATATCAACCTGCAGAGCTAGTTAGGAGCAGAGCCAGGCCTTAGCCCAGGCTCCCCACAGTCTAGCACACTGTACTGCTTAGTACACACAGCCTCTTATACCTACATGGATATTAATCCAGCTGCCTGGATACAAATACTGGAGTCAGACATGTCTGGTTCAAATCAAGTATTTGGCAGACATGTAAATCCAACTCATTTAATAAGCTGGTACCTTCCTATCCACTGGGGAAAATGTGAGTGATGGCCCCTTATACCTAATCAAAGAGGAGGAGGAGAAGGAAGAGAAAGATGAGGAGGGAGAGGAGGAAGAGGAGGGAGAGGAGGGAGAGGGAGAGGAGGAAGAGGAGGGAGAGGAGGAAGGGGAGGAAGAGGAAGGAGAGGAGGGAGAAAAGGAAGGGGAGAGAGAGGAGGAAGGGGAGGAAGAGGAGGGAGAGGAGGAAGAGGAGGGAGAGGAGGAAGAGGAGGGAGAGGAGGAAGAGGAGGGAGAAAAGAAAGGGGAGGGAGAGGAGGAAGAGGAGGAAGGGGAGGAAGGGGAGGAGGAAAAGAGATAATGTATCTAAAATTCTTTTTATTTTAGTTTTTTAACTCATTCACTTTATATCCTGCTCACTGCCCCCACTTCTGGTCACCCCCTCCCACAATCCTTCCCCCATTTTCATCCCCTTCTCCTCTGGGGGGTGGCTCCCTTGGGTATCCCCCCACTTTGGCACATCAAGTCTCTGTAAGGCTAGGCACATACTCTTCCACTGAGGCCAGACAAGGCAGCAGCCTAGCTAGAAGAATATATACCATGGACAGGCAACACCTTTGGGGATAGCCACCCCCACCTCCATTCTAGTTGTTCAGGACACCATGAAGACCAAGCTTCACATCTGCTACATATGTGCAAAGAGACCTAGATCCAGCCTGTGTATGTTCTTTGGTTGGTGGTTCAGTCTCTGAGAGCCCTAAGAGTCCAGGTTAGTTGACTCTATTGGTCTTCTTTTTTCTTTTATTTTTGTATCTAAAATTCTTAATAGTTCTGATTATCTGTCCAATGTGCACTTAGTCCAAGATAAGTCGGAACCATTAAGATGCTTAAAAATTCCTTACTCCTTTCACAAAGGTAACCCAGGCCAGGAGTGAAGATGATTTTCTAAAGTTACAGAGTGCACCTTTATTCTGAGCTGATTTGTGGGATATAATCTTTATTCTGAGCTGGTTATTGGTATCATCTATATGCTGAGCTGGTTATTGGTATCATCTATATGACAGCATACCCAGGTACCAGCTCTCTCGTCAGCAATGCACACAGTGCTGTGTTCCAGCTGGCAATTCCAGGGATGCCTTCAAGATTGAATCAAGAAGGTCATCAGGCTTTGCAGTGAGTTCCTTTACCCTCCAAGCCACTGCACCAGAGAGTTAGTTCATAACTTCCACCTGCTTTTTACTTTGCTTTTTACTGAGGGAGAGGACTGGAGCGTACATCCGAGTTTCTCTAAAAATGGTGAGCACTTGGTCTCTGTAGAGTTCATTGTGTTTCCTTAGCACCGTGCTGATTGCATTTACCCGAGCCACTCGCTCCTCTTCCAGTTGAGCAACACATACTCTGAAAAGCTTCTACTGTGGGAAAGCACAGATGGGGAAATGGGTAAAGAGGAGCTCCCTAGGGAAAGCAAGCTTGAATGCCAACCACTGAAATCCCTTCTGTGCAAATCCCAGAAGTATAGCACTGGGGAAGGCTGAGATCAAGCCAGGTAGAAACTAATCTCAATAGCTGCATGAACATCTTTTAACAGATGGGACTTGTGGTGCCAGGAGCAATGAGGGTCATCTGAAGTGGCTTCTCCTAAAGAGTTGGAGCTGAGCCTGATGGGTATTTTAGGCAACACTGTAATTATAATGATGGTTGCTATTATATGCAGGTGTTCCACAGTCCTTATTTCTGAGTCCCACAACGACTCTGTAATAAAGGTACTGTGATTATTCCACATGCAATGGATGTGAAACCAAGGCTTGGAGAAATTAAAGGTATTTAAAATTACGTTGCCTGAGGACCGACAGCTGGAAATTGCTAAGTGCCAGACTGCAAACTGGAAATTCCGAGGGCTGTGGGCTCTTTCTACTTACCTCATGACAGCTCTTTCTTATTTGTTTGTTTGCTTATTTGATTGTTTATTTATTCACTTTACAACTTGATCACAGCCCTCCTCCCAGTCCCACCCTCACAAACACCACCCTCTCCATTACCTCAAAGAAAAGGAAGCCCTCCATGTGTCCCACCCTGCCATGGCACAACAAATCACTGCAGGTCTGGCACATCCTCTCCCACTGAGACCAGAAAAGGCAGTAGAGCTCGGGGAAGATGATCCAATGGCAGGCAACAGAGTCAGAGACAGGCCTGGCTCCAATTGTTAGGGGACCCACATGAAGACCAAGCTGCACATAAATGTATAGGGGGCCTAGGTTCAGGCCATGCCCACTCTTTGTTTGGTGGTTCAGTTTCTGTGAGCCCTCATGGGTCCAGGTTAGTTTACTCTGTAGGGCTTCTTGTGATGCCCTTGACCCCTCTGGCTTCCTCTATTCTTCCCCTAACTCTTCCACAAGGCTTACTTGTTTCAAGGTCTTTGCATGAGCACATGTGTTAGGAGCTTTGCTCAAGACTTTTTCTACTGCTACTCCTCCCACACCTCATGCCTCTCTTTTTATTCCAGGTTTGTCCCTTTTAGTTTTGAAACTCTATCAACACATTCTTTTAACTATTTGAAATATGAAAGACATGTTTTCCTCCAGCCCAAAAGTCTCCCTAAGATGTACAATATCTTGGTAGAGAAACCCCAACACAACACACTTTAATCCTTGGTTAGAAGGAACCTTATAGGCAGAGCCAAAAAGGCATATATAAGGGATGATCACTCAGTGTCTTAAACCTGATCATATTCCCATAAATGTGCGGGATAAACCTGAGACTCGGTGGAAGGAACTGACATTGGCATGACTCAAGGGAGCTGCCCCCATAAGCACTGCAGATATCTTTTTTTAATATACCCCATGATCTTTCTCAGAACACTGTACATTCTGGAAAAGAAGCATCTGAATTGACTCTAGAGAATTTGGAAACACTACACCTGCTAGTCACTTGTGTTTTCTTTTTATTTTTTTAATTAATTAATTTGTTTATTTACTTAACATCTCAATTGCAGCTTCCCCTCCCTCAAAACACAAATCCCTCCAGCTAGTATAGAAGGTTGAAGATTTAAGAAAAAAAATTAGAAGGGTACCACTAAAATAGAAAAGAGGGATTTAAGAAAAGTGGGAATGTTCAGAGAAAAAACACAATTTGGAAGTTGGTTTTATTTTGTAATCACAATGATTCCATGGAAAGTATTTGGAAGATACTTTCAATGTTCCCAATGCGTTTTTGTTGGGTTTGTGTGTGGCATATATAAACTGGAACTACAAAACAAAAGATGGGCAGCTTACATAAACTGCAATTTAAAAGCATATAAGGGAGAAAATAAAATTGCCAAGTTATAAAAGTTAATAAGAGAGTTTTAAAAACTGTAAGACTTTTTAAAAGGATAGAAATTTTAAAAAGGAAAAGGACTGGCAAGATAGTCAGTGGATAAAGGCACTTGCCTTTAAGCCTGGTAACCAGAGTTCTATCCCCCAAGACCTGCAAGGCAGAAGAGAATAGATGCTGCAAATTGTCCTCTGACATCTACATGCACACACTGTCACATACCTACAAACATGTGACAGAGGACAACTTGAAGTTCTTGGTTCCACCATTTATAGAACTTTTCCTACAACTTCTCCCTCTGATTTTTAAAAAGAATTATTTATTTACTATTTATATATGCATGTGTGTGCCTGCATGAGTTTATATACATATTTATTTATGGATAGTATTCCATTGTCTGGCCACAGTATTTTTTTTTTCTTTTAGCCAACTTTATGTTGATAAATCCTTAAATTTTTCTAAGTCTCTTGCTTTCATAATTATGCAAAAAAAACCCAAACTTATGCAAATTAAAACAGAATAGTGTGTCAATTCTGTTTGTGAATATTTTAAACTCTAATTTTCATTACCATAATATTCATTTCTAATTTAATTACACTGAAATTAAAATGAGGAGGGGGATCCACAGGCCACTGACTAGTCCCAAATTTGATGAGGCTTTGTTACTTTCATTTGATCAGTTGTTTTTTATTCATTTTTTAAAGACATATTTATTTCTATTTAATGTGCATGGAGGTTTGCCTAGATGCATGTCTCTTCACGACATCCATGTAACAGCTGCAGAGGCCAAAAGAGGATCCTCAGACACTGGAGTCACAGACAGTTGTTAGCTGCCCATGTACATTCCAGGAACAGAATCTGGGTCCTCTACTACAAGTACAGCAAATGCTTTTAACCATCTCACAAGCCTCATGATTAATTTGTAAGTAATCCTTGGGTATTTTATTTAAATATACCTTTTGTGTTTTATTTATTATTTCTTTTTTATTATTTTGTACTATAATGTATTGTTTAATATTATTATGTATTATTTTATTATTTCTCCTAACCAATTAGAACTTCAGGAAGACGGAAAATTGCAGGCTTTGGGCTGCCGAGATAGCTCAGAGGGGAAAGGTACTTGCTGCCTTCCTGATGGTCCAACTTTAATCCCTGCAATACACATGATGGAAGGAAAGAACTAACCCATGCAAGTTGTCCTCTGATGTCCACATGTGTGTGCACGCCATGCATAAATGCACACACACACAAGAATAAAGAAATATATTTAAAAAGCATTGCTTTAGAGGGTCAAACCTATCTCCCTTCCTGTTTTTACAGTTTCATTTAGATAATCCTCTTCGTTCCATAATCTTACTCTTCATCATTAAGGAAAAAATTATCATCCTTTTATGATTATAGTTTAAATTTTTCATCCTTTCCTAACTTTATACCTATTTAATCCATGTTTCTAATGGTGGTATGAAAATACAACTCTTACTATAATTGTCGATCTACCTCTTACTTCTGCCCAATGCTGGTTTGTTTTTGGCTATTGATGTCCAGGACTTACTGCCATCCAACCCCCACTTGTATTTGAGACTGTGTTAGACATTAACATCATTCCTGCTGGCCCCAGTTTCCAGGAGACAAATTTGAAATTTGTCTCAAGCCTTTAGATTGTCTTTTGACACGAAGAACAAGTCATGACAGCTGTCAGGGAAAGATACAACATTGCCACACTATGAAGGCAGGCTGCCCCTTCCACTCTGCAAGTCCAGCTTCTCTCTGACCCCAGTAAAATTCTCCTGACTCTCCTCAAAAAAAGAAAAAGATAGATGGAAATGAGAGAGAGACAGAGAGAGACAGAGAGAGACACACACAGAGAGAGAGAGAGACAGAGAGAGAGGCAGAGACAGAGAGAAAGCACTGCTAGTTGGAAGAAGCATGGGGTTATGAAGAAAGGACTAAGGCCAATATATATCAGGATGTTCCATGCAGCAGAGCAAGAATATTTGGAAAGACATCAGCAGGGTGACTTATTGGACACTAATTTGCCAGTTAGAGAGACTGACCACAGCCTGCATAACACTGAACTTTCTGAGATGCAAGAGACAAGCAGGCATTAGGAAACATGGCCTGACCCTCCACAGATGTTATTGCCAACTGAGGACAACAGTGATGACCCATATGACACTGTGGGCATGACAGGTACCTTAACTAGCACTACCTAAGCGGGAAGGCAATGCAGAGTTGAGCCCAACACAAACAGGCTCAAATAGAAACATCATTACAGATGAGTTAAACACATGTGTACATCAGAAACTGTGCCAGACACTTACCTAGTTCATCTACCAAAGTCCCCATGGGGACTAATGGCTTACCAAAGTCCCCATTCCCAGTGAGTAAATAGCAGCTGTCCAGATGGCAACTGAGTTCCATGAGGATATCTAGCTGGTCAAACTGGTCCTCCTCTGTATCGTGTGCAATCTTCTCAGACCTAAAAGGACAATCACATTGGGCCACAGAGATGCACGAAGCAAAGCAGGGTGGCAAAATCACCCTGGGAAAGGTGCAGGGAGAAGGCCGCCTGCACTTGTTGCGTAATTTATTAATATGAATCAGGAACCTGAATGTGTCCCAATGTTAGAGAAGGCAAATTAAAGCTACCCAGAGAGTTCATCTCACCACAACAACAAATGGTGGTTCAGATATATGGAGAATCCCCACACCAAAAGTAGACCTATCACATGGCCCAGTTGTGCTACATCTCGGTATCTGTCTGAAGGATTCTAAGTCAACATGTTAAAGATAGTTGTATATCAATGTTAATTGCAGCACTGTTCCAAATAGCTGAGTTTTGGAACCAACCTAGATGCCCAAAAGTAAAGGAACGGATACAATGGCATTTTTTTCAGCCATAAAAAAACAAGGTTTTGTCATTTGAATGAAAATGAAGACAATCATATTAATAAAGCTCATCTCAGCAACAAATATCACATGTTTTCTCTCACATGTGGTTCCTAGAACCTATATAGATACATAAAATCTCATGTGTACCTATGAAATGAAATTAGAAGCAAAACTATCTAGGGTATAAACAAAGGGAAGTCATAAGAGATGGAAGAGAAAGGGAAGGTAGAAGCAAGCAGAATGAGTATGTTTGAGGGACAGTATATACTTGTCTGAAATGTCCTTATTCAACAGGTACAATAAACACATACAATAAAAATTGGAAAAAATCCTCCCAAACGAACATGCTTAATACTGCTGGTTGGAATATAAAATGTTACTGTCACATCAGAAAGCAGTTTAGTTGTTTCTCAGAAAGTCAAGCATGGACTTACCATATGACCTAGAAATTGTGTCCTCAAGTGCACATTCAAGAGAAAGGAAAGCTCATATGCACACAAAGGTTTACATGTGAAGGCATGTGTGATGGTGCTTGCCTATAATACCAGTATTCCAGAAGATAGGGCAAAAGGATCACCAGTTTGCAGTAAATCTATAATACATAGTAAATTCAAGGCTATCTTGGGCTATATAACAAGATTCTATTCCAAAAACCCTAAGCAGAACTGGCAAGATCCTTCAGTAAGCAGGGGTGCTGAAGTTAAGTTCTCAGATCCCACAAGGTAACAGAAGAGAATGTGCACCTGAGGCTTGACCTTTGACCTCCACACATGCATGCATATGCCTGTTCAAATTCAACATGCGATACTCATACACACACACTTACTATTTATTTATTTAAAAACTGAACAGCATCCTTTTTTTCTTTTTTCTTTTTTTTTCTTTTTTTTATTAGATATTTTATTTACACTTCAGATGGCATCCTCTTTCCCCATTCCCCACCCCCACCCCCCCTTAGGAAACCCCTATCCCATGCCCCCTTTTCCTTTTTGCATTTATACATTTTTTAAAAATAATGTTAATCATAGGCTTTATAAGTTTGGAATTGTTCAATCAGAGGTGTAACCCACTGACCAACCTAGATATAACAACTATCTTTGACTGGTGGAGATACTTGAACCTCTGCCTCCCTGTCTCCCCCCTCTTTCTCTCTTTCTTCACCTAGCTTCTCCTCTCTTTCTTCTTCTCCTCTTCTTACTCCTTTTCTTCCTCTCAGTACTCCTCCTACCTTAGCTCCTCCTACACATCGCCCTTCCTGTTAAAATGAAACTTTTCTCTCAAAATACAATTAGAACATAATTATGCCAATTTGTACCAGTGAGGTACAGGATAGTCCTAATACCCAGTCCATCCTTTGAACAGCATCCTTTATAATAGCAAAGGCAGAAAGAAGCAGTCCAAATGGCAATCAGTTGATGAAGAGATAAGTGAAATGCAGAATGTCTACCCATTTGAATAATAATAATAATCCCTAAAGTAATGATGTCATTGGTCAAACTCTACTTTCCAATCAGTTTTGCTGTAAACTGAAGGCTGATCTAAAAAATAAAGTTGATTACAGAGTAAGTTCCAAGATAGCCAGGGCTATACATAAAATCCCTGTCTCAAAAAGGCAAACAAACAAATAAGTTCAAGGTATTTTGGCACAGTCTGGGAAGTGCAGCAGTCTTCCCTCATTGAAGAAGCTTCTTCTTACAACAGATGGAGACTACTACAGACATCTGTAACTGGTTAAAAGGCACAGACTAAATGTTAGTGTGATGGTACCCAATCCCAATTGGTACACCTGCAAAAGGACCCCTATACCTAAGGCACAAGGATTACCAAGGAAGAGAAGAGAGATAAAAAGAGCCAGAGGACCAGAATGCCTGTTGCTAGATATTGTCCCCTAGTCATGAGAAGGAAAAGCCACCCATGAACTCTCAACAATGGTATGATAGTACCAGTTGACATACCATTATGGATGGGAGAATTTCCTCAAGGTCCTATCCTTCAATAGAGAGTGACAAGTCGTCAATGGCTACTGAGACAGAGGCAGAACCAGTTCCCTCCAAAGTTGAGCTCGGCATGACATATTTTGTTCAATCTCAAATGGTGAGCCCTGGGCATATGCACATACAGCCAAAGCTCAATGGATTTAGTAGGTTGATATAGATGTGTGTGTGTGCATACATATTTATGTATGTAGATAACAGTAATAATTAAAGAAGAAGAGGGTCATGAATTTGAAGGAAGGGGGTACATGAGAGGAACAGGAGTCAGAAGTAGGTGGGGGATGTGGCAGTGACGTAGTTTCAGTACTCATGTATGAGGTTCTAAAAATATTAAAAATAGTTTTCAAAATAAAATAGAAATGTTTATTATAATTGAGAGAGGAGAAATGATGGATGGAGAGAGAAGAATAAAATGTTAACACGTCATTTGTCATTGTCCTAGTCAATACAGGCTACAATACCAAAAACACTGTAGACTGGGTGGCTTACTCGACAGAGATTACTTCTCTTTATTTGGGGAAGTGGGAGATTGAGAATCCAACTGATGTGGCTCCTGGCTAGCAGATGCCTCTCCTTCTCGTATCTTCATCTAGTAAAGAGGGGAAGCTCAGGGCTGGAAAGACTACTCAGTGGTTAAGAGCTCTGCCTACTCTTCCAGAAGACCTAAGTTCGATTCTCAGCATCCATGTGGCAGCTCAAAACCACATAGAACTCAAGTTCCAACAAATTCACCACCCTTTTCTGGACTCCTTGGGCATCATCCATTCATGTGGTACACAAGAATATACAGGCAAATACCCATACCCACAAAGTAAAAAATTATTTTTAAAGGAGGGTAAGCCCTAGTGCCTGCTTCTCTTAATTCCATAATGGGATGACTACTATCATAACCTGATCAAAACATATTTTTCCACCAGAAGGTCCCAGTCCCTAACATAATCACACCGAGAAGCTAGGCTTCAACACTGGAGATTGTGGAGGATGGCAGTAGGATAGATGTATTCCATAAATTACTACTGTCCCAATTGAAATACCAGCTACAATTTGACTGGACCTTGCCAACACTGCACTAAGAAAAAAGTACCATATATAGAAGACTACACAGTAAGTGATTCCATTTCTATGAGCCGTCTAAAATAGGCAAGTCCACTGAGGAAGACTGCAAAGAGTGATCGTTTTTTAAAAATCAACTTTTTTGTTGTTTCCTTTTTTTATAATTTATTTTTATTGGATATTATATTTACATTTCAGATTTTATCCCGTAACCCTCCTTCCCCCCACCACCACCACTCAGGGACCTCCTATCCCATCCCACCTCCTCATGCTTCTATGAGGATGTACCCCCACCTACCCCCCAACTCCCATCTCCCCACTCTCGAATTCCCCCACACTCAGTATTCATCTTTCATGGGACCAAGAATCTCCTCTCCCCGACAAGGCCATTCTCCCCTACATATACAGCTGGAGTCATGGGTCCCTCCCTATGTGCTCCCAGGCTGGTGGTTTAGACCTTGGGGAGCTCTGGTTGGTTGGTATTGTTGCTCTCCTCATAGGGCCACTAACCCTTTCTGCTCCTTCAGTCTTCTCTCTAAATTCTCCATTGGGAAACAGCCGTTAAAGGCTAAGGTCACAAATAAATAATCAACTTTTTATCAAAACTTTTTGGTTTTTTTGGCTAAACAGATGGGTCAGCAGTTAAGAACATTGGCTGCTCTTACAGAAGACCAGGTTCAATTCTCAGTACCCACAAAGCAGCTCACAACTCTCTGTAACTCTTCTTCTGATACCCTCCTACAGACGTACATGCAGGCCAAGGACCATTTAATGTCCATTTAAAAAGTTATTTTTTAAAAGTTTTTTCATTCCCCCCTTATATAGTGGATGAGGCACACATGCCATACTGCATGTGCAGAGGTCAGAAGACAACTCTGTGGAGATGATTCTCTTCTTCCACCTTACGTGGGTCCTGGGGATGGGACTAAGGTTAGTCAGGCCTGTGGAACCAGCACCTTTACCCTAGTCTACACAGACTCATTGTTGTTGTCCTCAACAATCTCAAAGCTCATAAGATGGCAACATATAACACAGTCTCAAGGTTATATGCACACAAAATAATAATAAATAAATAGAATATTTTTTTAAAAAAATTAGTTATCCCTCAAGCTAAAAAATAGAACAGTGTCTATGGCTTTTTACCACAATAAAATATTATAATTCTTATATTTTTAAAGATGCTACTCTGAAAATATGCCCAAGAAGATGAGTTTTAATTGCAAATTTAAGATAATAAGGGGAAAGGAGAAATTGTGTTTCTCATCATAGGCAATAGATAAACTCTTACTCATCCATATCTTGGAATATTAAGCAATAATACATGAATGATTATTCATTGCAGCTTTATTCATAATAGCCTAATTTAGAAATAATCAAGTCAATCAACTTATTTAAAAACAACAATAAAAATACGGTATATCTAAACACTGCCCCCACTTACCCCCCCACCCCCCCCCCCACACACACACACCAATCCTCATCGTATCTCCACCCATGGGGAAGTACTTTGAGGAACCTCTGACAATAGATATACTGATCCTCATGCATGCCTAAATTTATTTATTTTCTCCTTCATGAAAAAAGCCATCTCTCAGCCTTGCTTCAACCCTGAAGGAGCACACACTGACTGCTCTGTACTCCAGAGAATAGGCCGAGAGGAAGCCCATGCAGGAGTGGGACCATTGGAGCATAGGGTTCTGGAGTTCTGGGTTTCCATGGGTCTAGAGGGCCGTTCACCTGTGTGGAGGTCATTGACAGAGAAAAGCAAAAATGAGAGTTTCAAAACTGTGGAACACAGCAGACCCGGGGAGCTCAAAGCTATAGGTGGTGCCAGATTTAATTAGCCATAGCCCATTGCTGACAGGATCTTGCAATCTCAGCAGTACGACTTGGACTCTCAGCATTTTGTCACTGTGCAAACCAGTGAACTTAGTGTGGTCTCTCTGAGTGGCTGATTTTATAAGCTGGCTTAGGAGGCATAACAGCAAAGATGGGCATTAACAGCTGCTTGATAATGCTTCCAGTTGTGCTTCATTAAAGACCCCTGAGGAGAATTCTGAAAGCCAGGTCCCATGTGACTGTTGGTGGTTAGAGCAGTTTTATTTCTGGAAGTAGCTGTGTCATTTCTGCTGCTACTCAAGTCAAGCCTTTCACCCTCTCTCCCTCCCTAGGTAAAGGTAACTGAGGCTGACTTTCTATGGAACACTGTTCCTCTCTCAGCTCCTTGCTTTCTGTGAGCTCTCTTATTTACTGAATGTCTTTTGGATCAGAAGCTTCCCTTCAGCAAACACCAATCATGAAATTGTGAATTAAAAGTAGCCATAGTTGGCTATTTTCACCATCAATGCACTGCTCAGCCCAAGTCCCGAACAATGTGGGGAAACCCCGTACCGGATCCCTCTCTCAGACAAACACATTTGCAAAGTCAATGATAAAAAAGCAGAGCGGTGTCATTATGGGATTATAAAGATCATGATACATTATTGTATCTCCCCAAATTCTCTTTACCTCCCAAACTTACAATGCATAGAACATCACTTCTTTGATGTTATGTGTTTTTTGGTACTGATATCTATAGCAACCCTTCCTTCACTTGTTATACTACATTTTATAAGGCTGTTTTGTTTTATTTCTTCTTTTGTGCCTTTTCTGGTTTTAAAATCAGACATTAATGTATTAAGTGGTCTCCTTCTGTACTAGTTGCTTTTCTGTTGTTGTGATAAAACAACGTAACCAAGGTAACTTAGAGAAGAGTTTATTTCAGCTTATGGTTCCAGAGGGCAAGTATCCCTAATGACAGCATGACAGCAAACATCAGGCTTGGCCCTGGAAGCAGAAAACTGAAAGTTTACAAGCACAAAGCAAGAGAGAGGAAGAGGGAGGGAGGGAGGGAGGAAGAGAGAAAGAGAGAGAGAGAGAGAGAGAGAGAGAGAACTTTAAACTCTCAAAGCACTCCCCTCCTAGTGGCATACTTTTTCCAATCCACCCCCTAAATCTCCCCAAACAGCATCACCAACTGGGGACCAAGTGTTTAAATACCCAAGACTATGGGGGACATTTCTCACTCAAACCACCATATCTACATTATAAAACGTAATGTTATAGAATCAAACAATGGGACTACATGTCTGCATGCAATCCCAGCAATTATAAACCTAAGAAAAGAGGATTATGAGTTCAGTGTTAACCTAAGATATATAACAAATTTTGTGCCAGCCCAGACTACATAAGCAGATTCTGTCTCAAAAGACAAAAAGGCAAATGAATGAATGAATGAATGAATGAATGATAAAATAAATTTTAATGCTATGAATTTCATATTATTAATTTATTTAAACATCAAAATATAATTTTGTAGTCTTCTGTTTCTTGTACCTCACTTATTTTCTAAGTTCAATTTAAGCACCACTTTTTGGAGGTCTTTTACAAGCGGGTCTATGGCTGTTAAATGTTCCCAGCCTTTGAGTATTTTCTGTCAGTCTCCAATGGAAATTTGACTATAAGCATAATTCTTTGAGCACTTAAAGATATTTATCCCCATCTCCTGGTCTTCACTGTTTTACTATTAGAAATCTATGGAAAACTTGTTTTTCTTCCAGTTGTACCTTACATAAACCTAGATTTTTTTCTTTCTGTTTTTCTTTCTTTCTCTCACACTTTCTCTGTCATCTTTTAAGCTTTTCTGTAGCCCAAGCAAGCTTCAGATTTTCCATGTTGGCCATGAATGACCTTGAATTCTTGATCCTCTCACCTTTACCTCCCAACTTCTTGAATTATAGGCATGTGTCACCACACCAGACCCTTGAGCCTAGTTGTAGGAAGCAGAACAAGCCTTCAAAGGCTTTGTCACATCTCTGACCCCTTCCTCCAATGTTCTTTCTGCTTCCTGAGCCTTGTGATATGGGACCTATTCTCTACAAAATGCCCCTTATCATGATATTCTGCCTCACTATGATGTGTTTATTGAAAGATAAAGAAAGAGGGGATGTGTTTTGGCAGATCCCCTTATGTGTTTTGTTACAGCACCAGAAAGTTAATGCAAACATTTAAACACATGGATGGACCATTAAGCTATGACAATTAAAATTGTCAGCACAAAGAAAGCAGTGGAGTCCTTGAGACTGAATCATTTCCCCAAACTCACAGCTGAAAAAGTTGTGTCCGGTATTTTAAATGATCTGGGTGCACAGACACTGCAATGTGTTTCTTTAGGTGTTTCACAGGTAACAGTGTGTGTCTATACTATAGGTGACCACATGATATACAGAACCATTTAGATCAAAACTTGTTATTGTTGACTTTATTCCTAATTACATAAAGAAGTTCAGTCTTAAATGACCTTGTATAAATAAATGAATTAAGAAAGAGGCTTTACTTTAGCCATGAACATCAACTTTTGTCCCCTTGAGACTCGGTTTAGAGCACAGTAACATTACAACATCCAGACAGTCTATGACTCAAGAGCAATGTATCAATAGCATCATTTTACTTTTCATTGTCATGAGAATTACTTGGAGCCAGTGATGAGAGAAGCCCCAGGGGAAAGCACATTGCAAATGTCCTCCCTAATTACTGACAGTGAATTTTATTAGCACTTTTCTAGTGATAATGCAGAATCCTAAGCATTTTAATGGAAAGTCATTTTGAGTTCTTCGTGCCATCTGTTTCTGGTACATTTCATTCCTGGGCCTTTGTGTCAAAAGGTTGGGGCTTCAGTGAAAAGTGTTATCATCAGAATGGAAGTCAAGAGTGAGAACTGAACACAGACACAGGTGAACTGGAAATGAAAAGGGAAGCAGGAAACCACTAATTAGATTTTCGAACTAAATGTCCTCTAAATAGCATATTAATGTAGGACTTCACTGTGTGGTGATTCAGTTACTCTGATTCTAAGGATGAGTTGCTGAGTGTGTCCCTGGAGGCTCAATCGTACAGACTATCTTACAGCAATGTTGTATTGAAATGTAACAATAGTCTTTCCTGTTTATAGAAGTTGGAAGCAGCTCCTTCTAAATTACCATTTTAGGCTTTCTTTGGGGACTGTGTCAAAAATAGCTAGGACTTATCCTGAGTCTAGACAAGCAAATCTGTATTAATTAAACACAACTCCTTGTGTTAGTGTGACAACTCATTAAGAGGCCCCAGCATCCAACAGTCCTCAGTGAACTTGCAGTTGCCCAGCGTTAACAACAGGCCACTGGAAGCAATTTTGAAAATTGTGCTTTTCAGGAGAGCTGTGACCGTTATGTCATATCAGTAGAGGGGTCAGGAAGGCTCAGAGGACCCCATGAGGGTGGGCATTGTGGAAGAGAGAAGAAAGTCATGAAGAGTGAGGGAGTTTCTGAGAGCTCCCAGGGGTCCAGGTTAGTTGACTCTGTTGGTCTTCCTGTGGGGTTCATATCCCCTTCAGGACTGCAATCTTTCCCCCAACTCTTCCATAAGTGTCCCGGACCTTAGTCCAATGTTTGGCTATGGGTGTCTGCATCTGTTTCAGTCCACTGCTGAGTAAAGCCTCTCAGAGGACCGATATGCTAGGCTCCTGTCATGCCTGTCGTTTGGGGTCTAGGTTACCTCACTCAGGATGATATTTTCTAGTTCCATTCATTTGCCTGAAAAAATTCATGATGTCCTTGTTTTAAATAACTGAATAGTACTCCATTGTATAGATGTGCCACATTTTCTATATCCATTCTTCAGTTGAGGGACATGTGGGTTGTTTCTCCTTTCATGCTTGTGGTAAAATCCTGCTTGTAAAAATATGTGAGAAAGAAACCAAATCAACCAGAGTTATTTTTAGGACTATTATGTTCTAGATATAAAGTGTTAAGCTCCTAAGCACTTATTAAGCGCTAAGTACTTAAGAAGGTGCTAGAGGGGCTCAGAAGAGTCAAAAGGGCACCCTGCACCCTGTTGGTACTAATGTAAATTAGCCCAGCCACCATGGAAATAAGTATGGAAAGTCTTCAAAAATATTAAAACTAGAACAACCAACTGGTCCTGCTGTTACACTGTTCCTGGGAATATCTACTCAAGGAATGGAAGTCAGAGTACAGTAGAGAGACACCTGCATGTTCACATTGTTGACAGAAGCATTTAAAACAGTTAAGCAGTAAAATTAACCTAGATGTCCACCACCAGATGAATGAATAGTGTAAATGTGGCCTGTACACACGACGGAATATAATTCCACTATAGACCAATGAAATTATGACCTTTGCAAGACAATGGACGGAACTAGAAAATCTCCATGTCAAACAAGATAAGCCAGCTACAGCAAGACAAATACTACATGTTTTCTCTCATATGCATATCTCATATCTCTGGATTTTTTTTTTTTAAAGAATGAATGAAAAGAAACTATTTTGGAAGAAGAAAAGGACCAGTATAGAAGAGGATGAACAGCAGAGGGTGATAAGGGAATGAATGATCAAAGTACACTATACACACACACACACACACGTATATATATATGAAAGTCATTATTTTTTTAAATCAATAAGTGCTAATAAAACATTTAAAATTCAAATAAATGTGATAGGAAACAGACATAGTTTTCGGATCTTAGTTCAGGGAGGTGACATGGAGTCTAGGGATTCAAGATTGGTTTCTCAAGTTACTCAGCTTAGTTAGGCTTATAGAGATGTGTCTCAACTTGACAGGCAATCATTGCTACGGGCCATAGAACAAAACGATGTGAAACAGACTGCTGGGAAAAAAAGACACTTTATGTGGGAGAGATACTGGACACCTGAGTGGAGGTTACAATGCTCAAAGGGAGACCAACTAACACAAACACTCCTTCAGCCTCACACTGTGCTCTCAGACAGCCTCGGGATGGATGAGACTCTCAATACATGCTCATTCCCTGCTTAGTGTCTCCACTTTGAAACCTCATGTACGCCTAGGTGTCCTTGAAATGACAGCACTCTAAACTTCTCTTTAACCTAATTACAGTTAGTGCAGTGCAATTAGGCTAAGAGCATCCTCTTTCTATTGTAATCAGGCTCTAGCCTAGAGGTGTAGAATTTTTTATTCACCCATCGTTTGCCTCTCAGTATCTATTTTTAGCCTATGTCTCTGAATCTTCTTTCAGAAAATGGAGCAGAGCTCTCAAATGACTCCTGTATTTTAATGCCTACTGGTTCTCTTTCTTAAAAAAAAAAAAAAAAAAAAAAAAAGTCATTTTCATTATGCTATCAGAGTAAACCCCCATGTGCACATACCAATGGATCTAAGAAAATGCACCAAGTGAACTAACAGCCGGGACTTTTTAACAAATATTCAGAATGAGACAGTGCCCTGGGGAGCTTCCCAAAACAGGCTCTTGTATGCCTGGGTGTTTCTGTGGAGGCAGCACCCTCTGCAGGAACTTCCTCTCATTTGCAGTTCTGGTCAGGTTAGTTTCATCTGGCTTTGAAGCAAAGGCTGCTTAACATTTGCTTGTCTTCCCTTTTGTTCCTTTAGTTGGTTGGGTTTTGTTAGTTTTGGTCATGTTTTGTTTTGTTTTGTTTTGTTTTGTTTTGTTTGTTTTGCACTGGGCTCTAAGGCACAAAATGAGCCCCTTTCCAGCTTGGGTCCCTGAAAGATTCTGCCTGCCTATAGATGCATACCTGCACTCTTGGTTCTTTTTTTAACTTATGAACATTTTGCTCATTTGCTATGCCTTGTTTTTTTTAAACACTACCACCTGCACAGATGACTCCCAATGCACAACAAACAATAGATTGTTTTCTACACTGTAGAATCTTTGCACACATTTTCCTAACTCAGGACTTAAGATGCCATCCTCCTAGAAAATATACCCAAAAGGCTTCTATAAGTATCCCTAGAGGATAAATCCTTTCTTCCTTGTCTGTGTTCTGAACCTAATTTATTTTTATGTTTTTTTATACTTGTGTGTGTGTGTGTGTGTGTGTGTGTGTGTGTGTGTAGACAATTTATAAGACTCTTTCCAGCATATGGGTCATCAGGATTGGCAGCAGGCACCTTTCCTCTATGAGCCATCTTACCAGCCCCTAGGCACCCTTTACAGTCAGTAGTTCCTCCTTATCACAGGTCTGCAGTTTCAGTTGACCAAGTTCAACCATAACCTGAAAACACGAAATGGAAATTTTCAGAAAAAAAAAAAGCCATTCACTAGTTTTAAACTGTGTGCTCTTTCAAATATTTCACTCTGCACCACTTTGTCTCACTCAGAAGTAGACCATCACTTTATCTAGGTCATTCACACTGAATTTACTACCTTGCCTTTCATTACTTAGTAGCTATCTTCGTCACAATGTGGTCTGTGAGGGTAGCACAGTGCTTATGTTCAGATAACCCAATCTTTCTTAGCCCACAGTGCAGGAATGATAATGCTCCTAGTTCAGTTCTGCTGATCTGATCTCATAGCATTTCCTTTTAGTGAAAAGGCAAAAGTCTAATAAAGCATTTTGAAAAACAGGGGTATTCGTATAATTTTTATTACACTCTAATTATTTTATTTGATTGCTATTAGTCTGTTACTATGTCTAATTTACATATTAAACATTATATAGTTTTATTATTGCTCCTGTTAACCTGTTACTATGCCTAACTCACATATTAAACATTATACAGATATGCACGATTAGAGTTTTGTACCATCCAGTTTCTGGTATCACTGGACACTTAGAATTCTTCTTCCCTGTGGGGAAGAAAGACTGATGTAAGATTGCCACTGAGGGCAATTTCCCCACTGGAATCTAATGTTTGTGTGGGGGTTCTGAGGGTCACTGAGGTGCTGAGAATGGGGCTTTCACAGAAATGAAACCAATAAGACAAAGAGATGGTGCTCAGCTTATGATGGGTTGTACTCTAATTAACCAGTTACAAATTGAAAATACTGTAAATCAAAATACATTTAACACACTCAGCCTTCCAAACATCATAATTTAGCAATGTAGTTCACTGGACAATGCACTCAGTACAGTGTATTGCTTGTTTTACCCATATAGCTGTATAAGTAACTGGCAGCCACATATACTTGGGCAGCAGTGAGAGTATCGTGGTATATATCAGCAGGCTGGGGAGGGAATGAAGTTCAATCCTGTTGTATTGAATATGTATCACTTTCAGATCATGGCTGAGAAATTGTAAATAAAGCTGTCATATCAAATATATGTCTGTCTGCTCATTTACTTGAGGCAACTGGCTTACACAGTTGTGAAGGTTAATGAATCTAAAACTTGAGGGAGCCCTGAAGGAAAGCACTGAAGTCCAACCAACGCTAAGGCTGTCAGCTGGCAGAGTTCCTTTCCGCTCACAAGAAGTCAGTCTTTACTCTCTTCAGGCCTTCAACTTGTACATGAGATCCACTCACATGATAGAAGAGAACCCATTTTACTCAAGTCCACTTATTTAAAGATAAATTATGTCAAGAAACACTCTCACGGAAATATCCAAAAGAGAGTTTGCTCAAATATTTGGGCACTGTGGCCTACCTAAAGTTGACACAAAATTATCTGTAATACAGGCTTTGTCTCTTTGCTTTTGACAAACCTCAGTACCCCAGCAGACTTCATTAAAAAAGAAGGAGCTGTTGAATGAATTATGTCCAATATTATACAGAAGCATCCCTGGAGGAGTTGAAGCATCCAGTTTGGTATACTCTAAGCATTTTCTTTCTTGATTTGTCAGTATAATATGAAAGGTGTTAAAACAGTGGCAATGTTCTAGGTAGAGAGTAATTGATAACTAAAGTGCAAGGGAAATGTTGAGAGAAAAAAAATCCCATGAAAAGAAAAATAAAGAACGGGGAGGTGCAAGTACTTGTCACACACCTGATACCCTAGGTTTGATCTCTGGAAACTACATAAAAAGCCAGATGTGGTGGCACACATCTGTAATCCCAAAACTCATATGGCAATATTGGAAACAGAAGCAGACAAATCAGACAGAAGCTCACATACACAGTACAATGGCAAAGCAAGAGTCAGCCTCAACACAGAGTAGAAGAAAACAGACCCTACGAAAGTTATCTTCTGATAGCCACGTGCTCAGATAGAAAGTGTCAATAGGGAGGGGATCAAAATTGTAGGCTGCCCTATAAACTACACAAGAGCTATGATGAGAAAAGATGCAGCCCCAGAAAGGCAAGGGCTGACTGATTCATCTCTAAATTTGCAATCCTGACTTTATGAGGCTATCAAACAATTTTCAAAGATGCTAATGAGACAGGAGAGCAACTTGATATTCATAACTATTCTCCTCATTAAAAGATTCTCATAATTTCTACTCACTAGGCTCTATTTCATCTATTTTCACACAGAGTCTGCCTTGTTGAATACGACTGGAATAAACACAACCTGAAGATGAAGTTGCAGAATTCTGAGATGTCTTACATTCTACACTTAGATGGCAACAGCATTTTCAATATGTAGGAGAGATGTAGGTGTAACAGAAAAGAGTAGATAGTGAAAATAATACTTGATCCCATAATTCTGATTATATTTTATTAATTCGTCCATCTGCTCACTCTTTCCTTTAATAATATTTAAGCACTGTGGTAAGCACTAGAGGAAAAAAGAGTCAACATGGTCCTTCTTGAAATAAAAGGATCGGAAAAAAAAAAGCACCAACAATTATAAGCAATATAATGCATACCATGATGGAGTAAACAGAAAGGGTCACCAGACACAAAATATGTGACTGCTGCTCTCTGCAGATGCCTTAGCAGTAGTGATGGTGCTGCTGATATCAAGGCAGGGCTGGTGTGGGGGTTGAAAAGGCCCCTTTAGAAGATGGTATAAACCTGGGTTTTGGGAAATGAGTAGAGATGGCTGAGTGAGGGAAGGGAAGAGGGGGATGAACTCAATCAGACATGCTTGGATCATCATGAAATAAGACTTTATTCTTCAGCTAGAATTACTTAATCATAAACATGCTATATATACTTCCTGACAGTTTCCTTCATTCTTGAAGAATTAGATATTAAGCAAACTCCATTTTAGCTAAGTAAAATTCTTACAAGTTTCAATAAATGGGACACCTATACTCTATTCATCTTGGTGAATCTACAGACTGGAAATGTGGGAGAGAACAAATACATCTAACACATCATAAATAAGGTTTCCATGACCATCCCAAACAAGGTACTTTATAAATAATGTCTTAATGAATCCTTGGGAATACCTCACTGGTATTTCTATGTGCAGGAGAAACATAGTCATAAAGTCTTCCCAAAGTGACAAAGATCTGTCTGATCTGAAAGCTTTAGCTTGAGGAAATGAAACCAAGAAACACTAAAACTGAGAAATGGTGCTAAGCTTTCTGCTCTCTCTTCCATTGGTTCCCATATGTTATTGAAAGGACTCACTCTACCCAGAGAAGAAACGAAATCATAGTGAGGAACTTACACACACACACACACACACACACACACACACACACACACTGTATGACCTTCAAATAAACCACTATACAAGAACTTGAACTTTAATAATTATCAGTGATATCATGTGACCAATTTTATTACTGGTAAGAATTACACAAGTATATACTGGAGAGAGGACTCAGCAGTTAAGGGCCCTAAATGTTCTTTCAGAGGACTCATGTCCAATTCCCAGCACCCACACAACACCTCACAACTGTCTGTAACTCCAGTTCCAAAGGATCTGGCATCCTCACACAGACATACATGCAGGCAAGATTGTCAATGCACATAAAAATAAATAATAAAAACCTGAACTACTCCCTCAGCAAAAAGGAAATCAAAAAATGCAAGCTAGGACAAGAAGACATCCTCCCAATTGAATACCCATAGAGAAAGAGAGATTTCTTTTAAAGAATTTATGTATGCAATTATGAAGGCTAGCAAGTCTGAAATCCATAGTGCAGGCCAGCAAGCTGAACACCAGAATAGATAGATAGAACTGACACCACAGACTTGAGTGTGAAAGTAGCCAGCAGGCAGATTTTCTCCTTCCCTGTGGGGTGGCTAACATTTTCCTCATGGCTTCCAACTGATTAGATAAGGAAATAGAAAAGGCAATGTATACTCAAAGTCCACTGACTTAAATGTTACTCATATCTAAAGAATATCTCCACGTGTAGGGGCTCACAAGATTTCATTCCTCCCTAAGGATCTATATGTAGTTAATGGTTGAATCACTTTTCTGATGGTGTAGCCACTAGTAAGTTGCCCATATTCCTGTAACAAATGTCTTATTTACTCCTATGAGCAACCCTAATAAAACCCATTGGGTCCAAAGCCAAAAAAACAAAGACTACATGAAAATAGAAGGGAGATTAGTTTGGAAGATAAAATGAGTTAGTGATATCGGAGGGGGATGATAGGGTATGAATGATAAATAATATGATCTATGTGTATGTCATAATGAACACCATTGTTAAGTATACTTGATATGCTAATAAAAATGAATAAGAGCCCACGTGGTGGCACATGCCTTTTAATCATTGTACTTGGGAGGTAGAGACAGGAGGATCTCTCTGAGTTCTAGGCCAGCCTGATCTATATAGAAAGTTCAATGCCAGTGGGGTTCATAGTAAGACCCTGTTTCAGAGGGGGAAAATATCATCAGTAGAAAGGGGGCATGTGGCCTGGAGAGATTGCTCAGTGGTTAGGAGCACTGACTGTTCTTCCAGAACTCCTGAGTTCAATCACATGATGGCTCACAGCCATTTATAATGGGATCCAATGCCCTCTTCTGGTGTGTCTGAAGACAGCTACAATGTACTTAAATAAAATAACTAAAATCTTAAAAAAAAAAAAAAAAAAAAAAAAAAGGAAGGAAGGAAAGAGAGGGAGAGAGAGAGAGAGAGAGAGAGAGAGAGAACAGGTGCAGTGACATGGATGAGAAAGAAATGCCCTGTTCTTGCCCCCTATGGCAGGCAGGAGAGCTAGACCTGAGGTCACAGAGTGAAAGAGTTGGCCCTATTTCTCACCTATTATAAGATTCTGGAGAATGAGTCCTGCACCTTACCTGTGCAGTATAATAGAGCTAACCCTGCATGTGGGGGTTGTGGGTGAGCCAGCCTGGGTACATGAGCATGGAAAAGATGGCCTTGCCTCTTGTCTGCTGTGTGGTGGCATCTGTGACAAAAAGAGCCCCTCTTCCCTTTGACCCTCTCCACCTACAGCAGGTGGGAGAGCTGGCCCTGCCCCTCACTTGCTGCTGCACTTAGGAGAGCAGGCCTAAGAACACCTTGCCTAGGCAGGACAGTAGAAATGACCCTGACCCAGTAGTGGGAGCATAGCTGAGCTGGCCCTAAAGATGTGAACATGGGAGACCTGGCTCCTCAACTCATCTGCTGTGAGGTAACATCTGGGTGAGGAAGAGATGCCCTCTCTGACACTTGCCTCTTGCCACCTACAACAGGTAGGAGAGCTGGCCCTGGATGTGGGTAAGATGGCCCCAATGGTTTAAGGCTGGGAGCGCCAACCCTGACTCTTGTCTGCTGTGCAGTGGCTCCAATGAGGAAACAGTGCTTCCTCCTCCCTTTCCTGGTCCCTCACTGCCTATGGTAGGTCGGGATGCTTGCCCTGAGGACATGAGGTGGGAGAACTGTCCCTGCACCTCACCTGGGCAGCACAGTAGAACTGGCCCTGATGGTGTGGTCATGGATGAGCCAGCCCAAGGGCATGAGAACAGGAGAGCTGGCTCTGCCCCCTGCTTGCTGTGGTACAAGATGGGCCAGCAAAAGCATGGCAGATGATTTCACCCTGGTGGTGTGGGTCCAGAAGAGCTGGAAGGCTCACCAGCTCAGATACCTCTCAAGCCCAGATCCAGAATCTCCATGACACAGGGAAACAACAAGGTATCTGAGAGGAGTTCCAGTGAGGTACCAGTACTGTTAGTGTAGCAGAAGCCAGAGGCCAGGTGTCCACCAGATGCAGAGCCATCCCCTATCCTCAAAATGTAGTAAAGCTGCTTACAAAACCTAGAGTAGGGCCGGGTGGTGGTGGTGCACACCTTTAATCCCAGCACTTGGGAGGCAGAGGCAGGTGGATTTCTGAGTTCGAGGCCAGTCTGGTCTACAGAGTGAGTTCCAGGACAGCCAGGCTTACACAGAGAAACCCTGTCTCGAAAACAAAAAACAAACAAGCAAACAAACAAACAAACCTAGAGTAGGGCTTGATCTGAAACACCATCTTCTAGCACAATAGGACTTAGCCTGATCTCAACACAGCCAGGTTCAGGTTAGGGATGGAATTGTGCTCATTCAATAGGTAATAACTAGGTTCCATTACTTGTGAGGTTTTAAAAATCTGAAAAAGCTTTCACATGTCCAGACTTATCCCTAACCCTGACGTAGTGAACCATGAAAAATTATACTGAGTGAATCTAGGTCAACTCTACCCAGGAGAGACAGAGTGCTTGTCTTTTGTGATTAACCTGCACACATCTCAGGCAGGCAGGCAGGCATCTGTACTCTCCAGGGGGATTATACTTCAGCCTGACGATCAGATGGTGGATGCACACAGGAGACATAGATGGAGGAAAGCAAGTGCTAAAGTAGAAAGTTCATGACATCCCATGAGACCAAAGTGAGCTCACAGGGATGATTTAAATCAAGAGAATCTGTGATTTCATCCACAACAAGAAGCAACAGCTCACATTGAGCTAAAAAGTCACTGGTACCTGTTAAATAAGAAGAGACTTTACATCAGGAATCTTTGGATAGAGTCTGGACTCCATTCACAGTTAAAGCCCTAAATTCCCACAACTCGTTTTCATGGTCCAGACTTATTTCTCTGTTCCTTGTGACTATATTTTACCTCTAAATCCAAGATTAACTGTCTAGGACTGAAAAACAAATATGATTTCCAATGTGACCTTCAGATTCTTTCGGGAATGATATTCTAGGACAAGCAGCATAGCAGAATGCAAGAGCACAGGCTTTGGCTTTGTCAGGCCAGGACTTGAATCCCACTCACAAGCTAAGTTTCCTTGGACAAGCAACTCAAATCTCCAAGCCTCTGTTTCTTAACAGGTTTAGTATTTAACCCAAAGAGGTAGTTTTGTTTATTTAGTGAGGCTTTTTTTTTTCTTTGAAGAGTAGTAATATCAGTATCATTCATCCTCTTTCCCCATCTGTCTCAACTGGCTTCAGCCCCAGAAAATCAACCTTACCCTCTAAGATATCATCACTCAGGCAGGGAATTTCTGTTTGGGTTATTATTGACTCTTAGAGGGTACCACTGTGTTACTCACAAGAGAGTTTTAAAAGCCTGAGCACGTCTATTCCTTACTGAACACTATTTCACCTTAGGGCTCTTTGCTGTAAGATGAGGTTCCCTACCTTGGTAGGATAGGTGAGAAGGAACTTTCCACTTCTCAGACAGAGCTGAACATCCAGGATAGATATCTAGTAGCCATTCTCATGCTGCTGATTAAATGGCAGTCCGGAGAATCTAACAGTTCTCAAGGTTTCTAGTGATAAATTACAATCTTTTAAAAGATCAATATGAAGGGAAGGAGTCATGACATTAACCACTACTTTTCTCAAGGAGAAAGTAGTTCCTCTACTGGTCCAGGTCTATGGGCTCTTCTAGAAATGATCTAAGATCAATTCTTTACCTCCATCTTCCTGTGTCATGGAAACATTTTCCACAGCAGTCCAGCCTGCATCCTGACATTTCTTTCATAATTTACTATGGTATGCAAAGACCTTAAACATCATGTAATTTAACCCAAATCTGTATACAGAGAGTAACTGGGATTCAGAGAGCACAAAAATGTAAGACATAGGAGTAGCGTTATGGCAAACTGAAAGGACTGAGACAGGCTGACTCCATGACAGGCTGCAGACTAGCAGATCAGGAGACCAGACCTGAGTTTCTATTTTTCAGAACTGGGCAAATCAGTTACTGGAACAACAATAGGCTTATGTAAAAGGGACCCCACCCAAGCTTGTAAAAGGACAATTAGCCAAACTTTTGGCCAAGAAGTCAAGAGGTTCCCTCTTTGGCATGAAGAATAGTTACTCTGAACCATAGCATCATCCAGACCCCCAGAGATACAACCCACTAATCAAGATACAGATCACCCACCCCTCCCTAATGTTCCTCTTTTTGGCTTAAAATTTGAATTTTTTAATTTAGTTGGGGTCCTTCCATCCTGATGGAATTGGGCCCCTGTATGCAGGAATAAATGCTCTTTGGTTTTGCATACTATTTGAGTCTGGGGTATCATTCTTCAAGTATTCATGGACCCTAACAAAACAAGTATTTGTTTCTTTCTCTTTTAAGTTTCAGGAGTGTGTTAGTTTGAATGAGATGGGCCTCCTCCCTCATAGTCCTGAGCATTTGAATCACTGGTCTGCAGTTGGTGGATCATTTCAGTAGATTTAGGAGGTGTGGTTTTGCGGAAGAGGCTTTGGTGTGTTAAAGCCATCTGCTATCCACCATTTGCCCTCTCTGCTTGTGTTTATGTGATCCGTCGGCTGTCAGCTTCCAGCTCCAGCCATCATGACTGGCACCTGCTGCCATGCTTTCCCCACAAAAATGAATCCTAATCCTCTGGAAGTTTGAACCCAAATAAATCCTTCCTTCTATAAGTTACCTCAGTCATGATATTTTATCAGAGCAATAGAAGAGTAACTAATATGATTTTGTCGTTTGTTGTCATTTTCAGTTGGTTGGTCCATTCATTTTTTAATTTTAGTATTGAAGATTAAGCCAAGGTCTTGCCCATACTAGATGTGTGCTTCACCACAGAGCCACATAACCAAATTCAGACATCGGTTTCCAATATCATCATCCTAAAGTGTAGAAGCCACTAAGAGACTATGCTTTAAGGACATTCTGTTTTATCCTGCAGCATGTGTAGTACATCACTTTCCATACTTCTCCAAGTGTGTCCCCAGTCAGCAGCCTCAATTTAACTTGAGGACTTATTGAAATGAAAGAATCATACATATCATCACAGACCTACTAAATTAGAGGCCCTTAGCAACATGAAAAAAAAAAAAAGATACCTTGACAGGTGTGGTGGTGCTTAGCTTTAATTCCAGCATTTAGGAGGCAGAGACAAGTCTACATATCAAGTTCCAGGAAAACCAGAGCTGAGAGAGAGAGAGAGAGAGAGAGAGAGAGAGAGAGAGAGAGAGAGAGAGAGAGAGAGAGATGCTCCTGACCTTAAGAACTTGCTGAAATCTCATAGTTGTTCATAATGAACATAAACCATTCTATGGCCATATAGTTCAGGGTCTCCTAGTCTTTTAAACCAGGTTTATTTTTTCTGTAAGTAACTGATCTCTGCCGATTTTGTTCGTGAAAACTCACTCTTATCCTGCTACCTCCATAGAAAGCTTTAGTGATTCCTTTTAAATTCTTACTCTCTTTTGCCCCTCACACAGATTATCTTCTAGAAGAAAATTAGTTGTCCCTCATTAACCCAAGTCTCTCATGTTAGAATAGAAGGGGGTGACCAAGGTTTGATATGATCATTCCCTTGAGAGATGGAGCAAAAAGAAGATGCCTGTGAATTGTGAACACCCTGTGATAATAATCACCCAGGTCTCCGTCTCTAAGCAACAGAGCACAGGGAGTAATTACAGGCTCCTGCTTTCATATTGCATTCAACAATTTTCAAAGCATAACCACATCCTACCAAGTCTTTCAGCCATCTCAGGAGGACAGAAGAACAAGAATTATGATTAATGAGGCCCAGAAAAGATAAATGATTTTCCCCTAGTCACAAAGCTACTGAGTAGTAAGGTTGGGACCAGAATCACAATCTGATATTTTCCTCCAGAAAGCTCACAACAGGACATGTCTCGTGCTGTTCTCACAAATGCCCTAACCATCCGTCAGCACTTTAATGAGGGTCAGCTGAAAGCCAGCTGAGAGCAAGAACAACATTCAAACCCATCAACAGCAAGACAAATGGAACAGACAAGATGGAGAAAGGGCTAGGAAAATGTTCCCAGGTCAAACATATCCAATGCCATGCTTTCACTGAAGACTAAATCTGAGAAACAAACACTTGGTAGGCTCTTATTGCTTCCAATCTTTTTTTTTAATTTCTTATTTTATTGGATATTTTATTTACATTTCAGATGTTATCTCCTTACCCCATTTCTCCCCCACCCAGGAACCCCTATCCCATCCCCCCTCCTCCTGCTTCTATGAAGATGTGCCCCCACCCCACCCCCACCTCCCCACCCTCAAATTCCCCCACACTCGGCATCCAGCCTTCATGGGACCAAGGATCTCCTCTCCCACCTATGCCCGACAAGGCCATCCTCCCCTACATGTACAGATGGAGTCATGGGTCCCTCCCTATGTGCTCCCAGGCTGGTGGTTTAGACCCTGGAGAGCTCTGGTTGGTTGGTATTGTTGCTCTCCTCATGGGGCAGCAAACCCTTTCCGCTCCTTCAGCTTCTTCTAACTCCTCCATTGGGAACCCCTTGATCAGTTCAATGGTTAGCTATGAGCATCTGCCTCTAAATATGTCAGACTATGGCAGACCTCTATAGCTGTCTGGCAGACAGCTGTATCAGGCTCCTATCAGCATGCACTTTCTGACATCCACATTAGCGTCTACCTTTGGTGACTGCACATGGGATATCCAGGTGAAATGGTCCCCAGACAGCCCCTCCTTCAGTTTCTGTCCAACATTTTGTCTCCATATTTGCTCCCTTGAGTATTTTGTTACTCCTTCTAAGAAAAACCGAAGCACCCACACTTGGTTTTCCTTCTTCATGAGCTTTATGTGGTCTGTGAGTTGAATCTTGAGTATTGCGAGCTTCTGGGCTAATATCCAATTACCAGTGATCGAATACCATGTGTATTCTTTTGTGATTGAGTTACCTCACTCAAGATGATATTTTCTAGTTCCATCCATTTACCTAAGAATTCCTTGAATTTGTTGTTTTTAATAGCTGAGTAATACTCCATTGTATAAATGTACCACATTTTCTGTATCCATTCCTCTGTTGAAGGACATCTGGGTTCTTTCCAGCTTCTGGCTATTATAAATAAGGCTGCTATGAACATAGTGGAGCATATGTCCTTGTTATATGTTGGAGCATCTTCTGGGTATATGCCCAGGAGTAGTATTAGCTGGGTCCTCAGGTAGTGCTATGTCCAATTTTCTGAGGAACCGCCAGACTGATTTCCAGAGTGGTTGCACCATCTTGCAATCCCACCAACAATGGAGAAGTGTTTCTCTTTCTCCACATCCTCACCAGCATCTACTATATGAGTTTTTGATCTTAGCCATTCTGACTGGTGTGAGGTGGAATCGCAGGGTTGTTTTGATTTACATTTCCCTGCTGCTGCTGCTGCTGCTGCTGCTGCTGCTGCTGCTGCTGCTGCTAGTCAATGAAACACTGTGTCTCCAAAGGCTGAAACCTTCCTGAGCACAGGGTAAGTTCTAATATCAGTGAAAGGAATCCCTAAGTATCTGTTTGAGCTACTGATTTTGTCCTTCTCAAGACCCATTGAGAGGATATTAGTATTCTTGCCTGTGTCCTCTCCCATACCTCAGTAGTCTGGGTCAGTGTATAACTCCTAATAATGACGAGGAACCAATCTAATAGAGAGCTCTTCCTGGCCCAGCACAGAGCATAAGCCTCTCTTGTCCTAAGACAGCAGTTTTCAATTGAACCAATCCTCATTTCCCCAGGACACAACAGATTTGATATTTTCCAAGTAGAAGAATTTATTGCTTTAAGACATGAAAAAAAAAAAAAAAACAAAATCAATACAGTTTTATTTGCCATTTGATATGATAAACTTGCTAAATGATAGCCTCGAGACCAATCCAGAAAGCCTCTCAGATACAAAAGATAAGGAGTGACTCTGTGCCCAGCCCTCATCCCTAGTGAACACTGTCACCTGATCATATCCTTAACCAACACAATGGATAGGTGTGTACCCACCATTAACAGAGCTAATTAGGATGAAGAGTTAGAGAGTGGCTTCATTCTGACCTACCTATATCTCTATGCTCTTTTTTTTCCTATTATTTGAAGAAAGCAACACACTTGCAAATTTTAAAATAGAGGCCCACTTCCCTCCTGTCTTAGTTAGGGTTTGTATTCCTGCACAAAACATCATAACCAAAAAGCAAGTTGAGGAAGAAAGGGTTTATCAGCTTACACTTCCAAATTGCTGTTCATCACCAAAGGAAGTCAGGACAGGAACTCACACAGGGTAGGAACTTGGAGGCAGGAGCTGATGCAGAGACCATGGAGGGCTACTACTTACTGGATTGCTTCTCCTGGCTTGCTCAGCTTGCCTTCTTATAGAACCCAGGACTACCAGCCCAGGGATGGCACCACCCATAATGGCTCCTCACACTCTTGATCACTAATTGACAAAATGCCTTACAGCTGGATCTCATGGAGGCATTTCCTCAAGGGAGACTCCTTTCTCTGAGATAATTCCAGCTTGTGTCAAGTTGACACACAAAACCAGCCAGCACACTCCCTACACCCAGCTGCACCCCCTACCCTGCTGAATGCTCTAGAAGACAAGCCTAGGGCTGTTCATGGACTTTTAAAATGCTAGAATCTGCTTTTCTGCAGGTGTTCTAAAAGGGAGGCGTGGCTCTGAGTGCTGCTCCCTTCCAGCTGCCAATCACACCCCCTCCTCAAGAGAGTAGAATATAGAATAGGACAGGTAGGTGGGAGATCTCTGACACAAAAGGCTGCCTCTGCCTCTCTCTTTATCTACAAGGCTGCCTTGTCAAGCCCAAAAATAAAAGAGAAATGAACTGTGTATGCACCTTAACTGCAGAAACACCATCCTCCACATTAGTTTTCAATGGTATAATAAGTCCTGGGCACGGTGCCCATCAACAGAGTTCTGTGACACATTAGGCTGACCTGATCAGAAACTGCCTATAGAAGACACCTGGGTCTACAACCCTTTGTGAAGAAAAAGAATAGAAACAGACAAATGGATTCTGTGAATTGGTGTATTTTTCTCATTGCTATGACAAAATACCATACCAAAAGAAATTCATTTAGCAAAATTTCGGTTAACGTTTCAAGAGTACAGAAGGGTACAGTCAGTCTGCCCTTGAAATGTAGACTTTACATTTCTGCACTCATAGTGAGGAGCTTGAGGCAGCTGGTCATGCCGCATCAATAGTAAGAAAGCGGGAAGAAATGAATGCTCCTGCTCATGTCATTCTCTGCTTTTTGTTCAGTCCAGGAACCCAGCCCCTAGGACAGTACACCCTATATTAGGGTATCTGCTTCAGATAACATAGTCTGGAGAAACCCCTCACAAATTTAAAAAAAAAAATCCTTTAAGAAAAGAAATTCCGCCAAAGAGTAGAACTAAACCCACAAAAAAAAAAAAAAAAAAAAAAAAAAAAAAAAAAAAAAAAAAAAACTAATGTTCATAAACCAAGCAGAAATAACGTCAGTTACTTGAATGACTATCTAAAGTGGAAACTTCTGGTTTCTTTGGAAAGTCGGTTATGTCAAATGATGTTTTGCTGGGGCACACCGGTGAAAGGATGTCTTGGAAAGCAGACACATGAAAGAATGCTTTCCTGAAGCAGACACAGGTGAAAGGATGTCTTACTATATCAAACACATGAACGGATACATGATGTTCAGAAGGAATATAAACATGACCCCACAGACAGTGGGAGCTTGAGCATTGGGTTGCTTTGCTCCACCTCACCGTTCTTTGCTAAGGACATACAAGTATTGGTTTCCCTTACAGTACATTGCTGAGTTCAGCTTTTGGTGACGCCTTAGAGAGAGAACTCACCAAAGAACTTCTTGTGAGGTTCCTGAGGTTTCTTGCAGCTTTCTGGCCTCAGGCTGGTTGGCAAGCCTTGTGGTTTCCTCAGGATTGAATTGCCCATGCTGGTTCATGTGTGGTGACTGCCAAGTGGACAGGACTGCAGCTGCTGATTTATGTTTGGTGTTTGCTACTGGACTGGACTGCTGATATCTTGACAATGACAATTGGACTTGCCCCCCCAAAAAACTATTTCTAAACAGGTCTACTTCCCCCATATTCTAATAACTTTTCTTTTCCACTACCTCTGGTGGGTAGTAAGCTACAGAGGTTGAACCCTTATAGTAGATTGGAAAAAATGCATGTCTACAACTATTCTCATTTGAGAGATCACACTGTCAAGAAAAAAAAAAAACAATAAAAGACCCTGAGGTATAATTCAACAGTGATAACAATGAGATTTTAAAATACACTCTTACTGGGGCATGGTGGAGTATGCCTTTAAGGCCAGCACTCAGGAGGCAAAGGCAGGTGGATCTCTGTGACTTCCGGGCCTGGTCTACAAAGCAAGTTCCAGGACAGCCACGGACTGTTACACAGAGAAACCCTGTCTCAAAAACGAAACCAAAAAGCAAGTAAACAAGTAAAATAAATAAACAACAACAGCAAAAAACAAAAACAAATTATAAAAGAAGAATAAAGTACCTTGAAATAAGTTTTTAGAACTCTATAATGAAGGAACTGTTCTGCCAAAAGAAAAAGTAGAAACTGCCAAAACTTATTTAAGGAAAGTAAGAATTCTTGAATTGATCTTCCATAACCAGAAAATATTGAGAATATTCTCAGGATATCCTCTTTAAAAGACACCAGATGGATACTCAGGCTGGAATGGTGAAGGTGCTCCTTCTTCTCATGTTAAGTGTTAAGTGTTCCACAGGCACGCAACTCCATCTCTGGGAGATCCTAAGCCCTCCTCTAGTCTCTGCAGGCACCTGCGTACACATCAAGACACATATGTAAGAACAAAATAATAAAATCTAAAAAAAATAAAATGATAACCAGTTTCACCATACAGTTCTACCAAACCTTGGGGTTGAGGTGGGGAGGGGAAAATGTAATGATAAAACAAAGAGCAATAAAATACCTAGAAGTGAATTCATGAATAATATGCATAAAATAACAGTATGAAATTAATAATGAAAAATAATAAACTTAAGGGGTGCCATGGCTTACTTAGATTTTATTCTTAATTTAAGTATTTAAAATTACCAAAACATTTGCCCTGGATCATAACCAAACATAAGCAAAATCTTGAAATCCCACCCATTTTCCAACTGAAGTCACTTTTGTTTTTCCTCTTTATGTCCATAAACTTTAATAGTGACTTGCTTTCTTTCTAGTAGTATATTTTTTGAAAAATAAGTGGAAGGAAGAATGAATGAATGAATTATGTGTCTCACTGTGTATGCACAAAGTGTATATTATCTCATTGCAATTGATGTAGCCCTATATAAGATAGCTTCAGTTATAAAACAGTTGATTCTTTATGTAACACTAAGAATGAAGAATATTTATTATTTACTCAATATACCTCTATTTCAGAGCTGATAAAACTAGAAAGTGTTCCTTGCCATCAGTGATGGATGTTATTATCTCCAAGGTAGAGAGAAGAACTGAAGGTCATTTAGAAAGTTGAGCAATCTCTCCAATTGCTTCCTTCTGTACTCCAGCTTAAAACTGTGTAAATTTTATATTCCTTCCCATCCTAACTCCATATTTAACAAACAGGTTTCTTTCATTTGTCTTTATCATTTTGAGTATTTTTTTTTGAGACAGGGGCTTATTATGTATACTGAATTGGCCTTGAACTAATAATTAGAGATTGACACCACATTTGTGTAGTGATAATTTTCGTTTCCTTTAAAAACACAGAAATATTATAAGAATGTTTTCATATTCTTATCCCATATGGGATACGGGGCTGCTTCAGGTTGTCCACAGCAGCTGACAACGATTTGCCTTATGCTCTAGCAGGGACATGATTTTGCCAGCTACAGATAGTTTCTGAAAGTGTGTAACATTTAGAATTCTGGGGACTCTTCAGAGGCTATATAAATGCTAGGGCCGCAAGAGGTTGGGTGGGTTATTGGTTAGCTGTGGTCTGTTCAGTAGTAGCATGCAAAGGAAAAAAAAAAAACAAGAAGAAATTAGATATTCTGACAGCAAAGATCAAATTTGCCCCCAAGGAACTCGATGCCTCTAATCAGCAGGCAGTAGTCTAACAATAATGATTGACCCTCCCCCCCGCCCCCCCATCCTTTTATCTTTCCTGTATAGTGTTCAGAAGTTGAAAGGGAAGAAGAAAGGGGACGGAGAAAAGTGGAAGAAAGAATAACCCACAAAGTAGCCAAAAGTCTGGCTACACGCTTGGCTTGCTCATTTGTTTTTAATAAAGCATGTACATAAAGAGAGCACCATACTTACTCCACTAGAATCATCCGATTTACTTGATTCATTCTAGAAACATAACTATTTGGAGGGTTGAGTTCCTGTATTTAAAATCAAGCCTGATGTTTCATATGACTAGAAGGCAAGACTTGTCACGCAAATAGCACACTGTGAAAGAGGAACATTCTTTTGTTATATCTCCCTGGTTCATTGAGATGGGTGAGAAGCAGCAGTTACCACTCCCCAGCGTATGCTCCTTTGCCTACTCAAGTTGGACTGGACTTTTGAGGCCTTCTGCTCTACTTCTCGTATTATAATGGGAGAACTGTACGACCCAAGACCAACCCTGATCACGTAGTCCTGAGAAAGATATTGAATCTGTGATCTATCTCAGGCCTGGGCTTACAGGCCTGGGCTTAGCCTGGTTCTTCCCATACTAATCCATGTTACCCTGAGCAGGTCTTTTAAGCTCACTGGAAACGAGTATAATAATTCTACCCTTAAAGTAGTAAGGACTAATGAATATTTGACATACTGCCTTGCATAAACAATATAGTAAATACTATTTGTCATTTACTATGATCTCATCATTTATCTTGTTTGTGCAGAGTGAGCCTAACTCCTTCAAACTACTAAAGAACATAGTCCTGTCCCCAAGTCATATCCAAATCACACTACACAAGTCTTTCAATTCTATTTTGTGTAATTCTATTTTCTTCCTTATGAACTGTAACTCCTGGTGAAAAAAGTACATTTGAAAATGTCACTTTAAAGTAATACGTACTATGATCAATAGAGAATGAGAAAACAATCATCATGAAAGTATATTCAATCTAAAAGAAGTTTAGCTTTCTAATTTGGGAGTGTGAAAATAATCCATATCATAAAATACACACATAATAAAGAGGAAGTTAAGAGCCCAACCAGTGGGAGAAGTAAGAATGTAAACATAAAATTCATACAAGGAATAACCACTACTATAAAAATGGTGAAGTTAGAAACTTCATTAACAATCAAAGAAATAATCACTGCAAATAACATCATTCTATATGCAAAATTAGGGAAAGGGGAGATTGCAATCAAATTCAGTGTGAGTCAAAGAACAGAGAAACTGGTGCATTCAAAAAGTAGAAAAGGTGGTATTATTTTATTTAAATAGTTTGAAGGACAATTTTACAAAGCATACAAAGAGCAAACATATGTTTACATTCTCTGATCCTATAAATTTAATTCTAGTGAATTGCCTGGTGGCCACTCTTCTCATTTGCCAGTCTAGGGAACTGTCCAAGGACAAGAACTGAATCTTACTTATTTTGATCTTCCAGACTAAGTTGTAAACTTGGTGCAGAGTTAGTGATGGGTACATTTTGCTTCATTGGAAAGATCTTAAAAGTGTCAGGTTCCTGGCAAGACACTCAGGGAGGTAGAACACAGTTCATAATAGGGGTCCCAACCTGGTTTTTTCTGGGTAAGAAATATCAGGGTCTGGGATGGATGCTGTCGTTCTTGTATCTCCTATGTACACATAGCTGCTGGGGTACTGGAGAAATGTCCATGCACTGGGCAGAAAGGGGATGGCTGCGCCCAGGACTGGGTCAGAGACCAGTTTGGTTGCAAGTGAGTTCCCTGTACAAAGGGCTAGAGGAAAGAAGTCCTTCTCTGGGAGATTTATGCACAGCTCTTTACCGCTAACCTCCTCTCCCCTGCCATCCATGACAGTCCTTGCTTGTCCAAACTGCTTTATTTGACGGTGGCTATGAATGCATACATCTTTCTCAGGGTGAGCCAGGGATTAAATACCTTTTGTGGGAGGGAAGGAATGCCCAGGAAGGGAAACTCATTGGCGAAACATTCAGAGCCTGTCTAGACACCTCATTGGCATGGAGAACTCCAGGTTTTTATACATGTGACTAGTTGTCATGGTTCCTCTTGGTGGGGTGCTATGGTTACATGTTCCATATCAAATAGAGCTTGACAGGGAACTGATCCCACACCTACCATTCTCAATTCTGAGATTCCCAGGGGTTGGGCTGGCTCAACCTTACCAGTTCTTCTGCCTGATAGCACAGTCCACTTGCTGCCCAGAACAGAATCATGTTCCCAGTACACTAAAAGGCACAATGATGAAGACAAGCAAAGGATATAGACTGGAACAGAAGAGGATACACATTTGCTAACCAATCCTAACCTCTTTGGTTGTAGAGAGAGGGATCTAAGAAGAGGGATATTTCTAAGGTACTAAAGAGACATGGACTCCCCACCCTGATTCAGATGCTAAGTCACCCCATACAGCCAAGACCTGGTCTTTACAGGCAACAATATCATCAAGGGCCTTATTTTCAACACAGTGATGTTGAGTCTAAGAGAGACCACACGGTCTTGGAACCATCATGCAGGGAAAGTGTGGAGAGTAAGCTAAGCTCTCTCATATTGCTGAGAGTTCTTCAAACTTGTCCTAACATTTGGACAATCTACATTTACTTCAACCATTTCTGAGTAAAATTGCCCTTCCAAGACTCCGTACTTGGGGAAGAGGCCAGACTCTGTAACTCCAGATCTATCTTTCCTCCTTCTTGCTGGAACTGTTTGGAAAACAACTACTCAAGAGTAAGCACTCCAGATGCTGGCAAAGAAAACCTATAAACAGAGAGGAACAGTAGTAATTACCTGAGCCAACCTGGTTTTCTCTCTGGAACTTGATTAGAGAAACAATATGAGAATCTAATGTTTACGAGAGAAAATCTGAGAGTGTCATGCTGGTTGGTTAGTCTTCACTTGCTCTCACTCTCATTCACAACTCATTTTCCATTTTTCTCTGCCATGACATCACTTGTTGTTAGTCTCTGTTAGTGTAGTATTATGGAACATTACTCTCTAGCTTCTGTCTGGGTTCACTGTAATCAATGGAACAACTGCCAAAAGGCTGAAGATGAGAGGAGGAAAAATCATGGTACTTATTTCTCCCACATCACCCATCTCTCACTCTTACACTCGTTTTGGCAACATTGCCCATCCTCTGTGGCTGCAGCTATTCTCGGGTAGCCCTGCACAGCTCCCACTTCCATCCAGGCTCCAAGATCACCATTTCCACATGCCCAGCCGTGATAATGCTTGCAGGTATTGCCAGTGTCTCTGCCCAAACTTTTGCAAATAGTCTCCTCATCCAAAACTTGCTTTAAAAACCCCAGATGAGGGGTTGAAGAGGTGGCTCAGTAGTTAAGAGCAATTATTGTTCTTGCAGAGGACCCTGGATCAGTTCCCAGTCCCCATCATTCATAATGCCAGCTTCATGAGATCCAACCCCCATCTCCTGACCTTCACAGGCACCAGGCATACATGTGGTACACATATTCACATATACTCATACAGTAAAACACTTACACTCATAAAATAAATTAATCTATAAAAATTTCATCTAAGCAACTCAATTGTGGCCTGAACTGATCCAAAAATAAAGAGACGGGGAAAAGTCAACTTACAGTATAGCAAAGTCTTACTCCCGAAGCACTGGATTCTCCAGGTCTCTTTATTTAAACTCTACACTACTGTTACCCCTCTTTACTACACAGTAGTACCTATCTTTTCATTTTCCCTAGACTCCAGGACTGATCTTACGACATGTCTGTTTTCCTTATGTTCACATGTCTATTCAATAAATGCTCCATTATACAATGGGCATTATAGCACACACCTGTAACCCATCACTTGGAGATTAAGCAGGAGGAGAGTGAATTTGAGGCCAACATGTCTCAGGGTTTTACTGCTCTGAACAGACACCATGACCAAGGCAAGTCTTATAAACATCTAATTGAGGCTGGTTTACAGGTTCAGAGGTTCAGTCCATTATCATCAAGGTGGGAGCATGGCAGCTTCTAGGCAGGCATGGTACAGGCAGAGCTGAGCGTTCTACATCTTCATTTGAAGGCTGCTAGTGGAAGACTGGCTTTCAGGCAGCTAGGACTAAGGTAATAAAGTCCACTTCCACAGTGACACAGCTACTCCAACAAGGCCACACCTACTCAACAGGGCTACACCTTCTAATAGTGTCACTCCCTGTACAAACCATCATCAACCTAATCGACATCACATGACTCTTTCTTTCTTTCTTTCTTTCTTTCTTTCTTTCTTTCTTTCTTTCTTCCTTTTTATCCCATTCTCCTGTTCCCACACAACCTCCTATGACTGGAAGGCTGGCAGGTAGGTGCTTATTATTGGTCATGGCCTTCAGAGCTGACACAAAATTTGGGAAGGCCACCTCATCGCAGCCTCTATTAGTGCTTGCATCCATCAGAAGGAACAAAAGAACACTCTTTCTGGACATGGACTCATCTATCAACCCAGAGACTCTTCAGAATTACTAAGTAGAAAAAATAAATGGAGTAGGAACAGTATTTATCTCTTTATAAAGGAACCTCTCTTACACCCATTTCTTTGTGATTGAAGCAGTACCCTCAACTGCTTTTCTTCCTATGAGGAGAACTTTCCCATCTTATGTCTTTCAGAAAGCTCAGAGTCACATTTTTCCCACAGGCTTAAATACCTGACAAGTTGACTAAGCTTTTGAGAGAACCAAACTCCTATGATTCTTTTGTGTCCTGATTTCATTAACATTTTTAAACTCTGCTGTTACTAAATTTTTCTATTCTTGCACCTGTTCGCATATTTTATCTGGAAGGCAACCTGCCACTGAGCATTGACCTGGAAAATGAGAGCCCAAAACTAAAAAATAAACTAAGAATCTGGATAAAGCTAAAAATAATTTCAATCACTATTGAGAGATATTCCATCATCTCAGGAGGACTAGCTAACTTCTCAGTTCTTTCTAGCTTTAAGAATCCTTGAAAGGCCCTGAGTAGTGGTGTATACCTTTAATCCTAGCACTTGGGAGGCTGAGGAAGGTAGGGCTCTATGAGTTCAAAGCCATCCTGGTCTACCAACAGAAAATTTCACCCTTGGCCTATCTTCAATTCACCACTGAATGGTGTTTTTCTGTCTCTCAGTGATAGAGGTTGAAGGTACAACTTGTCTCCTTGAAATGTCATGCTCTCCTGATCTCTGAAGCAAGTTGCCCTGACACAAGAATATCATTTTCCTTCTAACTCTCCCTGTGTTATTTTAAGGGACTACCAGTTTCCCCAAGGGCACGGACTCCTGGCTCAGGTTCTAGACAGCACAGGACAGTAAGGAAGAGTGAATTTTCCAATGTCTCCCCCAGAGACTTCCTTCAGCTTAACTGTGGCACACACTGGAAAACAGCTTATCCAGGCTACTCTACTGCATCCGGTATGACAACAACAGTAAAAGCACAATTTCCCAAACCTCCTGGCACATAAACTGAGTGTGATCTAGTTCCTTTAGTCAGATGGGATGGTTTGTGACTTAGCTTCAGAGCTGAGTTGGATGGAGAAAGAGACACAGTATGAGCCATCACATATTTCACATAAATTGGAACTGAGCTGACTTGGTTCCAGAGCAGAGTTGAGGCAGCTGCTTCCTGACTGGATGAAAGCTTAAACTCTGCAGTGTGATTCTGGGTAATGATTCCTGGAAGCTCAGATTAAGTTCTGTTTCTTTGTTGCTTCCAGCAATTCTGTGGTCCATAAATACTTTTTCTCAAACTTCCCACTAAGGCAAGTGGAACAGATTCTGTTATTTCTAAGTACACCCTCTAAATGATGCCTCATATCTCTCATATGATCTTGCCTTGCACACTCCAAAGTTATTCCTACAACTGAAAACCCCTTTATGCTTTCTTGTGGCTCAGTTTACCACACGCTCTATTGTGAACTTGTTCTGCTTCAGACCTGGGGCTGGAACCTGGAATTATTGTCATGGATGGGTCTCTCCCCTTTTAGAGAAACAATAAATTATGTAGTCACTATTGATCAGAGATAGCTAATCTAATTTTATGAGGGAGATGTTTGTGTTTCTAGGGGGCTTAGAGGGAAGATACACATGTTGGGGCTGAACACTTGAAAGGCATTTCATCTTCATTCCATGCTGTCCACTGAACACTGCTCTAAGCATCTTCTAATTCATGAACCAAAGGTGACAAATGTCCTCAGAGGTAATGGACTTTAAATTTACCATGAGCCAGAAACATTACGCATCACAATCAGTCTGATTTCCATAAATATAACAAAACACATGCCGGGCAATGGTGGCACACGACTTGAATCCCAGCACTTGGGAGGCAGAGGCAGGTGGATTTCTGAGTTCGAGGCCAGCCTGGTCTACAGAGTGAGTTCCAGGACAGCCAGGGCTATACAGAGAAACCCTGTCTCGAAAAGCCAAAACACACACACACACACACACACACACACACACACACACACACACGCGACTCTGCGTGTCTCTTCCTAACAAATGTTGTCATTCCCTGCTTACAAGAGATCAATGAGCAACAAAATGCTACCTGCATGCAACTGTTAGGGAAGAGAATGCTGTTTATCATGGGAATTGTGGGGTTCATAGCATTACAGCTTTATCTCTCATTCACCTCTCCATCCTGAGCTTCAGGCATATCTGACCTTCCTCATACCCCTAACATGGCATGCCCTGACCCCTATGCCTCCCTCACTCTGATAGTCCATACTACTTTCCTGTTTTGATAATATCCTCCCATCCACCATGGCTCAGCTAAAATGCTACTGTAGGTGGAAGTAATTTATTCCACATCTGTACAGTGTACCCTTGACATTTACAGATTTCTATATTATCCACTTTGACCATTTGCAAATCACCCTAAGCATCCAGACCATGAACTAACTTGAATTTTTATTGGAGCTGACTGTGATTCACGGCTACTGTAAGGAGGATATAATTGATCTAGCCAAGTGGTGATGTATGGTAAAGTGAAGTCTCTGGGAAAGATGGTGGATCATGCTCCTGTTCCCACCTCTGTCTTCACTCTATCTCATGAAGAAGAAAAGAATAGTCATGCATTTATTCCAGTTCTTCAACTTCATCTGAAGGGTCTAGGGGCATCAGAAGGTGGGGGTCATAAAACTATTACAAAGAGGAAGAAAGGATATATAGAAGATAACCAAGAACTGAGACTAGAGTAGGGTTGGTTAGGTGCTTGGACTCAGGCTCCACTTGTCAAGTGTGATGGCTTGCATATGCTTGGCCCAGGGAATGGCACTATTAGGAGGTGTGGCCTTGTTGGAGTAGGTGTGCCACCGTTGGTGTGGGCTTTAATACCCTAGTTCTAGCTCCCTTGAAGTGAGTGTTCTGCTAGCAGCCTTCAGATGAAGATGCAGAACTCTCAGCTCCTCCTGCACTATGCCTGCCTGGATTCTGCCATGTTCCTGCCTTAATGATAATGGAGTGAACTTCTGAACCTGTAAGCCACCCCCAGTTAAATGTTGTCCTTATAAGAGTTGCCTTAGTCATGGTGTCTCTTCACAGCAATAAAACCCTAACTATGATATCAAGTAAAAGTTGATGGTCAAGGACCAGAGAACTGATTGGGTCCCCAAGGGTCAGCCATCATTATGTGCATACTCCTTTATACATTCATTTATCCAGCCTAATTAGTTACAATATTTCCCTTATGTTTGTTTATTTCTTTGTTTGTTTGTTTCTGCATGACATGAAGCTATAGAAGACACCCAAATGCAGAGGTCCCAAAGGCCTCAGCAGTTCCTCTAAAAAATGTAGTTGCCCACTAGGATCCACTAGCATGTCCCTCCTTGCAGCATCACCCTGGGAAACTGAGGTTCTACCTTCTCCTTTCTGAATGGCCAAAGACTCATCCTGGTGTCCTTGTATTTGTATTACAGCCATAGGTCAAAGCAAGCTTTGTAGAGACAGTGGAGTGTTTGACCTGAGATGTTTTCACAGGGATAGACCACTGGATCATGTTGGTTAGGGGCAAGAATGAAACCAAACTCAAGTGATTTGCAAGACTTTCCTGTGGGGAGCCGACAGAAGTCGGCTATCATCCTTTCAGCCATCTTGAGCCATATACCCTGACAACAGACTTGATTACATTAGCCTACAACAGCTGAGCACACTCTGATAACATCTTGTTTTAGATACCCAGGATCTTCCCTTGGGTGTGTGAGACTTAAAGCTGTGATTTAGAGCCGAGACTTAAGGGCGTGACTTAGAGATCAGATTTAGAGATACGACCTAAGGGTGTGACTTAAGGGCGTGACTTAAGGGTGTGGCTTAGAAGTGAAACATATAAAAAGTGAGAGGCAGACAGAAGAATTGAGTACAACTTGGAGTACTTATTAGGCATTAGGTAGAAGACACTTGGACTAGAGAACGCAGAAGAACTAGGTAGTAGGCATTAGGCACTTAGCACTTGGAACTTGGAACTTGGAGGCACTAGAGACTAGGAACTAGGGACTTGGAGAGAAGAAGAGAGACTGAAGAATAAACGGGATTGAATCACACTCTATCTGGTCTACATTCCCCGAGTCCGTACTCACTCTCTCTCTCTTGCTGAACACCGACCGTGGACTGGAGCAGCTTGAGGCAGTGCAGGCTAACAAGTTAGTCCCCAAGGCTTTTGGCAGTGCAGGTTCCAACATTGACAGAATGGTCTGAGACATTTTGGCCCCCAAACGTGGGGTAGTGCAGTTCTCAACATTTCTGGCCCCCAAGTGTGGGGCAGCTCAGGCCACAACACTTTCTCCCTTTGGGCTTTTAGATACAGAATTAGAGAAAATTCAACCTCATTTTGATGACTGGAGTGAAACATGATACTTCAGAGCTTACAGCTTGTTTTCCTACCTTCTGGAAATTTGCTGAAATAAAATAATAAAAATAATGGCAACAAAAATCCTAACACTTAGTAAGAACTTTTCTGTGTCACACACTGTGCTGAGCCTCCAGAACTCACTTGGTCCTTACAACCACCCCAGGAGGTTAGTGATCTGCTCACCTTTGTCTAAAGATGATGAAATGGATACAGTAAGCTTAAGGAACTTGTTCAACATCACACAATTTATAAGAATATTGATTTGGTCCCAGTCCTTATCACATCAATTATTAATATATCTGTGTCAGAGCTGGAAGGCAGAATATATTTTTAAAAATTTGGAAATAAGAAGCCTGGTCACATTCAAATCCCACTTCTAGTCACTCTAAAAGGCAGGCTATAGCCACCCTGTACAATACAGCTTTCTCTCACAAAAGTCAGTTTCTATCTCACAGCTAAACAGCGGTTAACATGAAAGTGTCTTCTAGCCGGGCAGTGGTGGCGCACACCTTTAATCCCAGCACTTGGGAGGCAGAGGCAGGTGGATTTCTGAGTTCGAGGCCAGCCTGGTCTACAGAGTGAGTTCCAGGACAGCCAGGGCTACACAGAGAAACCCTGTCTTGAAAAACCAAAAAAAAAAAAAAAAAGTGTCTTCTAAAGAATATGGTGTGCTGTTCACCAACACCTCTCAACCTACTCTCCCATCTCCACTAAATGGCCAGAATGATATTCCAATTCCAAAATATGCATCTTTAAAACCCTCTAGTATCTTCCTTCTGCCCACAGAGAAAGTCCAGAGGAGCAGAGACCCTCCAGGCTCTAGAGTCTTGCTCTTTCTCACTCTTATTGTTCCTCAGGTCCATTCCCACAGTGCTCTCTCAGAGAGACCTCGCTGCCCCTGAGCTCCTGCTACCATCTCTGTCAAAGCTTTCCCCAATTGTTCACAAGTAGCCATCATGGTTGGAATCTGCTTTGGTCTGGCTAATTTAGCTGGTCTTTGCTACTCCCCACGCCAAAGGCAGAACAGGATGATATGGATTTCAGGAAGTCAGCACACTCCTAAAGGAATGCTTACATAGCTGATTCCCAAACACTTCCATGCCATTTCTTCCACTGGGCTCCAACTACCCTGAATAGCAGATGGGAAATGTCTGCATAGTGTCTAGAACAGCCATCGCTCCGCATGTGGTATTTTCCTTCCTAGAATCCTCTCTTACTTCCCTGGCAACTATTAAAGAAGGCCTGTTGTCCTCACCCTGCTTTTATGAAAAGATTGGTAGGCAGATACTCTATGTCAACTACCCTGTGGCACAGCTGACAAATATTCAGCCTCTGACAAGAATAGCTTCAAGTCCCAATGCTCAACATTAAATGTGGGTACTATGCTGGGATCTGGGTCTGTGGCTGTGGTTGGGCAGCAAAGAGCCCAGCAGAAAAGAAGGTAGACCTCCAGAGGTTGACAACCTAACCCTAGATACACTATAAAAAGGACTAACTCAAAGCTAGCTGTGCTAGAAGCACTATTCCACCTTCATAGCAATTCTATTTGTGCCAGCAAAAGAAAGAGGGTGGAGCTTTCCATTCTGCTGAAATTGGAACCATTGTCCCTCAATTGCAGTAAGTGCCCTATATTGTTTCAAAGATGTGACCCTCCTTGTTATAACTTTCTCTGAAGAACCTGCCTGTGCTCCTGGGCCACAGGCCTCACACTGCAGAGGCATCTAAGGATATCCTCCAGTACCTATGCTTCCAAAAGGACAAGAATTCTAGCTCTCCTTTGTAATGTTCTAGAAAATTTAAGAAGCCTAGGTAATTATTCATATAAACTGAAACCAGAAAGACTAATGTACTAGAGTCTTATTACCATGATGCATATCTGAGAGAACTCATTTGGAAGGAGAGATTTCTGTGGACCTATGGTTTCAGTACATGGTCAGCTAGCCCTGCTGTTTCCAGGCGGTTGTGAGGGAGACCATCATCCTGGAAGAATATGATAGAACAAAGCTGCTCACTGCAGTCAGCCAGAAAGCAGAAAGAGACAGACAGGAAGAGGTGAGGAAACTATTAAGCCTGAAGCACATGCCTCCAGTGAGCTCCTTCCTCCAACTTGGTCTCACCTACTAAAAACTTACAGCACCTTCTAAAATAAAACCACTAATGGGAATGAAGCCTTCAACATACAAGCCTGTGGGAGCCATCCCCTATTCAAAACCTAACAACTAAATCTTTTTTATATGCCCATCATCTTAAAAGCTGGCTCTTTTGTCAGAAGCCATGCTGACATTTTGGCACCCATTTGATGGACAGAGCAACATAGTATGCCCATCAAGACCTTGAATATGGGAGAAATGCTTTATTCAATCCCATTTTATAAGGCAAGCTGTATAACTGGTATGCCTATGCTGGACCCTTTAATTTTACCTGCAAGATTCAATGTTTTGCAGAGGCAGGCGGATTTCTGAGTTCGAGGCTAGCCTGGTCTACAGAGTGAGTCCAGGACAACCAGGGCTACACAGAGAAACCCTGTCTTGAAAAAAAAAAAGATTCAATGTTTTGGATCTTAAAATGGCTTTAAAAATTGAAGATAAACAAACCCAAGTTATGGAATAAATTTTCTAAGAGCAACTGTGACTTTTAAAATCTGGTAGAGGTATATTCTCACTTGAGGTCCCTTTCTTCTATATGACTCTCACTCGCTGTAGAAATATTAAAACACAGCAACACAGTGGAAACAGCATAGGAAGTCCTTAAGAAAGGTCACACAGAATAGGAAAAATATCTTTTCTGGAGTCAGATGTTCAAAGCTTTGTATCCCACCCACCGAAGTTGTGTGGCACTAAACATGTACTTTATCCTTTTGGGCCTTGGTTTATGCATCTATAAACTGGAAGAAATCATTGCTGCTAGACAGTGTTGTCTTGAAGATTGGAGTCCATGCCCCAAGAATTCCTAGGTTTTATTCCTTTAAATCCTTATGTCGGTATTTGCCTCCCTGAGGAGATTATAATTGGCGGGGTAGCTATAATTACTGACATAACTATAAAGAGTCAGGTTTAAATGTTCCCAAAATAAAGCTAAAACCATACAAACTATATGGCTAAGAAGAGGCTAGTGAGATACCTCAGCAGGTAAAGCACTTACTGTCAAACCCTCTGATTTGACTCTCATCTCTGGGATACCATAAAGGAACGAGGGAATCAAAAAACAAATTCACAAAGTTGTCCTCAACCACATGTGTCATGGTACATGAAACACACAAACAAGCACACACACATAAATAAATAAATGTTTGTTTTTCCTTACTATCAAACATAAAATTATCTCCAGTAGGATAAACAAAAAAGAACTGGATCTTTTCTCCAAAAGTTAAACAGAATTATCATATAACCCTATAATTATAATTAACCTTCTTACATGTATAAACAAAAGACTGAAAGGAGAGGAAGAAGTATGTGTGCATGTTCATATCAGGCCTATACACAATAGCTAAAATAGAAACAGCAAACATTAATGAATAAATGAATGGAAAGAATATAGTAGTAGATACATACAAAGACATATCTGGCATGAAATACTGACACATGCTGCAATACAAATGAACATCTGAAACATTTTGCAAAGTGAAAAAGGTGTATCAAAAACATCACTTATCAGTAGTTCCATTTACATGGTATATCCAGGATAGATAAATCCATAGAGGCAGAAAACAGACGGATGTTAGCCAGAGGCTGAGAGTAGGAGGGAAGGGGAGCCTACTTTATAGGGAAAGGGTTTTACTTGGCAGAAATGGAAATAGATACAGCAATTGCTCTTTCACGCGCACTTCCCAGTTTTCACATGTGCTGTGTCCTTCTGCACACAATACTCCCCCACACTAGGATCTGCCACATCCACTTCTACCGTTTACCTATTCTCCCAAAAGAAAGCCTCACAGAGCTTCACACCCAATGGTATAAGCCTCGGTTATGTGTTTCCTTGGCAGCCATGCTTCCCTTCATGGTAGTTATTAGTCTCACAACCAGCCTGAGACCAGGACTGTGTTTTGTCTATATCTTTTCATAGTCTAGCACCATAAACCATAACATTTTGAAAGAACAAATAATTAGTGACAGACAACAGGATATAATATACACTATAAATATACAACTCTTTGACAGGTTGCTGATGTTGTTGTTGTTTTCTTTATCATTCTTTCCTCTGATTGACTGTAATTGGCAGATATGTAACTGTGGGTCTTTGATGACTTCCTGGTACACCCAGGAAAAAAAAAGTTGTCCCAAGATTTGCAAAGGGTAAGGAGTAGTTGTCACTTTTAAGCCATGACAGCAATGTGATGTTAGCATAGCTCCTCCAATACTTTAGTGACAATGGGCTCCTCTGTCTCAAGAGTTACACAAAAATCTGTGAAATAAGCTTCAGAAAGAACAAAGAACTGACCTCTATCCTTTCACACATACGCCCTCTAGTGCCAAGACCTAGCAAATATGCTAAAGTAGAAAATTAAATCCAGATAAAGCTATTTCACTGGCCTCTTTAAAGATGTACTGAAATCACCTGCAATAGAGAAAAAGACTAATTGTGTGAGCGTAGCATATGCATTCTCTTCCATTTATGACACCCAAACTTCACTTGCAGTGCCTGGAGCTTCCAATCATCTCAAGCAACTGTGCCAACCTTAGCCCTGGGTCCTTAGGTATCTGGGTCTTTAAGAGAGTTTGGAGATATATATATATATATATGTGTGTGTGTGTGTGTGTGTGTGTGTGTATATATATGTACATATATATGTATGTATGTATGTATATACGTATATACATACTTCATATATATATACTTCAAAGTAGCTACATACATACATATATACACATACACACATGCACACATATATGTATATATATGTATATATGTATATACATACATTATATATATACATACACACACACACATATATATATATGTCTCTGTTGTTTCTAGTTTTATGTCTTTTTAGGCTTCAGGATTGAAGAGGGGAATCTCTGTGGTTAGTTTTATAAGGTAGATTCATAAATCATTTTTGCTAAGCTCATTACACTTATAAGACTTCTCTTGGATATTCATATGCTCGTGGACAATGTGCTGTGTGTCTTGATACAAGGCCTTCCCATGTTTTCCACATATGCAACACAATGCTTAAAGACGCTATGTCATCGTAGAGATGAACCTGGAAGCCCACCAAAGAAACCAGCAAGTATCTTTGCCTTCTGCTGGGTATTTATCACCTTGGCGCTGAATCATCACTATTCTTCTCCCACTCACTAAAGAGGTAATTTCACACAAATGACTTGAAAACTGGAAAAGAAGTAATGGCTTTATTATGTATGTGGTTGGCAAGAAGTAGTGTTTATCTAAATTTGGTGAGCACAAAAGTAAAAAATAATAAAAGTGGTCTTCTATGAGGATGAACTGGGACTCAGTATCTCTGCTAAGCCGCCAGCCTTTGAGCTATGGATAAATTATTAAATAGCTTACTTCAGAGTAGCTACATTTCTAATGCTCAGGCCACTTCACAGCAGCGGCATAAGAAATGATGCTTTTGCCTGCTTTGGTGAATGGCAAAGAGTTCCTCCTGGAAATAAACTTAAATGGACTAATAACTTACTGTCTGGCTCAAAAACTTTCAAAATTTCTTTAGTCTACTGTATGAAACTCAAAATCTTTATTCATTCTTTTTTAACCTCTATTTTCCCTAATTCTACCCAGCATCCATGTATTCCTTTGCCCTTATCAAACAGTTTCTTAACCAAATATGACCATATTTTGAATACTCACAGATTCATTTAATATATATATTATTTATATATATTATATATTTATATATAGATATCAAAGGCTTGTTATGGGCTGGCCAGCATGCTAAGTAGTAGAGACTACAGCAATAGATGTGGTTACCACCCTCCTGAAGGACATAGATAAGCTCATGACAGGAAAAGATTGTGTTCTGAACTAAAGCACCAAATGTGCACAAGGCATAAAGTCTTCATGAGATAGCTTTCAACTGGGATCTGACCATTATGAAGAAGTTGGTCCAATTCATTAGAAAATGTTCTCCAAGTTGAGAAAACATCATACGCAAAGGCCACAAATAAGACCAAGATAAATAAAGTATGCTTGCTCACTCCAACCCCCTCTCTTGGACCCTGTGTCCTACTATCTCTGCTTAATAGAAATTCTTGAAAACAGATTTGAATCCTACCTCTCCCCCTCTTTTCTAAATTCTTTTATTAGTGTACACTCACTGTACAAGTGATGGGTTTGATAATGGCATTCTTATTCAAGAGTATAATGACTTTGTTTACTCCCCATTAACTGCTCCTGTTATTCTCCCCTTCCTCTTTCCTAATAATCCCTCCCTTCTATTTTATGCCATACACATACACATCCCTAAATTGCACATATGAGGAAACCCACGGAGTTTTTGTATTTGTGTATCTGTTTTACTTTGCTTAATATGATAGATACTCTTACATTCCCTCCACCAAATGTCATGAGTTTGATTTTCTTTATAGCTGAATAAAATTCCATTGTGCACATAATAATTCTCATTCATTTGTTGATGGATTCCTGGGCCCTTCTTTAGCTTGGCCATTGCAAATACAGCCAACATCTTACTCTCAGCTGGACTAGAAAATTAATTGTTTACACACTTACATGATGCTAAGGTATTACTGTTTCCTATGGAAGTTTGTTCTCTACATTCTATTTTCTCTATTACAAGTTCTTGGGAAGCAGAAATCCTTGTAATCCCCCCATAGCCTGGCAGAAATTTCTGTACAGTAAGAGCTTGAATTGTTGTTGGAGTGAATTATTTCTTTGTTCTTCAAAATATTAATCTTTAAATCTAGTTGGCATTCAGATATTTCTAAGAATGAAATTGGAAAATATTTTCAAGTCTAAAGTGCTTCGCTTAACTACCTGGGAACCACCTGCAGCAGAGGGGAACTCCTGCCCCTCTGTCCCTACTGCCTACGACAGAATCATTTTTATTTCCTTCCATGTGTAATCTACTAAAGCACTTGCTGATGGGAACCAAGTTTTGTTTTTAATGAGCCTCAGTGCTTGAAATGGTGGTTGGTAGGTAGCTGATTCCCACAGTTGAAATCTAGGTAAGTTACTGATAACTAGTACCTTGTTTTCAAGGTTTTACCAGGTGGAGCAATGACTATGGTAACTGAAGTCAGAGAGGGGTAAATCATGAACAATAGCGACCCGGTTAAGTCGAGAATTTTCGTTTCCCTGAAGAAAAGGCCTAAAACAGTTGGTCCTCCAGTGCACCAGAGGGCCAAGCAGAGAGACGCGAAACTGAAAATGTGTGCTGCGCTTTGGTCTTCCACAGGCCTTCTGGACGAAGATAGAACGCGACCTCACCCCCACAACCATCAGCAGCGTGGACTGGGGATCCCATAATGCTATGCGGCTACACTGGATTCGGTCTGGGAAGCTTGCTATCTCAAGCAAACGGACGCCAGAAGGTTCTCCAAGACCCCGGTTTCTTAGGGCGCTAAAGGCGGGAAGAGATAGGGAAGGGGCGATGGGCTGGGGGATAAGCTCTGAGTTGTGTGAAGTGTGATTCTATGAAGAGGCCTAGCTTTGTAGAAGAAAAAACCCGCAAGTAGGTGCTTTATTGACGGACCGGAAACTACATTTCCCAGCATCCTTATGGTGAGAGAACGTCATTGTCCGAAAGCCTGTGCGAGAATCAACACGCATTCCGCTTCCCCTTGCTGACCCGGAGCTCCGAGAATATGAGCCGCCGCTGGATTTGGCGGTTCCTGCGCTCTGACGGCAGCGGAATCCTCTGGACTTCAACTCCCCATAGGCGACTGTCACCCGCCCTGCGGAGAGGTGAGACTGAAAACTCGCTTAGGGAGAAGGTTCGGGCGGGTGTGCCTGCTCAGGCGTCCGCGAGAGTGACACACCCCCTACCGGGCCCCGCCCACCCGCGCGGCTCCGGGGATGGCGTGTCGCGAGTGGAACCCACCGGGTCTGGCAGGAGAGTTGCTTTCCTTCAAAACCCAGCCCCTGCGGACCTGCCCTTCTGCTCGGCTTCTGATATGGTGGGGGCGCGGGGCGGGGTTCTGTCTCATAACATTAATGAACTCTTAGGTAGTTTGCGAGTATCCTGATTTACAAATCACATAGTAGGGTTTTTGTTTAGTTTAGTTTTGTTTTATTTTTTTTTAAGTGCTCTGGAACCTATGTGTTTCCAAACACTTAGCCTCTTTGTTAGTCTGTGTAGATTATCCTTTCCAGGTGCCTCAGTTGGTCTGAACCTCTTTTAGGCAGTTTGTCTGGTTTCTGCTTCTTTGGGACAGCTGTTCTGGTCTAAGTCATCTTTCAGTTCAGCTTGTCTCACGCCCCTTAGCATTGTGGCTCCTCCCAGAATCTGTACAGCTTCCTTCCATCTCAGAAGGATTCTCATCTTGCATTGCTTATTCTAGCAGGAAGTTGTATACATTCCAGCTTAAGGAGCTTCCCTGAAGGGTGAAATGTTCCCACATTGAAGGGAACTGTAACACAACAAGTGCCTTTGTGAGTCCTAAAGATACAGTATGAAAAATACAGCCAAGGTAGCATAAGGCTTCTAGTCTGGGTCAGAAAGAAAACAATCACCCGTTAACTGTTGCAGCTGAAAACTGGGAAATAAATGATATGGGTACAGATGGGAACAGAAGGTAAGAACACAAACCTTCAAAGGTTTTGTAAGAAACTTCTGAGCACTGAAGAAAGCGGAGCAGATTCTGCTTCCCCATAGATAGGATAGAAGCAGTGACATATAAAGCAGTTAATATACATACACATCAGGATTTAGACCAACTCTTTTTTTTTTTTTTTTTTTTTTTTTTTTTCCAGAGCTGAGGACCGAACCCAGGGCCTTGCACTTGCTAGGCAAGCGCTATACCACTGAGCTAAATCCCCAACCCGGAAGACCAACACTTAAATTAGTTTTGGATGCTAAAAGAAGAAAATGAAATATCCATTAATGTCTGCCATGTACAGGACAGCATCAGACATTTCTGATGAAAGGAGTTGAGAAGAGTCAGTTAATTTGAGTGAAATACAGGACACCTAATGGGGAAGCTAGAATTGTATTTAAATACATGAGGAGAGCTCTCTGGAAGCCAAAGTTTGATACCACTGTAAATTATACAAGATAACACTGTTTTCTTCTTTTCAGGCTTCTTGACCACCACAACTAGGTCGGGTTATGATAGAAGACCAGTGGACATAACTCCTTTAGAACAAAGAAAATTAACTTTTGATACCCATGCATTGGTGCAGGACTTGGAAACTCACGGTGAGAAACATGAATACTTGAAAGAAGAAAATTAGCAGCACTCATAATAAATCCCCAAGTCAATGGCACTGTTACCAACAATTAAGAGGGATTATTAAAAAAGAATGCTTGCCATACACTGGGATGTTTTATAATCACTTAGAATCATTGTTAAAAAGAGATTTAAAAACAGCATAGGGAAAAAGTATATGCACAAAATGATTCCAGTGAAGTATAAAAAAACATTTTTAGGCTAACACTAAATTCTGGATGGAAATATAAATGTTGAAGAATTAAAAAATTAATAAAATATTTCCAGATATGGTAATATATTACAAGGGAACAACTGATAAGACAGTGCAGAGTGGTATTCAGAAATACCAAATCTGCTTACTAAAGTTCTAGATAAACCTAACTGTCTTAGGAATCAAAAGAAAGTTTAGTAATTAGTAATTATAGAAAAGTAGGCAAAGTTTTGTTGTAGATCAAATTATATTAGGAATTGCAGAGTACTTTTAAAATAAGATAGCACTGTCCATCTTGTCATTGTAACTGTTTTAAGTACAATAGTCAGACTACTAAAAGTTTGTTAGCTGTCTCTTCTGCTAGTGATATACATGTTTTAAAATGTAGATTTACTTGTATGCAGGATTTGACAAAACACAAGCACAGACAATTGTATCAGTACTATGTACGTTATCAAATGTCAGCCTGGATACTATCTACAAGGAGATGGTGACTAAAGCTCAACAGGTAATACATTCATTTATATCTCTCCTGGGGTAGTTTCATTACATAATATTTTCCAGTGAAGGAGGAAAGGACAAATTACAAAGGCTTTTCTCAGTCTGTCTAGAAGAACTGGAGTGTTCCTAACAAAAGTACTTGATACCTAGAATGGAATTCCGTCATATCCCTTGTGTGAGATAAATGTAGTATTTCATTCATGGTGGTAGACTGTAGTGAAGCAAAACTCTACAAAGTAAGAGAGCTAGCCTTTCTATATGATGCATATACTGTGTTGTTGAGTTGTGCCATGGTTAATTTTTACAGACTTTGTAAGCTAGAAGGGACTAACAAGACTACAAACGACTTTATAAATGGCCTGGCTGAAGTGTTTAAATCTGATGAGATATAACACTCTTTAAAAAAAAATTAAACATTATTTACTCGGGGTGAGGATACATGCCATGGCACAAGTGTGGAGGTCAGAGGACAGCTTGCAAGAGTTGGTTCTCTTCCACTATGTGAGTCACAGGGATTGAATTCAGGTTGTGAAGCTGAGGCAGCACACATGCTTACCCACTAAGCTATTTTGTTGACCTATGCATGGAATGAATGATTTTTAAGATTTCATATTTCGATGATAATGAACAAAAAAACAACCAAACACTGAACTGTTTAAAAATCTGTTTTCTTCTTAGACTTACTTTTATTTTTTTCAAGTATAGTCTTTTTCCTTTAGATGATTATTTCATAACCATAAAAATTAAGATTTCTTATGTAAAATTAGAATCTACTTCATGCAATTTAGTTATTTTAAGGGTTAGAGAAATTTAAAAGCTCTTAAAGATTTTTACTATAATTCTTAATTTGTTAGACATTAAAACACCTATGTCTTACATTTAACTTTCTTTTCAATTTTGCATTATTTTTAGCTTATTTTATTTCAGGATCATCACAAACTAGTAAATTAAAAAATGGGGAAAAAAAATGGCCAAGCATTTCATTAATACTCCCAAAGTTCTGCTATGTCTTATAGTGGGCTATTCAAAGGAGCTATTGACATTTTCAATAAAATAACTTACTATTAAATTTTAAGCCTGCTTTTTGTACAAGCATGAATTTAGAACTATGATTTAAGAACAATTCCTGCTGCCAGAACCACTTGGTCCTACATACTAAAAATAGTACTCATGTAGAAATGTTACTATTAAACTTTTGACTTTAAAAAAATACTGGTTTGCTATGTTAAAAACACACTGTTCATCTAAGAACAAGGTGAAGTTAGTTTTTAGAAGGAAGCAGCCATGTTTGAAAGTGGTATCTAATGAGTGGCAGACAAAGTGACGAATCAGAGAAAGATTTGACAGAATAGGATATGCCCAACTCTCACCAGAAGAGAGAAAAAAGCAGTTATTTAAGAGAGAGCAGCACAAAGAGAAAGGGAGAGAGGGGCAGTTTTACTGGGACAGTGGTAAAGACAACAAGCTAGACATGGGTGAAGACAGAACAAGCCAGAGAATGAGAAAAAGCCAGAAGATTAGAACAGATTGCCAAAGTTAGTATGAAGCTAAACAGAACAATTCAGTCAGAAATTGAGAGAAGCTGTATTGAATCAGTCAGCTTTGGAGAGGAATTTGAGCCAGAATAGCTGAGTTGAATCAGCCAGAGATCAGAAAGAACAAGGAAGGGGTGAGATTACTTAGCAGTAAGTCTCAGAGGCTGAAAACATTCTAGGCCTAAATAAGATTGTACAGAGGCTACAAGCTTCCAGGATTAGGCCTAGGTTAGCAGACAAAGGCATTAATCTTCAGATATGACAATTGTATCAGATGAACAAAAGTTACTTTTACATAAAGATTATGAATTGTAGACCCTTGGAAGACTAAATTATCATAGCTTTCAGAGATGTCTGAAATTGCTGTGCCCTCTGTTATAAAAAACTGAAGTCAGTTTTCAGTCTCTCTTACCTATATCAATCAACAGGGACTGTGACTTTAAAAACAGACTAGTAGTGGCTCTTTTTGCTTAGACCTTTTTCTTTATTAAGAAGCCCTGATATGTAAGCCTGTTCTCAAGATTACACTGTCTTCTTTTACTTTTTGGTTAAGAGAGAAATTATGAATCTAAGCTGACTGTGGAAACAGATCTCTTTGTAGGGTTGCTTTGAGTCACTTCTGCAGAAGTGTTCTGCTCAGTGTACTTGGTGCACACCGAGGCTGAGGCAAGAGGGTCAAGAATTAGGTTTAAAACATTAAACTTAATTTTTCCCATTTGTTCAGGGGATCATTACAGAAACAAAGTATTCCCTAAGTATTTTTTTAAAGTTATATAGAGCAAGAGCTTTTCTGCAAAAACAAGCTTATAGTCCTTTATAAAGTAAATGCTTATGATGTCAGGTAGGAGTTTCCTTTTCTTTCACATTTTCTCTGCAGTGCCAAATACAGGAAAGAGACCAGGACGTTTAAACAAAACTATGCCATGTTGATAAGGGACAATTATTCCAACTGTTTATCTTATTTAAAAAAAATCCTCTGACTCCTATTTGATTTCTTTGTATTTTCATATGGTAGAAAAGTCTCTCAAAATCAAAACACTGAAATATTAGTGACAAACAAAACCAAGAGGGTAAAGAGATGGCTTAGAGAAGAGCATTGGCTGCTCTTCCAGAGGTTCTGAGCTCACTCAGCAACCACATGATGGCTCTCAACCATCTATAATGGTTCTGATTCTCTCTTCTGGCATGCATGAAGACTAAGCATGCATAGATAGATAAATAAATAAATAAATAAATAATCATCAATCAATATCTATCTAAAAGAAAAAAGCCTATAACACTGTTTGCTGAGGACCTCACAGAGGCTAAGTAAGCATTTTTGTTGAGATACTCTTCATTAAAAGACCTAGACATTTCTCTTCACTGGAAGATCAGGTTTTCTTTCTTGAATTTCCTCATTTTTATTTTGTTATTTCAGATATGTGAGTTTCATGTGTATTTTTTTCTTAATCAGTAATTATACCTGTTAGCATGTTGACATTTTTTAAAAAATCTATCAAATAATTAAAAAACAAAGGGATGGCACTATTCCACATGTCACACGTGTATTTTTATTTCCTAGGAAATAACAGTCCAGCAGCTAATGGCTCATTTGGATTCCATCAGAAAAGACATGGTCATCCTAGAGAAAAGTGAATTTGCAAATCTGAGAGCAGAGAATGAGGTGATAGAATTTTTAACTTACTAGTAGTGATGATAAAAAAAGGAACTGATCTCACAAGTATGCTAGTAAATAACTTAGTAAAATCAAATATTACAAGTTTTTAAATTAAAAATTCACTGTTTAGAGCTAGGCATGGAGATGTACACCTTTAATTCCAGCACTTAGGAAACAGACAGGTGAGTACCTGTGTGCTGAGGTCAGCCCGATCTACATAGCACATTCCAGACCAACTAAAGCTGAAGTGGGTGGGATCCTGTCTCAAAAAACAAAAACAAAAGTCACTGTCTAAAAGATTAAATTAGATTACCTTATCTTCATCTCTAAACCTGTTTCTTGCATACTGAGTGCATACTGTAAGTTGTTTATGTAAATAATCATAGAAAAGGGGAAGGATCTGAGCTCCAATATTATATAAATTTTCTAGTATAGCTTATCATATTGTTTTTAAAACTAAAAGTACTATGATGTTTTCCATTGTATTTAGTGCTGTGTTGTCCTTTTAAATACTATTTTAAAGTTCTGTGTATGTGTGTGGCTATATGTATATGGGTGCAGGTGCCAAGAGAGCATCGGATCCTATGATGTTGGAGTAACAGGCAGTAGTGAGCAACCTAACTTGGGTGCTAGGAACTGCAACTCCAGCCCCTAGAAGAGCAGGAAGCACTCAACCACTGAGCCATCTCTTTGGAACCCCCCAAGATGTACTTTTGAAACAGCTTAAAGTTTAAGATTTATTTGGGGGATAGGGGCTTAGGAGGGGAAAGGAGAGGGGCTGTAGAAAGAGACATACCTATAGAGGTCAGAGATGTCAAATCCCCTGAACCTGGGGTCAGAGGCAGCTGGTGCAACTCAGGTCCTCTAGAATAGCAGTAAGCAGTCCTAACCACTGAGCCGTGTCTCCAGCCCTATCTTATTAAATATTTTTATATTTAAAAAAGTATATCATTGTAAAAGTAAAATCTAACACCAAAACTGTTTTGTACCTAAAATATATTTAATGAATACAGTGTTTTTTTTAAAATCACAATTCTGTATTTAAAAAAACCCATGGATACCCAAACTTTGCTAATCTAAGTTTTCAAGCTTTTAAAATAATTACAGGCACTTTTGATCCTAACTGTCACCTCTTTTGCACCTAGAAAATGAAAATTGAACTAGATCAAGTTAAGCAGCAGCTGACTGTAAGTGAAATTTATTCCACTAGTTTCAAAACCAATACCCATTACAAGATCATTTTTAAAAATACTAATTTCCTTTAAAGAATGAAACCAGTCGAATCAGAGCGGACAATAAGCTGGACATCAACCTGGAAAGGAGCAGAGTGACAGACATGGTAACATGCTTCTTAAATTTTATTCATTTCTTGTGTGCATACCCAGTACTTTGTTTTTAAAAGATGATTTTTACTTATGTATAGATGTAAGTATGGTGTGTATCCATATGTTATGTATCCACCTAAGAGGTGGCTATATCCTCAGAGGTGTCAGATCCCCTGGAGCTGTCATTGCATACAGTTGTGAGCTGTCCAGTGGGGGTGCAGGAAATCAGAAAAGGCAGCAAGTCCTCTTACCTGCTCAGCTATTTTTCCAGCCCCTCCAATAATGTTTTTAAATGAATGTTCTTGTTCTATTTATTCCCTTTTAAGTTATTTATAGCCATTTTTCATTGCTGCTGTTGTTACAATACATGTAGAAGTGAGAGACAACTTTACAGAGTCGGTTCTCTTCACCTGCTTGTGGGCTCTAGAGATCCAGCTCAGGCTTGTGCAGCAGGTGTCTTTCCCCACTGAGTCATCTAGCTGCCCATTTTTTGTTTTAATCTGCTTCATATCCTTTAGTTCACAGATCAAGAAAAGCAACTTATGGAAGCAACCAATGAATTTGCCAAAAAGGTAAGGTTAGTATGTACAAATTTCTCTTTCATATATCATGTGCTTTTGTATGTTTCAGTTTGTAAGTTTGGATTTTAAATACCTAGCCCTATAGAATCTGAGTTCTTCACTGCTGCAACAGTTTGCTAGCACTTTGGGGAAAGCTGCCCTGTGGAAATGGGGGTACTTGAGCTGCTACCTTGGAGTAGGAATTAAAGCCTTCTAGGGCTACAGAGATGACTCAACATACCACACTTACAAAGGACTGGAGTTTGGTTCCCAGCACACAAGGATCAGGCAGCTCACAACCACCTGTACCTCTGTTCCAGGAGTCACATGCCTGATGCCTCCAACACATATCCACACACAGACACACAATATAAAATAAAACAAATCTTTTAAAAGGGGGCTGGAGAGATGGCTCAGTGGTTAAGAGCACTGACTGCTCTTCCAGAGGTCCTGAGTTCAAATCCCAGCAACCACATGGTGGCTCACAACCATCTCTAATGGGATCTGATGCCTTCTTCCAGTGTGTCTGAAGACAGCTACAGAATATTTATATAAATAAAATAAATAAATCTTTTAAAAAATGATTAAAAAATGGATTAAGGATTGGGCAACAGTCCCAGCACATGGGAGACAGAGGTAGATCTTAATGTTATTGTGTACCATATACCATTAGACATTTACATGTGTCCGTTAATGTTTTTAGTTTTCAGGTCAGCCTCTATGCATACTATTATTTCTACTTTAGCAGTTTGGAAAATAATACACAAAAAGATTAAAAATCACACAACCAGTAGGTGGTAGAGTTGAGATAAGAACATAGATTGTAGGGACTGGAGACGGCTCAATGGTTAAGAGCACTGGCTTCTCTCCCAGAGGACCCAGGTTCAATTCCCAGCACCCACATGGCGCTGACAACTATCTGTAACTCCAGTTCCAGGGGATCTGTCACCCTTACACAGACATACATGCAAGCAAAACACCAATGCACATGAAATAAAAATAAATTTAAAAGATTCTAATCCAAGTGTGATGTATAATCCCAGCACTCAGGACTACATTGAGTTTGAAGCCAAGCCCACTACTATGCAATTTCCTTTCTCAAATGAAGAACCCAGACTGTAAACCCAGTACTTAGAAGTCCTGTTTACATTCTCTATAATCCTGTAATAAATCATTAATAAGTAAGCCCTAGCTTTCTGACTTAGACCCATCCTTTTCTTAAAAGTTCTCTTGCTCAGAATTTAGTAAGGGAATATCACCTGTGCTCTTTCAAGAATCCACTTTCTTTAACTTCTTAGCCAGAGAAAGAAGATAAACAAGGAAATGAGCAAATTGACTTCAGCTTATTTCTGAGCTTTGTTCCCTATGCATGCAAAGTTACCCCCAGGTATATGCCAGTTCCCTTATAGTGAGCTCCGTTCACATTAGAAATTTGGTTTGTATTTTTTGGCAGAATACATTTAAAAATTGTCTATGTTTAAAATGTTAATAATAGTCCCAAGATTTTACATACAAAAGTGTTAGTTCTGGGACTAAAACGTTTGCATCTTACATTATCATATATCATCGTTAGGTTTCAAATATCTTAGGAGACTTTTAGTAGACTCTGCCCAAGAAAATTATCTCCAGATATGAAATTGGAGGAATGTTTTTATCACTTGGCAGTATTCATTTACTATTAAGATTTTAAGTGCACCATTAGCACACAACTGAAGTTTCTAACATCAGTGTTTTTGTCCGTAATATATAGGGATAGAACCTTACTTCTCTGTTTATTCTGATTTGCTACAGGATACACAAACCAAAAGTATTATTTCAGAGACCAGTAATAAAATTGACACTGAAATCGCTTCTTTAAAAACACTGATGGAGTCGAGCAAGCTTGAGACAATTCGTTATCTTGCAGGTAAGTCTGTCAGAGAAATGAACTGCTACAGTGAACATTTGGATCTATTGGTTCCTCTCAGATAACCATGCCAGGACAGAGGAAAAGATGGAGCTAAAATACTCCTTTATTGCTTGGTACCATTTTCCATGAAGAAGGTTCCAGTTTCAAGATCAAAGTATCAAGCAGTTGTGTAATTTCACCGATATAAAAAGGTATCTGGCTATCAAGAAAATGAATAAACCCAAGAACAAAAATATGGTAAAATTAATTGGGTAAATTCCACAATGAAAAATCTGTTTATTGTAAAGGTTTGAATAGCATTAGAAAGATCACAAAAGTAGATGTGGGCTGTTAAAAAAACACAGCAAGAAGAGGAGTGGAGGGTAAGGAAACCTCTTACCTTGGACCAACTGAGCACACAGATACTGTGCCAAATTTAGAGTGACTCATACTGAGCTCCACAACTTCAATCTGACCTAAGATTTTATGGCTCATGTGACAGGAAGAATGTGTTAAATATTACTTGTCTTTTTACTTGCTTTTCATACAAGCAGTATGTTTTAATTTAAATTATCTATATAATTAAAGAGCAATGAAAATCCCCTCACCTTCTTGATTTAGTATTAGTAGTTTGTATCTTATATATTTTTTGTAAAAAAAAAATTTACCCATGTTAGTTAACTCCATGTGTTAAAATGTGACATTACCATAAGTGTTAACATGTATAACATCTTTTTATTACTGAAGATAGTATTTTGTTCTATTAAAATGTTATAGTTTCCCCAACAATGCTGCTTTCAGCTCTTCATCCTTAAGATCAATGCTACTCTGAATACACACACACACACACACATGCTTCATCTTTGTTGCTGTGCACATTTGAAATCAGGAGTCACACCAGGCATGGTGGCACATGCTCTTTAGTCCCAGCACTTGAGAGGCAGAAACAACAAAACAGAAAACTGGGGATCAAAAGATATACCTATTATAAATGTGTGTATTAACAAATTATCACATAAATAAAATTCCTGATCATAGTGGTTTTCTGGCCACTCACTGTGATGTAGCAAGTTAGAAGATGAATGAGTCTCAGTCCTGAACTGATGTATATTCCCTTATATTTTAAGGGCTCTATTTTTATTTCTTCTAACATTGGGTTCCTGTTTAAAATTCAGATTTAAAAAAACACTAAAGTTAGGCTTTGAAAACCCCTACATTAACAAAGTCTATGGAACCAAAGGCCTTGAGCTCAACTGTAATGCTAAGGGAAATTCCAAACAGCTATTTGGAATATTCATTCTCTTCCAGAATCAGTCCCAAAGCAACAAAGGAATTCAGATTCTACCTGGGATTTCCCAGTATTCTCCTGAATATTTACCTAAAGAGTACTGTCTTAGTCAGAGTTTTCTATTCCTGCACAAAACATCATGAGCAAGATGCAAGTTGGGGAAGAAAGGGTTTATTCAGCTTACACATTCACATTGCTGTTCATCATCAAAGGAAGTCAGGACTGGAACTCACACAGGGCAGGAACCAAGAGCTGATGCAGAGGCCATGGAGGAATACTACTTATTGGCTTGCTTCCCCTGCCTTGCTCAGCTTGCTTTCTTATAGAACCCAAGACTAACAGCCCAGGGATGGTGCCACCCACAGTGGGCCCTCCCACCTTTGATCAGTAATTGAGAAAATGCCTTACAGCTGGATCTCATGGAGGCATTTCCTCAAGGGAGGCTCCTTTCTCTGATACCTCCAGCTTGTGTCAAGTTGACACACAAAACCAGCTAGTACAAGTATCATAGTTAAAAACAAAATACTGCCTGGGATAATCCCAAAATATTGCTGGGTGCTTTTAATCCCAGCAGTTGGGAGGCAGAAACAGGCAGATCTCTGAGTTCAAGGCCAGTCTGGTCTACAGAATGAATTCGAGGACAGCCAGGGCTACACAGAGAAATCCTGTGATTGGTGAGTGGATAACACCACAAAATCCTTTTTACCCACCAAGTTGAAGATAGTAACACTTTCCAGAAAGCTTTCTTTTAGCAGTTCATAGATATGCACGACAAATCTAATAGAGTTAGTGGTAGTCACAAAAGCAATAAGTAAGTTAGCAATTGTTTTTTAAAAAGCAGTTTGCTGAGTCTGGAGAAAGGCTGAGTGGCTAAGAACACTGGTTGTTCCAAAGGACCAAGGTTTGATTCTCAGCACCCACAAGGCAACTCATAACCATCTGTAACTCCAAGATCCAATCCCCCTCCTCTGGCCTCCACAGAGCACCTGGCACACAGATGATGCACTGACATAAATGTAGGTGAAACTATACACATAAAAATAGACTTTTATCTTAAATCATCCCTCTTTTGTTTTGCTGAGCATTTGGAACCAGTAATGTTGAAGCATCTTCTTCCTCCTCTAAGTGTATTTTAGTCCTGTTGTTACTCGTCAGAAGTTTAAGAAGCCACAATTACACATTTTTAAATAAGTAGGAAGATAAAGCACAAATGGATCTATTTGTTCTAGAATGCCTGAAATATTGTTAATAAGATAGTAAGGTTCCCTTTCTTGAAGATTCCCGGCAAGGTAGGATTTGGCTCTCAATTTGCCCAAACCCTCTAGGCTTAGTCTCCCACATATCTGGAAGTATGGGCACATGCCATCTGTGCCCAAAAACCTCAATTGAGGAAAAACCTCAATTGATCTCCATAAGGTCGGGCTGTAGACAAGTCTGTGGGGAATTGTCTTGATGATTGATAAGAGAGGATTCGGCCCGAAGTGGGTGGTGCCACCTTTGGATAGGCTGAAAGCAGGCAAAGTAAAGCAGTCAGCAACATTGGTTTTGCTTCAGTTCCCGTCTCTGGGTTCCTGCCTTGAGTTTCCTGCCTTGTCTTCCTGTAGTGATTGACTGTGACTAAGAGTTGTTGAACCCTTTTCTCCCTTAGCTGTTTTGGTCATGATGTTTATCACAGCAATAGAACCCTTAAGACCTGATATTAGTAACTTTGAAGCACTGCTTATATTTTTGACATGACACCTATATTTTTAAATTATTTTCATTTTTACTCTCTAAAACATAGGACGCTACTGATATGACTGTTGCCTTTACAAATGCCTTTTATCCTTAGTTTCCTAGGAAATAAAGAACATGGGATATAAATTTGATTTTCTGTTTCTGTTCATTTATTGTCTGTAATAATTAAACTATAGCTTGTAACATAGTTTCTTTGTTTTCACAGCCTCGGTGTTCACTTGCTTGGCGATAGCATTGGGGTTTTATAGGTTCTGGAAGGAGAACTGACACTCCTGTTGCTGCTGCTGATTACTCCATAGAATGTACTTACTACAGACTCTTCAAAGAACTTGTGAACTAAATGAAGTGTTTTGGTATTTTATTTTTATGTTGTACGTTTTTATGTTAAAAAGCTGTCACTCAGAGCCTGGCTTGAGATAGAGGTGCACTTACCGTCTGATAAAGATAGCAAAAAAAAAAAAAAAAAAAAACAACAACAGAAAAAACAGTTTTGCATATGACCTTTGTAAGCAAAGTAGATTTGTTATCAGATTACATTCTTGAAAACAGTTCTGTAGTCTATTCACCTCTAGATTTTACTTTCTTAGTTATTACTGCAATTAGATTTTTATATAAAATAAAATACTGTAACAAAGTTGGTTGAGTTTTCAAAGTGACTTCCTATGTAAGTGGAGTTTTTTTGTAGTGAATAATTTTAAAATATTATAACATTGTAAGTGTGTTATACTTAATATGAAATCTATAGTTATTCTCATTACATGTATCTTTTTAATATAGTTATTCTGATTACATGTATCTTTTTAATTTCTCATATGTACAGTGTTTGAGGGGTGGATTTTGTGGGTTTTTTGTTTGCTGCTACCAAGGATTAAACTTCAAACTTCATGCATGTTGGCTGATTAGGTGTTCCACCAACCATCCTCTGTTCCCCAGCACTTAACCTCACCTCCTGAATTACTTCATATTAACTCATCTGTGTGAAACAGACTTTCCAAATAATGATTCATTTAAATTCAAACATCTCTTGGTGTTTGTGTGTGTGTGTGTGTGTGTGTGTGTGTGTGTGTGTATACATACATTCATATATAGTACCATCTCATAGAGAATTGGAGATTGAAACCTCCCAGACCAGAACCAGAAAAAGGAAATTCAAATTGTTTTCCTTTTGTTGTTATCAAGTCTTAATATTTTCCTCTTCCTTTTTTTTTTCTTTGCGTGTGTTACATGTGTATTCATATGGAGGCCAAACATTACTTTTAGGTGTCTCCCTTATTCATTCAGTATCTTACTTTTTTGAGACAAGATTTCTCCTCTCTTCCCTCTCCCCTTCCCCCCCCATTCCTGTCCCCCTTTTTCCCCTCCCCCTTCCCACTCCCCAAACTTGGGGCTTACCTTTTCAGCTAAACTGACAAACCTCAGGAATCCACCTGTTCCTAGCCCCCAGCACTGGGATTACAGACACAGGCCGGACAAGAGCGCTAGGGATGCAAACCCGGGTGCTTCAAGCTCTGTATACACTCTCCAGCCCCTCTAGATTTTAGTTCTCTATCCAGATTGATATAACCAAGAATGAACTTGGCCCTCCCGAGTGCTGGACATATAAAATAAGCATGCACTACCATGCCCAATTTTATGTGGCGCTGGATAGTAAACCTAGAGTTTCATGCATGCTAGGCAAACACTTTTTCCAACTGATCCACATCCCCATCCCACCCGTGCCATTTTTAACAGTTCTTAGACTGCTGACTAGCCTGATGTGATCTTAGCAATCAGATTTGTGGGGCCAACAAATCCTGCTCACACTAGCTAGGTTTAAATAGCCATCACATATCTTGCTGGCTCACCATAGGAAGAAAGAAATAGAATAAAAATGTTCAGGAACATTGGTCGACAAAGGACAAAGTCTCAATTCCAAGAATTAGAGGAAAGGAGAAAACAATGCATGTGCTATGGTCCTGCTGAGTCTGCCTCTTAACTATTTCCATAAAGCTCAGCACACAGCAAAGATGGAATTCGGAGCCAGATTACTTACGGGTTTTCTCAGCAAAGGTGGAGCATGGACTTTTTTTTTTTTTGAGAGTACATTTCCACATTTTCACTCATATAAAGTATTCGAATGAGACATTTGGTAATCGTAAAGCCATTTTGTTTGAAAACTTACCTTCCCCCCCTCCCCACACACCCTGAGTCTAGATGCTTTGTAAAAGTTGGAAGTCATTTGAATAAATGTTTTGTCAGAGTGGGTAGGTATCTATGTGTCTGTGTGTGTGTGTGTCTGTGTGTGTGTGTGTGTGTGTGTGTGTGTGTGTGTATGTGTGTGCGTGAGTGTCTTGAGACAGTCACAGCAAAGCCCAGCTGCCCACAAATTCATAATACTCATCTCTTACGTACTAGATTTAGAGTTATGTACTGTAATACTTAGCAAAGGTCAAAACTCTTAAGATCATATGCACATTAGTAATAGTACATCTAGACAGTAAAATACAACTTTATTGTGAAGCCAAAGTATCATTTTAATAATTTTTATTATCTAGAATTGGATTTCCTTTGACTATTAGATTATACAATCTTATAGTTCACAGTTTATATGAATACTTGTAAAATTATTACTCATAGATGTTGACTTGCATATATATGTATATAAAAACTATCCTGAGTCCGTGGAATTTTTAAGTCCCTTTGATATACAACATTTTCATCCTCAGAACTGAAGAATTTCTATCAAGTCACATATCTCTAACATAAAGGAAAATCAAGGCTTTATTTAACCTTACTGCACTGATCAGTACCTTCTCACAATCACGCCCCCAGGAGACACTTTTTTTTTGACTCGCCGCTTCTCTTTGCTAGACTCACACAAGTCATCTTCCTATAAACAAAAAGAGAGTCAAATAAAAGCGCCATGCTAACATTCTTCTATGTGTCCAAAAGGGAAAAGGAGCCACACTAAGTATTTTCTGCTCTGATTAAATTTCTTTTTGTTAAATTTACATTTATTTTAAAAAAAGATTTGTCTGCCAGCGTGGATACCAAAATGTAAAATTATCACTCAAGTTATGTGAAAGGAGGATTTCAAATGTTGATTTGTAGAACATGAATTTTATAAAACTGCCTTTGAAAGATAAAAGTAAAATTAGAGCAATACACACTTTTAAATGCTGGAATAATCTTGCTCTGCGATGTATGTAGAGCACCCTCTATTAATAACACATATTGTCATATAAAATTATGATATTTTGTTAGCTTTCATCTGCTACAGCCATTCAAATTTGATATCTTTTGTGCAAATAAAACTGTTACAAAATGAACTAAAGTTTGGTGTTGGGAAAGTGTTAAGTTCAAAAAGGATCATCTACATAAGGATAATTGGCAAATGTAGGGCTGATGCCATAAATTAAAACTGAACCCAAATTGAGGAATCCACTTCATTAAAGCAAGATTTTCAGAACAAGAAATGACAGGAAAAGCAAAGTTGACTGTTTACTCAAATGAATTTGGATAGGGAAGGACTAGATGTCTGAATTCTGTGTTAAGAGTCTACAGTTTATGGATGAAAGGAGAAAGAAATGTACAGAAAGATTCAAGAATCCAAAACTGGCCCTGCCTAGTGGTTCACACCTTTACTCCTTCATCCTAGCACCTGGGAGGCTGGGGACAACATGATCTACATAATGAGTTCTGGGCCAGCAAGGATTACATAGACCCTGTCTTCAAAACAAACAAAAAAACCTAGGCAGTTAAAAAGATAGATCTGGGGGCCGGACAGTGGTAGCAAATGCCTTGAATCCCAACACACAAGCGGTAGGGGTGTGCAGATCACTACGAGTTCCAGACCAGCTTGTTCTACAGAGTGAGTTCCAGGACAGTCAGGGCTACACAGAAAACCCCTGTCTGCAAGGAAGAGAGGGAGAGAGGGAAGGAGGTAGGAAGAGGGAGGGAGCGAGGGGGAAGAAGGGAGGGAAAATGAAAGGGAAAGGAGGAAAGAAGGAAATTTTTAAAAGGAAAGAAGAAAAGAGATCTGGAGTGGAAATCTGGTCTTGTTAAGTTTGGTATTAGCCATTTTAAATTTAAACCCTGCTGGGAATATCAGATGGAAGTTTAGTTATCAGTCAGGACAAAGGGGACCTGAGTGAGAGCTTAACACTGAAGTATGAGTGTTAGAATCTTTGCAGAAACATAGGAAGACAGAGAGTCTGAATTTGTTCCTGTGTCATACTATCAGTGTGATCAAACAACCCACCCACCTTAGCCTGACATGTTGGCATATATCTGCAATCACAACACATGGGAGACTGAGGTAGGAGACTGTAAATGAGACCAGCCTGGGCTACCTAGTGCATTTTAGGTCTGTATACATGATAAGACCCTATTTCAAGAAAAGAATAGGTTGAAAGAATTGAAGGAAGGCACACACACACTGTATCTGTGGGTAAATAGAAAATTTGCTACATCACATGATGTACTAATCTGTTAACAATGGCTTCATCTGGAGAGTGAAATTTGGTATAAGAATGTACATTTATCTGTTTTTAACATCTTGCAAGCAACTCTTATGTTACATTCTCTAAAGTGATTAAGAGGCTAACAGCTTGCATAAAATTAAAAGTCAGGATGTTTTGTTACAGTTCAGACAAGGTAGCAGAGGTCATTCATGATGACAGGAGAAGAAAACTTCCCTAAAGGATCAATGTTCCTGAGTCCCCATAATATCTGGCTAAGCTGTCCCCAAGGCCACACACATCACAGTGTGTTTTTTGAAACAAGGTTTCTCTGTGTAGCCCTGGCTGTCCTGGTATGTGCTCTGTAGATCAGGTTGGGCCAAGACCAAGAAAACTGTCTGCCTCTGCCTCAAAAAAAAAAAAAAAAAAAAAAAAAACAACAACAACAACAAACAAAAACAACAACAACAAAAAAAAAAACAAAAAAAAAAAAAAAACTTGGGATTAAAGGCATGCCCCACTACACATAGCCTTTTCTTGCAGAAGTGTGGGAGTCAAAGACTAGTCTCCTGAGATTGAATGGCTCTAAGTTCCCTACTGAAGAGAAACTGTTTTTGTCCTCATTCTATAATTTCTGGTGTTCTGTCAGGTATTGATCTGGGTTCTTGAGAGGTTGTTTCTTTGTCTAAAACTGACACCCAGTAGAATCACTATTTAAATTCTTGCCCTTTTGATCTTGGCCTTTTTATTTTTTCATAACAAAAGTTATATATTTGAAACTCAAACTGCAGCTCCAGAAAGTAGAAAAAATGCTTATTCAGAGTGGTAAAGAGTATCAAATTCATGATCATGATGTCTACTCCAGAAAGTATAGTTAGCTCTAGTTTGCAACACAAGTTCAAATAGGCCAGAGGCTCACCCACATCAAAAAAGATTATTGAGAGAATTCAAATTCACCCTCAACTCAAAGCTAACAGTCTTAGCCACTTCTATATACTATTTATCAAGAAAAATCAATGTGTAAAGACACCAACCATAGCTACAACACTGGGGACCTGGATTTTCTCCAGTGCTTCCTTGAGTTGATCCACTTCCACTCGATATTCATCCAGTTGACACTCCAACTTTTCCCTGCGGAGTCGCTCATAGGCCAGCTGGCCCTGCAGCTCTTTGATGGTCCTATCAAAAATGTTTATTTCAGTCAGTTCTGATTTACCTAACAACTATTTTTTGTTAACAGTGGAAACCACTATACTTTAAAGCAAATAAAATCAATAATTTATTTGTTGACGGTACTGAAGATCTTATATTGATTTAGGGACTGGGGACAAGCAGTGACCATAAAATAAATAAGCAAAGTACATGGTATGCTGGAAGGTAACAAGAACTAAGAGATGGAAGAAATAAAGCAGGAATCAGTGATATAAAATGTGGAACAAGTGTCAACTTGGAACAAGCTAGAGTCAAAGAGTCAAGGGAAGAGAGAACTACAACTGAGAACTTCCTTCCATCAGACTGACCTGGGAGCTTGTCTGTCTTAATGGAAACGAGTGATATGAAAAGGCCCAGCCAGCTATGACGAACAAGCCAGTTCTTTACCTCCAGGTTCTTGCCTTGGGTTCCTGCCCCGACTTCTCTTCAAAGACAAGAGTGTAATTTGGATGCATAAGGTAAATAACCACTTTCCCTACCCTGTGTTGCTTTTGGTCAATGTTTCATCACAGCAACAAAAAGCAAACTAGGACCGAAATTGGTACCAAAGAGTAGGCTGCTGTGGTGGCCTGGCTAGGTTGTTTTGGGGAGGATTGTGGAAGCTTTTAGAACTTCAGGCTCCAAGTGCTAAAATAAAAGCTTAATGAACTGTTGTGGGAGCTTGGAAGTAAGAATTTTGAAAGATGTAGGCTGCTTTGTAAAGTGAGTAGACACTACCAGGGTCATTCCTGTGATGATTTTTGAGTTAAGAGATCTTTGGAAGCAAAGCCTGTGCTTCACTGCAACAACAGATGTTGTTAGCTGGGGCTGAAGAACCAGCTGTGATTAACCAGAGACCAGCACCACTTAAATGAATTTGCTTTTGGGGGCTAATTAATACTGGTTAACTGGGGCATAGAAATTAGGTGTGATTAACAAGAGATAGGAATTATTGAGTTCAAATTTTCTGATAGGTATTTCCTCAGGGTCAGCACAGGCTGTGGTCCAGTAGAGGGAGTCAAGGCTGGATCTGAAACAAAAAGATGAACTTGGAAATGTGTAAGAAATTTCCAGATTCCAGACATGAGGCATAAGCCTTAATTCCAGCATGCAGGAGAAAGACACAGGCCAACTCCTTGAACATAAAGCATTCCTGGACTATAGTGAATTGTATAGTGAGCCACCACTACATTGTAAGATCCTCACAGGTACTAAATACAAAGCATTGGTCTTAAGGACATTACTTCTTAGACTCCTGCTGTTCTTTCTTCTGCTTTAGATCCTCTTCTGTTATCCCACCCAAATGTTTAAAGTTGCTCTCAGCGATTTCCAGAAGTTGTCTCAATTCTACAATCTTCTTATGAGCTCTCACTGAAAGACAGTTAAACAGGAACCTAGTTTAGATGACAGCACATATGCTTGCAGGATGATGATACTCTCTCAACATTTGCTTCTTTTTCTTTTGCAACATCTTTTAAAAATATTTATCAAGTTTATTTTATGTGAATGAGTGTTTTGCCTCCGTGTGTGCCTGTGGAGGTCAGAAGAAGGCTTTTGACTCCCTGGAACTGGAGTATAGATGGTTGTGCGCTGCCATGTGGGTGCTGGGAACCAAATCCAGGTCCTGCCAAAGAGCATGTGGCATTCTTAACCACTGAGCTATCTCTCCACCTCCATTTGCTTCTTCTTTAACAGAACCATGGTCTGCTGCTTATGGAAGGAATTGACTCAAATGTGATATATATGTGGAAGGGAAAGTATCAGCAATGCAAGCAATAAAAAACATACTTGGAAGATTCTTTATCTGTTTTTGGAATATACATCAGATAATTATAATGCTGACATCATAGGCAAAATATCTTAAAAGAAGATAAGCAGTGTTTTAAGATGAGAAGTAGGTACCAGGCCATGTATTATATACTACATGTTAGAAAATTCAAGAAAACTGATGCTAGCATCTTCAGGTTATCCCTTGGTAGAATTCACAATGGAAGGATCTTCCATGTCCCTGGAAAAATAAGCCTGAGATTGTACTGGGAGCTTTTAAGTCTTTTTAAAGGAAAAATAAATATATCTAGACATGAGTTTCAATTTTTCTTAGAAAATATGGTTTAATCACAACTATGTATTCCAACCAGAATAACTAAAAACTTCTTCCAAAGATCAAAAGGAAGGCAACACACATTTCTGAGCCTCTGCCACAATTTAAGCAGTTCCCATTCTTTCATGTATGAAATTAAGTGTTGTAACAATTCTGTCAGGGTAGCAATAGCAACACTGCTGGATTTCATAAATGAGAAAACCAATGTTCTGAAAGCAACCAAGCTAAATAGCGGTGAAGCTCTGATGTCTGAACCCACTGCCTAAGACCTACTATTCACTCACTATATGGCTTACACAGTTGTGCTTAGATTAGCCTCAATTCAAACACATTCTTCTAGCTTCCTCAGATCCACTGAAACCATCCTTCTTATTCATTAGAACACACCATGGCTTCCCTGACCATACACTGTGAGAAGAAACAGTAAGGTTATGTGGCATGAACATACTCCCTTCAGGATACAATAAGTGTGGTGACAAAGATCCTACATAAACAAGTCTGAAATCCTTACATCCAGTTATAGGGTGACTTTGGACACGTAACTTAGCATCTACAAACCTAGGGCTCGGTCTTAGTCAACAAGCTATGAAGAGACACTGTAGCAGGATACTTACTCTGCTACATTGTATTCCCAGTGAAGCTCAGTGATTAGGCAGTAGAAGAGGAGGTGGAGCTGGGAGAAGAAAAAGAGGAAGGAGAAGGGAGAAAGGGAGGAGGGGAAGGAGAGGAGCAGCAGCCATGGAGAACCACAGATGAGTCTAAAGCTGTCCTCAGTGACAACTTCTATCGGTTAGATATTGAGTAACAACTCTAATTGTGTGAGCATCTTAATTGAGCATTTCTAACTATATAAATCCTTTAGATAATCATTAAGCTTTAAGAGTCTTCATTTTACTGGGTACTACAAGGATGGCAGATATTGTCTGGGGTTCGGCCGAGCTTTGTGGATGCACCATTGTAGATTGGCAGAGCCATCCCCCATACTGGCATCTCGTGGGTACCAGGGCCTGCGCATCTAACTGGAGGCCCAGTCAGAGCTGAGGAGATGCCCAGGAACAAGTCAGATAGGGCACCGTTTTCTAAATATCCTTTGTTACAAGACACCATGACCATGGCAACTCTTATAAAGGAAATTTAATTGGGGCTGGCTTACAGTTTCAGAGGTTTAGACCACTGTCATCATAGAAGCATGATAGCATGCAGGCAGATTTGATGCTGGAAAGGTAGCTAGAGTTCTACATCTGAATCAGCAGACTGCAGGGAGAGACAATAGGCCTGGCTAGAGCATTTGGAACCTCAAGACCACCCCCGGTGTCACATTTCCTCCAACAAGGGCACACCTAATAACACCACTCCCTATGAGCCTGTGAAAGCTATTTTCATTCAAATCACTATAGGCTCTTTATAAACAAAATAATGTGATACCTTAATGTTTCTTAAGAGATATCATTCCCATATACTTAAACTGTGATAGATAAAAACATTTTATAAAGTTCTATAGAAATGTAAACCTCTCAATATTACTGAGTAAAAATCCTGGCAGGAGAATTATATACCAATAGCTGAACCGCCAGCACAACTGCCACAGAAACAAAATTTGCTCTAATTACCATTAGTAATTAGTTCCATTTTCTTAAATATAGATTGGTGTTTTGCTGGCATTCACGTCTGTGTGAGAGTGTCAGATCTGAAACTAGAGTTACAGGCAGTTGTGAGCTGCCATGTGGGTAGTGGGAATTGAACCAGGTCCTCTAGAAAAGCAGCCAGTACTCTTAACTATTGAGCCATCTCTCCAGTTCATTTGTTTGTTTATTTGTTTGCTTAAAGCATAACACCTATAAAAACCACAACCTCATTGGTTTCTGGGTATCTATTTGTGTCAAGTAGCATGTATTCTGGTGGAGAAGAGCAGTCTAACTTAAACTAATTTAGGATGTTTTAGTGGTTATCTATTCATTATTGACTGAACAGATCTCTCCCAAAATTCACATTAAAGCTCTATATTCCAATGTGATGTTACTTGGAAACAGGGTTTTTAGAAGGTGACTGGAGTTAAATGGCATGGCAGCAGGGGTCCTATTCTCATGAGACTAATATCATTAGAGGAGTCTACTTTAGGTGGACTACTTTTGCATCTTTGTTCTGCCCCTAAGCCTTCCTCACTCTTTCATTTGAGGACATGGTCATCTCACAGTCAAAAGCAGGCACTTCTCCATAAAACAATCATGTTAGACTTTGATCTAGGACTTCCAGCGCCTAATTGCAAGAAATAAATTTCTGTTGTTTAACTTTCCCAGTCTCTAACTACAACAGCCTGAGCATACTAAGACACCATTAAATAGAATCAGATTATCCTCCAACTGGTAATCATATGTTGGAGATTGGTTCTAAGGCTTTGATTCAGTTGGGAATCTGTATGTCCAGACACTGAACACCTCCACCCCAATTGGTTTTTGATCCATCAATAAAGACCGATAAAACAGGGTAGGACACTTAGAGTTGGGTGGGTAGAACGCAGAGAAGAATGGAGGAGATTGCCATGACTCTGAGTAGAAGAATGAGACTCAGGAGCAGCAGGAGATAAAGCCAACCAATCATTCCAGGTAAGTGACCACTGGCCACTTCCCCAATTGGGCCTGGGGTAGCAGGGCAAGGTTTACGAGTGCTCAGTCTTTAAGGTAGCCAAGGCATTTTAAAAATAAACTAGTGTGTGAGTGTGTGTGAGTGTGTGTGTGTGTGTGTGTGTGTGTGTGTGTCTTTTATTCACGGATCCAAAGATCACTCCAGGATGGGTGTGCGTGTGTGATCCACCAGGAGCCAGAGCAGTGAAGCAAAACTCACTGCTACAATCAAGAAGATAATCGAGAGACTAGAAATGTCATGCTTTCTCACCCTCCAGTCCATTATATCCTCAATAGTCAGAATGATAGTCTTTAAACATAAACATGGCTGTTACTGTTTGAATGACAATGTCCCCCAAAGGTTCTGATATTTAAAGATACAGTCCCTAGATGACTAGGAGATGTAAGCAATGCAGCCTTGCAGGAAGAAGTCAATGAGACTAGGCTTTAAGAGCAAAAAAGCCTCCCACCATCTTGAGTTTTATTCTCTCTCCTTCAAAGCTCTCTGCTTCCTGTTCCAGCCACCATGCCTGTGGCCAGCAGCTTGCTACTATAATTATACCTCCCTGCCAGGATTAACACCTTTCTGAGACTATAGGCCTAAATAAACTATTCCTTCTCTAAGATGCTTGATTATGGTATTTAGCAACAGAAACATAATTAATACATTCTCTCAGCTGTTAGGAGCAATTGCTACTCTTCCAGAGAATTCAAGTTAGGACCCGAACACCCACATTTAGTGGCTATCTTCATGTTTTACTGCTGTGAAGAGACAATATGACCTAAGCAACTCTTATAAAGTCAAACATTTAATTGAAGCTGCTTTACTATGGTTTCAGAGGTTTAGTCCACTATCATCATAGCAGGAAGTATGATAGCATCCAGGCAGACACTGTTAACATTTTGTCTAAACTCTACCCCACAGCTGCATGGCAACAGCCAGATATACTCCTCCCCACAGTTACCTGGCAATGGCCAGATAGGCATGACCAGTGGGCTTGCTCCCTCTCTTAATCTCTTGTCTCTTGCTTTTCTCTTGCTCTTCCTCTCCCCTTCCTATTCCCTTCCCATCCCCCTCTCTCCATGTGCTCATGACCAGCCTTTACTTCTCTACTCTCTCTCTGCCTTTCTCTGCCTCTACTACCCTCTTAACTTCCCTCTCCATGCTCTAAATAAACTCTATTCTATACTATCCTGTGGCTGGTCCCTCGGGGGAAGGGATGCCTTAGCGTGGGTCTGCTGAGGCACCCCCTTCTCCCACACCTCACCACACCCCCATAGAACGTATTCTTTTTCTCTTTATCTTTTTATAAATCAGACATGGTGCTAGAAAAGGAGCTCAGAGTTTTACATCTTGATCTGATGGCCACTAGGAGAAGACTGACTTCCATGCAGCTAGGAAGGGGGGCTCAAAGCACAGTCCACAGTGACACACTTCCTCCAACAAGGCCACACCTCCTAACAGTGCTATTCCCTGGGCCAAGCATATTCAAAGCTCTACAGTGGCTCACAACTTAAAACTACAGGTCCAAGGGGATCCAAAGCCTCTGGACTCCAAGGTCATCTAACTTCATGTGCACACATGCACACATATGCACATCCACAATAAAAAACAGCAAAAAGTAAATATTTTCGAAAGAAAATTATAAATGCTACCATAGTTTTAAAAATTATAAAAATCAGTCCAAAATTATGAAGAAATGATTAATGTGTGTACCAATGTAATCCTAGCACTTCACACTAACACATAAACAATATTCAGTAAGCACATGCTAGATGATAAAAGAGAAATAACTGAGAGAGCACAGTTACCAAGATATCTTGTAGTTGAGTTACAGAGACATCTATGTTGAATCCAGAATAGTTTCTAAATTCCAAAATGCAGAACTGTATGTGGTATACTTCCGTAGTTCTTAGTCAAGGCTGTGAACAGTGTACAGATCCACACATGTTGGATAAATGGCATGCCTTCCTCATCCATGTCACCTATCTAAATCCTACCATTCAAGGGAAAGCTCAAACCGCACTTTTACAAAGGTTCCCTTGCTACTCTCTCCTGAGTGAATAATCCTTTTAAATGCATTGCCATTCACCTAACTATGCAGGCCAAGTGCCTATGAGTCATCTTTCCTTGCCTTCATCTTCAAACTCCTCCCACCCAGATCAATCAGCAAATCCCATGGCCCCTTTAACAGCATATCCAAACCTCACCATCTCCATTTCAAACCAAGCTATCACCAACTCTCTTCTCAATTAAGGCTACTTCCTCTGACCTTCCCACTTTCATTCAGGCCCTGGGAAAGGAAATGGCCTTTCAACCCTCTGGAAGTCTAGATGGAAAAACAAGTAGAACTAATCATATCCTGACTTACTTTCTTCACAACCAACTTCTAGGTACTGTAAAACATAGTGGAGAGAGAGAGAGAGAGAGAGAGAGAGAGAGAGAGAGAGAGAGAGAGAGATCTTAAAAGGAAATACAAAAAGTTAATGAAAGCTCTTCTGGAATGAAAATCTCTAGTATAAAAAGCACTGAAGCAAAACAAGAATGTGTCTGGTAGCTATGGGCCTCCATTACAGACTGTAGAGCCCAGGAAACAATACGATAACACTATACTGTACTGCTCTTGCACAATTCTTTTACAAATTTCTAAATTAAACACTTTATCCATATTGTCAAATGAATATGTTTTCTCCTAATTAACCCATATTAAATGTTATATTCTTTGTGCCTCTTGGTCTGCTACATCCCAGTAGTTAGAATAACAGTCTTTTTTCAAGAATGACAGTCTTTAAACACACATCAAATAACATCATTCTTGCCCTTAACTCCTCCAAAGGCTTAAAAGAAAACCTAAATCTAAATTCTTATTAGGGTATTTATGATCCTACTGGACCCCCACTCACCTCTCCAAGCTTCTCTGTTAACTTCTTAGTGACTCCACTCAGGCACACTGATACTCACCTTTGCACATGCTCTGTCTAGTATTCTCTCCCAAGACTTTCATACAGTTCATTCTCATCATTCAGGTCTCTTCTGAAATGTCACCTCAGAGACCTAATAGTTACCTATACCATCACTCTGACTCATTTTCTTTATACTCCTATTTTCTTTTCAATTCTTCATTACTGTCCCCTATGGCTACCAATACCAAACAGAAGGTTCTTTGAATTGGTCCATTTCTCTAATAATGACAACTGTTTGGCACAGCAGGTAAACATAAAAATTGTTGCAAACATTGTCTTTAAAAACTGCTGGACTGAGAATCTATGCATAATAACTAGTGAAAAAAGAAGCCATAAATTTGAAGAAGCGGGGAAGGGTATATGAGGAGTTTTTGAGGGAGGAAAGGGAATGGAGAAATAGCATAATTATATTATAATCTCAAAAATAAAATAATTATTAGTGCTAGAGAGATAAGCCAACAGCTAAGAGCACTTGTTGCTCTTGCAGAGGACCCAGGTTTGATTCCTAGTATGACATGGTGCCTATAACATGCTGACTGTAACTGCAGCTCCAGAGGATCTGATGCCTACTTCTGGACTTTGTGAGCACCAGTAATACACATGGTACACAGACATATATACAAGCAAAACACACACATACATACACACACACACACACACACACACACACACAACAAAAATAATGAACCTTTACAAAAATATAATTTACCAACAGGCCTTGGAAATGTTTTTGTGTATGCTAGGGTAGGAGGAGTTTAAATCTTCCTATGTAGTCCATGCTTGCTCTAAACTCACTCTACAGCCCAGACTGGCCTCAGACTTTGACCCTCTCACTCAGCCTCCCAAGCGAGAGGATCACTCCTGACTCGGCTCTTTCCATGTTTATCATCCACTTAAATACATTCGTCTTATTTAACTTCTTTAGTTTCCACGTTACACTCTTTCATTCCAAAGACCATATCTTACACTTATTTATACTTTCAATAACTCTTAGGACAAAAATACTGGAACTGGTTCTGATTCTGAAAATACCAAATTACTTTTCTTTGCAGACAGTGCTATTTGAATAATTTCCATACTTGCAGTAAGAAAGTAGGCCTGATTGTTAATTTGTATTTATGTACATGGTGGGGAGGTGTCCCCTGGAGCCTAAGTTATACTAGATGAAATCAACTCTAATGGAGCAGCAAGACCTCTTCACCACCCACTGAGCCAGCTCACCAGCCCTAGTGTTGTAGCCTTTCTTTGTTTGTTTACAGTGTGTATATGATACATATTGTCTGTGTGCACACATTCATATGTACACATGTTCTTTTATGTGCACTCAGGCAAGCATGTGCTACAACACATTTGGGGTTCAAAGGACAACCTCCGGTGTTGGTTCTTGCTTTCCACCATGATAGAGACAGGTTCTCTTTGTTGTTTGTGGATGCATACTCCAAGTTACTCCAGGTTACCTGGCCCTCAAGCTGTGACTCATTACCCTGTCTTTGCCTTCCATCACAAGTCAGGAGCACTGGGATTATAGAAGCATGCCACCTTGCCAGTGTTACACGAGTCCTGGGAATTACATGCAGTGATTTTACCTACTGAGCCGTCTCTCCAGCCCCATGACCATTGTATTTTTGAATGTCTGATTCATGATAGAGGCAGCATACTTACTTCTGGCATTTGCTTTGTCGGATTCACTCAAACATAAGTCATCCTTGGCATCAGTGCTTCCTTCAACACCGTGCCTTAAAAAAAAATTTATATGATCTTTATCACTTTCAGTGTCATCTATGTCATATTTCTGTAGCCCCTCCAAGAGTTTCACTGCAGCCAAATGAGCGAATCTGGAAAAAAGAATTAATAATTAACCAGATCCAAAACATCCATACATTTAAACCACAGGTCACACTTAACTTAGACAATTTCACTGTACATACACTTTAATCAAGCAAGAAAGCAAGCCTGTACCTGAAGGTCACTGAGATCCGACCTGCACTCAGCCATGTGGGAACCAATAGTATTCATTGGTTATTGAATACTATAAAGTATTCCTATTGAGAAGTGATCCCACAAATGTTGCTACTAAAAAGTCCACTGGGAGAGGAGATCCCACATAAAAAGAATATTTAGCACGCCTCCAAACAGAATTATTCTATGGACTACAAAGCCCAGAAGGTCCTACTTGATTCCCTATTTTATTTCCTTCTGCTAGCCCAAGGCAGGTGACAAAATTAACTCTGGTTCCAGTTTTAGAGTTAATTATAGTTTTTACCATAATCACTTTCTCACTTACTCTTTGTCCTTCAAACCAAAGCACTTAGTACATTTGAAATTTAAAGTAATAATGACATTTTCTTCTTTTTACTATTCTCTTTGCTCCCTTTCACATTTCATAATAAATTCTTTTTTTTTTTTTTTTTTTTTTTTGGTTTTTCAAGACAGGGTTTCTCTGTGTAGCCCTGGCTGTCCTGAAACTCACTCTGTAGACCAGGCTAGCCTCGAACTCAGAAATCCGCCTGCCTCTGCCTCCCAAGTGCTGGGATTAAAGGCATGTGCCACCACCACCCGGCTCTAATAATAAATTCTTAATCTTAGAAATGTTTCTGTTGTAAGTAAGTGAAGCAAGCATTATTTTCCCATAATGTTCTTAACTGACATATGAAATACTTTCTTCTAGGGCACGAAGAATTGCCCTAGTATAGAATATTAAATTCTATTTTCCACACTGTTATGATTTGAATGTGTAATGTTCCATATACTCATGTTTTGAATACCCAATCAGGTCTCCTGTTTGTGATGCTATAGGAAGGCCTTTAGCAGATGAAGCCTGGTGGACAAATAGGCTGCTAGGGAGAAGGCTTTGAAGAGTATACCCACCACTGGAGAGCCAGAGATGACTGCTTCCAGGTTTGCTTATGTGAACCATCACCACCACCACCACCACCACATACTCTCACCACCAAGCCTTGGCTGCCAGGCCCTTCTAACTATGCTGAGCTGAAATACTCTGAAACCTATGAGCCCAAATTGGCTTTTCTCCTTTCAAGTTGTTGATTAGGTAATTTGCTTACAGCAATGCAAAAAAAACTAATACATTCATATTTTTAAAACTACACATTCATACATACATTCTTATTTTTTTAATCAGGTACAGCAAGTAAATTATTAAAGAGCTATCAACAGAGCTGGGTTTGTAGATCATTTGTACAGTACTTGTCTAGTATGTACAAGCACCCAGGTTTGATTCCCAGCACCACAAGAAGAAACACAAAATTTAGTAATAAATGTATATAGAGTTGTCAGGCTGACAAGATAAGACAGTAAGGAGCTATGGTAGACTAGAGACAGCCAGAACATTCTTGTATCTTCACAAGGTTGAAAAAAGAACTTTGGGTGTACAGCTACAGACATGTACAGCAGACAGTGACCAGGTCAAATCCAGACATATTGTACCTTAAATTATGGAAGAAGCAAAGACCTGCAGTACTACACTACTAGTCCCAGTGGAGTGACCTCTAGGCAGCACAGTGTGGAACAAGAAGGAAAATTCCACTCAGAGCTTTAAGCAAAAGGAGAGACGGGAACCTGGAAAAAAGATCCATGGGTGCACAATCTGGCACTGTGCAAAATTAGTTTACGACCGCAGATCTGGATCTATACGTAGACAGGCACAGGAAAGGGCCCCACCACTTGCTAATTTGCTCAGTGTGCTAGGCTGAGAAAGCATATAAAGGGAGGTGCCATGGAACCTCAGGCTGGAAGAACTAGGGGCCCTGCACCTTCATACCTTCAAGTGCTAGTGGCCTCTCTTCTTCACTAGCTCCACAAGTGCTTGTTACAAGAGTCAATGTGGGCCTAAGAAACAGGCTGTGATTTAAACACAGATTTACTGATACAGATCTCCAAGGCTGGGAAATGCATGCAGAGGGAAACAGGGAAACTTCTGTTTGGCAATGGTAGCCTGACCTCTGAGAAGTGGAGTGAAAGCAGCCATGGGTGTCTATAAGCAGGTGCTGGAACAGAGACCAGCGTTGCTAGAGCACAGAGGATTCCTCAGTGCCCTTGGTGCAGACTGTGTGGGTTTAACCACCACCTCCACTCTGAACCCCCAGAGACAAATGGTGGAAATATGCCATAGCTTAGTATTCCCATGCCCAAGCACTCGCGGGAAGTGGACTGTGCCGGTACATGGGGCACCGCTCCTGTACTTGCTGCAGTGCTGGGTTAACATACAGAGATGACAGGCATGAGCTGAGCCAATGGCTGTCACTATCCTAGCTCTTGCCTGGCTCAGTAAGGCTCAGAAGGGCCCAGCATCTACACTGTTCTTTCAGGTACAACCTGTTTGGAACAAAAAAAAAAAAAAATAAAAAAAAAAAAAAAAAGAAAGAAAGAAAACAACTCGCTGCCCACTTCCCCAACTCCAGTACATGTCAAAAAAAGCAGCTTGGCTGGGAAAAAAACATCAAATCTCCCATCTGCTTATGGAAAAGAACTAATGTTTTTGTCTTTCTTTTTGTTTTGAGACAGGGTCTTACTGTGCAGCCCTGGCTGCCCTCAAACTACAGAGATCTTCCCCATCCTGCCCTCAGAATGGTCTCCATGTACTATTATGCCCACCCTTCTTGTTTTTAATTGCTTATTTTTCTTCTTTCTTTTTCCTATTATTTCTCATACCTTAGTTCTACAATCCCTTTCCTCTCTTGCCAATCTTCCTGCTACTTTCCCCTATTCCCACTCCTCATGAATTAGTTTTTAATATCCTAACTTACCCTATAAGTTCCCCTAGTTATCTTTTTTTTATTCTACTTAGAGATAATAGTCCTTATTTCCATTTTTTATTTTACTATATGTAAGTATTAGGTTAGATATGTGGTGGCATATGCCTATAATCTCAGCCCTTGGGAAGCTGAAGTGGCAGGAGGATTACAGTTTTGAGGCCAGTTTGGGCTGTCTGGTAATTTAAAAGCAGCCTGGACTATGGAGAAAGACCATGTCTCAAACAAGCAAATAAAGTTGAGCTTTGACAAAGGCAGTGAAGAAAGTATTTTCAACAAATAGTGCAATAATTGATATCCATATGCAAAAGAATGAACTTAGATGCATACCTAGTACAACATATTTTTTAGAAATGAACTCATAATGAACCACAGACCTCGCAGCCTACAACTATACAACTTCTAGAAGAAATCATAGAATACAAAGTCACAAAGATTTTCAAGATCTAACACCAAACGCATGTTTTAAAAAAGGAAAACTTCACTAAAACTGACTCACCTTCAAAGATATTTTAAGAGTATGAAAATGTCCCACAACTGAGAGAAAAATATCCTTTGCAAAGGATATTTTCTGAGAAAGAACTAGTATCTAGAATTTATAAAGAACCCTTTAGAACCAACAACAAGAAAATAACCTAATGAGGTATAGTGGCACAAACCTCTAATCCCAGCACCAGGGGGGCTGGGACAGGACTGCAAGTTGAACGGCAGCCTGAGCTACTTATAAGTTAAGTAGCTGTTGGACCCAACCAAACATCAGGTCAAGCCTCACCTGCCACTGTAGCCCATACTCATAGTAAAAATTCAAGCAGCTCTGAATGACAAAAATACAAAATGTTCTGCTGCAAATCCTCCAGCAAGTGTCAAAATAAATGCTGCTGTTTCAAAAAAGAAAAAAACAAACAAACAAAACAAAAACAAAAAAATGGTTTCCTTGACAGCAGTCTAAGTCCCATCCCTCTGCAATCTCTTTTTCATCGTTTACTGGCATCCGTGCTGTTTCCAAAGCTACACCACTGACAGTCAGAAAGAGCTGGCAGTTTTCCTCACTTATACACACAATGTGGTGTGGGTGAGGCAATGGTTTGATTGCAAAGCTTTGTTTGTACATCTGTTTTCCTTTGAAGTAAAGCTTCAAGGGCTGCAGGCACTGTGCTTCCCACCTTTACAGTCTGACCTGTACCACAGTGCCTGGCCTATAAGAAGTAGACTACACACTGAAGAAACCACCAAAGGAGCACAACGATGGGCCTGACCTGCATGAGCTCGCAGAGTTCTATAATAGAGGCTACATTTAGCTCCCATGTGAATTCCTAACTATGATTCAAACCGTTAGAGATGCTCCTCTACTATCACTGTTGTTACTCCTTTTTACCAGGTTCTCAGCAAGGCATCAAGGATATCTGGGTGGAACGAGCATTGTGCACACTAGTTAGATCACTGCAGTGTGCTGAAGACTCCTGGACCTGAACTTATGGGGTAGATGCTCACTGTCATGGACTTTGCTCTCATTTTGAAATGTCCCTTCCCCAAAGGAAAAAGAACTAATACTATCATCTAACACCATCATCCAGCTGAGAATGATTGCTTTAAAGAGGAGACCTAATAAGAAATCAACATCAATCGACTTAAAAACTGTGATTCCATCAGCATCTTACTGAGTCCCCCAAAGCTGTATTAAATAATGAAAAAATTTCTATGTATAAGAAACTAAATGCACAACTCTAAAAGCAGAAGCAAAAAGACAGCAGAAGCAAGTAGAAGACAGGATTTCATACCTCTTAGCCACATCGCTGGGTCTCTCTCCTGCTTTGTTAGTAATATTGCTGTCAGCTCCCATGTCAACTAACCACTGCAAACAATCTATGTGGCCCTGTCCAGCAGCTTTAAAAAAGAAAAAACATGGAAACATGTAATTCATACAGAGAAAGAGTTATATTTGAAAACAGTTTTCTGACATTTTGACCTTGTAGTAACTAACAAAAGCATGCTGTGCAAATATTTTCTATTTTTCACTTGTACATCTACTAGACATTTAACCAAATATCTACTGTGCTCAGGTCCTATCCAAATAATTTTGGATATAGATATAAAAATTGGAATTTAAAGCTCAAACAAGCAAGTCAGAGAAACTAGAAAGCAGTCTTCCACACCCTTTCTAAAGTGCTATGTCATACTGCAAAACTCCTATGCAGTCTTGTGTCTCCAATGTGAGCACTCCAATCACAAGGACCTCAGAGACATCAATAATCTTGCTCTGTGCATATGAAAGTCACATACAAAAGAAATCTTTTCTCAAACATTTTACATATACTTATTTACTCTGTGTCTGTACCTGCACAGTGTAAATCTGGAGGTCAAAGGACAACTTCCAGGCACTTCTACCATGTAGATACCAAGGATCAAACTCATTTCATCAGGTCTGGGTTTCACTAATCATTAAATATAGTGAGAGATATGCATTGATAACTGTCATAAATACATTGTTACTAAGTCTCTATAAACACATCATCACTTTGATTTTTAGTTCTCTTCCTCAATTCCTACTCCTTTTCCTCATCTCTCTCCTATCCAGAACCAGCTGCCAAAAATATACTACAGAATTTCCCAAAGTAAATAACCATTAGACAAAAAAAAACCAGTAATATACTCTGTCTTTCCTGTTCTTAAATGTGATCAAAAAATTGTATTTGTGATCATGAATGATGGTGTTTGGTTTAAAATAATTATTTTAGCCTGACATTTCCATTCTATCTCAGGCAATATACAGAAAGAATGGAGGATAAATGATTTCTCTAAAATGAAATATAAGATAAGGATTCTAAAAAAAAAAAAAAGAAAGAAAGAAAGAAAAAGAAAGAAAGAAAGAAAGAAAGAAAGAAAGAAAGAAAGAAAGAAAGAAAGAAAGAAAAAGATTCTGGCCTGTAGAGATGGCTCAGTCACTAAGAACACTTGTTTTTCAAATCCCTGTACCCACATGGCAGCTCACAACTGTCTATAGCTCCACTGTCAGGGATCTGATGCCCTTTTCTAGCTTGTGTAGGTAACCAGGCATGCACATGGTGCATACGCACATATCCAGACAAACACTCATATACATAAAATTAAAACTATTCCTTAAAGAAAGGAGCAGAACATGGTGGGACACCTTTAATTCCAGCACCCAAGACAGAGGCAGAGACAGGCAGATCTCTGTGAATTTGAGGCCAGCCTACTTCACAAATGTAGACAGGAATCTATAGCAAGACCCTGTTTTCAAAATAAAATTTAAAATAGAGGAAAGAGGAAAATAAAGTAATTATTTTAAAAAATACTATTATAAGAACGTTCCGTACAACAAGGCATACACGTTTGCCATCGTAAAAGGCACTTGAACTAGAAATGAGATGTTGTGGATTCCATATAATGTCCACTGCTGACCATGAGGGTAGGTTTCTGATGGCTACTTTGATGAATAACACCTAAGAAATCACAACTGAAGCTGAAGCAGGAAGAGCTCACCTTTATGCATGGGCGTTGATCCATTATCATCACGTTCATTCAGATTGATTACCCCATCTCCTATCAGTTTCTTAAGCATTTCTAAATCACCCTTAAAGGCAGCCACATGACCTGGAAAGGCTATATCTGAATAAAAAGTCAGCATTTTAGTAAACACAGGGCTTTGCTCTTTTCCCTCCCTCAAGCTGTCATACAATCCAGGTTTCAATATTATCTTATGTATGAAGCTACTCAGGTGCATTCACCTGATACATTGACAAATAAAAAGAATTATATCACCAAACGTGCTACAGTATCTAAAACAACAAAATTAAAAATTATAACTTACTAACATTTAACATTTTTACTATTTGAAAACAAAAAGAGAATGAATGGGAGAAAATGTATGCAATATACATCTGACAGAATTTATTAATGTTTGTAATATACATCGGGACAGAGTTTATGTCAAGACTACATATTTTAAAAAATTCTCAATAACTAGAAAAGCCATATCTCTAAGATGTCAGAAAGTAAAAATATCTTTCATTAAAGAAGGAGCATGGCCGGGCGGTGGTGGCGCACGCCTTTAATCCTAGCACTTGGGAGGCAGAGGTCTACAGAGTGAGTTCCAAGACAGCCAGGGCTACACAGAGAAACCCTGTCTCGAACAACAACAACAACAACAAAGGAGCATGAGCATCCAGGAAAAGATGCTCCAGAAAACAGCACACACCATTAAAATGACTACAATAGAATAGAGTGACGTGACGACTATCTTTGATGACAAGTTTATGAGTACTTTGGAAAGCAGTTTGAAAAGCTGCTACTTGCTGAATGTGGTGACACATGCTTTTAATCCCAGCAATTGGGAGACAGAGCCAGGTGGATCTCTGAGTTCAAGGCCAGCCTGGTCTACAAAACAAGTCCCAAGACAGCCAGGGCTACACAGAGAAACCCTGTTTCAAAATACCAAAAATAAATAAGCAAATAAATAAAAATAAATGAAAGAAAGAGAGGAAGGAAAAGCAGCTACTTAAACAGTATCTAAGTTAGATATACACCCATCACATGTTCCTAGTACTTACCAAGAGAAATATGTCCATGTAAACATAACAGCCACCCTACTGGTAATTCCCAAACTGAAAGCACTGCAAATGCTCACCTCAGTTCAATTGATCATAGAGTACAATATAGCAATAAAAAAGAATAAACTAAAAATACACAGAAGACGTATGAATTCTCAAGATGACCATATAAAAAACTCTAGAAAATGCAAGCTAATCTGTATTAACACAAAGCAGATCAGTGATTGCATAGGGACAGACCATCAGCCCAGGGATAGCCCCAGCAGCAACGGGCTGGGCCTTCCACCATCAATCACTAATTAAGAAAATGACCTACAGGCTTGCCCTACAGCCAGATTTTAAGGGGGGCATTTTCTCAATTTAGGCTCCCTCCTCTCAAATGACTCTAGATTGTATCAAGTTGACATGAACCTAGCCAACATAGTCACATACAGTGTTCTTTATACTACTATCTACATGCTTTGTCTAAAATGCTTCATAAAGAATCTGGATGAATATAGATAGAAACATATTGTTGTTTCAATGTAGCATTTGCCTTACAAGTTCTTTGTCTTTGGATTCCATTTTATTATTACCATTCTCTATTTAAAAATGTAGGATTAATCACTCACCATCCTGATCATCTAGATGGTTTCCTTCATACTTAGCCCCCTGAATAAACTGTACAATATTCTGTTTCAAAAACCGCTGGGCCAGGTCCAATACATTTTCTCCATTATCATTGAAGGCTTTTAAGGCTTGTGCTGCACTGTTCATTCTACTCAGTAGGAACTTAAAACAATGTAGGTGGCCTTCCATGGCTGCTAAGTGAACTGTAGATAAGACAAAAGGATAGACTTAATCCTAAAAATGACAACAAAATACCTTGAAAATCTGGGTGTGGCAGCTCATGACTATAACACAAGAAGTCCTAATGGGAAGGACAAAAGAAATATGAAGTCCCAGGTCATTCTGGGCTACCAGGACAGCCCCTGACTATATGGAAACACACTGTCTAAAATTGTTTTCGAAAATAGCTTTAGGCAAATGTAGCGGTACACACCTTTAATCAGAGCAATCTGGAAGCAGAGACAGATCTCTGTGAGTTAAAAGCCAGCCTTATCTACATAAGTTTTAGAGCTTATAATAGAGAGACCCTGTCTCAAAAACACTAAGAAAAGACCAAAGATGAATGATATTTTTATCATTCTGCATTTGTCATCTTCTTATAATTCATTATTCTTTATAATAAATACAAAAACTTAAGTTAAAACTCTATATTAACCAGTCAGGGAGGCACAAGACTGCAATCCCACTATTTGAGAGGTGTAGGCAAGAGTATAAGTTCAAAGCCAGCATGGGCTATATATAGCAAGACCCTGTCTCAAAAAGAAAAAGACTGCATACTAAGTACACACTAGCAAATTCACTATTTTCACACTAAATCCTCAAAAGTAAAATAACAAAATTCATTTCTAAAAGCTATAAAGAACCAAAACAAACAAGAATGGGATGAACAGACAAAAAAATTCAAAGAATCCTTAAAAGTATGAGATCAGACTGAAAGGCAGACAGAAGCCAGAACTTTCAGTGTGTGTGTGGGGGGGGGGGGAGTTTATGAAGCAATGACTACTATCCTCTTCTCCCCTTTGTTATATTTATCCAAACATGCATCCCTATATAATGTTGTATGTTTCAATCATTCATCTTGATGATTATCTCTTTTCACTTACTACTACATGAAAGCAATGACCTTGTACTTTCTGCCTAGTTGCCTCTAACACATAGACACATGGGTGGTATTCAATAAATATATACCAAATTAATGTCTTGAGAAGGCAACTCTCTCTCAGAGCACATACTCATGATATGCAATGTGTCTCTCTAAGCATCTCTTTTTCCTTTCATGCTTAAATTACTATTAAGATATTTATTAAACCCCAAATCTTCTCCATAAAAAGTCTTTAGGAGTATCACTAGTCACTCAAGAATTTTTAATCCTCTATATTATACTATTATAACAAGTACACATATTTTAAAACAAGTTTGATCTTTTTAATGAGAATACAGCAAAAAAAGTCAACAAAATACGGTCAGACATACTTGAAAGAAAAATCACTGTGACCTTGTATAGCACATAAAAAAGTCAATTCTGAGTGGGCTGGAGATATAAACATAAAAGTAAAATAATTGAGACATGACTTGGCACTTCAGAGCACTTCTGCTCTTTTCTTTTCTTTTTTTTAAACTTGGAAGTGTTTTATTTTCCTTTACAACTTAATAAATACTTCTTGATAAATGAACATGGGGTAAGGCTGCCCAATAGTTCAGAAAGATCACAGCAATGGTGTTTTCCTGACAGCATGTTGTCTTTGGTAGTAAGTGGAATGACTTGTATGGCATCACTGTCAAACCAGCAAGACTGCATTTATGCACCCACCATTTTCTGGATTGTTGGTAACTTGGGCATACTTTCTCAATTAACCTTGCCTCCTTGTGACACAAGGCCCAACTTGCTCACATTCACTTCAATAACTGTACCTTTGATGATCACACCCAGGGTAGTATATAATGAGGATGATAGATTCTTTTTCACACTGAGTATAGGCAGGCAAAAAGTAGCTTTCAGCTCAGGGTGTGTGTATGAGGAGCTAAGGTGGGAAAAGTAAAGAGAGGAAGAGGAGGAGTAAGGGAGGAAGAGGAGAAGAAAGGAGGAGCTAGGAGAGGAACGAGAGAGGGGGACATGGAGGCTGATGTTCACGTGTCTCTACCAGTCAAAGGTAGCTGGTATATCTAGGTTGGGTATTGGGTTACACTTCTGATTGTATGGGCATCTTGTTATTGATCATTACTAAATATATAAGCCTTGGGATAATCTAAGCATTAGAGTCTCATCTGTACTGAGTCTGTGTGGTTGGCGGGATAGTCAGAGCCATCTCCCACACTGGCATCTCATGGGTGGCAGGGCTGGTATCTCTGGCTGGCCATTTCTAGCTGCGGCATGCACGTGGCCTCTGGCCAGGTGGTTGAGCAAGGCAGAGACTGCAGCTTAGATAGTCGAATTGACCAGCGGCCACTTTTTAAATAATTACTACAACAGGTGTGTGACATGGGCTTGTTTGAAATGCAAACCCATTGGCCTAATGAATCTGTCATATTTAGGTGGTTTTCTTGTAAAACCATCACCAACAAAGCAGACTCTAGTGACCATTCTCTTCCATGCCTTTTTTTTTTTCTTTTTCCTGTTGGAATAACTTTCAATGCTTCTGTTTCTCCTCAGGCATGAACTTTGGGTAGAGGGACCTCCCATTTTCCCACCTTTTCTTTTCGTTTCTGCTCCGTCATGTTGGAAAGTACTTTTGCTCTCAACTGCCCCTCTCTGTCCAGCAGACAGGCAGGAACTGCACCTTGTGGAGTCTTCTCATCATTTTTCTGCTTGGTGTTTCTTTTTTCATGCATCTTAATAGTCTTTTTCATTTGTATTGTCTTGGTATGGTGCTGTTTATGGTAGAGCTTAGCCTTCAGGCCAATCTTTTTTTTTTTTTTTTTTCCTTCTTCAAACATTCACGGGCCTCCCACCCTTCTTTCTTTCTCTTTTTCTCATGGTATTCCAAATGATATCCATAGCATTTGTGATGCAATTCATTTTGTGGCATGATGACAGCTGCAGAGCAGCCATCCATGACCTTCCAGGTTCCAAAAACCTCTTAATTTCTGAGTGTCACTGGCCCACCGCACTTCTGCTTTTACACCAGACCTTAGTCTCCATACCCATATTGTATAGCTCACAACTGCCTGGAACTCCAGATAGACATATTACACAGAGATATGCATACATAAAAAGAATGCTTTAAATCATAAAAATACAGATATAAATATAATTTTAAAAAATACAATTAAGGCTTTATAACTACACATATATATTATAACTATACATATTTATTTATATTTTATAACTATATATATATATATATATATATATATATATACACACACACACACATATATTATAAAGACATGAAATCAGAAGGCAGAAGGATGACTATTTGGAGATTTGGGGATTAGGGCAACAAGAAAGGGAAATGGGAGAGTGGTTATCAGTTTACAATAATACTATCAAAATATCATAGTGAAATTTTTTTAATGCCAACTAAAAATATCATAAAGAAGGTAATATGGGGGGACTAGAGAGGTGGCTCAGTGGTTAAGAGCACGGAAGGCTCTTCCAGAGGTCCTGAGTTCAATTCCCAGCCACCACACAGTGGCTCACAACCATCTGTAATGGGATGTGGTGCCCTCTTCTGGTGTGTTAAGACAGCTACAGTATACTCATATACATAAAACAAATAAATCTTAAAAAAAAAAAAAAAAAAAGAAGGTAATATGGAAATATGGAAGAAATCATTGTAGTGGCTCCCATTTTATTAACCCTGACCATTAACTTAATTAGTTGTTTTACATTTAGTAATTCTGTTGGGTTATTGGGTCTCTTGATGGTTTTAATTTGTATTTTTGCTCATGACTACTGCCACGGCACATCATATCTTCATGTTTAATGGCTACTTGGTTAGTTTCTTTTGTGATATACCAGTTCAGACATCCTTCCTATATTCTGGTTCTTCTTCTTCAAGAGTTGTAAGGATTCTTCATAACGTCTAGATGGAAGCCTTGAGCTGCATACATTGCACATACCTTTTCCATTTTACAGACTGCTGTTTTACTCTTGAGGCATCCTTTAATCAATACAAGTTTACTTTTAATATAGTCTAATTTAATAATATCTTCTCTTTGTGGTTAGTACTTTTTATATTTGATTCAAAATGGTTCTCCCTTACCTTTCAAGTGCTGTAACTAGAGGCACACACTACTACACACAGCTGCATGTGAAAGCCTTAAATACTACGATGAGATAAAATTGGTACACCTACTTGGGAAAATACAAGCCAGTAACTTGGAATACTAATATATTATTTTATCCCATACAGTTCAAAACTAGGAGGGGCTGATTTATAAGCCAAAAGTCAGAGATTAGTTGTGGAAGGTAGAAGGTAACTGGAAAGGGAATGTGTGAAAGTATGTATATACAAGTAAGTACAAGTGACTTCACCAGAAGAGGGTATCAGATCACCTGGAATTAGAGTCACAGGCAGTTGTGAACCAACTGATATGAGTCCTGGGAATTAAACTAAGATCTTCTGGAAGAGTCAAAAAAAGCAGCAAATTATTTTAACTGCTAAGTCATCTCTCTAGCCTTTAAGAATTCAATCGTACTACAATCTGTCTTTTGAATTTCAATACCACTTTATATACAAGGTAGATTGCTTACAAACTGTGTCAACCAGTTTATTTCCAATTAAACCAAAACTGAAATGATGAACCTGTTCATACATGTGTGTCCTCTAGACAACTAAACAGTAAAATAGTTGCCTGTGTGTCAGAAAGGTAGGAATTAAAAAAAAAGGTATTGACCCTGGGGATACTGGCCAGTACCCAGGAACCTGCTTAACTTGTGTAAGCCCTCAGCTGAATCCTACATGAATATTGAGGAAGGAGGAAGAGGCAGAAGCAAAAGAAAAAGTTTCTCTTCTGCTGAGATAGCTCAAGAAAAAAAACTCATGGAGGGTATATAATACAGGCATGATAGTAAACAGTTCATATCAGCTTATCTGCTATTTTAGCTCTGTGAAGAAATTATAGAATGATGATATAGTTATATTTACTAAATATGAACAAGCATTTAAATGCTTTATCAATGAAAACTACAATATTTGCTTTAGTTCAATACCCGGGAGGTTTCCATTGTAGTCCACGTCTTCTATGCCACAACCCCATCTGACAAGAAGTTGCAAGCAGCCAAGCCGCCCATGAAAAGCTGCATAATGCACAGGTTTCCATTCTCTCTTGTCAGTCACGCTGGGATCCTATAGGTAAAATTCACTCAGTTTCAAAATGGACTCAGTTTCTTGCCATTTGTAAGAAAAATGGTAAATCTAGACATTTCTGCAATTGAAAATTAGAAGCTTAAATTTATAGCAATCTTAAAACAATACAGCAAATATTTAACATAGCAAAATAAAGTTGCAGCACCCACTGATCTGAACACATGAACAATGAAGTTTTCAGTGAATTGCTTTAAAACAATATTTTAAAAAGAACTACTTCAGGGTGTGTTGGTGCATGCCTTTAATCCCAGCACTAAGGAGGCAGAGGCAGAGGCAGGCGAGGTCAAGGGCAGCCTGGTCTACAAAGAGTTCCAGGATAGCCAGAGCTACACAGAGAAACTGCATCCCAAAAGCCCAAACCAAAAACTCAAAGAAAAAAATCACATGATCATCTCACTAAATGCTGAAAAGGCCTTTGACAAAATACAGCACCCCTTCATGTTCAAAGTCTTAGAAACATCAGGAATTCAAAGCACATATCTAAACATAATAAAAGCAATATACAGCAAACCAACAACCAACTTCAAATTAAACAGAGAGAAACTTGAAACGATCCCACTAAAATCAGGGACAAGACAAGGCTGCCCACTCTCTCCCTATTTATTTAATATAGTACTCAAAGTTCTAGCTAGAGAAGTAAGACAACAAAAGGAGATTAAAGAGATACAAATTGGAAAGGAAGAAGTCAAGGTATCACTTTTTGCAGATATGATGGTATACATAAGTGACCCGAAAAATTCTACCAGAGTACTCCTACACCTTATAAACAACTTTAGCAAAGTGGCTGGATATAAAATTAACTCAAACAAATCAGTAGCCTTCTTCTATACAAAGGATAAATGGGCTAAGAAAGAAATTAGAGAAACACCCTTCACAATAGTTACAAATAATATAAAATATCTTGGCGTAACTCTAAACAAGCAAGTGAAAGATCTGTATGACAAGAATTTCAAGTCTCTGAAGAAAAAAAATGAAGAAGACCTCAGAAGATGTTAAGATTTCCCATGGATGAGTAGAATTAACATAGTAAAGATGGCTATCTTACTAAAAGCAATCTACAGATTCAATGCAATCCCCATCACAATTCCAACTCAATTTTTCACAGAGATAGAAAGAGCAATTCTCAACTTCATCTGAAATAACAAAAAAACAAGGATAGTGAAAACTGTTCTCAACAATAAAAGAACTTCTAGGGGAAATCACTATCTCTGACCTCAAGCTGTACTACAGAACAATAGTGATAAAAACTGCATGGCATTGGTACAGAGAAAGGTAGGTAGATCAATGGAATAGAATTGAAGACCCAGAAATAAACTCACACCTATGGTCACTTGATCTTTGACAAAGGTGCTAAAACCATCCAGTGGGGAAAAAAAGACAGCATTTTCAACAAATTGTGCTAGTCTAACTGGCTGTCTGCATGTAGAAGAATGCAAATCCATCCATTCTTATCTCCCTGTACAAAGCTCAAGTCCAAGTGGATCAAGGACCTCCACATAAAACCAGGTATACTGAATCTAACAGAAGAGAAAGTGGAAAAAAGCCTTGAACATATGGGCACAGGAGAAAACTTCCTGAACATAACACCAATGGCTCAGGCTCTAAGATCAACAATTGACTAATGGCATCTCATGAAACTGAAAAGCTTTTGTAAGGCAAAGGACACTGTCAATAGGACAAAATGGCAACCTACAGATTCAGGAAAGATCTTTACCAATGCTACATCCAATAAAAGGCTAATATCCAAAATATACAAAGAACTCAAGAAGTTAGATTCCAGAAAACCAAATAACCCAATTAAAATATGGGGTACAGAGCTAAACAAAGAATTCTCAACTGAGGAATCTTGAATGGCTGAGAAGCACCTAAAGAAATGTCCAACATCCTTAGCCATCAGGGAAATGCAAATCTAAATGACCCTGAGATTTCACCTCACACCAGTCAGAATGGCTAAGATCAAAAACTCAGGTGATAGCAGATGCTGTCGAGTATGTGGAGAAAGAAGAACACTCCTCCATTGTTGGTGGGATTACAAGTTGGTACAACCTCTCTGGAAATTAGTCTGGTGGTTCTTCAGAAAATTGGACATAGTATTACCTGAAGACCCAGCTATATCACTCCTGGGCATATACCCAAAAGATGCTCCAACATATAACAAGGACACATGCTCCACTATGTTCATATCAGCCTTATTTATAATAGCCAGAAGCTGGAAAAAACCCAGATGTCCTTCAACAGAGGAATGGATACAGAAAATGTGGTACATTTACACAATGGAGTACTACTCAGTTATTAAAAAATGACTTTATGAATTTTGTAGGCAAATGAATGGATCTAAAAAATATCATCCTGAGTGAGGTAACTCAGACCCAAAAGGACATATATGGTATGTACCCACTGATACGTGGATATTAGCCCCAGAGCTCAGAATACCCACAATAACTCACAGACCATATGAAGCTTAACAAGAAGGAAGGACAAAATGTGGATGCTTCAAACCCACTTAGAAAGGGAAACAAAATAAATATGGTAGGCAGAGGGACAGAGGGACCTGGGTGGGAGAGGGGAGAAGAAAGAAAGAAGTGGGGAAAGGACCAGGTATGGGAAGAGACAGGAGAGAAGTCCAGAGGACCAGGAGAATGAATAGAACTAAGTAGCTGGGGTGGGGGGGGGAGACTTGGGGAAGTACCAGAATGTCCCAGACACAAGGGATACAAGAGATTCCCAGGACCCAAAGGGGATGACATTAGCTAAAATACCCAACAGTGGGGAGATAGAACCTAAAGAGACCATCTCTAGTAGATAGACATGACCCCTAGTGGAGGGATGGGGCCACCCACCCATCTCAAAAATTATAATCCCTGTCTTGAGGAAATGCAAGGACAAAAATGGAGCAGAGCTAAAGGGAAGACCATCCACAGAGACCACCCCACCATGTGTTCATTCCATCCCCAGACACCAAACCCCGACACTATTGCTGATGATGCCAAGATGTGCTTGCAGACAGAAACCTGGTATGGCTGTCTTCTGAGAGGCTCTGCCAGCACCTGACTAAAACAGATACTGATATTCATAGCCAACCATTGAACTGAGCCCGAGGACCCCAATGGAAGAGTTAGGGGAAGAGCTGAAGGAGCTGAAGTGGTTTGCAACCCCATAGGAAGAACAACTGTATCGACTAACTGGAACTCCCAAAAACTAAACCAGAAACTAAACCACCAACCAAACAGTATATGTGGACCAGTCCATGGCTCCCACTACATATGTAGCAGGGGACTGCCTTATCTGGCATCAGTGGGAGGGAAGGTAACTTGCTTGGTCCTGTGGAGGCTAGATGCCCCAGAGAAGGGGGATGCTAGAGGGGTGAGGCGGGAATGGGTGGATGAATGAGGGAGCACCCTCTTAGAAGCAAAGGGGAGGGGGTTGAGGGGGTTCATGGAGGGGAGACAGGGAAGGGAGATAACATTTAAAATGTAAACAAAATGATTAATAAATTAAAAAATAAACAAATAAGCATTAAAATAAACAAGGTAGCTCCTGGAGTAATAAATCACTTCCTAAACTGGTGTATGAAATGAAGAGTTTTTAAAGCATTATGCAGACACACATGAATTCATAAAGATGTAATTACCTGGTGAATATTTGTTCAAAAGCTTCAGAGTCTTCCCAGTTAAGCTCTGAACCAGCAGCCAAACACAGAACCTCTTAAATATTGTCTATACTATTCATCGTGGGGAGAGGTAAAGGGAGATGTGTCTCCATTGCTGCACCCATGTTTAAAGGTAAGAGAGTTAAAGGAAAAAATGACTTCCCCAAAGTCATAGGAAGGACTCTGAAAGTCAGGAAGAGATAACCAAAATACCAAATGCTAATTCATCTGCATGATCACACACTATGACTAATTAAGAGGGGTTCCTCACCACTCCACTTCGCAGCATTATTTGTAAAGAAAAAGAGTGTCCGTGAGTGGCAGCAAGGTGTAGTGGGGTGCATCCACGATCATCTTGAGTTGTTAGGTTGGCTCCATTGATTATAAGAGCCTAGAAACAGAGAAATGGGGAAAGTGTGCATGAATACAGATGGTAAACTATGAATGCAGATACAGAGTAAATATAAGCAATTAATGTGTAACAAGAATGTGAGGAGCCGTATTCGCCATTATAAGATGGCGCAGGCTTCTGCTTCCTGGTTCTTCACGGAAGCTTTACTTGAGAATGCGCCTGCACATGGCGCGAAAACCGAGTATGACAGTTGGATGAAAGATTTGAGCCAATGAGGGATCTGCAAGTCTCACAAAGCTCTATTTAAGCAGCGGGCTTTCTGAGCTCGGTGTCCTTCCCTCCACCTTACCATCTTGAGAGCTGTTCAATAAATGCTGTCAGAAGAATCCTGAGTGTGGTGTGCTCCTTATCGGCGAGGGAGCGCTCGCAAGTGGAACTGAAACCCGGGATGAAGCCGAACATCTCGGGGTTTTGACCAGTCACGAAGGACCCTGTTGGCTCGCAGAGGATTCAGAACTGATGGCGCGGAGAGTCTAGACGCTTTTCTGCAAGGTATGGTGGATCTTGTTTGGCTTAACAACAAGATAGCCTATCAGAAGCAGAAAAGGGAGAGAGCGCTAATAAAATAGAAAAGAAAACTAGGATAGAGAAGAAAACTAAGAAGGAAAGGCTAATTTGGACAGAGTCTCAATGTTAGAGCTCCAGTAAGCTGGATACAGTGAAGGACACCACGGGAATTGGAAGTGGTCATCCTCACTCCTGCGCTGGAGAACCAGTGAACTGACAGAGACTCAATGTTTGAACTCCAGTAAGCGGGATACAGTGGAAGACACCCTGCGCTGGAGAACCAGTCGACTGACAGAGCTGGTTGAATTCGGAAGTGAAACAAAGGTGATTGCATAGTAACAAAAACGGGGCAAGAAAAAAAATAAGCAGAAACAGATGAAAAAATAAGTTTTAAAGATGCAAGGAGTAAATTGCAGGCTGCTCTGAGTCAAGAGAGCCAAACAGATAAATAAAGGTTATAGTAACGAAAATGGGGCAAGAAATAAGTGAGTAAAAACAGATGAAAACGGTTTTAAAGATGCGAGGAATAAATAGAAGGCTGCTCTAGACAGAGAGCTAAGCAGAATGATAATGTTAATTGATTTAACTTTTAAAATGGGTGTGATTCTGAGTTGTATAATTATATTTTTCTGGATAAAAACTCAATTTAAAGGTTTTTCTGGTTACTGGCTTAAGGAAAGGCTAATTTGGAAGAAAAGGTTTTTCTATGTGTTTTCTGATGAGGTCATTAAGGTAGTAGTTATGTCTTCCAGAATTATATGGATCAGACATGACAGAGGTAGGCCTCCAGAACACTAGATTTCAGAGAATCAAAATAATTATCTTGATACTAAACCTTGTTTTGAGATTTGTATATTGCAGAATACACAGCTTTGGAGAATAAATCTTATCACCTGCATGTTCACTGATGCCCTGGACTTCCAGCTGGATGCAGTTAAGACAGACTTCAGATGCTTTTCAATTTACCCTTCCCCTCATTCCTCTTCTAAAAGTCAACGCCCATGTTCAGCTTGAAGAAGTTAATGAGGAGTCGGCACCCCAATTCCCTGGACTTGGGGACTGAGGTGGCTAATATTAGGCTGTCTTTATCTGTATAATTGTTACTAAGCTGATGCAAAATTCAAGGATTTCATTGGTATAAATTTGTGGGTACAAGGCTTAGACCTTTCACTTCTCCAACAGGGGAAGTTGTGTGTTGCCTTAAAGAGTGTTGCTTTTATATCAACAGTTTAGATATTAAGTCTCTTGTCTCTCGGGTTCATGCTGTTCAAACTGATGGCTTTGGTTCAGCAACAGATAACAAATGAAACCCATACAGGTCCGCTATTACAGGCTGGAAGTAGGGGACTCTGAAACCTCTGTCATCAAGACTGATGAGGATTAACCCCTAACTTATGCGCTAAGCCAGATAGCCAATGATGGGTAAGAGAGCATATCGAGACCCTTGCCCCTAAAATAAGGGAGGCCTCACCATCTTAAGTGAGGCTGGGGTCCTTTGCTCCAACCTAGGACAGGCACGGTTTCCGTAAGTTTTCCCAGCCTTCCCTTTTGAAAAAAATTTAAAAAGGGGGACCCTTGTGACGCCCTACCTCGCTGATAAGGAGAACGCCACACTCAGGATTCTTCTGACAGCATTTATTGAACAGCTCTTCAATATGGTGAGGTGGAGGGAAGGACACCGAGCTCAGAAAGCCTGCTGCTTAAATAGAGCTTTGTGAGACGTGCAGATCCCTCATTGGCTCAAATCTTTCATCCAATTGTCATACTCGGTTTTCGCGCCATGCGCATTCTCAAGTAAAGCTTCCGTGAAGAACCAGGAAGCAGAAGCCTGCGCCATCTTATAATGGTGAATACGGCTCCTCACATCTCCCCCTTCCTTATTAAACTGCAACAACAATCGAGGACTGTTAGGTTGCCGATCTAGCCCACCGTTCTACCGATAGGCGTTCAAGGCAGTTAAACAGTACGAGACCCTCCACACCTTTTATCCCGTGCAATGGGAACCTGAGCCCCGGGAAGTGTGGAGGACCACCACTAGGATACCTGGTGCAATGGGAACACAAGCCCTCAGGATATCCTGTTAAGTGATGGTGTCTCATTGTTTAAGCAGATTCAACCAGGCTTGAGGGGATGTTCCCTGCTCCACGGCAAGCAATGCTTGCATGATCACCACCTTATCCTTTTGATGTTGATGTTTGAATTTCCAGAGCAACCAGAGGGTAAGCAGCACTCCCCCAAAGATCATGCAGCCAAATAACCCTACCCCCACCCATTCCTTAAAGTAAGAAAAGTATTTATATACACAAGCAGGAGAACACAGGTGAAAACATTTTACCACGTGCACCATACAGCTGAGGTCACTAAACAGCAAAACAAGCTGTGTGGGATAAACAATATATTTATCAGAGTGCGCTTCAGCTGTTATAGGCTTTTGACAACCAAGTCTTTCATCAGGGTATATGGTTCCAGATGGCTGCAAAGTTGATCTAGCCGCTTTCTGCTTAAGTCAGCTCCCAACACAAGAATACTATACATGACCTACAGGCAAACTGTGATACATTCCTTAGGTAATCCTATAAAGGGTCTTCAAATCTTCTGTAACACTGCCTGCAGAACCTTAATTGGTTAACTGAGTTCCAAGTCAGTGTTCTAAGATGGTTTCATCCAAATGTGTAACTAAGCCAATTTCCACACAGGTCATGAACTACAGGATTTCTTCCTATATAACAGAAGAAGAATGAATTTCACAAATCTATCAGTCCAAATCAAAACTCAGTGATATAATTTCTGGATATCAACAAACAGATTCTAAAGTTTATAGAAAAGCAAACGACCAGAATAGCCAAGACAATATAAAAAGAAGAACAAGTGTCTTAGTTAGGGTCTTCATTGCTCTGAAGAGATACCATGACCAAGGCAACTCTTATAAAAAACAATATTTAGTTGGAGTTGGCTTACAGGTTCAAGGTTCAGCCCATTATCATCAAGGTGGGAGCATGGCAGTGTCCAGAAAAGTGTGGCACTGGAGGAGCTGAGGGTTCTACATCTTGTTCAGAAAGCAGCTAGGAGAAGACTGACTGACCCCCCAGGCACCTAGGATGAGTGTCTCAAATCCACCCCCACAGTGACACTTCTCCCTACAAGCCTATACCTATACCAACAAGGCCTCACCTAATAGTGCCACTCTGTGGGACAAGCATATTCAAACCACCACAACAAAGTTGAAGGACTGACACTTTCCAAGACTCATTTCAAAAACCAAAACAAATTAATGCTGGCCAAAGAGCAAGCAGATATTGCAATGAAACTAAATAAACCATCTAGAAATAAACCCACATAAACACAGTCAACTCTGGTAAAGGAAAAGATTGTCTCTTCAACACACAGGTGCTAAAACACTTGGGAATCCCACATGTAAAAATGCTGAATATAAGCACAGACCTCACCAACATTTTAAAAATTTTAACTTGACCAGATATGGAGGCACATGTCTTCAATCCCAGCATTCAGGAGACAGAAGCAGAAGGAGCTCTGAGTTTGAGGTCAGCCTATCTGCATAGCAAGTTTTGGTATAGCCAGGGCTATGTAGAAAGACCCTGTCTCAAACAAAGAGGCGGAGGAAGGAAGGAAAGAAGGAAGGAAGGGAGGAAAGGAAGGAGGGAGGGAAGGAGGGAGGGAGGGAAGGAGGGAGGAAGAAAGGAAGGAGGGAGGGAGGGAGGGAGGGAGGGAGGCACTGGAGGAGCTGACAGAGAGGGAAAGAAGAAAGAAGGGAGGGACAGAGGTAAGGAGGGAAGGAAGGACGGAGGGAGAGAGGGAAGGAGGGAGGGAAAGAAAGAAGAAATTAACTTAAAATGTAATACATTTAATTTAATTACAATAGATACAAAATATAAAACTATAATATCCTAGAGGAAAAAAATCTAGATGACTCAGGGCTGAGCTATTGTTTTTATATACAATACCAAATGTACAATCCATGAAAGAATTGATAAACTAGGCTTTATTGAAATTAAACATGACTACTCTAAAAAGACACAAGAATAGAATAAAGAAGACAGTTCACACACAGAGAAAATATTTCTTAAAAGACATATCTCATAAAAGATTGTTTGTTACCCAAGATATAAAACACTCTTAAACATTAAGAATTCAATTTTAACATTGGTCTAAGCTGTGGATATAACTCAGTGGTAAATTTCTTAACTTAGAACAGACCTTGAGATCAGTTTCCAATACTTCCAAAGAATGTTCATAGCAGACATTGACCAAAGAAGATAAGCATATGAAAGCCACTGATTATCAAAGGCCACCAGAGAAGTACTAATGTAAACAACAGTAAAAGGCATCTACCTTATTAGAATGGCCACAATCCAGAACAATTCAAAAGCTGGTAAGGATGAGGAACCATGGGTTAGATACTTTGGAAGATGAAGGGCAGCTTCTTATAAAGCAACACACAATCTTACCATAATCTAACAATCGTACACTTCTTAGTATTAGGTAAATATCTAATAAAATTGAAAACATGTCCAATGAGAATCTAAAATGAATATTTATAAGCTTTAGTCATATTGTCAGGACTGTAAACAAAGATACCATAAGTGCATAATGGGAACAAACATTCAGACAAGAAAATATTGAGCACTAAAAGAAATTAGTGATAATCAGGTATGTTGATGCCTATAATCCTAGAACTTGGGATCCTAAGGCAGGAGGATCACAAGCTGAAGCCCAGCTTGTGCTATACAGCAAGAGATTATCACTAAAATAAACAAATAAGCCAAGCACTGTATCATTTTAATTTGTTCAAATGTACAGTACATACAATACCATGAGTGAACCCCAGTGTAAACTCTGATGTCAGGTAAGTGTTCTGCCCCTCCAGAGATTCACTGGTTGGGAAATCAATCTAGCAATTCAAATTCTATGTATCTTCTGCCCAGTTTTGCTGAACCTACAACAGCTCTAAAAATTAAAATCTATTTTAACAAATGATCTTTTAGGACATTTTTTTCATTTGGTGTCGAGGATGGGAACAAGAGCCTTACCAGGCTACCCCTGTGCTGTATCACACAGCTACTCCACAACTCCTTCCTAGTCAGTTCTTTTCTTCTCAGTCAGAATTTCCTTTTTAAACCAGACTTCATTCACCAATTCCTTAACAAAGGATCTTCATGACTGTGTCTGATCTAACCAGCCAATAACAGTCAAAAATAGTATACTGAGTACTTACTGTGTTTTAAGAGTCATCAAATAATAATTAACAATAAGAAGAAGCAACTTACAAACCTACAGAATCAGGACATTTGTAGGGATAGATAATCAACTCCACAAAGAAGACACTGATGAGAAGTAAGCTCATAGCACAGTACCAAAATAAGCAATATAAAAATTCTAAGAGGAAAGAGATCACTGTAGGAAAGAAAATGAAAATCAAGGTGCAGGGAGTGACTTGAGCTAATGCCTGTTGGGGAGAATAATGGCAATAGAATGATGGCAATGTGTATAAAGTAAAGCTTCACTTGACTCAGTTTCCCCTAAAGTTACTATTGTATTTTCTATTTGCCCTCATTGCCTAAGTTCTAGAGTTAATGCCCATCACTTTGAGAGCTAAGATTTGAACACTTACATTGGCACAACACAAACATTTGCACCACAGTAGCTAGCTACAAAGAAGATACTCTGGACATGACTGTGACATCACTCAACACAACCCAATTACTTCAGGGATTAAAGAATCTCCAGTTACATATCATTTATGTGGACAGCTGGCATCAGTCAATCCTTCTTTACAGCATAGAAATGGATCAAGAGTTGGATCAAATAGAATAATGGCAATATCCCAACAGAGCTATGGTGACATAATTGAACTCACTGAATTAAAAAAAAAAAAAAAAAAAGTAACAGAAATCCTTACCTGCAAGCAGGCATCCTGACCCCGGATGGCAGCTATGTGAGCTGCTGTCCATCCCCTTGTAGTTGTCTGTGTGGCATCAGCACCATTCCAGAGTAGCCAGTGAAGGCACTAAGAAAATAATAAACCAGATGCTTTTAGTATTTTTAAAACTTTTAAATTTAGTCTATTATGAGATTCCCATTGTAGCACGAGAAACAATAGACCAGTGTAAGCCCAGTGTAAGAAAACCAAACGCACAAACACAGTGGCATAGCAAGCAACATTTCGCTTCACTGTTGGGTAAATAAGAAAAAGTAATGGGAACTATATCAAACTGGAAGCCACATTCCTTCTCTACCAGGTACACTTGATACTAAATTACTGGCATTTCTTGCTATGAGTGAAATAAATGCTAGTCCAATAAATATACCACTTAGCTAAGTGTTCATGCCAAACAAAACCAATCTGTGAGCCAAGTTCCCTCAAGAGCTGCCAATTCGCAATTACTATTGCCTTTTTAAATCTTCTTTTCTAGAGCTAGAATGAAGCTCAGCAGTTAAGAGTACTTGCTGCTCTTCCTGGAGACAGGAGTCCAGTTCCCAGCACCAGTGTCACATAGATCACAACCACCTCTAACTCTAGCTCCAGGAGAATCTAACATGCTCTCTGGCCTGGGTCAGAACATGCATGCTTATGCACTTGTGCATGTACACACAACTAATTAAAAATATAATAATCTTTTTCTTTTTTTTTTTTTTTAAGAGTTTCAGTCTTACAATGCTGTCCAAGACTGCTTTTAACACTGGATTGAAATGATTCCCTTCCTCATCCTTTTTGAGTAGCTGGGAGTGCATAGCTACTACTTAAATGCCAAACTTCTACTACAAATCTTCAAAACTACTGTATCAAAACATAAACTGTTACTGTGATAGTATCCCTAAAATGTATATAACAGGAATTTTTTTAAAAAAAGAAACAGCCAGTGACTAAAATGTAACAGATTTAAAACTAAACCAAATCTCATGGGACTGCTGCACCTGGAGGTCTGTGCTACAGAAGGTGTTACTATCTTTCAATGTTGAACATTGCAGGTTCTATCTCTAAGAAGCATCTTTCTTTTTAAAAGAACTGACTATCTGACTCATTTTCACATCATGCATAACCTGTAATTTGTTAAATGACTTTACCATTTAGGCATCACTTGTCTGCCACCAAAATTCATGATCAACAAAGTTTTCTTATGTTTTAAGTAAGCATGGATGCTGTGGGCACTACTCTCTTTTTTTATAGTTCTTTTTATTGTATTTATTCATTATTTTGTCTTCGCAGTTCACACACACCATACGGAAGAAAAAGGACAACTTGTGAGAGCTAGGCTGTTCCCTTCCATCATGTAGGTTCCAGGGACTGAACTTAAGTTGTCAGACTTGGCAACAGGCACCTTTACTTGCTGAGCTCAACCTCACTAACCATCACAAGTCATTCATTTATTCAACAAACACTTATGGAGACACTACTATGTGTTAGAACTGTCTAGCTCATGGAAACTAAAGCCATGATAAACACTCATGTGCTGCTTTAGCTTTTCTCTTGAATAACTATGTAACAAAGCTGCTATGACATAAAAATAATGTCCACTTTACATTATAACAGAGTCCTCAAATGTCTGCTAGAGTATCTATTTTATTTTACCTTCTACCAGCAATGCATGAGAGTCTCAGGTTCTCCACATTCTTGGCCATGATACTGTCACTTTAGGGACTGTTTTATTCTTGTTTTCACTATTCTTATGCATATGTAGCTTCTCATTGTGATCTTAATTTTCATTCCTCTAACAGTTAATGATGTTGAACTCACAAGGCTCAATTGTCATCAGTCCACACATTCTGAGAAAACATTAACATTTGCCCATTTGCACATTTTTTTTACTGTTCAATTTTAAGTGTTCCTTATTTAAACTGGTTGTGATTTTTAGTCAACTATATGACTTACAAAGATTCTATCCTATTTTTAATATAAGTCTTACAAGTTTTATATTTAGTTATGATATATTTTGGATAAATTCTATAGCATTTATTATATTATTATAATTATATTATTATAATTATATATAATTATATAATATATAATTATATTATTATAATTATAATATTAATTTTGGATAAATTCTATAACCTAGTATGGGTTAAGATTGACATTCATTTCACATGAATGTCCAACTGGGACAACTAATGTTATTTGCTCTCCATTAAATCATATTTGCCTTTGTCAAAAAAATCATTCAATCAATCAATAGATAAATAAATATGTAACAGCTCAACAGGAGCATTGACTGCTCTTCCAGAGGATCTGGCATTAGATTCCCAGTACCCACACAATAGCTCACAACTGTCTGTAACTACAGTCCCAGAGGATTTGATACCTTCTTCTGGCCTCTGAAAGCACTAGGTACATACATGATGCACAGACATACATGCAAGCAAAACGTGTATGTCTGTAAAATATTTTACATGTATTTACATGTAAAATTTTACATGTATTTACATGTAAAATATTTTAAATTAATTTTTAAAATGTAAGTTAACTAGTAGGTGCATAGCATGTACCTAAGGTCACAGCTGATTCAGAGCCGGAGGCAAAAAGGATTTCTTCAGTTGGGTATTTGAGAGGATAGTGAACAAACATACTGAGACCAACCATATTTTTTTTTAAAAGTAGAAAATTGAACAGGGCTTCAGAAGCTGTTGAAGGATGAACTGGGCAAGACCTTCACATAATCAATAATAAAATTAACAATACTGTCAAAAATGACCTTTTTAAGTCTGACCAAAGGCATATAACAAGATGTAAAGTGTATATTTAAGAAAATCTACTGAATATTATCTGGGTATGTAGCTCAGTTGGTAAAGTTTCCTAGCATACTCAACATCCTGAGTTAGATCCCCAGTTTTGTACTCAACAGGCGTGGGTGCACAACTATAATCCTAGCATTTAGCAAGTGGAGGCAGGAAGATTACAGGTTACAGATCTTCCTACACAGGAATTAAAGGTCAGCCTGTGGTATAATACAAACTATCTCTTTGAAAAAAAAAAAAAAAAGTAAGCCAGGCAGTGGTGGCGCACGCCTTTAATCCCAGCACTTGGGAGGCAGAGGCAGGTGGATTTCTGAGTTGGAGGCCAGCCTGGTCTACAGAGTGAGTTCCAGGACAGCCAGGGCTACACAGAAACCCCCCCCCCAAAAAAGTAAATAAATTATTTAAAGGAGATGCTGGTGAGATGGCTCAACAGTTAGGATCAGTGGCTGCTCTTCCAGGACCTGAGTTCATGTCTCTGTTCCCATGCCAGGTGGCTCACAACTCCTCTTCTGGTCTCCTCAGGTACCTTCACACATGCGCATTATCATAGACAGACATACAAGCACATAAATAAAAGCAATTTTTTATAAGAAACAAAGAAAAGCTACTAGATCTCAGTTAGAAAAGGGTAGAGCTTCCTTTTTAGCCTGGGACTATAGCTATCCATACCCTTAGCTTCATAGAACAGTTCTACTTGGTTATATAATATAATTTTCCTACCAGAAGGACAATTTTTGAAAGTGAACCAAAAACAACAACAATAACACTAGGCCCAGGTTTACCAAAGAGAAAAACTCCAGCCTCAGTAGCCCACAGCCTGGGAAAGCCAACATCAGAAAGAGTCTGAAGTCATGACTTTAATCCTACCACTTAGGAGGCAGAGGAGGGTAGATCTCTTAGTCTGAGGCCAGCTTAATCTACAAAGGGAGTTCCAGGCAAGCCAGGGCTACATAGTGAGACCCTGTCTAAAATATAAGTAAATAAAATAATTTTTTAAACTTTGAAGATTAAGTGAAGGTAACCAATGAGGCTGAATGGGTACCAGGAAAGAGAATAAATCTGCAAGGTATCCTCTTTGACTATGGCAGAATAAAGTCAGGTTTTGGGGGGGGGGGGGAAGGAGTAGTTATGGAGATTTGTTGTTGTTTTGTTGTTGTTTTTGTTTTGCTTAATTTTGTTGCTTCTTCCTAAAATCAGTCAAAAAATAGAAAGAAGGAAAGAGGGAATAAAGAAAGATAAAATTCCACTTTTGATGAACTAGCAATAACTCAAACACAAAACATGAAAAATTTGCCAGAATGCAGATTTTTGATACAGAAGGAAACAGAGACCACCACCCACCTACCCTTACAAGCTTACAGAGAACTACAAGGTACATTTCTCACTCACAAAATGGAACCACTGACACATCAAAGTAAAAGAAACCCTGGCCACTTCAATTGAGGCCCACATTGACACAGGGAGATTGTCTGATCCAGATCTGTTTGCATGAAGCAAAGTAGACAAAAACAAAAACTAAACCGTACAAACAGTCGTGTTCACAGAAACAAAGTATGCTGTTATTTGTTAGGGATAGATAAGACAGTTTTGTGACTAAACATACTATAATCTATAGGCAAATGAAAGATAATAGCTAATATAAGTATACAGCTTTGAAACGTATGAAATTCCAGCTGCCCTTCATCCCCAAGAATAAGATCTGTATAAAATATTCACTGCGCACTGTTTGTACAAACTAAAAATTGAAACCAACCAAGTATTACAGAAAAATGAATAAATTCTATTACTCTAAGAATAAACTAAAAATAAGCCTGAAACAATGTACATATATAAAACCACATGGCTTAAACACAAAAGCATATTGTTGAACAAATGAAACATGGAAAATGGTACACATAGAATGTGCTATCTGTATAATATCAGTCAAAAGTATCATGGAACAACGTGCAGTAACTGCTTAAAATATATGTGAATCTAATAAATATTAGCCTCTCTGCTTGTCTTTAGAACCTAGTCACCATCTTATAAGGAAGCACAAACTAACCCACAGCAGGGAGAACTTACCAAAACACCTACTTGGAAATAAAGTACTCAGTCTAAATCCAGCATCAACCACCAGATATCTGAGTAAATGAGGCTTCAGGAGAGTCTGGCCTAGCACACTATTTCTGTTCAGTACTGGAGAGTGAATTTAGGTTCTCATAGTACACCAGGCAGGTGCTCTACCACTGAGCTATATCCCCAGCTGTCATCTTTGAATCGTCTAACCAGAACCCCAGACACTAAGGAGCAAAGACAAGCTGTCCCTGCAATTCAATTTCTTAGCTCACTCATAAGCACTGAAAGTGGTCACTTTACAACACTAAGCTTTGGGATAATTTGCTAGAGAGCCCTTCTAAAGAGCACTCAAATAACAAATTAAATAGAAAAGATTATTTTGAGTGCCAAGCATGAAGTCTTATCCCTGTACACTAAATTTATAAAAGTAAAATCGTCAACTTATTTAGTTTAATAGCAGTTAAAGATTCTTACCTCTAAACTTCCAGAATGTGCTGCCCAATGTAAAGGGGTAAACTGATGGAGAACATCCACTTCATTAAGGTTGGCTCCACGTTCCACAATGTCTGAAAGCTGTTTGACATCTCCAGCCCGTACTGCATCATGTATGCTACTAAAATGCACCTTCTTCCTGGAACCTATTGAAAAGTCAAATTTCTTCAACTATATTACAGGACTGTAAAAAAGAAATGACTACAGCAATGAACCAGACAAAGCACATCATTTTATCTTTCTGAATAAGTTACTACAAAATTTAAAGTAGTTTAAAACAAAGAACAAATCACACAAACATCCTTGTTAAGAGAAAAAAAGTTTATGTGTATATATGTTGGAGATAGATAAAACAGTTTTGTGACTAGGGAAAGACAATAACTAATATAAGCATACGACACTGAAACATGAGAAAGTCCAGTTGTCCTGGTATATAGTCCCAAGAATAAAATTTGTATAAAATATTCATTAAGCATTGTTTATATAAACAAAATACTGAAACAAACTAAGTATATCTTAATCATACTTTAGGTTCTATTTCTGAGATACACAGGATGAACATTGTCCCACTTATTCCTCCCACAAGAGAACTGAATATATCAAATATTAACAATTGCCAGCCACGGTGGTACATGCCTTTAATCCCAACACTTGGAAGATAGAGGCAGGCAGATCACTATAAGCTTGAGGCCACTTTGGTCTATATAGTGAGTTCTAAACCAGCCAAGGCTACATAGTAAGACTCGGTTTCCAAAGAGAAAGAGAGAAAGAGAGAGAGGGAGAGAGAGAATAAAAAACGGCTGGAGAGATGGCTCAGTGGTTAAGAGCACTGGCTGCTCTTCCAGAGGACCAAGGTTCAATTCCCAGCAACCACATGGTGGTTCACATCCATTGGTAATTACAGTTCCAGGGGATCATGGACACCAGGTGTGCATGTGGTTCATGTACATAAATGCCGGGAAAACACTCATACACATAAAATAAAATAAGAAAATGTAAAGAGATGAGAAGAAAAAGAAGAAAGAAGAGGAGGAAGAAGAGGAGATGAAGAAGAGGAAGAAGAGGAAAAGGAGGAGGAAGAAGAGGGGGAAGGAGAAGGAGGGGAGGAAGTAGAGGAGGAGGAGGAAGAAGGAGCAAAAGACATTAACTTTTCTTGGTCCTATCAAACAACTGAAGTCTCAGGTCAAACTGACATCCTAAATCTAGAGACAAGCAGATACAGAGAAATATAGTTGAGTTCAGTTTACAAATACTGCTGAAAGTCAGAAACTGCTAGAAGCTAGAAGTGATAACTCGAATGACTTGCCCAGGCTGTGTGATAGTTAGAGTCCCTATTACTGTGATGAAACACCATAAGCAAAAGCAGCTTGGGGAGGAAACAGTTTATTTCAACTTACCTGTCCCAATCACAATCCAACATAAAGAGAAGCCCCTCTTAGACAAAAAGGAAGCCAAGATACAAAGAATTGGTATCCAAACAGGGACAACAAAAGCAAAGATGAGTTAGGGAAGAGTGAGTGCATTGTCCTGGCTATGGGTACCATGGCATGCAACTAAGGTTAAGAAGTCTGAAGGGTGAGCATCTGGGGGAGGGTATTCCAACAGAGTTGTCCTTTCCTGTGTGGTATATGTTAGTTTGCCTTTGTGCTATCACAGCAGTTACATGGTTCTTGCTATGGTACTGAGACATGCAACTAAGGCTGAGCCATCAGGATTAGCAGTGTCTGTGGGAGGAATCTCAGGACTTTGTCCTTTGTCTATACAGTATGGGTTGCCAAGCCTGCTTGATGTGGGACATGGAAATGCTCTAAAAACAGTTAAAAGTTTACAGGAAATTTTGCAAGTCTTTGAGTTTAAAACACAAGGGTCAAGATTGTCAGCAAGCACAGCAGAGGTTGCCTGGGCTCTGCTGTGTGTAGTTAGAAATGTATCTTGGGTGTCAGCCAAGTAGGAACTTATTTCTGTAAAGGAGCAATTGCAACGAGAAAGGGATATGTGGCTAGCAAACTCCATGATAGTCTCTGATTTGGCAAGTAAAATAAATAAACAATAGTTAGAGGTGGAGGTGTTGGCTTGATGCTTCTTAAAGTTTAGGGCCCAAAATCTTACAGAAAAAGAAGGAAAGAGAGTACAAGTTGGATCCACACTCAAAAGCCCTTCTTGGGATTCATGAAATTGGAACTATGGGAAGATTCAAAGAGTGAGGAAAAGATAGTAAAAAGCAATAGAAGATACCCACCCGTCAGCAGCTCAGCATGTCTTAAGAATCTTCTTTGCAGCTCAGCTTCCTTTTATCTAAGACTGACTCTCAAATTTTATTGTTTACTCTAGTGAAACTGATCAGTTTCAAGAACTTCTTAAAGCTATTTTAAGTGGTTTACCTTCCTGCTTAAGGAGTTTCCTGCAAGCTAGACTCCTTTTATCTGGGACAGAACTGTTACACAACACTTCACCCATTTCTCCAGCTCTTACACTCTTTCCTTTCCCTCTTTCCCAATGCTGAGCTGAAAAAAAAAAAAAAATTCTCTGAGTGAAAAAGCTGCAAAGCGTCTCTGAGACCAGCTGCTCGGAAGAGGTTTAGACTAACTGAGTCACCTAGAAAAGACAGTTTCGGGCTGGAGAGATGGTTCAGCCATTAAAGGCTAGGCTCACAACCAAAAATATAAGAAAAGACAGCTTCCAACCTGTTGAGCTGCCTGCCAGCTTGCTGTTCAGTGTGCTCCAGGTTTCCCAGCTTTTCTGAGCTGTCACCCATGCTGGGGGAAGTTTTGGTGACGCAGCTGTCTATGAGTCATCTGTGCTCCTATAAGTAACCCCTCACCCATATTCCACCAAGTGACCTCAATAAAATGCATTGGTATGCCAAATTGGATTGGTGTTACCCAGTTCTTAGGTCTGTTGGGATGCTTATCTGGGGTGAGTGGGATCCCTATCTGGGTCTCCCCAGGAAACGTTTTGTCACACAATACCCTCGGAAAAAGGAAGAAAAAGAAAGAGAAAGATGAAGAAACAGAGTAAGCCAGTAAAGGGAGCTCTGAAAGAATGGAAACTAAAAATTTAGCTGGCTCTAATTTGTCATCTCCACAGTGTCAAATGCTGAAGAAAAGAATTTACAAAGGTCCATATTATTTAATGAATGATGTCTGATCTGAGTAAAAATGTCTGATAGACAAATGATGTACAAGAGGGAAAGCTCAAATAAGGGAACATGGGGACAGGTGAGAAGCTTTTGAAATCAGTGGGAATAAAGGGGGAAAGAGGCGTGGCAATAAAACGGAAAGGCCAGCAGGACCACAGGCGGATGCCCTTTAAGTAAGAAAAGTGTTGTAACCTAAACAAGGGATGAGCAAAAGACCATGACTCACTTGAGTCTGTAGTCTCCCTACAGGACTTGGAGGAGCCTGGATTAGCCACACCAGGCATGGTGTGGTCCTTCATCCTCGGACCTGGACTCTGGGGAGGAGTGGAGCCCAAGTCCCTGCTGCTGAACTGGTCTTCACTTGCTCCCATGTATGGACCACTGCTGCAAGAACTGGACTCCTCGTCACTGGCGCGGGGCCCACAATCCTTCCTTCTCTCCCAAGAGCCCCTAAAGCGGGAATCTTCTTCGCTTTCTCTCTCCCAGAAGCTATGGAAGCGGCGGTTGGAGTTTTCAATGATGCTCACCCTAGAGGAGTCTCTGGCCTCGTAGCGCCTGTCATCACTTACTCCTTCCCAAGAACTACTGAGGCAATGACTGCCACCGACACTCGCTCCTTCCCAAGAACCGCTGCGGTAGTCGCTGCCTTGGTCCACGGAGTCAATGGTTCCGGGCCCTCGGGTTTCAGGGACGTCCACCCAGGCGTCTTGGCTGACGGCTGCCCTCGAGTCGCAGGGATGCGAGCCAGCGACTTCACCTAGGCTCGCGTCGCTACTGCGTTGGCCGCTGTCGCCCCTCACAGACACCCATGAATTGCTCTGCCGGAGGCCATCCTGTTCCCTAATTCTCTCCTGAGAGGCGCAGCGGTACTGCCCTGGGTCTTCACTGGGTTTTCTCGAGTCCCTTCGGGAAAAGCCGCCGTCTTCACCTACTCTTGCCAAAGAGACCCTGGTGAGGCGGTCCCCTCCTAGGTTTCTTTCTCTGGGGTTGTGGCAACAGAATGCCTGCTCTTCCACAATCTTGTCCCTAGACCCAGAGACAAGGTAGCCGTGCGGGCCGCGGATAGCACATGCGCGGCGGCTGGCGCGGAGGACGCAGTCTCCGGTCTCTAGAGCCCGCGGGTGGTTGTGACGGCGACCGCCGTCGGCAGGAACGCTCTCCTCGGAGTCTTTTTCCAGGGTCTCAATTCCCGCAACCTGGAGGGCGTGGCGGCGTGGCCGTCACCTTGGAAACAAATACACTTCCGGTGTGCGCTCACTTCCGTATCCTTTATGCATGCGTCACTTCCTGCTTCCTTCTTTTCACCTTTTTCGGGGTTTCGCCTGTGGAAAGCCGCGCGTCTCTGGTACAGAATAGTTTTTGGTGGGTTTTTATTTTTTTGTTTTGTTTGTTTTGTTTGCTCAGTCTCACAAGAGCCTGCCGAGGCTTGTTTCTGGAACCCCATGTCATGGGTCTCGCCCCCAAATGGCGGTCCCAGGACTGCGGTTCGCGGAGCTGACCTGTGTGCCGCGCCTCAGGGGCCTTTTCGTCCTTGGCAAGCCTGGTATACTGTTTCAATGCTGGTTTGAAAGAAAATCTATTTTGACGCATGGCTTCCCAAAAATTGGAAAATCTCTATAGGGGCCGGTAGCAGGTGCAGTCCCTGTCATTGTTGAGTGTGTGCTTAATGTCGGGCTCTTGGTTGTTCGCTTGATAGGTATCATCAGCTTACAGTTGACACTCAAGATACCACTAGTTTGCTAAGACAAAACAGCGGGTAAGTTCCAAAAACAGCAGAAGTTAGCCAAAAGACACACCAGTAACTCCTACTTTAAATGCAACATTTCTTTCGCTGTAACATTACTAACTGAACTAACCCTTTCTCTCCGACATTGCTCAAAATGTATTCTTCTACTTTATTTTTGCGAATATAAGTATCGAGTTTTGTGCTAACCACCGAGAATACAAAAACTGGTAAGCATCGTCCGTATTGCTTGGACTTCTCAGGTGGGGTTTTTTTGTTGTTGTTGTTTTGCATGCTTGCATTGCCACCACGCTTTCTCAGCTCAAGAGTAATTGAATTGGGGAAAGCAATCTTTTTCATTTCTCTACCTTTAAATATGTAGTTTGCCCTCAACAAACTACTCTGTCTTCTCCATTTATGTTCTCTGAACAAATTTGGAAAATTACTAGCAAAATATACCTTCTCTCAAGGTAAATTGATCTTTTAAGTAGTAATTGACACTTGTATTCAGTGCTTTGTGTGAGTTTTCTTATCACTAAACCTTTTTGACAGTGTATTTTCATTCTGCATATTTTAAGAAACATCAAAGTTGATTGTTTGGGGATACATAGTAAGTAGTAACTGCTTGCGTGACAATTCCTACTACATCTTTTTTCTTTTTGCATATTCCCTTCCTCAAAACCTGATTTCTCACAGCTTTTATTGGATCACATCACACATTGTAGTCATCTTGGTTTTCACCCTCTCATAAGGAGTTGAAACTTCTGGACAGTAAGCATTCTGTCTTTGGCATTGGTTCCCGAAATCTAGATTATTTACATCGTGGAAAGGGCTGCTCAGTAGCTATTCTGTTGTGGACTTTGTAGATTGATCTGATCATCAGATTAGTGAACTGATACTAAAGACAATGGGGTTTTTGTTTGGTTGGTTGGTTGTTTTTTTACTGTTTGAAGGGGGTATGGGATTAGGTTTTTTTTTCCTTTTCAGAACTGGGGCAACTGAGACCTTTGTGACCTTTGTAGGACAGGTATTTACTGAATTATATGTGAACCAGTGCCTATCATAACTGACTTGCAAGTAATTTCAAAGCTAATCTATATTGTGTTTATTTCTTACAGATGAAGAACAGTTCACATTTGATCAGGATGACATTAGTAGGAGTTGGGGATCTGGAACCTACTAAGTACAACTCCAGATTAACACAGTGCATACAGCTACTTCAAATAGTAAAGGCTCTACTTCTGGGTTATGCTGTATCAAATAGATAAGCCTATACAGTGGGCACAACAAATATGAGAAAGGAAAGAAAGTATTAGAAACAAGGGGAATGTGTTATATACAGGTCTTTAAAAACATCAAATTTTATTTTACATAGCCTACACTAATTTGGAAAATTGGCTTGAATAATCTAGGCAAATACAGATACCTAAAAACTAGTTCAAGAACTATAAGATCATTAAAAAGTATCCCAAAGAAATATATCCTTGAGAAATAACTACCAGAGAAAAAGCAGGACAGAATACTTGCCAAATATTAAGCTAACATAACCATAATTCAAAAATTTAAAACATTTAAAATTCATTACTTATGAATCAGTAACTATATAGTCTTCTAAATACCTTGCTCTGATACTACAGCCATTGTAATACTTTACAGTTATAGTGAATGAGTCAATAAAGAATGTCTAGGTTTTACTACATTTATAAGATGTTGCACAGAGACAAGATGGCTCAGCCTGTACAAAGTGATTGATGACCTGAATTGGATGCCTGAAAACCCAAATTGTGGGAGCAAACTGACGACTGCAAGTTGTCCACTGACCTTTGCACACAGGTGGCATATATGCACCCATTCTCAAATGAGGTACACACACTAAAAGTAATGACTTTTCTATTAAAACAGTGAAAAATATAAAAAATTGTAGAAATACAGTCTACAGGCATTCATGTGGTTATAATGCATAGGCAGTTGAGAAAAACAAAACACATGTACTCATTTTTAAAAGTTGCTCTTAAGAGAATTTCAAGTTTGGAAATAACCTTTACCAAATTAATTGATTATATTGTAGAGCACAAAAAGAGACATAGAAGGAGACTTATAATTTTTAGTATAAAGATTATAGAAGCAAATAAAAATAAGCACTGTCATGTAAAGCAGAAGGTAGTTTTGAAAGTAATGGCCCATAATTAAGAAGCTAAGGAAAAGCACAGTGGTTTTGGCAACGGCAACGTCACTGATACAGCAGTTCTAATAAAACAAGATAAAAAAAAAAATTGGATTGCATAGGATTTCAAGGTAAGTTGACAGTAAAAGCAGATTCTCAATTGTAGAAAGATGAGTTCATACTGGAGTGGTCATATCAACATTCCAGAGAGTAGGCATTGTTTTCAGATAGGAAACTATAACTAATTAGGAATTTGAGTTGCCCACACCTGGTTTGTTTTAATTTTAATTGGTCTTTAATTTTTTTTTTAATATGGAAATTTTTTGTCTGCATTTGTACCTGGTGCCCTCAAGAGGCTAGAGGAAACAATGGAAACTTTAGGGTCTAGAGTACAGTGGTGAGCTGCTGTTCTGGTGCTGGGATTCAAACCAGAGTTCTCAAGAGCCACTAGTGCCCTTAACTGCTGCGCCGCCTCTAACTCCCACCTGTTTTTCTAAAGTGAGAGAAGACAAGCTAATCTCCCACAAAGTCAGCTCTAGGCATGATTCTAGAGGGAGTGGGACCAGCTCAGGGCAGATTATGTTTGGACAACCATTTCTATTCTTTTGTCCTCATGTACTCCATAAACTTGTTTACTTTGAAAATAAGTCTATTTTGCCCAAACTCGTGGGCTCAAGTGATTTCCTATCTCAGTCTCCCAAGTAGCTAGAACCATGACATTGCACCCTTTTATGCCCATGCATTCCTCAAAGACAATGCCTCTCCCTTTGATGTCATCTGAGATGTCCTTTGCCTTGACATCCTATGGATAATTTTTGGTTCTTGGTTTACTCCTTTGCTGAAGAACATATTACCTCAAGAAATAGACAATGTTTTGAATTACAGAAAACTACCATCATATGAATTGAAGACACCTGTTTTTCCTTAATTTTAAATTATGTGGAGGACTCATACATGTTGCAGTACTCATGTCAAAGTCAGAGAATGACTTAGGGAAGTTCTCTTTACACCACATTGTTCTTTGGTATTAAACCCAGCTCATAAAGACTTAGCAGTCAGTAGCTTTACCTGCTGGATCATAGGAAATGTATAACGTATGATTTCCTATGTATATCCTTATACATAGGAAATGTTCTACCACTGTACAGTCTCAAGACATTGAGATGGGGTCTATGTAGCCTAGGCTAGCCTTTAACTTGTGAACTTCCCTGCCTTTGTCTTAGAAGGACTGGAATTACACCACAGCTGATCAGTTTATCTCCTCTTTGAAGGCATAGTTAGATGCCTCATTATAATTTCCTAAATAATTAACCTTTTAATGTATTTTGACATAGTATGCCAGCCACTCATTGAAAAATTAAGTAAAATATAATCTCTTTAAGCCAGTCATATAATACATGTCCCTTCCCAGCAAAATTTAGTGTGATCCCTGTTTTACAGAACAACTAAGTTCAGAATCTTTATGTTAAAAAGTTACCTTGTAAAATCAACCTACAACTCACTTTTAGAAGATAAAGTATTTTTATGTGGCCTTCAATTTTTCAATTTTGTGTGTGAGTGCCTCATGTATATATATACATCACATGTCTGCCTGGTGGCTGCAGAGGCCAAAAGAACTTGTGATCCACACATTGATGGTGCTGGGCTATGAAACCAGGTTCTTTGCAAGGACATCAAGTGCTTTTAACTGCTAACCATTTCTTTAGCTCCCAAGACTTTTAACTTTTGGTTCAGAACATGTTCTGTCTTTAGTTTTGATTGTGGTACTTATGTGGCAGCATAGTTCTAAAATGTTTTATTTTCCATCTTTGGGAGCTGAAACATAATTCTGGTAATTTCTAGGATGGTTAGCAGTACGTAAAAAGAACTTGAAGGTTTTTACTAGTTGACCTTATACAAGACCCACTATACACAGTGATTCTAAGGCTGAGCTAAATTAGGAGATCTGGATCACTATCTCATGTTTGGCCTCTTATAAGGAGAAAATGAGAATTACAAACTTGAATTAGGGACAAACTTAGAAACAGTTTGAAACATGAATACTATTTGTCATCCTAGAAACAATACTATTCTTTGTAGATTCCAGCAGTAAAGCTTCTAATGTTATCCTTTCCATCATTGACTTAAACCCATGGCAACTAAGTTTAATTTTAGTAGTAGCTCTTATGTGTCTTCCTACTTCTTGTCAACCCAATCAGTTGTACCTAGCCTAGGTACCTATATTAGTTATATCTGTGTACAATCTTGCATTTTGAGACAGGATTCCCCTGTCCTTTATTGGCCTTGAATTCATAAGAGATCCTGCAGGCTCTGCCTCCCAAGTACTGAGATTAATGCATAATGTCTGGCCCATGTAATGTTTTAATCTTACGGTATTTTTGTGACTTAACCTACCAACATTTTCTTCTCCTATTGTTAATTCTCTTTGTCTTCCCACCTACCTGATAAGAATCTAGGGACTCTTTCTTCATCCCTTTCTAGGTATTTGGTAGTAAGTATCAGTGGTCTTACAAGATTTCCTGCAGCAGGAAATGTGGCCTACATTATTGGATGGTACAATTCTTACTGTCCCGTGATGCATTTATAATTTGCTGCTGAATGGAGACTATTAATCTTAAGGTTTTGGGTTTTAATGAATTCAGGAGTTTGGGCTTCTTACACAAAAATTTACTTCGTATGTACCTGATACCCTTGGAGGCAAGAAGGATCCTCTGAAACTGTAAATAGAAACTGAGGTGTGTGTGTGTGTGTGTGTGTGTGTGTGTGTGTGTGTGTGTGTGTGTGTTGTGTTGTGAATCAAACTGGGATCCTGTGGAAGAACTCTGACTTTGAGATTAACATTTGGTAATCTCTTTAAAATTGTAGACATTTGTTGTTGGGGAAAAACTTAATACAGGACATTGCTTTCATTTAAAAGGTCTAGTATTGCCTCAGAATCAGTGTAATACAGACTCCTTAGTGTAAACAAGAGACTGATTTCGTCTCTTAAAAATCACCAAGGTTTAACCATATGTAATTTTTGAAATAAGGGCTGAGGAGAGCTCAACAGTAAAGAGTTAAAGAGTACAGGTCACTCTTGCAGAAAAGTCTCAAAGTCTGGGTCTCAGTGTCCACACACAACTCACAACTGGCTTCAACTCCAGTTCCACTGGACCTAATGTCCTTTTCTAGCCTCCTTGGGTACCAGGTACACTGGTGATACACAGGGACATTGGGGGGAGGGGGGACTTCTAAGCTGTTTCAAGCCTAAAAATGTTCATCTGTTCCATTTTTAGTTATACTGTAACACCACTTCTAGAAGTTATTCCTTTAAAATTCTCCAATACTTTTTTATATGCTTGTTTCAGTTTTAACATTTATCTTAGTTATAAAGTAAGACAAAACCAGGTTTCACACTGTAATTTTGGAGTTGCTAAATTTTATTCATAAACCAGAGTACCCTTTGGTGCTATAACCAAAGAAATCACATGAAGAAAGCCTTCTGACTCCCACCAAAAAAACATTACAAATTTTAATACTGTATATGTACCGTGTCTTTATCTTCTATAAACAGAAGAATGTATCTGGGAGTATGGCTCATAGCTGGCACTGCACTCATGTTTAAAACACACATAAGTCATAAGAGTCACATTCTAAGGTCACTCAAGAAATACAAACAAAGATTGTTCATCATTCAATTTATTACATGTATGAATATTAACATCTCATGTTATCCATCTAATTCAATCAAAACCAACAAAGAAAAAAGTTAACCATGTTTTTCATGTGAACATTCTTACACAGAATCCCTGTAACTTAAAATAGAAATGTGTTCATCTGCATTAAATTGACAATTTTAAAAATATTTTCTAAAAAGAAAAATGACTTTTAGTACTTAAAAATATTTGTTAGTTGCTTGATGACATCAGTGTCCAAGTTTAAGAATAAGCATTACTGTTTCATTACATACTTTCAAAAAGTGGACACTGGATGATTCTAGCTGGAGATACATATCTATATGTAAGCACATATGTCCTTTTTGTTTTATCTTGCTTTTCTATTTGAGAAAACCTAAGTTTGAACTTTGCTGCTTTAAGTCCCAGGAAGCTACTAGAAAAAAAAAAAAATCACGTTAAGATTGCTGTTCAGTTCCATTCTTGCCCAATAAAAGTATAGAAACACTGTCTTTATTTGATGGTGTGCATAAATATTACACTCCATGGATAGCAAAAATATTTTTTATTTATAATTTACAGTTCACAAGTGAAAATTGTACATTTGTACACATACAATTTCATTTTGTTACATTTGCACTCATCTACAGAACTTTCACACAACAAGCACCTGAAACTGTGCAGGCAGTAGGAAATGCAAATACTAAAATGTATTTATTAACCAAATGATAGCTGAAGGCCCTGCCACAGCTAGACAATTTATATAGATATGTCTATATATACATAAAAAATTCTTCACCTAGATCCAACAGCAGCTTTTGTTAAAAAAAGAAAAGCATACCTTTCTCATTTTATTTAAACTGACTCAACTGTATCGTTTTCTGTTTTAATTTCAGTGGGTGTTGCTACACTTTCTTCTGAACAAGCTGGTGGGGCATCAATTTGTTCTTCCTTAACTTTGGGACTTTCACAGGGTTCTTGCAATTCGTTTTTGACAATGTTCAACATAATGTTCAAAGGGTTTTCAACTGGTGTCTTGCTGGGAGATGGTGTGCAATCAAATGAAGATGTCTACAAATGAAAATCACCATAAGTACTAATGAAGGTTCAAATCATATTAACAATCTTGTAAGAGTTCAAAGGACTACCAGATTCAATTACAATGCTTGTTTCCCACAAGCCGATACTACTGTTCAGTATGTACTTAGCTAGGAAGTACATTAACATTGATACCACTAAAAAAAGTGAGAGGCTTCAGTAGTTAATTGTTATAATACAGAGGGTAATCGTAAAGTCAAGGTAAAGGTATAATTGAATTTCTAGGGCCACTAGACTAGTATGTTACCAATTTTATATAAGTCACTTAAATTATATTAGAGCTGGGAGGATGACTCAGTGGATAAAATAAAGTTTACCATGCAAGTGTAAGGGCCTGAGTTCAAATCTCCAGAACACACATAACATATTGGATATATAAGAGAATCCCTGGGAACCTGTAGAGCAGCTAGCCTGGTATAATCACAGAAGCAAAGAGACTCATGAAAGGTTAAGGACCAACACGCAAGGTTGTCCTCTGACCTCTACATGCGTTTTGTGGCACATATTCTACTTGAATTCACATACATAAAACTACAGACGCAAATATTTTTACTTATTTACAGTGTTGCTATGTGGTCCTGGCTAACCTGGAATTCACTGTAGACCAAGCTGGTCTCAAATCCTAAAGATCCTCCTGCCTCTCAAGTGCTGTGATTAAAAGGTATGTGCCACCAACACCTAGCCTAACACTTCAAATATCATTCCTCTGACTAGACAATACATAAGAAAAAAATTAGTTCTTTCCAGAGCCCTAAAAATTTATGCCCATTTTGATCATTCTCTTTAGTTTTCTACTTTTCTCTGCCTAGTAGTCCAATAAAAGTTTAAAAGATTCAAGTAAACAAAGCAAGAAATAAAAAAACATTACAAGTTTTAATTATTTGTATTTTTATCAATGATAAATCAGTGTACATCAGAGCCTGTCTAATGCCAATATTTAATAAACCTCCTAATTTTTAAAATTTATTAATGTAAGTAAAGACATAAAATGCCCAAAAAGAACTTACATTTTGATAATCTTCATAACATGATGGATGGTAAATCTGAAGAGGAAAAAAACAGCTATTACATGCATGTTCATTTATAATACATTATTCTGATTTAATTTTTAAATCAAAGGATGATAAAATTCATTTGGTCAAAAAAAATTAGTAAAGTCCAAACATTTAACCTTACCTAAAGAGTGAAAAAAATCACTTCTCTTTTAAGCTTGGCTTTGTGCATTTACAATGTCTAGCTTTATTTTCAAGAGAGTAACAGTTCTGATTGTGAAATATAGACAGAAAATCTAGTTGAGTCTAGCATCAGCCTCATACAGTTGCTAGAATCCCTCTAAAGGAAACATAGACTATTTAAAATCCAGTATCTTTTTTACAAACCAAACCCAGAAAGGATTATAAATCATCCTCAAAAGGGTAAGTTACTCTAACAAAATATGATCATTAACACTTCCTTATAAAATAAAGAACTGGAAATTACCTTTCCGTCTACTCTAATAGCATTTTTTAAGTGCCATTCTTCCTCCTCTTCATCCCAGTACTGTTCAAATTGTTCTTGACAGATTTCACAACTCTAAAATAGAATCATAAAAAATAAAATTTACATTGTTCATTAAGATAAAAGTATAGAATTTTAAGGAATGTCCAAAAAATATTGTTTTATGGATTGTCTCAGCCTTTTACAAAAAAGGTTAATAACATTTCACTAAGTTAGTCACTGATGGCATCCAACCCAAATTGGTCATGAAACAGCCAAAATTTTGTTTTGTTTTTTTAAAAAGCTTACAAGAAATCCTTTTATATTTGCTTACAACATTGTCTCATGTACTCCAGGCTGGCATCCAATTCCATACACCAGGCCTGATCTTGAACCCTGATCCTCTGTGCTACCATGCCAGGGATAAAACCTAAGTGTTTATGACTTAAAAGGATGGGAGGAAAACTGCCAAAGAAGGGAATTCAAACACTATTACCTCAACTGCTCCAGCTGGTCCAGCAGGTACACTTTGGAACTCCTTTTCTTTAGCAGCCTCCTGAGTTTTAAGGACAACCTCTTCATGAACCTTTTCAAAAAACTGACTTTTTGCACGTTCTTCCAGATCAGCTATTTCTTCAAATTCTATCCAATCCTTAAAAGGAATTGGTGTAAAAAATTACATTCATTTCTGTCCACACTTTTATAGCTTTATCATAACTGTAATCACATTAAAGTTATGCGTATATTTTCATATAATATGCTCTGATGTTATTTTAATATACTTTTAATATACTTGTTTTCTTTGAGCCCTATTAACTATTTTTTTTTCTTTCTGACAGGGTCTTACTATGCAGCCCAGCCGTCAATCATGTAGCCATGCTTGGCCTACTGGCAATCTTCCTTGTGCCTTATCCTTCCACATACTAAGATTACAGGCAACCAAATCAAGCAATGACTGAGATCTTAATGCTAATTTCCTATTAACTCTAAGATACCACTAACTTAGGATAAACTTCACAACTTTTCATTTATATTTATTTTGGAACTGGAGAGATGGCTCAGTGATTACGAACATTTATTGCTCTTGTGGGACCAGGGTTTAGTTGCACTAACATGGTAGCTCAAAACCATCTGCTAACTCCACTTCCAAGGGATCCAACACCCTCTTTTGGCCTCCTCAAGCACTATATGCATAAGTGCATTCCACTTTAAAGAATAGCCAAAAGGCCCAACAAATACTAAACAAAGAAAAATTAGAAATTTACATAATTTTAAAAGATTTATGGGTACAAGTGCCCCAAAGAAGCTAGAGGTGTCAGATCTCATCAAGCTGGAAGTACAGCAGAGATGCTCATACACAAAATAATCATAAATCTAAGAAATAAAAATCGTCATGTTAACTTTCAGCAATTACTTAAACATATACTTCAGAATATAACTGGCATCTAGATAACTCAGAGGCATATGGATTACTTACTGTTAGACTGTAGTACCAGCGTCTATGAGTGACTTTTCTGCTAACATCTTTCTCAGTTCTATTTTGCCGATAATGCCAGTCCAAATGATCTGCATAAACATCTGTCTGGGATGTTGTAAACCTCATTCCACAAGAGTAACACTGAATCCCAGTGTACAGCCGGTTTATAACACTGTCATAACGTCTATTTCAAAAAACAAAAAAAAGTCAATTTTAAGACACGACTAAAAACAAAAGTTTTCTATATCTTAACAGAAATCAAACTAGAATGATCTATGTAAATAAACATTACTGTGTTATTGACCCCTTTTACTTTAGCTTTAGTTAAGTGTCAAACATGGAGCCTATTTTCTTATTTATAAATTTGCCTTGGCTGCTTATTCCCTTTTGGCTAAAAATGGCATAACACTATAGGCTAACAAGGCAATAGCAATTCAACTGCTTAGTAGGAAGTTACTATCAATATAGAGAAGATATGATTAGTAGAAATGGCAAGAGATCTCACCTCCCTACAATACTAGTGTTTTGAATAAATCAAATGTTCTATTCCAGTTTAAAGAATAGTTAAAATTTTTAAGTAATAAAATAGTATGCTTAACAAGAACTAGAAAATGATTTACAGATTTATTGTGTATGTATGTTTACGTGCACATATGTATACATGGGCACATAGGTGCAGGTGCCCAAAGAGGATAGAGATGTCAGAACCCATGGAGCTGGATGTGCAATAGGTTATGAACCACCTGATGTGGATGATTGAAATCCAACCCAGAGATTCTGGAAAAACAGTATGTGCTCTTAACCACTGAGCCATCTCTCCAGCCTCTAATGTTTACATTCTATTTACAGTTGTTCCTTGCTATCTAGAAGCAGAGCATGAAGGCTCATACTTGTAATCCCAATATTCAGAGTTCAGCTCAGGCTAACAAGACATCTCAAGAAAGAGGAAATAATAATAATAAATAAATATAAAAAACATGAAATAAAATTTTAAAAAATCAAAAACATGAAATAACTATTAGTGCTTAATATTTAAACTTAAGTAGCAGATAAAAAGTAGGATTCAAGCCACTGTTATCTGAATGACTGTCACACATAAAAAATACTTATCACAAAAGCTTGATGGTATGAGTTCAACCCCCAGAAACCACAATGGAAGGAGAACCAACTCCTAAAACTTGCCCTCTAGCCCACACAAACATGGTAAAATGCATGTACCTCCACTCACACAAGTACAGAAACAATGCACATTAATAATTAAAATTTAAAAACATCACATACTGCTTCAATTCTTCAATTGTGAAATTAGTAAGATCTGGAACATCTTGATCTTCATTCTGATCCTCCTCCTCCTCAGGGGGAGGCTGAGTAACAGCCTCGTTTACCTCTGCAGTTGAGAAGATTCATTTTTCAATACTATATCCTGTTCTATTCTTTATAGTAAAACACTGGTTACAAACATACAGAAATCTAGCTAGTATTATGTTTGATATAAAGTTTACTGGCAAAGGAAACTAAAAAAAATTTCTTAAAATCTTGTTTCCTAAACATTCAAATTATTTTCAAACACCAAATTAATAGATGGACTAGTAAAAAGTGATACATGATATTTGTAGTAATGTTAACTAAACAGTGGGCCAGGAGGATAGATAGTCCAATCTTTTGAAATTGTTAACATTTTCATTATAAAAACTTACACTTGTTTTTCTTTTTTTTGTTCTGGGTTGAGTATTTTTTATTGGATATTTTATTTACATTTCAGATGCCATCCCTTTTCCCCTCCCTAGAAAACCCCTGTCCCATACTCCTTTTTCCTTTTTGCTTATCAATCAGAAGTGTAACCTAATACCCAACCTAGATGTAGCAACTATCTTTGACTGGCGGAGACATTACACTTGTTTTTCAAAGAACACCAAAAGGTATACTAATTTGTTCAAGAGAACTTTACAATAACTTCTTATACCCCATAATAATTGTATCTCTGACTTAATTAAGCTTGGTGTATATAAGTATACAGCCATACTCACGTGCTGTAGCTGAATCAGTCTGTGACAATTTGAGAATTCCTGTTTTTAGCAGTTTTGAAAACAATTCGTTCACATCCACTTGACTAAGATGATTATCAGGATATGCCTTAGGAAGACCGCCTTTAAAAAAAAAACACACATCCTTAATAGAACAAAGATTCATATCATACTAAGTATTTCTTCAAAGTTACAGCTTTCTTCAAGATACTCCACCAACAACAAATCTTTTTAATGATGGGTTTAATTATTTTAAAAACTCAGGTTTTCTTTTTGGCTGACAAATCATTACTTGAAAAATATTCTATGATAAATACTAATGTACTTTGTATTTTAGGGTAAGTAATAAAAATGTATGTATGTATATGTATGTGTGTGTGTGTGTGTGTGTGTGTGTGTGTGTGTGTGTAGCACTTGGGAAGCAGAGACAGGCGATTTCTGAGTTCGAGGACAACCAGGGCTACACAGAGAAACCTTGTCTCGAAAAAAAACAACAAAAAAAGTGTATGTGTACAAATTATATATAACTTATTATCACATTTAATTTAAAAAATATTTTAAGTTATTTAAGCTAAAATTATTTAAATTTTTTGTTTTTACATTTTTTAAAGGGGATATTGTCACTTTATCACTTTATTTTCACACCAAATAAAAGCAAGAGTCAAAGAACAATAAGTCTTATGATCCTTCTATGCAGGTATTACCGTGTCTAAGACCAACTTCCACCTTTCTACTTTGCTAGCTCTGATCTCACCACCTCAAAAAGTAGTTCTCCAAAGATTAAGTAGTGAAGCATCTCTTTAAAATGACCAAAGCTAAAGTTGTAATGCTGACTGTTGCTCCTGGCATGATAAACCAGAGAAATGGTTCATGAAAGGGTATGAACCCTAAAGCACAGGACACCTAGCCCTCTGATATTTGTTGAGATGGCCTTGCAAAGGAATTCAAACCATTGTTAAACACTGTCAACGTTACCAAAGAAATTGAGTAAGACAACAATCTTTTCAAACCCCATTATTTTGCTAGCACTATCCTAATAACTAATTCTTTAACTTGTTTTAACAACAGGACAGCAGGTAGGCAGAAAAGTGCTTAAGTCCCTAATTTGGATTCTAGCACCATTTTAAACAGTGTATTTTATCAGGCATGGTGGTGCATCCTTATAATCCCCAGCACTCAAGAAGCAGAAGCAGGTAGATCTGTTAAGAGGCCAGCCTGGTCTACATAAGTTACAAGCCAGCCAGGACTACATAGTGAGACCCTATGTAAACATTAAGTAATATTTTAGTGTATACTACTATTAACCATCTGCCTACACCTCCAGGAAAAAATTTCTAAAGCTATGAATGGCAGAATCAACTTGTATCCATAATACATATAGTCCTACCTTTGACCATTACAAACATATATCCAACACAGTGCATATATATATATATGTATATATATATGTGTGTGTGTGTGTGTGTGTGTGTGTGTGTGTGTGTGTGTGTGTACACATACATTCATATATATTTAATTATCTATTCAAATTAAATATCTGAATGCAGGAATAAGCATCAATATTTAATCAATTACAATGGCATTTACACCAGTTTAGCATTTGTATTTCATTAGAATGAGCTATTTATATGTATGTCTAAGGGGGATAATTAGCTATTTATTTGTTTGGAAATATCCAAGCTCTGCAGTGATAAAGAATAACATTATGACACTAATTCCTGGAATTTTATCTAGAAATTCTAGTTTCTAATTGCAAGACATGAAGTGGTTGCTTACTGCAACCTAAAATTTTACTACTTGTAAAAGAGGAATGAGGTTCCTGCCTGAGGGTGACATGAGGGTTAAATAAGTACTATTTGTAAGGCAATGAGGTGTCTTTTGGCACAATATACAGTACTTATAGGGGGAGAGCTATCTGTCACACTAAAAGTTCTTTAAAGGATGAACCTTACTAAATTCCTCCTAGCACAAAGCCTTGCATGCAATGCAGCAAAAGAACAAGACTAGAACTTCAGGAGGACTTTTTTTTTATTTGCAATTAAAGAATATTAAGAGAATCTGAAAGACAGCTACCTAATAAATAGTCCATACTTTTTGAAAGAATAAGTAGAACTTAAGAAAAATACATATAATGCCTCATCCAGTATTCCCAACCCAGGGAACAAACTGTCATTTCATCTGCAACAAGGCTCTTATATGATTATAGACAGACAGACAGACAAAACTCAACACTAAAAAACAGAAAAAAGTATGTAGTTATGTAGTTCTTAAACCTTATGTCATTAACCTCAACATGACAAACTTTTTTTTTTTTTTTTTTTTTTTTTTTTTGGTTTTTCAAGACAGGGTTTCTCTGTGTAGTCCTGGCTGTCCTGATACTCACTCTGTAGACCAGGCTGGCCTCGAACTCAGAAATCTGCCTGCCTCTGTCTCCCAACAAGTGCTGGGATTAAAGGCGTGCACCACCACCGCCCGGCTGACAAACTTTTTCTAAAGACTTTAATTTGTGTGTGTGTGTAGGCACATGTGTACAAGTGCCCATAGAGGTCAGTATGCATATATGTCTGTATATGTGTGTACACATGTGTATAAAGATATGTGTACACATGCACAAGTACTCATAAAGACCAGAGATATTAAATCTCCCTGTAACTCAAGCTACAGGTTATGAGCTACCTGATGTGGGTACTGGGAACTAAACAGGTCCTCTACAAAAGCAGTATATATTCTTAAATTCTAAGCCATCTCTACATCCCTAAGAAATTCTTTATTCAACAAGAAAAAGTAGTTTCTAAAAAATATAGTCATGTGGCACTTAAAACTTACTTTTACACATCTCATTTTATTTTCTTTTAAATTTGAAGAAATTAATATTTCTTCCAAGAAATGCCGATATCTCCTTTTATAGAGTAAAAAAATTAATGAGGACAACACTTGTTTATGCTTGATGCAGCCACAACTATACAATGGAGGAGAGAGAGGGTTTGCTAACTAACCCTAATGGGCACATCTAGAAATTAAAAGAATATGTATTAAATTCAAATGGACAGAATTTTACAAACTAATTCATAAAATAAGTTATGAAAATTCTTTAAAACTTTGTGAAGTTAGTAACATAAGTATTTGTTTGGAGGGGGTTGTTTTTTTTGGTTTTGTCTTTTGTTTGGGAGATTTGTGTGTGTAGTATGGGTGCTTGGGATGGAACTCAAGACTATGTACATGCTAGGCAAGTGATCTCTGACCAAGCTACTCTTTAGCCCCAAAAGTGTGCTTCTGAAACAGCTTAGAAATGTTTTGTTTTGTTTGGCTTGAACCCAGGGCTTCATGCATGCTGTGTAAGTACTGTACTAATACTGAGCTGTATTATATTCCCAGGCCTTATGATTTAGAAACTAAAACAAGTATCACAGCAGTATATTATATATAAGTGTATATTCATTATTATGTTTACTGGATCATAGTACACACTTAAAAATGCTACAAATACCAACTGTTCAAAACAACCTTTGTTCTGCAATTTATAGTTTTCTTAAACTATCACAACAAAATTATCATTCCTCTAGCCAACCTCCACTCAACAGATTTTCTTCCCTCTTGATTACACTCTGTATATCCAATCTAATTAACTATCTGTAAAACAAGGTTTACATGACAACAGGTCAACAACATAAACTCAGAGGATAAAAACATGTTAGCCAGATTAAATTTCTATAAATTGAATATTATCTCTGGAAAAAATACCACTTTCTAAACTAACAGCTATTGAACAAAAGTTATGTCTTAAAAATATCAGAGTTCACAAGTACATACCTGAAGGATTTTGAATAAAAGCCCCAGGATTCTGTGGATGTACTGGTAAAAACTGTTGTCCTTGACCAAATGCTACTGGCTGAGCAACACCAGTCAGAACCTTTAAGATAAATGTTAATTCTTAAGAACATTCTTTCTATAAATTTCTAATCACATTCTATCACATACAAATCACATTCAAATGTCCCAAGGCCCAGGTCGGCGATATTAAAGATTTAAGAAGTAACAACTGTGGTACTTCCACAAACTTTAATAGCTTCTGTTTCAGAGATCTAAGGAACAGAGACTAGGCTAAAACTTCCTTTAAGTGAGAAAGAACATTCAGGATACAGAGGTAAGATTCTGAGTTTGTGGGTAGTGTGGTCTACAGAGAGAGTTTCAGGACAGCTACACAGACGACACAGAGAATCCCTGGGGGTGGAGCGCAATAAGGGGAGACGTCCTTAAAGTATAAAGAAATCATATGTGTTTATGCTATACAAGTCACTTCACCCTGGGGGTGCTTTTCCTTCTTTCACAAAGACATAGCTGCTAGTTAACAAAGCTGAAGTCAGAATTCCTAACCTTGGCTTTTTTCCACTCAAAAGTTTGTTTCAGCCACGTATGATGGCACATAACTATAATCCCAGGAGTGGTAACCTGGGAGCTGAGGAAAGAGAACTGCAAATTTAAGGTCACCCTGAGTTATGCTAACAAGACCATGTCTTCAAGAAAAAATAGGCAGCAATGTGAACTTCAAGTAGTCATCCTGTTTTGCCATCATTTTTGAGTAAGGTTATAGCTGAGTTCAAAGTATATTACAAAAGTCATCAAAGGGAATAATAATTAAAAAAAAAAAAACAAACAGCTGCATTTATATTATAGATGTGGTAGCTCACATCTATAATCCCAGCACTTGAAAGGTTAAGACAGGGCAACTGTCTTGAGTTTGAGACGGGCATGGACTATACAGTTTGAGGTCTGAACACCCTAGACTACAGAGTTGAGACCTTACCTACAATAAAAATATAAATGTGTAGGCCTTAAACTATGGCATAGCAGTATATCATCTGCTTGTGAGTGTCTCGGAGTTTAAGCTCCAGAACCATAAAAAGATAAAGATTGCAATAAAGTAATAAAATAAGTACTGTAGTAGCATACAAATTTGGTATTTTGGATTTAGTTATATAAATCTTTTATTCTATTCTTTTATATGTTCAGTATATTATATACACTGTTATAAATAATTTATAAATCTTGTTCACTATCCTTGTGACATCTCAATGGCTGTAAAACACACACACACAAACCAATTTGATACATCACAGGAAAAAAGACTAAGCAAAACACCATTAAACAGCATCTAGTAATAATAGTATTTCTACATAGTTAAGTTCCAGGTCATACGGAACTACGCAAAAAGACCTGTCTCAAAAACAAACAAACAAACAAACAAGCTGGAGTTGGCTTGGTAGTTTAAGAGAACTGGCTGCCCTCACAAAGAACCTGGGTTCCCAGCACCTCCTTGGTGGCTCACAACCACCTGTCATTCCAGTTCCAGGGGAAATCTAATGCCTTTTTCTGGCGTCCAGGGTCACTATACACACATGGTATACATACATACATGCAAGAAAGCATTCATACACACAGAATACAACAAATAAATCTTAAAAAAAAAAAAGTATGCAGAATAAAGCCAAGGATGGTAAACAGGCCTGTAAACTGAGCTCCACAGCAAGCTCTAGTCAGCTTGAGCTACAAATAAGACTCTTTTAAAACAACAAAAAATGCATAAGTATACAGATGAATGACTGTACACATTCATGACTACAACATATCAGAAGCAGAGAGAGCAAGTTTGCCATGTGGACATTAATATCAAGGAATTGTATCCAACTAGAGTACCTAAAAAATGTGAAAATAGAAAATTAAAAATTATAAGAGTATATACAATTTCATTTCTTACTGAACTCAGACTAAGGAAATTCTTTGCTTAAAAAACATTCAAAGCTTCTATGAAGCATGAGGATGGGGGATGGGATAGGAGGTCCCTGGGTGGTGGGGGGAAGAGAGGTAAGGGGATAAAATCTGAAATGTAAATATAATATCCAATAAAAATAAATAAAAACATTCAAAGTGAATTAGTTCTAATGGTTTCTTTTAAGCAATGAGTGCAACAGTTGTTCAGGGGAATGGAGGTCTTTAGCATTAAAAAACAAGAACTCAACAAAAAATTATGCAGTGAGGCCAGTAAGACAGCTCAGTGGGGAAGGGTGCCTGCCATCAAGCCTGATGATTCCTGGTGTCCACATGGGTAGGAGAAATGTGCTTCCCACAAGTTTTCCTCTGATCTCTGACCTCACCATGGCACATATACACACCAAACACACAAAAATATAATAAAAAAAAAAAAAAAAAAAAAAAAAACAGTTTTAGTGGCACAGTCAGTGGAGTGCTTGCCTATCACACACAAAGCCCTTGTTTAACCCCCAGCACTTGGAACAATGGGCACGCCTGTAGTTCCAGCACTCCATGGGTGGAGACAGGAGACTCAAGTTCAAAGTCACCCACTGGTACAGAGTTCAATCAAAGTCAATGCTTAATGAGACCTTTTCACACACATACAAAGGGGGGGGTGTGGGGGGGGCGGGCCTGAAAAGATGCTTCTGTTGTTAGAAGTGCTGTTCTGTTCCTCCAGAGGACCTAAGTTCAGGTCCCAGCATACATATGAAGCAACCCACAGGAGCTCCAGTGCCCTGCATCTGGCCTGTGTATCACCTGGACACACTTGGAAAGACAGGCACATAACACATAAATTATGATCTTTTAAAAATAAAATAAATGCACACATTCCATTAGAGAGAAGGAAGACATGAAGAAGACTGAGATGATTCAGTATCTTGAGCTACAATCATTTTGAGTTTAAGTGGCAAACATCAACCCCCAAAAAACTCTCATCTCACTTTTCTAATACCTAGCTGTTAAATTAAGAACTTATACCACAAAGTACATTCTTAAAGCTTTTCCCAAATACTAAAAACAATTTAAAAAAAAAAAGTTAACTCAATCTTGAGAATTAACCTACACAGAATTTGGGAGTAGCTTAGACTACAAATCTGTCCTAAAAGTAAGTTTACTTACCTACATAACTACCACATAATTTTAGAACTAGGACAGCTTACCTGTTGAGATGCCTGAATATTTCCTACTGACATTGGTGTAGGTAAATTGCCAAAGTTTCCAAACTGAGAACTCTGAAGATTCTTTTCATCAAAATAGTGTCCAGAAGCTCTGTTAATGGGATTTGGGAAATTCTGGTTTCCAGGGCCATGTGGTCCATTAAAATTTGGTCCTTGAGGTGTATCAAATATTTGTTCATGTCTTTGGAACTGTAATCCTTGAGATGGGACATTAAAAGCATTGCCAGGTGGATCATTATATGGGCCAGACTGATTGAAAGATTCAATCCTTTGTGAAGGATGATTGTCAAATCGAGTTCCTTGTAAACCAAGAGGAATATCAAATCTTGATGCTTGCTGGTGTTGTGGCCCATCAAATCTTTGAGGTACACCATCAAATCTCGGTTGAACCTGCTGTCCAGGTGGCCCATCAAATCTCTGTGGACCTGGCTGACCAGTTCTTTCAAATCTAGGACCTGGCTGGCCATGTAATCCATCAAATCTTGGCAAAAGTGATGGCTGACCTGGCTGTCCATCAAACCTTAAGGAGTGACAACCTTCAAATCTAGGACCACCTTGACCCAGAGGCCCTTCAATTCTCAGGCCACCTCCTGGCACAGGACCTTCAAACCTCATTCCACCTCCTTGTTGAACTATAGGTCCTTCAAACCTGATCCCAACCCCTGGTTGACCATGTGGTCCCTCAAACCTAAGGTTCCCACCTAGTTGATTATGTCCTTCAAATCTCAGCCCAGCTACAGACTGACCATGGGGACCCTCAAACCTCATTCCAACTCCTTGCTGTAGCAAAGGGCCCTCAAATCTGATACCACCACCACCACCTGGCTGACCATGAGGACCATCAAACCTAATTGCAGCCCCTGATGGACCATGACCCCCTTCAAATCTAAGTCCTCCTACAGGCTGACCTCGAGGATTATCAAATCTAAGACTGCCCACAGGCTGTCCATGAGGTCCTTCAAACCTGAGACCACCAACTGGTTGACCACGATGTCCTTCAAACCTGAGACCACCCACAGGCTGACCCCCTGGTCCTTCAAATCGTAAACCACCTGCAGATCCCTCAAACCTCAGACTAGGTGAGCCTTCAAATCGAAAACCACCTCCTCCTCCTTGACCAATTGGCCCTTCAAACCGCAGAGGTGTTCCTACTGGTCCAGGAGGACCTTCAAATCTCAAAGGGCACCCACCTCCTAACTGACCTTGTGGTCCTTCAAATCTCATAGGGCCTCCTCCCCCCATTTGTCCTGGTGACCCATCAAACCGAAGAGAACCTGGTGTAGGAGGTCCATCAATTCTAGGGCTTAATTTATTAGGTCCTTCAAAAATCATCTTGGCTGGGCCATCTCTCGTCACAGATGGCCTACCAGGTCCATCAAATAATGGTCGGTCTTCAGCTAGAGCTGTAAGTCGCTGATTTGTATCAAGACCAGCAAATCTTGATGCTGGGCCATCTACAAATGGTTTATCTGTATCTTCATATCTAGGTCTCTTAAGTGGAAAACGATCATTGAATGGTGATCTCTGCTCCTCTCGTACACCTTTCAAAAAAAAAATATGTATTTTCACTAAAGTAAATTTACATCCACTTATGTCTTATTTCTTATAGTTATCTAAAACTTATCCAAAGATAGATTATCTCACTATATTAGTGAATAGGAAAGAAACAGACAGCAACAGTAAGTTAAGAAGATGCCCTTTCAATTCAGATACACCTAGGATTAAAAAATTCACATCCTGTCAAGGTACTTGTCATTTCACTTTGAGAACAAATTATTTAACATTTCTAGTTTTGTTTCCTACTTGTAAAACTAGGATAATACATATTTCCTTGGGTTTTGTGGATTTAATCAAATTAAATATTTAGAAAATAAAACCTAGTGAAGTCCCTAATATAACTGATTTTATAAATTAACTAGGTCCCTTCCCTTTCCATGGGAAAAGGCAACAAAACAGAGATACACACACATACAAAGGTAGTCTGAACAGTAATAAAATCCAGCCCCACTTAGCTTGTTCATTTTCCCTTCACTGCTTGTGTGATTCAATAGGCATAATCTCATTTAACTTTTTCTACCTTTAGCAGAGACTTGCTCGTCATGTCTTCTCCGGCCCTCATGGGGTGAAAGATTCTCAGCATAAGTACGACTCCCAGATATAGGAGAAGGACGTCTTGCTCTTTCACTAAATTGTTCTTTTCTGTCAAACTGTGCTCCACTATTCCTACTTGCATGTTTACTTTTGGATGGCTCACATTCTATTCCAGACAACAAGGCATCAGTCAAAGGGTAGTCAAAAATATCAGGATCTAAGAGATCAAGTCTTGGAAATGAATGCTGAACCTGTGTCCTTTTCAGTTTTGCTTTATGTTCATAGTAGGTTAATTCAGCATCAGATAAGAGAGGTTTCTTTTTTAATCCACCTTTATTTTCTTCTTTAGGACTATCCCGTACATTGCATCTATGTTTACCTTCTTGATACTGAAATAGCTGTCGAATTTGATGCACAACAACAAGGAACTCATCCTGTGTAATTTCACCAGATGCTAAACGTTCACTCGTCTGCATAGGGATGACAAAATTAAGTATTTTAAATATAAAAATTACACAAAAACTGAATAAAAGAAAATAATTACATGAGATTAATGATAGTCACTACCTTTTGAAGTAATTCTCTTTTGCTTGCAAGAGTTAACTCTTTAGGAATTTGAAGATTGGCATCTACACTTAATCGATGCTGCTGCTTTGGGGCTCGAGGTGACAAGATGCCTTTAGTGCTTGACCAGCTCTCCCTATGCCTTAGATGAGGAGGTTTACTATGTTCATCACCCTGTTGTAAGCTGAAACCACAAAAGGAGTATTACTTCAAAGCATTTATTTTAAAAATAAAACTCCCAGGCTGTATTTAAGGATACTTTAAGAATGTGATTAAATAAATAGGAAAACAAAGTTTTTCTGAAATTTTTGAAAAAAGCAAGCCAAATAGTGTAAGAATTCTGATTCTGAGTTTAAAGATTTAATTCAGGATAAGAAGAATGATTATCTAGGTTTGACCCCTAGCAGCAGTACTACCAGCACACACACATACACACATACCCATTTAAAAAAAAAAAAAAAAAGAAGAAGCTGACAGAGTAGAATCATGAATTCGAAGACAGAGTGGTCTAGCTAGCATGTTCTAGGCCAAGTGGGACTATATAGCTAGACCATCAAAAAATACCAACAATTAAAAACAAAAAAACAAGCAATTGTGATTCTTGCATATAAACATACACCTCAAATAGATGGGCAAACCTTTCTAAACTTTCATGTCTCTAATGAAATATAAAGTATTTAACTCACTGAGTTGTTTTAACAACTAGAAATATAACTATAACATCCAATTAATAACAAAATTAACACTACCTTTTAAATGCATATGGTAAAGGCAGGAATGAAGGATCACACCTATAATCCCAGCATTCAGGAGGCTAAAGTAGAAAGACTGTCATTAGACAGAGGCCATCCTGCACTATTTATTTAGTGAGTTCAGGCTAGCAAGACAGTATGTTTGAGCCTTGCTTAATAAAGTAAAAATGTCAAAACAAAAATCATACATTTTGTATTTTACTAAAAACATCAGCAACATACCTTTTATTTTCTTCCCAACCAGATTTCCATCTTTTTGCAGACTTAGAGCTTTGCCAATTCTCTATATTCTCTTTTGGGTCACCACCTGACTTCATAGAATGTTGACCTGCAGTTTCTTGAGGCCGGTCCTCATCCATCTTTTTCAGTCGTCTGGGATCTCGAACATCCTGCTTTGCACTTCTCTTAGTATTTCTTTCTTCCCTGGAAGGTGGTGGAAATTCTTCCATATGTGACTGTTTAAGTCCTGACTGACGCATCTTTCCAGCTTTGGGTGCCAAAGTGGGAGACATACTTCTTTGCCTTCGTTTCGGTGACCGTCTATCTCTTCTCTTTGGGGAATGTATAATTGGTGACCGAGACTTAGGTGACCTTGATCTTGATCTCTTTCTAGTACTTGATCTCCCTGGTTTTGTACCCTGTTTTTCCAATTCTTCTGTAACCATGTCTTGTTTCTGGACAATGCCATTTATGATTTTACTTCTACTTCCAATCAACCTGTGTTCAGATGATTTTATGTGCTCATCTTTATCCTTCTTTTCTGCAGTTTTTCTCTTTTCTTTTACATCTTCATCTTTGCCCTCAGCTTTATCCTGAAGATGCTTCTTTAATCGTGGATCTCTCTTACTCATATCAGACAACCTCATGCTTTCAGATTCTTGATTTTTCAAGTCTTTCGTGTGGGATAATTTGTTTTTCAAAGGTGATGGTGACTTAGATTTAGATTTAGATTTAGAATCTAACTGGTCAAGTTCTTTCTTGGTTATTCTTTCACCTGATTTACTTTTTTCTTGCTTGGATGAATTTAGTTTTTCAGAGGGTACATTCTTATTTGTTTTAATATCAGACTGGTTTATTGTGTTCATTACAAATTCTTTCCTATGACTCTGCTCTTTACCATGGGAAGAATGTTGGCTCATCCTGTTAAGACGGGGATCCCGGTTAGTTCCTTTCAAGTCTTGCATTTGTAAGGACGGACCCGCTCTGCTTTTGTCAGGTTGTACAGGGACCTGATGGGGAGTTTTAACAGCCATAGTGGGAATTTGTGGAACATGTAATTTAGACGGTGCTGATCCAGGACCCAAGTTGGCTGTCTCCTGCTGAACGCTCAGAGATACTGCCTGAAATACAAAATGTTCATGTTAATTCTATATAACCCATGGAGACTGTTTTATTCCCTTGTCATTATATAGACTATACTAGAACACTTCCAAATATCCATTTGCTTAATACTGTATTAACAGTACATAACTTTGGGGTGGGGAAGGGTGAGAAAGAAGGAGTTAAGGGTTTCACTATATAACCTTGGCAGGCCTGGAACTCAGGGAAAGGTCTGCCTGTCTCTAGCTCCCAGTACTGGAATTAAAGACATATATCACCAAGCATGGCAACAATATTCTATTTTTAACATATGAATATAATGAAAAGTCAAAGAACATAAAATGACCTTACTTCTTATAAGCCCTTTATATTTTAGAATATAATTTCTAATACAATAAAAAAATAATTCTTCAAAACTATCCATGATTCTAAACCAGACTGTGGCTCAAAACAGTAACATGACTAAACTCCAACTGCTCTGCTTAAGACATAGAATGATTCTAATTAAACTGTCATAAAATGGTTCCTCTCAAAATGTTAATGAACTTAAAAATTCTGTCTTCCTACACTTCAATCTCAAACAAACTTAGATGCTAAGTAAAAACTACAGTCTTTCATGAGTGCAAACATACACACTCTTGGGTTTCTTTATATTTTTGATGACTTTTGTAAACTTTTAGAAACCTGATTTGCTCATGAATAGTAAAGACATTCACCACAATACACTATCTTAAAAGCGAAATATTAAAACCGTACTAAAAGCAGTGGTAAAAACAAAACTACAGTGCTAATCTGGTAAGAGTAGTATTTTTTTTCTAGGGCTTTTGAGACATGCTGCCCAGGCAGGCCTCAAACTTGCTATGTGACTAACAATGGCCTTGAACTTCTGATTCTCCTGCCTCCTATTCCCAACTACTAGAATTACAAACTGTGCCAACCAACCTGGTTCTATGTGGCAGTAGGGTCCCCAGTACTATATGTATATGTGTGTGTATGTGTGTGTACATACATATATACAAATATATACATATATATACACAACACATATATACATACTCTGTGTGTGTGTGTGTGTGTGTGTGTGTGTGTATGTATGTATATATGTATGTATGTATGTAAGTAAGGGTTTTACTATATAACCTTAGCAGGCCTGGAACTCACACAGAGAGAGGTCTACCTGTCTCTAGCTCCCAGTACTGGAATTAAAGACATACATCACCATGCATGACAATATTCTATTTTTAACGTATATAAATATAATGAAGAGTATACACACACACACACATTTGTATCCTAAGACAGCAAGTAGAACATATTGAGAAAAAGCACACCATTCATAAGTGTTTTTTAATAAGGACATAAAAATTTGGCTTAATCAGTACCATAATTTTTAAATTAAGTAGGGAAAAAAATCAATAAAATATTTAAATACAATACTATTTCTCTATTATAGTTTAAAACTTATTTATCGAATTTCCCCTACTTACCAGTTGTGCCTTAGCTTGTTCTAACTCAAGCTCCAGCTTTTTCTGCTGAAGTTCTAACAACTGTTTTTGTTTTGCCAGTAACTGTTGCCTTATTAGTTGTTCTTGGGTAAGATTCTTCTGTATATCAGGTACAATGGGAGGAGTGGAGATACTGGGGGAACTGACCACTGTGCCAGGTGTTGAAGGCTCATCAGGCTATAAGAAAAAAATACTATTTAAGCAAAACATTTATCTAGAACTGCCAAAAGTCAACTAAAAATTGTCAACTTTACCTTACTATTATCCATAATCGCAAATATCCAATACAAAGGTTCACAAAAAAAATGCTTAGGGATTTAAAATGCCAAATGTTACAAAAAAGATAAGGTGATTACTTGTACATATTTATCTCTTTTTCATTTTAAAGTGATTCTAGTTTTGCTTTTTGAAAAGTTTACCTAAGTTAGCACTTGATAGTCAAATTGTACTACCATATACATCATTCATATGAAGACTTACCGATTTATTTAAAAATTTGGGATTCACATGGATGCTAGATGTATTCACATTAGGAGGCAGAGGTTTAATAGGCCAAGCAGGATCTAATGAATTGACTCTGACATCCAAGGCATAAAGTTTCTTCAAAGGGAATATTTCATCCCATGTGGAACGTAATTTAAATAAACTTTTTCTAGTATTTTCATCCACCTAGAACAACAGAATAATTCTCTGGCTTGTTAAGTTACTATAGAATGTTATATATTTTAAGTATAAAGCTACTTGCCAACTCACATATATTATCCATTTGTACATAAATATCACAAAGATTTATCAAAGGCATCTTTGATCACTGAAGTTAATAAAATTAGTTCTCAAAAGAAATCAGAAAGGTGGTTATGTAATAGACTTCAAGCAAGCAACCAGGCAACTTTTTATCTTTTAAAAAGCACAAATGTCTCCACATTTTAGGGCTTGATATAATACTCCTAATAAACTCACTGGATGAAAACATAAAGCCAGAAATTGGTTTACCTAATAGCTAATTTTTTTTAAGTTACTTGCTAGTAACACACAGTTAAAAAGAGAAAATAATCTTAACCAAATGCAAAATACCATGACTATTATTTATGAACTTTAGGTACAGAAGATACCCTCATAATTTTAATTCACAAAATTCTAGGCAAGAATGGGCATTATATATCTTGCCTGTTCATACTGTAATGTAAGGAGACTTTTAGAAAATAGAAAAATTCAGTAATTAGTAAGACAGGTTTTTAACTTTAGCCCTATAATATCTATATTTGTGTCTTCTGAGAATTTACACGGTTACTTTAATGAACTTTAATAAAACTAGATTGAGTATAAGATACCAAAACCCCAAATAATTTAAACATACTGAAATTTAAACCAGGTTACGTTCCCCTAAACTAATTATTACAAAGTGAGCTATCCTTAGCCTCTGGTAATTAGTACTTAGCAAACATCAAATTCATACCACTGACACTTTTTAGTATCTGAAATATAGCTTTCCAAACTAGCTTTCTATATACTATTTCTTTTCTACCCACTTAAATAACCCTACTACCCAATTCTACCATTCAGACAGCTGGTACTTTAAAAATATAACATCAACTACGTTGTTAGGAACCTTTAAATATCTTCAAGGGCCCTACTGTTCGGTGTGAATTACTTCAGAAAACACCTCCTGCTAACCAAAACAACCAGTTACAATGTCACAATGGAATGTACAATTTCTAGCTATGAACACTAGCAAGCATTTCTTCCAAGCACTAAAAAGGAATTAAAGTATTTCCAGAATACCTTAAAGCAATTAACTGGTCCACCATTCACACATCCCTATAACTTTTAACACTTTAACAAGGTAGCAACTCTAACGACATTGGGGAAAAGACTTAATAGGAACCATGGACTGAGGCACAGGTGGATCATGTTCCTACTCCCCAACACAAGATATTTAAACTACAAAACTAGGCACTCTGGAAGCTAACTTTTTGTCCATAGTCAACAAATAACGTTACATAACTAATACATTCCAAAAATAAACAATTATAATTAAGGTATATTCAAATCTTGAATGGATTAAACAGCATCCATTTTAGTATTCTAACATAAAAAACCAGCATTTGCCATTTTCCTTGAAAAGACCCTATACAGTAGTAAATGTCCAAAACAATGAAACATTCCACCACCCAAGAAAACCCAACACAAGACCAGTATTTATTTAAGCTGGAACACATTTAAAATTTTTCAAATGTTTCTAAATATATATACCTTTTCAAACACACAAATAAATGTTGCAACTAGATTTTTAGTAAAGGCAGTGAGATACTCTCTTCCAACATTTTTCACGATAGAATCCATAAGGTACATAACTGGAAGCTTCTCTGAGGAAGGAGCCTGAAGTATAAAAAAGAAACTGAGAAGTTTAGTATAGTGAATTACCACCAAAAAATTACTTTTAAAAGTGTTTTTAAACCTACAATACAGACCTCTAGTTTTGTTGGTACAAAATGCTTTTAACTTTATAAGCCTTTAAGTGTGTGTTCAAAAGTACTTGTTTAAAATTGTTTTAGTTATGCATTAAAAAAAAGCTCAGAATTATCAAGAGGAAAAACCATTATCTCTAGTACTTAATACTTAACATAGATTTCTGTGCATTTGGTAATGTTCAAAGTAATAAAAGGAGAGGGAAAAATATTTTCTGTAATCCAAGTGTCAGCTTGGGGATCTGTTTATGTTGTACGTTGAATCAATCAAGTACTCTGGTAGATGCCCTGGTTTCACTGGATAATTTTATATGTTAAAGTCTATGAAGCTTTGTTGTTACCTATAAAATCATTAAGATTACTTTTCTATATTCCAAATAATGAACTTAAAACACACTTCAGATACGAAGTCAATGGCAAGACGCTTAAACCTTGCACACAAACATGAAGCAGTGCAAGCTTGTTACTGATACAAGAAAAACTGGATAGAGGAGCCGCTGAGTCATGTAAGTCAGGTTCAACTGGACTGGAAACCTGGATGTCCTGAAGATTTTCTTCACAGCATGGACTGTCGTCGAAATATTTCTCCTCTTACATGCACAAACCAAGGATTCTAAATTTGTGCTGAGCCAGTGTGGTGATGCTGATAAAGGTACCAGCCCTTCCAGGGTAAAGTTGCCCCAGTTGAACTGCAAAGCCTACCCACCACTGACTTTTAGAAGGTACAGCAAGCTTCCAGAAAGCATCAGCAGGTTCACAGACTTGTTGAGGAACACTAACACACATGCCATGTAAGCTGTTAACTGACTCCACAGGAATACCCATGATTTAAGAAAACAAAACTTAGGTGAATCCCAGATTACCCACCCCATGTGTACATGAATCTAACTGAACACTTACCCATAGCTACCTATAGCTAGGGCAGGCTCACACTTCTGGGGTATGCAATGCCATACTTCACAAAACAAATTGCCCTGACAAGTGTGTGGAAATGCTCTTGCTTCTGTTACCACCTTTACAACCAAAGTTGACTAAAGAAATGTATGAGTAATTCTGTATTTAAAAAAAAAAAAAAAAAAAAAAAAAACACTTATTGCTAATAAAGGGTTCACAAAGCCACTGTGTGGGGGCAAACTATTAAGTACCAACATGTCAAATGTTTTATTGGTGTGTCTTCACCTTATCATGTCTTGTTTTATACCATTTAAGAAATTATTGCACTTAAATAGGCTCTTTTAACACCACAATCTGTTCAATAAGCTAGTGTTTTATTGTACAAGTGAAGTCCTTCTATGTAATATCCTGTTTCCTGCTGTTGTAAGTCTGAAATTAGGTGTGAGTCCACTAGTTTAGTATTGCTGAGATGCTAAAGAGTAAGGACACAAACATACACTCCCAGAAGCATTAAAACCAAGCCAGTTGCTACCAAATAATGGCGAACCCTCCCCTCACCCCCAACCCAGAATAAGAGTCTTTGCCCAAAGTGACCTTTACATCTTCCACTTAGTCTGGCTTTACAAAAATAACCAGGAAGCATGTGCCCAAAAACTTTGAGCTGACTTTTACCAGAAAATAGTCCACCTATTTTCACCACTTTGTGTAACAAAATACACAAATACAAGTTTTATGTGGTCAATATATTCTGCATAAAGTTTTCAGTTCTCCAAGGTCTCGTAGATCCATTTTAAAACCAGCAAGAAGCTGTCTCCTTTGAATGGCAATCTGAGCTGCTAAATATTAGGTGCTGTGAATACCAATACCCAAAATATAGTTTGGAAACTTTTGTTATTACAAATCCAAGTGCTGTTTTTTTTAAAAGGTATTTAATGTTAAGTCTTCAACAAGGAAATAAAGGTACATTTTCTCTGCCAACATGTATGTGGTTATCAACAAAAAGTTGAGTATGAGGAGCACTTCCTTCTTAAACCTCATACTACTTTAAAAAACAGCTGTTTCACAGGCATTCAACAGGAAAAGGTGAAGACTTGTTTTAGCTGTCAAAATGAACACAGTAAATTTGCTGAGCCCTTAAAGAAGAAAAAAAAAACTTTCCCCCCCTCTTTAAATTAAGGTTTGAAAGGACCACGTGAAACCGTGTATCTTGTGAACTGATTTACCCAAAAGAGTGGATGGACCTAAAGAAGAATGAACCCAAGTCACTTAAAGACTTTTGTTTAAAACACACAACCACAAAAGTAAAAATTCTTGGAAACAGATTCTACACCTTACAAAGGTAAATAAAAAAGACAAATACATATTTTATATGTTTTATTCACAAATTTTATAATACCAGTCACACATTTCAAAACCATTTATTAGTCAGACCACTGAGTTGTACACTAGACAGAAACCGTCTCTAAACAATATATTGGTGGTTGTTGTTAAAGTGGCCTTTTAAAAGGGGTTCACTCTGCTAAAAGGAGGCTCATCCTGATAATTGCAATCACTAACAACTAGAAAAAAAACTAAACCTTAAGTACAAGCTTGAAAAGTAACTTAAAACGTATTAATTGGGAAGCGGTTAAGACTCAACATAACTAAGTTTAACAGTAACTTTACTTAAATGACATATCGCTCCCACATGAATCCACAGAAGAGGAAGACCAGAGGGAGAACAGAAGGTAGCAAAGGACCACTTCGGTCAAGGGGTGAAGAAAAGCAAGCCTTCACTATCAGGGAAGGGAGAGAAAGAGAATAGGAAAAGGAGGGACTGAAATTTTCAAAGAAACTTCAAGTATTTGTTACCCACTGGGCCAATTCTCCACCTACAGGTTGGATAAGATCTCCCCCACACACCCAAACGCCACCCTCAGCCCAATTTCCCTACCACTGGGGCAAAATCAGACCCTCAGAGAGGAGAATAAAAGTTTGATCCAACAGCCCCCACCCCAATATGGGGTTGACGGGTGTGAGCAGCTGCCTGGCTGGCAGGGAATGGATTCTCCTCTCTTCCCTTTCGCATCATGTGCTTTGCAGGCGCCATGTTGAGCTAACAGGCCGCTGCTCCACTCGGGGCCAATTCCCTATACCCAACCCACCGACAGCTCGCTCCCAGGTCCCCCTTCACCTCCTTCCAACCCACAGAGCACAATTCCCCAAAAAGGACACTGAGTGAAAGCCCCTCCCCACCTTCTCAAGGGCTTAAGATGGTTTGTTTTTTAACTCTTTCGCTCCCAAAACACAAACTGCCTCTAAGTAGTCCCCCATCCGAAAGGCTGTCCCCGAGGCGTGCGAGCGTGGGGACGTACTCAGAGGTGGCCTAAATAGGGAGTTGGTAAGCGGAAATGGGGCTCCACCCTGCATCCTCCCCGCTCCCTCCCCGAAAGAGGCCCACGCTCCCAGCCGGGGCCAAAGACCAAGCCCGAGTCGGGGGTGGGGGGTTGGAGAGGAGGAACTCCGTCCCCCTTCGGATGGAAGCGAGACCTGGGATGAGGCTGACACTAAAATCAAGGAGTATTAGAAGAATAGGAGGCTGCGGGGTGTATAAAAACCTTGGCGGTTTGGGCCTCGATGAGAGAGACGATCTCCTTGGCGAAGGGCAGGTTCTCCTCGGCTAGAATGGTCAGCATATTGATGTGCGGTTTGCTATTGAAGGTCAGGTCTTCCAGCGACGACTGATAATCCCGACAGGCGTCCTCCCGGGCCCCCGCAGCCCCGGCCTCCGCCGGCGTCTGCTCTGACATTGCGCCGCGGCCCCCCTCCGAGGTCCGCCGCCGCCGAAGCTGAAGCCGCTCGACACCCCGCCTCCCTTCCGACGCCTCGGCCTCGCTCCCCGGGTCTCCGGCGGCTGCGGCTTCACCACATGCTGACCGCGGAGGGGGGATGGGGGACGACCCAGGGGAAACCTCGGGGAAGAAACGCCGCAGCCTCACGGGGAATCTCCGTCCACTTCCAGCCGCCGCCGGGGCTTCTTTCTCCACAGACACAAAATGGCGGCGGCTGTGGCGGCTCCAGCTCGGAAAATGTCTGTGTTCCCAACCGCTGCGTCGTGCGAAATGAACTAGGGGAGGGGAAATGTGCGATAAAGGGGCGGGGCCGTTGGAAACACCAGACGGGATTGGCTGGCCCGCGCGTGTCACAGGCCCCGCCCCCGGCCCTTCCGCAATACGTCCAAGCACCTCCTTCTTCCCCGGCCGAGACTCGGCTTTCGCAACACCTCCTGCTCCGAGACTCCGTGCAAAGGACGGTCGGCTCTCATTGGCCAATTCGTAAGGGACTGTTCGGTCATTTGTTACCATAACAACCCATCCAGGGAAGCCAGTAGCGGACGGCTGCTCCCGAGGACCGGCCCAACCAGTTTATGAAAGCTGCACCAGGCTCCTTCCGTCCCTCCTTTGCACTCCTCCAACCACTGAGCGGCTCCGCCAATCATCCTCCTCCCGCCTGCCTCCTGGGTGCGGGCGGGGGTTGGCTTGAGCTGGAGGAGCAAAAACCTCCAGTCAAGGCCAGTCGCCGGGTCTCAGGTGCTCCCGGGAGCCTGGGCGGGGCTCGCTGGGCCAGCTGTCCCTCAGGCATTTAGGCGGGGGTGGAGACGCCTGGCCTACCCGGAACCCAGACTGGAGTAACTCCTGCAAACTGCTACATTCAGAAAAGCACCTAGACAGGCTTGCAGGAGTTGAGTCCCCAGGAAAATGCTTTTATTAAGAGGTGCAATGTGAGAAAGGCATTGCCAAAGGACTTGGAGATCTTTTGAAGAAGTCACATTTCTGAAATAGTATTCACAAGAGTAACAGCTAGCCCCGAGCCTAATAGCACTCACCTCTTCAATCTGCTACACTTCCAAAGGGCCTTAGAATACATACAGTATCTGAGCCATGCTTGATGGCTCTGGCCTTGAACCTCAGCCCTCACTCAGGAGGCAGAGGAAGGTGGATCTCTTGGAGTTCGAAGCCAGTCAAGTCTAAATGTCCATTTCAGTCCAGCCAGGAATACATAATGAGGCCCTATCTCAGAAAACATACTCATTTAACCCCAGCACTAAAGAGGTAGAAGAATGGTGATCTCTGATTTCAAGGCCAGCCTGGTCTACAGAGTGAGTTCCAGGACAGCCAAGGTTACACAGACCTTGTCTCAAAAAACAAAAGTACATTTGGGACATACGGAAAAATATCTTAGGTTTCTATAATCTGTTTTCAAGATACACAAAGCAAATAGTTTATTTTGTCAGAGCCTTAGTGAACAATGAGGCACTGTGGAGGGACAGTTCACACACACACACACACACACACACACACGTAAACTGATGACAACTCCACTCCATGAAATGGTTAAAGGGAACGCTTTTATTGTAGATCTAGACAGAGAACTGTCATGGCATCTGGAAGAGTCCAGAGCAGAGGAAGAGATAAACCGAACACACCAGCAGACTACAAATGGCCAAATGGCCACAGATATCTCTGAGAAAAGGGAAAATGGCAGCAGATAGATAATCTTAAGAGAAGCAAGAACAGAGCAGAGGGAGAGAAAAAACATAAAAGAATAGCAGGGTTATAAATAATGAGGAGCTGGGGGAATAGAAGCCTATGGGCAGGAGGGAGGTTGGGGTACCTGAGGAGGTGAGAAGGGCCAGGATGCTAGCATGGACTTTGAAGCATGTAACCGGTACTTACGATACAAGGGAGCCTGAGTGGCAGAATGCATGTACTGTAATATACTGATGGGCACCACAGTAACCAAATGTCTCATTTGGATAGAGAGGAATTGGCTTTACAAGTTCCTGAGGAACGCTGGCTTTCATATAACTGCCAGAAATCCTCCTATAGTCCAAATTGAGCTAATTTCTGGATATTTAAACTGCCTTTTGGAGTTTAAGAAGTTGAGGTTTCCTTTGAACATGAAAATTTGGGGATAGTTTGTTTTGTTTTGAGAAAGTGTCTCACTGTGTCCCTGGCTAACCTGGAACTCTCTGGATAGACTAGGCTAGCCTCAAACAAAGTTTTGCCTGCCTCTGCTGGGATTGAAGGCATGTAACACAATGCCCAGCAGTACATTTAGATTTTGTTTGAAAAAAATAATTCCCAGGTTTGGTAAATATATTCATATTCTTCCCCCACCCCATTCTCTTTTCTTCTCCCCCTCCCCTCCCCTCCCCCTCCCCTCCCCTCCCCTCCCCCTCCCCTCCCCTCCCCCTCCCCCTCCCCCTCCCCTCCCCCTCCCCCTCCATCTGCATCTCCCTTGCCTTCCTCTTCTCCTCCTTCCCCATCTCTCTTTTCTATCTCTCCAATGCTGGACATCAAATCCAGAATGGCATACATGCCAAGCAATATATTACTGCCAAGCTACATCTTTGGGGGGGAGGGATTCGAGACAGGGTTTCTCTGTGTAGCCCTTGGCTGTCCTGGAACTCACTCTGTAGACCAGGCTGGCCTTGAACTCTGAAATCTGCCTGCCTCTGCCTCCCAAGTGCTGGGATTAAAGGCGTGCGCCACCACTGCCCAGCTAGCTACATCTTTAATAAGTCCATTTTATAGTTTTTGAAATATTCTTAGGTTATCTCCTTCGTGTGCAAAAATCAAAAGGAGCAACAGTAAGACATAAGTTTCATGTGTTAAAAAGGACATATTAAAATATATTTGTGTGTTTGTGTATGTGGTGTTGGTTGTTTTTCAAATGGCTATTGTGGCTTATGCTGAATTTTAGGTTTTGTTTTGTCGTCGTTCCCAAGTAACTACAATTTAACATGATTTGGCTGTTGTATGACAAAAGTTTTCCTAGGAAGACTCAACACACACACACACACACACATCTACTGATACCACCACAGTCCAACTCTGTAAACCAATGAGATTTATTGGGCTACTTACAAGAGCAGAAATGACTCTAAGACAGCTACATCACCAAAGCTCACCCAAGTATGGTTGACAGCTCACAAAACCTGGGAACCTGAAACACACTGCACAGCCTGCAGCAGCTCTGCAGGTTGGAAAGTGTCCTTTCCAGATGCCTCAGCTGGTCTAAACCTCCAGGCAGCTTGGATGGTTTCTGTTTCTGTTCCTTCCAGGCAGCTGGTGTGGTATTAGAGTCTTCTTCGCAGCTTGTCTCCTCTGAATATCTGTTGCTTTTTTACTTACTCTGGCAGGGAAGGACTTATTGAATCTGGTCAATTCCAGGGACTTCCTGAAGCTGTTTTGAGTTGCTTACCTTCCTGTTTACAAAACTTCCCTACAAGATGGAATGTTTCACTATTGGAGGAAATTATTAGACGATAGTTACATAGACACTTTATTCTGAAAATTAGGTGAATTAGTTTTAACCTAGTGAGTTCTAAAATTAAGGGGCTGGAGAGATGACACCGTGGTTAAGTGAACTGGCTACCCTCCCAAAGAGCCAGAATTCAATTTCTAACACCCACAAAGCAGTATAAACCAACAAGGTAACATACAAATATATCACTCCAGTTCTGGAAGCTCTGATGTTCTCTTCTGGCCTCTGAGAGCACCAAGGTGCTATGGTGTACATACATACATGCAGACAAAATACCCATACATATATTTTTAAAAGTAAAATTTGACCTGTCATTTGTTTCAAAGATTGAAATTATTATGAGTCACAATAAAATACCTTGGTTAGCACTCTATTTTCTAGTAGGGAATGTTGTTGAGAGGCTGGATTCACTCACTCTGCAAGGATTCACCTCACAAAAGGAAATAGCCCAGGCCAAGGTTAGAATAAAGCCCATTAGATAAGTGAATTAAGCCGATGAGATATATGCATGGAGAATTCTTAAGACAATCAAAGCACAGAATACGGTAAAAATAATTTCACTTGGTCCCTACAGCACAACTTCCTCACTAACCACTGATTTCTCTCAGACTGCTTTCTAGCGTATGAAAAGAAAAGGACATTTTTCACCTCATAAAGTGTTAAAAAGATGGGATGAAATGATGTGTTTGAACCCAAAACTCCACTTCCAACAAAGCAAAACAGAGTGTGGCCATGGTCAGCATGCTGCTAAGTTTGCCTGATTTTCAAGTTCTATCTCAAAAAGCCTTATTTTTTTGTTTTTTGAGACAGAATTTCTCTGTAGTCCAGGCTGTCCTGGAATTTGCCCTGTAAAACAGGCTGGCCTGAAACTCAAGCAATCAAACTGCTAGTTAAGGCATATTAAAATATAAAGGTTGCATGTGTGTGTGTTTCATTCATAAATCCAGGGCTCTTGGGCGAGTGCACCCACTGAGAGCACAGAGCGGACATTAAATATTTTCCACTCGACAGGCAACTATCGGATGGTAAAGGACAACTTCAGTTATGCTCTGAGTGTCTGACTGAATAGCAATTCTCAATCCCTTTTTTTTTTTTTTTTTTTTTGGTTTTTTCGAGACAGGGTTTCTCTGTGTAGCTCTGGCTGTCCTGGAACTCACTCTGTAGACCAGGCTGGCCTCGAACTCAGAAATCCGCCTGCCTCTGCCCCCCACGTGCTGGGATTAAAGGCGTGCGCCACCACCACCCGGCCAGTGTTACAGTCTTAAATATTAAGAACTCTCATTTGCCTTTCTGCTGGGTGCCTGCTCCTTGTTGTTGAAATGGGCAAGTTCATGAAACCTGGGAAAGTGGTGCTGGTCATGGCTGGATGCTACTCCAGACGCAAAGAACACTGATGATGGCACCACAGACTGCCCTTACAGCCATGCCCTGGTGGCTGGAATTGACTGCTATCCCCTAAAAGTGACAGCTGCCATGGGCAAGAAGAAAATCGCCAAGTGATCCAACATCAAATTCTTTGTTAAAGTTTATAACTACAACCACCTCATGCCGACAAAGTACTCCGTGGATATCCCCTTGGACAAAACTATTAACGCTGGGCGGTGGTGACGCAGGCCTTTAATCCCAGCACTTGGGAGGCAGAGGCAGGCGGATTTCTGAGTTCGAGGCCAGCCTGGTCTACAGAGTGAGTTCCAGGACAGCCAAGGCTATACAGAGAAACCCTGTCTCGAAAAACCAAAAAAAAAAAAAAAAAAAAAAACTATTAACAAGGATGTGTTCAGAGACCCAGCTTTGAAACAAAAGGCCAGGCGGGAGGCCAAGGTCAAGTTTGAGAAGTGATACAAGACAGGGAAGAACAAATGTTTTTTCCAGAACCTTTGCTTTTTAGGTATTTTGTTTTCAACATTAAAAACAAACAAACAAACAAACTCTTTTGCGGTGGCTACACACAACTTTAATTGCAGCATTCAAGAGACAGAGTCAGGTAGATTTCTGAGTTCAAGTCCAGCCTTGTCTACAAAGCAAGTTCCAGGACAGCCAGGGCTGCACAGTGAAACCTTGTCTTAAAAACAAACAAACAAACAAACAAACAGCAACAACAAGTAGCTTTAGTTTACATGGATTACATATAATTTGTTAATCTATCATTTTGGAAATGATAAATTAGAAAATATCTGTTGATTTAAAATACTAGAGCTGGAGAGATGGCCCAGCAGTAAAAAGTACTTGTTGCTCTGACAAAGGACATGGGTTTGTCTCCAGCACACACATGCTGACTTACAGCCACCCATAACTCTAGTTTCAAGAGGTCCGACTCTCCCTTCTGACTTCCATGAGCACCAGACATGCTAGTGGTGCACAGACATACATGTAGGTAAAACGCTCATATATGATAAATAAAATACATCTTTAAAATTTTTAAATAATAATAAATATTTAGAACATTATTATAAATAATGCTGATTTTAAAAAGTATACTAAGCCCAGCTTTGGGAGGCAGAAATAGGAAGAACTCTGTGAATTGGAGCAAGCCTGGGAAGCATCCTATCTCAAAAAAGAACAAAAAAAATCTAACCATTATGTATCTTTAAAAAAAAAAAATGAGAAAAATCTCAGAGTTTTTGTTTGTTTGCTATTTTCTGCAGGTTTTTTTTTTTTTTTTTTTTTTTTTTTTTTTTTTTTTTTTTTTTTTTTTTTTTTTTTTTTTAGCACAGGGCTTCTCAGTGTAGCCCTGACTATCCTAAACTCACTCTGGAACTGGTCTCAATCGCAGAGATCCACCTGCCTCTGGCTCCCCAGTGCTCGCTGGGATTGAAGGCGGATACCACCACTGCCTGGCAGGTTTTGATTCTTGCAAATCTCTTCAGTGTCTGACTAAATAAGACAGCCGAGTTCTCATATCCTCTTCTGTTTGCTGAGTTCTTGTATTCACTTCTGGTTTTACTCCCTGCAGTTAACAGTGGCTTCTGGAACTGCATTGCACTGCATTGCATGCCAGTGAAAGTGAGAGAAACAGTAACTTCTTAGAGTTGTCATAGTTATAATTCTGTCTTACAGGTCTCCTGTCATTCTCAGAACTGTTACACTGGAATGCTGTGTCTTTTTTCTTTCCTTTTAAGATTTAAGAAGCTCCTTGTGTGCTGTTCTAGAAGAATCTCTAAGATTCATTGCTAAGCGAAAAGAAGGCGTAGAACCCTGCATATTTCAGCCCTAGAATCATTTTTTTTAAATCAAGGAGGGAGGCAGATGGTGGTGGCACAGGCCTTTAATCACAGCACTGCAGAGGCAGGCTGATCACAGAGTTTGTAACCAGCCTGGTCTACAGAGTGAGTTCCAGGACAGCTGAAAACTACACAGAGAAACCCTGCCTCAAAGACAGAAAACCCAAAAAACAAACTACAACAACAACAAAAATCAGGGGAGTATTTGGGCATGGTGACACATGCCTTCAATTCCAGCACTCAGGAGGCAAAGGCAGGTGAATCTTTCTAAGTTTGAGACCTGCCTGATCTACCTAGTGAGTTCCAGGACAGTTAGGGCTACGTAAAGAAAACCTGTCTCAAAAAAAAAAAAAATCAGAAACAAAACCAGAAAGGAAGAAAGAAAGAAAGAAAGAAAGAAAGAAAGAAAGAAAGAAAGAAAGAAAGAAAGAAAGAAAGGAAGAAAGAAAGAAAGAAAGCCCACCCCAAAATGGTAAATAAATATGACTCTATTGCATGTACTTGTAACATTATTGTAAAAGTATATTAAAAGAAAAAGCAAAAACTAGAAACTGGAAAGATGGCTTCGCTGTGAAGAGCACTGGCTTCCCTCCTCCAGAGGACCAGAATTTGATTCTTAGCACCCACATGTTTGCTCACAACCACCTAAAACTCCAGCCCCAAGGGGTCCAACAGCCTCTCTTGACCTCTGAGGGTACCAGGAACACACATGGTACACAGACACACATGCATGTAGAGCATCAAAAACAAAATAAATTAATCAAAAAATTTAAGAAAGTTAAAAAACAAAAAGCTAGTAACAAGTACCCCTAGATCAGACAATGGAAAAAAAAAATACAGTTACTTCTTTCCTTGTTTTTGTTTGCCTTTGAACAGTTTACCTTATAAAAGGATTAACTGATTTAAAAAATAAACACTCATGAGGACACAAACATACACACATATACACATACATTCATACATATACACACATGCACACATATGCACACACATATACACATGCACATGTATATGCACACACACACACACACACACACACACACACACACAGGTCTTGCAGCTGTTCAATAAAAATCAGATAGGTCCTTTCTATACTAAGATAAAAATCACTATTTTAAAAGCCGTTTTAACCATCAGAAAAGTATAAGACAAATGAACATGTTTTATTATTATTAAACTGTCTTAGGGTTAAACACACAAAATGTAAAGCTCCTTATGCTTGAATCACTTTTGATATTTTTATTGAAATGATGATAATTGTAGAGCTAATCAAACATGAATCTTAGAACATGTCTAATACAACTAGGCAGTAGAGAGGCAAGCGACCCAGTCAATCAACTGAAGAATTACAGAGTTCATAGAGTCAAATCAGCATAAACTTTTAAAGAAAGTTTTTTTTTAATCTTAGCCACTGGCTTGAAACTGGTTTTGTTGCTTATCAATAAACTTCAGACTCTCAGAGCTTTAAACCAGCATCATTTCTTCCTCTGGGTCTGTGGGGTGTGGTGCTCTGCTGGGTTGGGCTAGAATCAGATGGGCTTCATTCCAGGCTCCTGATTAGGTTCAAGTGTACTCCACAAATTTCCTCATTCTCCTTGGACCAGTGGCTACTTGGGACTTGTTTTTTCTCATGAAGGGTCATAGGAGTTCAAAACATGAAGCGGAAACATGAGATGCCCCTCTAGATCTTGACCTGACATGTTTGTCATTCTGGTCCTTGTATCTTTGACCAAAACAAGTTACGAGGCCAAACACATCTTTATTTGGGAGGATCAGGGTAGGGGTTTCTGCCTCCTCCAACTAGGAGATTATGTGATAAAGACAAGAAGCAGAATTCTACTACAGAAAGGTCATGAAGCACTTGTGATTCCATCTACAGCATCTTACAAAAGCTAAGCTGTCTCTAACACAATGATACCACTGGGTATCCGCATCTCACAAAAATAAACCCTGTCTATAAATATTCTGCTGAAAGGGATGATGGGAGTGGGGTTAATTGTGGTCTCCTGAGATTGGTAAAAATAGAAATAATGTTACAAATAAGCCCCATATTGAATGAACATGTATATATTTGGCCTTTAAAGTAGTATTTAAAGGAGAAAGGCACAAAGACGGTAGCGACGGTAGCAGCAATTTGTCCTGACTCCAGGCTACATCAGCTTGTTAAGTGTGATGCCCAATGTGCCTTTCCCAGAACATGTCTAGTCATCATGGGACATGGAAAGATACACTAGAAGGTTTGGTTCTGGTTTTCTCGGGTGCTGGGCTAGAACTCAGGTCCTCCTACTTGCTAAGCAACTAAGTTGCTATCCCAACTGAGATGCATCCTCACCCCAACCAGTAGGATTTTCGCTGTAGTAGACCATAATACTGAAAGCTAAGCACACGGCAAAGCTAGCATCCTAGGCACCTAGCCCTCAACGTGATGGCAGAAGAGACCCCTATTGTACACAATATTGTACAGAATATTCTTTAAGGCATTTAAAACCACACTTGTCTTTGACAACTTAAATTCACCTACTGATAAATTCCATCACAGAACAGGGCACATGAGGCTGGTAGTTGCCAACCTCAATAGCTGTTTAAAATAAGTCTAGAGGTCATCAATTATATATTAAAAGACATGATGAGGGACTGGAGAGATGATTCAGCAGTTAAGAGCACTTGCTGCTATACCAAAGGATCCAAGTTTGGTTTCTAACACCCACGTCAGGCAGCTCACAACTGCCTGAAACTGGAGCTAGCCCGGGTTTAAAGCCCTTTTCTGCCCTCCTCCAGGGCCCACACACAGTACACATACATTTATTAAAAAAATGAATCTTAAAAACAGACAAATAAGGAAGCCATGTGACCCAAAATCAGAAGAAAACAAATCAATAACAGTAGATGCTCCAGAGGGAAGTTAAATTAACATACAAGGACATTAAAAAGCTATTAGAAATAAGCTAACACAATCTAAAAAAAAAGATGAACAAATAAATGGAAAGATAAAGAATTTCAACTGAGAGGTGAATCTGGAAGGAAAGAAGGGAGAGAGGAAGGGAGGTTAACAAAAGTTAAAAAGGTAACTCCGGACCTAGAGAGATGGCTCCACCCACCAGTAAGAGCAAAAATGGCAAAAAAGCAAACATTCCCATGGTTTGTCATGGATATTGGCAGAACTCTGATTAAGTTGGCTGACTTTGAACCAAAGCATATCAGGGCAGAAGAGGAAGAGGAGGAAGTGAAGAACCCGAAGAGCATAAGGAAGTATTTGACTTCTAATACTGCTTACAGGAAAATTGGGACCCAAGATATCCATCCAGCACTGAAAAACCTGATGCTGTGTGGCCACAAAGGGAACCTGCAGGTCATCTGCTCTCCTACCTGTGCCATGCCCATGTTCATTCAGGTGGGCATCCACAAGAACTTCTCCAGTCCCTGCACCATCTCTCGTTCCATGGGAGGTGGGGCTTTCAAATTTGAGAACTTCAGAATGATTGCAAATCTGAAGCTGCATAAACTGGATGAACTGGACTGTTTGATTCCGAGTCTGCTTTAGTTGACTCCGTTGGCTGAAGTAACAAACCAAATGTTACTATTTTGAAAACCCCATAAATCCTGAGTTATATTTAAAAAAGAAAAGTTGTATTGCCTGAATAGCCCATCCCCTCTGTTGCTCGTTAATATAGATAGAATCAGTGTCAGCACTCTAGCAGTATACCTTAAGGGTAACTACAGAAGAGTTACAGGCACCAGTCTTGGAATGGGCCATTGCTAGGCCTGTGTTTCAGGCTGACGGGGAGACTGCTAAAGAAGTTCTAGGAATGGCAGATATGCTGTACACATTTGGTCCAAAGGACAGCTGAAAGCTCTGGTTTTTGGAACATGATGGTTACCTGAGAACGCTCTGTTGGAACCATTCACAACGATTGATGAGCAGTAGAGGAAACAGCCCCCTGTGAGAACAGAGAACTGACAGGCACTGCCAGAGAAGGTGACATCTCTTTAAGTCTCTATGGTGGATGAACCTGCTGTATTTGTAATTTCATTTCATTTCATAATTAGTCTAGAAGATTTTTACCCTCACCTCTGTGGGTCTTTTTTTTTTTTTTTTTTCATGACATCTCATGATTTCCTGATGGTTTAAAATGAAACCACTAATCTGGTATGTTGTACTGTGAACACACTGTTTAACCTTTTTTCAATACCTTCTGTTTTATTGTCTTACCACAAAAAGGTCCTTTCCCCATTTCTGTCCCTTAATGATCTTCCTCTTTTATATCAATGTGCTTTCCTTATTGTAATTGCTCACCAACTCAACACAAAATTAAACACCTAATCTAAAATTCTAAAAGTGTGTCAGAGGAAGAAGACTTTAAAGGAAGGGACTAATGAATTTAATGAAAGTGACATACTTTGAACATTACATATAATTTTGCCTTTGTTTTCTTAACCATCATAACTATAATGCTTCATTGGATTTACTTTATACTGAGTTATAATAAGTTGAAATGGTTTATGATGAAATGTTCTCATTCAATGTATGCCATACGAATAGCAGCAACTCTCTGTAAGAAGTTTGGAGGGGCTCACAGTGGATTTAGGGAAAATCATGGGTAGAGGTGTCAGGTAGAAATAATGATCTGTTTTGTAAATGTTTGTGCCTGGGAATCACGTAACAAGACAGCTTACATAATAATGTTAAAGGTTTGTTTTTTACTTTCAGTTTTAGTGTTTAAAGTGAGATCTGTACCTTATTTCATTTCTAAATCTTAAATATAATTTATGATACACATATATATGAATAGTTCCTTGTGAAAGCTTTTTGCTAAGATGGACGGGTAGGGACCCGTCAAATGAGGATCTTGTACACACATTGAAACACATGTGATCTAATGTGCTTTCAGATCATTACCTTCTCGAGAGATTTTTTGAACGACAGTACAGTGCCAGGATATAGCTCAGTGGTAGAGTGTGGCCTGCCTGGTTATTTGCTAGGTTCAACCCCCCAGGACCAAATGAAACAAAACAAACAAACAAACAAACAAACAAACAAAACCCTCTAAGGACTTGCTACCTTTAAACTATATTTCTTAAAGAGAAAGAGCCTTCCTAAAAGTATGCGCCTGCACTCCCAACTCAAACCAGAATCTATCAATGCCATGCCTCAGATTCTCTACTTCATATATTTTAATATAGACAAAACCAAACCAAAACAACCAATACATTTTTTACTAAAGATGGGTAGTATTTCAAAATAAAGTTACTATTATATTTCTTTTAAGAGTATTATTTGTACGTTTAGAGAATTCTAGAATGTTACATGCAAGGAGTACTAATGAATTCTGGATGCCATAGTCTATGTCTCTGATTCTAGCCTCCAGATACTCAGGCAGGGAGCTCTCTTGAGCCCAGGAGTTGGCGGTAAGCTGGGCAACATTGTGAGGCTCTGTATCTTAAAAATAAAAATGTAGGTGGGTGTGGTGGTTCATATTTTTAATCCCAGCACCCAGGAGGCAGAGGCAGGAGGATCTCTGTGAGCTCAAGACCAGCCTGGTCTACACAGCAAGTACCAGGACAGCCAGGACTACCTACAGAGACCTTGTCTTCTCAGAAACAAAACAAAAGCAAAGAGAGAAAAGTATAATTGGGTAATTGATCTTTAGAACTACAAAATTATTTTGCTGTTGTATAGATACAAATATAAATACACACAGAGAGAGAGACAGAGAGACACAGAGAGAGAGACAGAGAGAGAGAGAGAGAGAGAGAGAGAGAGTCTTACTGTGTATTCCCAGCACCCCAGATGCAGCTCAACAAAAGTTGTTTGTCTTTGAAAAATCTTCTGACGGCTGGGCACAGTGGCACACACAAAGACAGGCAGATCTCTGAGTTCAAGGGCAGTCTTCTCTATAGAATGAGTTTCAGGACAGCCAGGGCTATGCAGCGAAACCCCTAAGACAAATGTCTTGAAGGAAAAGAAGGAAGGAAGGAAGAGAGAGAGAGAGAGAGAGAGAAAGCAAGCTATGAGAGATCGCCTTTTTTAATCCAACCCCTCCAAACTATATTTAGGTTGTTTATGGTATTTGACTTTTATAGACAATGACTTATTACCACCTTTTTTACATTAATATTTGACAACAGCTACTGTCAGTGCCTCCCTGATAGTCCCCTGGTGCCCACTGCTCCCTTAAACACTTTTGACTTCAAGCACCTGTGACTCTGCCTTAGGCTTTCTCATGGAGAGGAAAAAGCCTGGTTCACACTCGGGCAAGGCACAAACTCTGCAATGAAGTATAGCCAGTGATGCATAGGGATCCACAGCAGATGACTGGCCCAGCTTCCTCTTTTTCCTGAGGCAAATTTTATCTGCTATCCCCAAGTAGGATTGTGCTCCAGTTTCCCAAAGTAGGAATGTGCTAATTAACTTTCCACCCTGTACTGTCTTCTTCTTCCCCTTCCCTCTTTGTGACTCTGGAGTCTGTCTGAATGAGCCATTTGTGCTCAACTCCAGCTTAGGGCCTACCACAGGAAGAACCAAATTTAAATTCTTGCATTTGCTTCCTAGGTCACTCAGTAATCACTAGAGTAGAATTTCCATTTCAAAAATGCTTTAAAGCAGTCACTCCAAAATTGATGTAAAGAATGCCTACTTAGCAAGACCCATTTAAAGTTTTTAATTTTTAATATACATACAGTTTTCTTTGTTTCTTTTGAAAAGAGTTTATTTCTTTGTTTTTAAGGCAGGCTGTCACTATGTAGTACTGGCTGTTCTGGGTCTTGCCATGTAGATCAGGCTGCCCTCAAACTCACAGAGCTCATTCTGTCTCTGCCTCCTGAGAGCTGAGGATTAAAGATATATATCACCTCCAGCTATTTTTTATTTCCAATTATGTTTATGTCCATGTCTGGGGTGGGGATGTGCCTGTGAGTACAGATACCTTTGGGGAAATCACTGAATCCCCTGGAGCTGTAGAATGTGCTTCCTAACTTATGGATACTGGGAACCAGACTTGCTGGGTCCTCTGCAAGTGCAGTAAGCATTTCTAAACCGCTGAGCCATCTCTCCAGTGCCTATTTATTTATTTATAATTTTATTTTGAAGTACTAAGAATTGGTCCTAGGGACTGGTACATGGTAGACAAATATACTACCCCTGAGCTATTCGAATCCCATGTTGATTAGTTTTATGTCCAAAAAAAAAAAAATCTCCAAGCTGGGCTTTTAATCCCAAAACAGGGAGGCAGAGACAGGCAGATCTCCATGAGTTCGAGTCCAGTTGAGTCTACAAATCAAGTCCAGAACAGCCAGGACTAATACACAGAGAAACCCTGGCTCAAAAAGCCAAAAAAAAAAAAAAGAAAGAAAAAAAGAAAAGAAAGAAAGAAAGAAAGAAAGAAAGAAAAGCAGGCTGAGCAAGCCATAGGGAGCAAGCCAGTAGCAGCATCCTTCCACAGGCTCTGCATCACCTCCTGCCTCCAAAGTCCTGCCCTGCCCCACATGAGTTCCTGTTCTGACTTCGTCAGTGATAAATTAGGATGCGAAGTTTCTGTTTTTGTTTTGTCTTGTTTGGATTTTGGTCCTGATGGGGTCACTGAGGCATAAAGACATTTGTCAGCAAACCTGAAGAGCTGAGTTTGTGTTCTGGAGTCCACAGTGTGAAGGAAGAGAATTGACTCCAGGGGGTTGTCCTCGGTCCTTCACATAGGCAATGAGTTCAGCACAAAGACACAAAATAAATAAGTAAATAATATACAAATTCTTTTAAAAGGTCTCATGTAGACCAGGCTGGTCTTGAAGTTGTAGTGACATTTTCTTTGCCCTCTGGCTGCTTGGATTACATGTATGTATCACTATGCCTGACTTTCAAAGCATTCCCTTTCATGTCTTAAAAATCCTGTTTTAATTCACCCAGACCTAGTATAGGCCTATAAGCTCAGTACTTGGGAGGTGAGGCAGAAGAATCTTGAGTTCAGGACCACTCTGAGCTGAATACTGAATGATATAGCTCTAAAAGAAACACACACACACACACACACACACACACACACACACACACAAAGATAGGGGATATAGGGGATAAATTCACACATTCCAGGAGTAACAAGGAAAACAGGAAATTTATTTAAAATTTTTCATTTATTTTTGCTGTATGTGTATGTTTTACCTGTATGTATGTATATAAACCACATGCATGCTTAAGGTCAGATGAGTGCATTGGATCAGCTGGAACTGAAGTTACAGAGAGCTGTGAGCTCTATGTGGGTACCACGAAATGAACCCAGGTACTCCTCAAGGGCTATAAGCACTTTTAATCCCTAAGCCATCTCTTCAGCCCAGGAATTTTACTTTAAAAGCAGATACTTCACATAAATTACTAATTAAAATATAACAAGATGTGAGGAACATTGTGTGAGAGAGTGTGTGCGTGAGTGTGTGTGTGTGTGTGTGTGTGTGTGTAGCTAGTGATTGAACTCAGTGTCTCTATAAATGCTCAGCAAGCACTCTAGCTGCAGACTACATCTCCACCCCCTTATTTTAGAAGGCTAGAGATTCAGAAACGTTAATCATCTTTCCAAATTCTACTATTAACAAATCGCATGGCATGACTAAAATTAGCATTCACTCTCTTCTGGTTCTTCCGTCTACAGAAGCCATCTCCCCCTATTCTGTTCTACTCTTAATCAAACAACAAACTACCAATTCAAGTGAGCGCTACTGTCTTGTTCTAGGAGTGAGTTACAAAAGAATGGGGTTCTCAGCCTTTAAGACTTAAATTTTGGGCCCGGCAGTGGTGGCGCAAGCCTTTAATCCCAGCACTTGGGAGGCAGAGGCAGTTCCAGGACAGCCAGAACTACACAGAGAAACCCTGTCTCGAAAAACAAAAAAACAAAAAAAGACTTAAATTTTGGGAAGCTAGAGAGATGGCATAATGGTTGAGAGCACTGATTGTTCTTCCAGAGGACCAAGACTCAGCACCAACATGGTGCTGAGCTCACACCTGTCTGTAACTCTAACCCCAGGGGAGCTAACACCCTCACACAAACATGTGTACAGGCAAAACACCAGTGCACACAAAATAAAAATAAATACAAAGGAATTTTTTTTTTTTTTTTTTTTTTTGGTTGTTCGAGACAGAGTTTCTCTGTGTAGTCCTGGTTGTCCTGGAACTCACTCTGTAGACCAGGCTGGCCTCGAACTCAGAAATCCGCCTGCCTCTGCCTCCCAAGTGCTGGGATTGCAGGCATAAATATATTTTTTAAAGTCTTGAATTTTGTTTCACAAAAATGAACAACCAATGCTGCAACCCCATATGCAGCAGGAATTCCTAGGAAACCTACATAGAGTAGGTGCGCTCAGTACAAGGCAGTTTCAGAGTAAATAAACGAACCAGCTTGAACTTCCTAGTCTCCTAGATTTCCCACTATGCTGTGTGGTATACTGATCACACAGCACTTCATTCCCTGCCTTCCTTCCTCCAAGATCATGAGCTCCAGGAAATTAGAAACCATGTTTAGACATCATTAACCTTTGTGTCCCTAAATCTAACATAATTCCTACTATATACCTGTAGTTGTCTGGGAAGTTGAATTGAATCTGGATGACTTTGGGGACTTGCTTCAAGATAAGAGACTAGCATTTCTTTGTGACTGCAATAGAGGAAGTAAGCTGAGGGCAGTGGTGTGGAGGAAGTGTCTACATGGAGCAGCTGGTCAACCCAATGTTGACATGAACACCTTCGAGCTGGAAAGGAATCCTTTCCAATCCAGAACTCTAACTGGAGATTATAGGCAATTAGAGAATTGAGGAAGGGCAGTCCCAGCCATTATTAAAACTAGAGCAGTAAAGGGATCACTGGAGAAGCAGGTGTCATTACGCAACAACACTGTGGACTCTGTATGTAGCCAGTCTAGAGAAACCAGACTGCACATGTCCCCTCAGCAGGCCTGCTGGAGTGCATTGCAGCCAGGGTTGACTTGACATGTCGTCATGTGTGACCCTAAGTATTTAGGCAAGGCCCAAGAAGACAACCAGAGTGCTGAGCATCCAATGATTGCCATCTGCTCCAACTCCTGTTTCCAAGTTCCCCACTAAACCGTGTCTCTCTTTATTGACTGAGACGCTGCATTCTCTAGTTTACTGGAATAAATCAGTATAGGACTCAAAGGAGGGGATAACCGAGCCACTGACTGTTACACTGTTTTCTAGGCTCAAAGCTCAAGTCTGAAAGGCTAAGACGAGATTTATAGATGCTGCTGCCAGTTAGACCAAGTTCCTAGTGTAAGAAAACCTCAGATTTGGGTTGCAATCTAGTGTGGACATTTGAGGGTACAAGAAAAGACCTTGTCATAAGTATCAACCTTAAAGGAAACAAGCAGGCCTCTATTATACACTGCATCACAGGGCAGACTGATTCCACTGGAGAGTTGACCACAAACTTCCAAGCTTCTCCAACCCTGCAAAGGCCCTTCTAGACTAAGAACAAGCGAAAACAAACCCGAACAGCAGCACAGTTTTGTGTCTGAAGAACTGGGAGGAGAATTTTCTGGATACTGTTGTGTTTAAACAAACTCTTTACTTGGGCGATTTAAAATTCTGTTCTTGCATAAAACCCAACAGTTAACTTTATAAAAAGAGCTTTTACACACAATCATTGACTTGATTCTTAGACTAACCTTGCATGGTCTATTCTATTCCAGTTAACAGGTAAGGAGTTATATGTCCAGAGAAGCCTGTGTTATTGAGTGGAAAGATCCAAGGTTGGGACTGGACTCCAGGTTGATCTTCTGGTACCATATAAACATTATCTGCAAATATCTTTACTGTTATTTCCTCTAACATGTTGAAGATACATCCTTAGCACTATTACCTTTCTCATAACTCAAGCCAGCATATAATGTGCCTAATCACAAGCCAGGTATTAGTTTAGGTCATATCTATATCTATATCTATACCTATACCTATGCCTATACCTATACCTATACCTATACCTATATTTATCCATATCTATCTAGTTATAGTTATATATAGTTATAGTTATAGATAGCTATAGATCAGTAGAGAATAATTGTACTCTCTATGTGCAGCAGGCAGACATACTAACAGCTGATCACATCACCTTGGTAGCTAAGGATTAGATACAGTGTTTCAAGAATGAAAATCATCTTAAACTGGTTTTGGCGCTGTGCTCAGGTAGTCCCAACTACTCAGGGAGCTGAGACTGGAGGATCACTTGAACCTAGGAGTTTGAGACTAGCCTAAGCAGCGCGAAAGACTCTGTTGAAAAAGAAGAGAAAAGGGAAGAAACAAAAAAAAAAAAAAGAAAAGAAAAGAAAAGAAAGAAGGAAGAGCAAGGACAGGAGGAAGGAGGGAGAAAGGAAGCAATTGTATACGTGGTAAGTAATAGTCTCCCAGAGGTAATTAAGTCACAGTAGCCATGTGACTCTCAGACAGTCTATTTTGTGTGCAGAGTGTGTGTATGCACGTGTATGTGTGTGGGTGTATTTGTATGAAGGTCAGAAGACAACCTTGAGTGTTCTTCCTCAGGTGCCTTTTATCTTTTGCTTAAGAAAGGGTCTTATTGACCTGAAACTTCACCAAGTAGGCACCTGGCCAGCAAACTCCTGGGACCCACTGGTCTCTCTCTACCTTCTTACCATTGCTAGGATTACAAAAGCCCACCACTGCCCAGCTTTTAAAACCTGGGTTCTGGACATCTGAACTCGGGTCCTCTGCTTCCAAGGCAAGCACTTTAATAACTGAGCCAACTTTCCTAAATGAAGGGTGGCTTCGGTGTGACCATTGTACTCCAGAAATGGATATAAGTACTATATACTTTCTGGTGTAGCTCCTTGGGCCATAAAAATCCACATCAGAAACCCTTCATTCACTATCAAAGAATTGCTGAGCTTATGTTATATGGTGACCTCTGTTCTAGGGGCTGGAGTCAACATAAAACTAGAAAATCCCTCCTCTGAAGGAGCCTAGGAGAAGGAAACAGGCAGTAAACGATTAGAGGCTGATAACGACTTCTTAAGCAGGTTTCATACCACATAAAAGAACAATTCTGAAAGTACTTTATTTGGGATCAAAGAAGAGAACAATCCACCATACCAAAGAATTTTAAAAACAGGTAAAATAAGTCTTGGCCAGGCTTGGTATTGCACACCTTTAATTCCAGCACTTGGGGGCAGAGAGGCAGGTGGATTTCTGTGAGGTCCAGACCAGCCTGGTCTACAGAGTGAGTTGCAGGTCAGCTACTGCTACACAGAGAATCCCTGTCTCAGAAGGAAGAAAGGAAGGGAGGGAGGGAGGGAGGGAGGGAGGAAGGGAGGAAGGAAGGGAAAAAAAAGAACAGAACAACAACAACCAGAAGAAGTCTTGGAAGGCACTTATGGCAAGTTTTCAAGTTGTCAGAGACTCAAATCCCTTCTAACTTTCCATTCCACCATCCTTGCTGGATGGAGGCTTTAGTCCTCATGCTCCCTGATGGTTGCCAAGCTCCAGAAATCACATCATCCTCCTCATGACCTTTAAAAGGTGATACAAGTATGACAGCAGTATGCTGATGATCCCCAAACTCTAGAGACTGGAGCGGGAGGAATTCGGGATTAAAAGCAGCTTCCCTACATTGTGAAACGTCTCAATAGAATAAAATTAAATGAAACCAAACACGTGCAAGAAAAGACAACATCAATTCCACTTACCTGGCCCCGCCTAAATATCAGGTAATGTGGAAATGAGGTTTTTGTCAGGTGTAGGGGAGATTATTTGGTTTCTTTTCAAGGTTGGGCAGCTATGAGCCCAGCTAAAAGGTCACATTCTGTTCTCCAAGTTGGAGAAAAACTGGTGATTAGAAATTGTGAGGATCCAATGGAAAACCAAGGAAAGTGTCTATAAAGGAGCTATTATTACACCGTGAGTTCTACGGGTGCAGCGCAATACCCTCAGGCTAGTGGCCATCGTGTTGCTGGCAAGCTTAGGTCTACTGGGAGACTGGGATTAAGGGTTTCCGAATCAAGGTGAGAGGTGTTTGGTTGCCTCAAGAGACTATGACTTTGGATGAGGAACTACACCAACAGGATGTGGCCCTGCAGGGAGAAAGGCAAGAGAATAAATATCCTGACTTCCCTTCTTGCCTGCCTCTGCTCTCCGAAATATACCTCCTTTTATCTTAACAGGAACTGAAAGGTACTAAAGCCTTGGACTTGATGACTTAGACATCATGAATTTTGATAGCTAGAGCCGCAGACTGGCTAGAACCTAGAGTTCTCTGCTTCTTAGCCTTGGCTTCGAGTCAGAGCTACTCACCTGGTGTTCTGAAGGCTCACTTTAAATGTGCTAAGAGAAACCCAGCTGTCCAAAGTTGTTCCTCGTTATTAGGAACACAGTGCTCCTGAATGTTTCCAAAGATAGTCCAGAACCCACACAGGATACCTGGTCCATAACTGCAGCCCTGAGCCTGAGTCTGCAGGTGAGGAGCTTGTACTCGGGGGTGAAGAGAAGCCACCTACCACAGCATTATAGAAACAGCCATTGCTAGGACTAAGACAGTGGAAATACCTTCAGCTCTGAACAGCCTGAAGCTCAAATCCTAAGTCACTCCCAGGGCAATCTTGGGAAACTGAGCACTTAGTAACCCCAGTATCTCTATCATAAATGAGACCTATAAATAACACTTATTCACAAGGCTGTGCGGTGTAGAAAAGGCTTTTCACTAAGGTCTTTCTCTTTATACCCTGAGGTGTTTATTATTGTGAAGTCACTAGACTTAGGGACACCAGACCTTTGACACTCAGAAGTACCCTACTCCTCCCATATCACTTTTTACACTAGATAAACCCAGTTTTAGATTGTGGGTAAAGAAGCCAGCCTTCTGATCAAAGAGTTGTAGATCAGGGGAGTTTTTATGGGAATGTGTGAGGTTACTCAAGGAAGTTAAAGGAGTGGACCTGACAGCATAGTGCAGAGGTTGTGGGCAGAGAGGCTGCTAGCAGGCTATGTGCGATCCAGACAACTGTGTCTGGAGTGAGCATCTCGGAATGACTGTTCCGTTAGAACAGGGCAAACTGAGGTACAAACAGGCAGACACTGTGACTGGAGACAGAAGGAGAGGAGAGCAGGAATGAAGAGTAGTAGATGCACACATCTTATAAAAGTCTAACCATCAATCAGAAAGTTTACCTTCTACTGTAGAACAAGATCGTCTGTGTCTGAGGCTGTCATAGAATAATAATAAGCAATCTTTGAATGTTGAAAAAGTGTCAAGAACTGTAATAATACATTTTATACTTTCTTTTTCTTTTCTTTCTTTCTTTTTTTTTAGGAGGGGGTGAATTTTGTTTTTCCAGAACTACCACCTTCAGCATGGAGCTCAGGGAGTTCCCCAGTTCGGACTTGGGTTTCTTCAGCATCTTTACTTTTCTGACAAAGACATCATGAAAAGGTTCTATGGGCCGACAAACCTTTTCTATGTCTTTCCCAGTGCTGTCTGCACAGGACGTCTCGCGTATCTGATTGTTGCTTTTTTAAGTGAAACCAACACAGAAGGATGGAGGAAATAACAATAGGTTGTCTTGACATCCACATGATCTGCCACTTGCCATGGAACATATTTTGTCCTAGGTTAAGATCCATGCCATGGGAAGTAGTCAGACAGTTTTTGCTGTCAACATCCCCAGTAACTTGCTTGAATTTTCTAACTGCAACTTGATCATTCTGTATATCAGCAAGGCTCACTTCAAATGCATCAGATACAACTTTTGCTCCTTCCATCCTTGTGACTAGTGTTATTCCAATGTTTCTAATATTGAAGATAGCCTGAGTTGTCACATCATATCAGTCTTTCTTGGAAAAGATTAACCACTTTTTTCTTAGCTCCCTTATTGGCCACCTTTCATCAGGAACTACCATGGTGCTGCTGAGAAAGCCAAAAGGGTGAGATATCTTTTTCTTACTAATTTACAAATTATATTAATTAATAATTATAAGATTGGGCCAGAGAGATGGCTCAGCAGGTAAGAATGAGTATTATCAAGTCTGCATACAGTGAAAGGAGACAACCGCCCTCTGACCTACACACACACACACACACACACACACACACACACACACACACACACAAATAAATACAATATATATTAACTTTGTCTATTGCATCCTGTGTAGCGGGTTGGTCTGATGCTGCTTGTATTCAGATGCTAAATTCTGTACCCCAAGATCTGGTTGCTCGGAGATGAGGAGATCCTCATGTATAAGCCTCTTGTTGTATAAACATAAACCCCAAGTTATGCACGATTGGTTAGTAAAGATGCCTACAACCTGTAGCTGAGCAGAAGAGTGGTAGGTGGGGCTTCAGTTCCCAGGCTTGGGGTCCGAGGCAGAGAGCACAAGGGAGAGAAAGGAGAAAGAAGGAAGAAGGCACCATGGGGTAGGTGGGTTGTGAGCATGTGGCTGTGAGGGCTGGCCAGTTGGAGTAGGAGTGGCCCAGGAAGAATATGACAACTAATATCTCAGGGTTATTGGCAGAGAAGTAGACAAAATGGCATAGACGGTTGATATCTGCTCAGCTCTAGTGCTTTAAGGCTTATTATAAATATAAAAGTTTTGTGTCTTTCATTTGGAAATTGAATGATGTAAGGTGTGGTAGAAACGCCCAACTCATATTTACTGTGACAATGCTGTGCTTTTCTACATTCATTTGTTTTGTTTTATATTGCAGTTTAACATGAAGTTTTTCACTCTTATGTAAAGCCAAGCTTCGGGACTTTTCCTTTGTTTTTGTCTTTTGAGTTCTGCCCTTTAACAAGGCCTGCTTCATCCCAAGATTGGCTATTATTTCATCTACTGGTTGGATTTTGAAGAAGAGAAAGGATGTAAGTTGACCCAGAGGAGGGAAGGGGTTGGGCTTTCAAGGCAGACTGGATGACCAGGCTGTACAGTTAGAAGCAGAAGGAAGTCCAGAGAAATTTGATAATGTGAGTCTATGAAAGGCAGACAGGGCCGGCTGGGCAGTGGTTGTGCACGCCTTTAATCTCTGCACTTGGGAGGCAGAGACAGGCAGATTTCTGCGTTCAAGGCCAGCCTGGTCTACAGAGCGAGTTCCAGGATAGCCAGGGCTACACAGAGAAACCCTGTCTCGGAAAAAAAAAAAAAAAAAAAAAAAAAAAAAAAAAAAAAAAAAAAGACAGACAGGAAGAAAGAAGATAGGGCTTGGGGTCTTGAGAGTGGGGCCATAGAGCTGGGTATTGGTTTGTCCAACAGAAAATACAGGTTCATTGCAGCTGGTCTCATAAGAGAATCACATTTGGGAAATGAAGACCACATAAGGATAGGTTTGCTAGGAACTGCACAAATGCAGGGACCCAAAAGAGGTAGGGTGCTGCAATCCAGGCCCAGGTGATGACACATTCAATTGGCACAATTGGCTAGAGAAGTGGAAAAGAGGAGGCAGAGCCAAGAAATAAATGTTCCTGTAAGAAAATCACAGAATTACTGCAACAAGAACAAATCCAGACTTTACAACCTTTTGCACTAAGAGGCTCATAAAAGAAAGAGGCTAAAGAAGTCGTTAGCAAAAGGATGTGAGGCTTCTGTTTCAGTGGCAGCAGCAGGAAGGTTTGTGAGGACAGACTGATTTCAAGAAAGATGCAATGAGAATGAGGAAACCTAAGCATAGCGTCTAATGCTCTGATTTCAAGGTGATGCCCACAATCTGACCCTGAGTCAAGAGGAGAGCAACTCTCTGGACAGAAGAAAGAAACTTGAGATTGAACTGAAACCCCCTGAGGGGCCATGATGCTTCTCCCCCAGTGCATGACTCTAAGCCAAGGCCACTATTGGAAGGGAGAAAAGGCAGCTTTCTTTCTCCTTAGGAATGCTTGAGAATGGACCAATTAATGAAGACAGAGCCTTAAAAGGCATAATTCTGGTAAATGACAACCTCCTTGTCCAAGTTAGTGCTGGGGGTGAGACCTTGTAACTGAAGTTGCCAAAACAAACACAGAAACTCAGTTGAATTTGAATTTTATATAAACAATGAAAAAGCTTGGGATCGGTCAGCAGCGTGCTATGTGAATGGAAACTGCTGCCCTGGGCAACTTCTTGTAGTGGCCTCTAGTCACTTGAAGCCAGGATCCATGTTCACATGTTCTCTCTCTCTCTGATATAATAAAATAATAATAATAATAATAATAATAATAATAATAATAATAATTTTAGCATTTTCAAGATAGGATTTCTCTGTGTAGCCCTGGCTGTCCTGGAATTCACTCTGTAGCATAAGCTGACCTTGAACTCAGACACCTGTTTGCCTCTGCATTCGGAGTGCTGGGATTAAAGATATGTGCCACCACTGTCCAGTTTATTATTATTATTATTATTATTATTATTATTATTATTAGTGTGTGTGCCTATGTGCTCAAGAAGGTTAAAGGCATCAGATATGTGGAGCAATCATGAGCTACCCAATGTCGGTGCTTGGTATTAAACTTGGGTTCCCTGAAAGAACAGTACCAGCTTGTAATCACTGAACATCTCTTAAGCCCCAGACCAGGGTTCTTCTCTGCCATAAAAGGAAATTTCAAGATAGGCCAGGTACAGTTAAAGTTTACAGAGCAGAGATTTCTAAATATCTACTTAAGCATAGAGAGTATTAGAAACAGGGAGAAAAGCATCATAAGGTTGGATGTGGGCTTCTCAAAGACAGCCATGACTATCTTAGCATTACTCGCACACACACAAGTTTGGTGGCTTTCAAGTTACGTAGGAAAGAGGAAAGAAACGTTCTTCTCTTTTCCCCATTTTGTAACAGTGGATTGTGGGATGACTTTAGGAGTGCCTTAGTCAGGATTTCAATCTGATAAGAAAAAGCATTGTGAGAGTGTTGAGACATGTTTTTTCCTGTAGTGGGATTTCCTGTGAGACTCCTAGAAAATGACAGTTCTACAGCCAGGGAAAGAGATGAGGGATGGTTAGGTCTCCATTGCTACTTCAAATTATCATTAAAAGCAGTGCTACATAAAAAGAATATCATCCCTGTATAGGCGAAGTTTGCAGAAAATGTTGATTGTGGTCGAGTTCTTTTTAAAAATAAATAGTATTTAAAAAATAGTATTTATTTGTGTATGTGCACATACACATGTATTCCCATGCATGTTATGCATTATTTCAGATCCCGTGAAGCTGGAGTTACAAGTAGTTGTGAGCTGTCTGATGGGATTCTGAGAGCTGTACTCTGCAAAGAGCAGGAAGTACTCTTACCTGCTGAGCTACCTCACCATGCTGGTGATTCTTGGTGAGAGGCTCCAAGTAAACTCGAGAGGGTAAGGGCTCTTTTCTCTTCTCACATCCCTTAATGTACATATAACCCACATCTACTATTGGGATGCAATCCCAGTACTCAGGAGGCAGAGACAAAGAGGATCTTTGTTAATTCAAGAAATTCACAATGAATTTCAGGCCAGCAAGGGCCACTAGCAAGTTCTTGTTAAAAAAGAAAGAAAGAAAGAAAGAAAGAAAGAAAGAAAGAAAGAAAGAAACAAACAAACAAACAACCCTCCCACACACAGAGAAAAACAAAAGATCAAAAAGTTCTAAGGGACCAAAGAGTTATTTTGCCCCCTATATGGGAGATTCTTGAAATCTCTCAAAGTATTGTAGTTGTACTAGAATTTGTGTTCGATAGCTCAGAGGTGAAAACAGAAGGAAATGTCAACTTCCCAAGGAATAGAAGCTGCCAATAAAGTAAGAAGAAATATCATATAAAAGAGTTAATCAACTTGTTTTGTTTTTCCAGACACAGTCTCACCAAGTCCTTATTGGCCAGGCTAGCCTCAAACTCAGAGATCTGCTGTGGTGCTGGGATCTATTTTGAGTGTTACAACACCTAGCCTCAACTGCACCCTTTGGGGATATCCTTCCAGAAACTTAGAATGAGTCTGAAAGTAATTCCTCTAAGCCAACCATCAAACAAAGATGACGTGGGAGCCACTGTAGGAAATAACCAGGCCCTGAGAACAGACTCTCTAGAGAACGCGTCACCTCTCACATGAGTGCATGTTTGCTTCACAAAGCAATGTCCACCAAATTGAAAGCTTCCCTCCTGGAAGGAGGAAGGAGGCCCATAGGACTCACAAAGCTTAGATGACTCAGGAAGCTCCGAGAGTTACAGGTCTCATAAGGCTCCTCCCCTGCGGCTATGTATTAGTGGCAAACAATTCCTGGGAGCACCTTAGGTCAGCTGAGCTGTCTGCAGCACTGGAGCTTTGTCACTCATTCAGGGGAGGAGCTTTCCAGTGATAGGGCTGGCTGCCTGAGTCACCATGGTCCTGTAAGGAAACCCAGTAAACTCACAGGGTCACCGAGCTAGACTTAATCTCTTTTCAGGGGTGAATAGACACATGACAAGTGGCAAGACAGGCCACTTTCCACAGCCTGAAATATGATGCTCCAGTAATCTATGGCCTGGAATTCCAGGCTCTCTAACAATTCAAGATGCAGAAACAGATACCATCATTTTTTTTTTGGGGGGGGGGCGAGGGGAGGTTGGGATTTAAACTCTTAAATATAATAGGCCTGTATGATATAGATTTTGGTAGTTAATACACCATATAAGTTAGAATTTTCTCCATCAAGTGGGTGAAATCTGACACATTAGTGCCTGTTCAGACATAGGTTGCATCGGCAAATATTGTTTCAATACTTTAGACTATTTGGGTCTAATGTGTGTGACAGTGTGGAGTGTACCCAAGGCATTGGGACTCAGCAGCTTGCTGAGGACTGGACCAACATTGTGCAAGCCCCTGGAGGTGTTTGCTCTGCCATGTTAATAATGTGGTCCAAAACAACATAGCCTGCCAGGTAAGTCAGAGAGACACTGCCCACAGGTAGTTGTGTACAACCTTGACTTCTACTCCCGCAAGCAATACTACAGGCATTACTCAGCTACAGAGAATAAGTCCAAGGTGAACCTCTGGACCATTTAGAATGTCATCCAGCTCATGAAGGCTCTTAGGAAGCATTCCTATTGGTTGTAGAGAGGCAAATACCACAGCTGTCACTATAAGCTGGTCCTCTCAGCAGCAGCAATAGCACAGCCACCCTGTACAGCTCCTTACAGCTCCTTATATCTCCTTGGCCACTTCCTGAACCACAGTGACCTCAAGTACCAAGAGACGCTTAAGAAGAATAAGGAGACCCCGTAGAACAATGCCATCACTCCCTACAAGGAGCCAATGGTAGGATATGTTGTACTAGCTGACCTCAGCTGAGCACTGGCTGAGCTTTGATGAGAATCTAGTCATCACAGGGTACCCAGGGCTCTCAGTTACCATAGACTGCTTAGCACTTCAGGGCACCTTAGCACATTGTGGCATTACTGATTGATCTTAGCAGATTTTGGGAAGTCTATTGAAGGCTATTTCTTTTCCATCTAGATCCTTTTATGAGAGAACCAAAATTGCCTTCTTACAGAATATCTTATGGATGATAACAGCCCAACAACATATCTGATACTACATCCAGCTTCCTGACAGGGGTGGCAGGCAGTCTGAGTGCAGCCCATGTTGCTCTGTGAATTGGTACCTGCCCACTCCTGTGGGTTTATGTTTCCATTTTTACAGGGATAAAGAACTTCACTTTTCACCAAACACCATTTTCCCCTCACCATACTAATTCATCTTTCTCTTGAGATTATAAAATGAACTAAATTAAGGATGCAGGGTGGGGGGGAGGAAAAGAAAATGGGGAACAAGAAGAAAAGGAAAAGGCATTTCTGTGTTAATGACTTTGTTTAGCTTCAAGAAGGATCCATAGTTCAAAGGAAGTAGCAATCAATGGAAAACCACACAATAATTAAATAACAGGGGGTTGGGGCAAGCCTTGAGTCACTCCAAAGTTCTCTCTGGATACCCCAGAGCTGCTGTGAGTGGCTCTCATGAAACAAGCCAATTATATGCTTGAGATGAGAAAGACTCATAGTATCTTCTGGGGAAAAAAATGCTGGACAGGATTGTTTTTCTCTAACTCTCTTTCCTTCAAGTACCTAAATTCCTTATTAGAAGGAGTTCTTCTGTTAGGAAAAGTACAAGTGAGTTTGGGGGATCAGGATGAAAGACACTCCTTGCTGGTAGACCTTGGACTGCTGTGGAGAACGTCCTCCTGTCAGCCTCCCTTCAGCAGCCTGGTATCGGACAAGTTTCTGTGTAGTCCTGGCTGTTCTGGAACTCACTCTGTAGACCAGGCTGGCCTCGAACTCAGAAATCTGCCTGCCTCTGCCTCCCAAGCGCTGGCATTAAAGGTGTGCGCCACCACTGCCTGGCTTTTTTTTTTTTTTTTTTTTTTTTTTTTTTTCATAAAAACTATTTACTGACCATATACATCATTGTGATGAGTAATTTATACTAACCATCTAATCACCACTGTAATCATATGTACATGGATATGTGTTGATACATAGTTGTGTGTGAGTGTGTGTGTGTGTGTGCATGTTTGTATGTGTGACTTGCTCAGTCTCATATGCTAGTCATCTATTAGATTAGAATATTAGCATTCTGAAGACTGAAGAATTAGCTCATCAGTTAGGAACACTGGCTGTTCTTGCAGAGAACCCAGTTTGGATTCCTAGAATGCACAAGATAGCTCACAATTGTTTAGTTTTAAAAGATCTGGAGCCCTTTTCTGGCTGTACCAGGCACCAAGCATATACATGGTGAACAGACATCTATGCAGGCAAACACCCATATACATGATATATAAATATATTCCAACTCAACTTCTAAATCTTCAGTTTCCTCCTTGTATATGATTTGCCTTTGTTTGCAGGAGTCACAAAATGACAGCATGCTTTCACTTAAAACAAATTTATTAATTACTGGCATACAACTGTTAGGTTCTATTACAGCATATTTCAAATAAAAATTGTTTGTGTTGTCTCTTGTTCTCCTTTCTCTCTATTCCCTTATTAAAACAACAGTATTATGACTCTAACAACCCTGATATTTGGGATTTGTTTTACTGTTAACCAAGAACAATAATTTACAAATTAACCTCTTTCTTTCTTTCTTCTTCTTTTTTTTTGTTTTTTTTTTTTTTTTTTTTTGTTTGTTTTTTTTTTTTTTTTTTTTTTTTTTTTTTTTTTTTTTTTTTTTTTGAGACAGGGTTTCTCTGTGTAACCTTGGTTGTCCTGAAACTCACTCTGTAGACACTAAGCTGGCCTCGAACTCAGAAATCTGCCTGCCTCTGCCTCCCAACTGCTGGGATTAAAGGTGTGAGCCACCACTGCCTGGCTAATTAACCTTTTTCTTAAAGGTACCTATTTTTTATTCTTATGTGTATGAGTGTTTTGGGTGCATGTATATTTGTGTACCATTTGCATGCCTGGTACACTCAGAGGCCAAAGAGGGTGTTGACTCCCTTGGAACTGGAGTTACAGATGGTTATTAGCTGGTATGTGGTGTTGGGAATCAAACCCAGGTTCTCTGGAAGAACAGCCAGTGCTCTTTACTGCTGGGTCATCTCTTCATCTCCTTAAAATTAACTTCTAAATTTCATTCTATTTCTGCTTAAGGTTAAAACATGACTGTTCAAAGTTACATACTTTCCAAAGCTTAGTTATGAATTCTTTCAGGCTTGTCCTCTTCTTCAGCAACTGTGAGACTGCTCATCCAAGACAGAGTTTGTGGCTACTTTTCATAAGCAGTCTACCACCATTCCAATTAGATGCAAATGACCGGGTTTTTGTACTTTGAAATTTTCAGGGGTAACGACTCAAGCAAAACTCAGAGGTGTTGTTTTGTTCTGTTTTGATGTCTTCTCACCTTTCAGTAAGGCAAGCCCTGAGATGAGTTTCATGAAGCGTTCAGATGAAGAAGTAAGTAGCAAGGAAGACAGGGAGACAGGACAGGCATGGGAGTTGTCACTGCTCCTGACTGGGAAGATCCAGGACAGGATCCCTATATGTTCATCCTCTCTATTCATTTGATTAACAAATAGCTACTGTCTTAGTTAGGGTTTTACTGCTGTGAACAGACACCATGACCAAGGCAAGTCTTATAAAAGACAACGTTTAATGGGGCTAGCTGACAGGTTCAGAGTTTCAGTCCATTATCATCAAGGCAGGCATCATTATCATCATGGCAGCATCCAGGCAGGCATGGTACAGGAGGACTTGAGAATTCTACATCTTCATCTAGAAGCTGCTAGCAGAATACTGGCTTCCAGGCAGCTTGGACAAGGACATTAAAGCCCACATCCACAAGGCCACACCTCCTCCAACAAGGCCACACCTCCCAACAGTGCCACTCCCTGGGCCAAACATATACAAACCATCACATCTACTGAGGATATTCAATGACTACTTAGCTGTGTGGGGGCTCTGGCCATGCTCTTCAAACAGAGGAAAGTAGATAGACAATAAGTCATTCTTACTCCATCTTCCCACACACAATACCTGCAAGGCATAAAGAATCAGTACCCTGATCAGCAAAAAAGAGGCTACTAATTTTTAAAGCTCAAGTACTTCATACTTTATGCAAATGACTTTTGCAAAAGTATTTTCATACTTTAATATTTGTCTAGCAATATACTAAATATTCTAACCCTTGTGATCTATGACTTATTTCCTTGTGTATGAAGTGATAGCAATAGTAGCAGTTACCTTGTGATGTTGGGGTTCAGGAAATTGCCACTCGAACCATACATACACCATCTCAGTTAAGCAAGAATAGTTTATCAAATGTACACCATAATACTGGACATCGAGGTTCACAAGAAGGAAAAACATAATCATGGCACCAGTCTGTTCTGTGTAGACTTTTTATAGGAAAAGCCAGGATCAAAAGTTTAAAAGGCAAGGAGGGGAGCAGTCGGCTCACTAGGCAAAGTGTTATCAGCTACCCTTTAAGCTGATTGGTTCTGAGTAAGGTAAAGAGGCTGATGGATGAGTGAACAGAGGAATTTCAGAACACTGAGATCACAGAGCATGAGTATTATAATCATAACTTTTTGGATTATTGGTAGTATTTTCTTCAGTGTCAGACATAGAAATCAGAGTGAGCTCATTCGTAGGTGCAGAAAGGGCTGCCCCATGGTCAGCTCTGACCCAAGCCATTTTAGACATACGGGTTCCTATTGACCTTTATTTGATGGGTTCTATGTAAAGCTTTGTGGAATTTCTTAAGATTAGCATTAGGATTTCTTGTCCTAGCTGCCTGGAAGCCAGAATCTTCATATTCACCTCATACAGAATATTCACAACAACACAGGGTATGTGGTCAGCATGTCCTTGAGCCAAGTCTCGTCTCTGTGTCAGTGACTGGCAGGCCTGTTACAGCAACAATATGGAATAGCTGGCAGGCATAGGACAGAATGGCCACAGCTATTTGGTTGTTGTTGGTGGGGTATCAGACCATAATAATGAAAATATATATATATAAAAAATACAGTTGGGCATGCTACAGTACAGACTGATTGGCAAACTGCCCAAGCCTACAAGGGAAATAAGGGACAGTTTGCACGTTAATCTTAGTTGTTCTGGGTTAAATCTGTGCTTGACTACAGATCCATGGTGCCCTCATAATAAACACAAAAAAAAGTGTTTTGATAAATAGTTTGATAGCTGCTCCATTTTTTTAAAAATAAAATAAAAATCATTTATGTAGCCAGGCATGGTGGTGCAAGCCTTTAATCTCTGCACTTTGGAGGTTGAGGCAGGAAAATTTCTGAGTTTGAGACCAGCTTAGCAAATTTCAGGACATCCAGGACTGCATTGACAGACCCTATCTCCAAAACCCAGAACAACAAAAAATTAAAACCAAGCCAGGAAGGTGGATCTCGAGACTAGCCTGGTCTACATAGTGAGTCCAGGACAACCAGGGCTTGTTACACAGAGAAACCCTGTCTCAACAAAACCAAACCAAACAACAAAAATCAACCAACCAACGAAACACGAATGTACTTATTTTCCACATACACACATGAGGATCATGCAGAAATTGATTCTTTTCTACCATGTGGGCTCCCAGAATTAAATTCACATCATCAGGATTGACGGCAAACAGCCTCACCCACTGAGCCAGTACTCTGAGCCTGCATTTTTTGTCTTAAGCCCGTTTTGCAATACTATTAAGTAAACCCTTTCAAACATTAAAGCTTGACATTTTCTCTACTAAGTAACACTGGAATGTTATCTAACAGAAAATTGAACCTATTCCTTGGAGGCTTAAATTTCAATCCATTTTCATTGCATATTCCCTTTTGGTTTTCAAGCATTTTTGTTTTTTACGTCTATGGTTAAAAATAGACACTGGTCACCTTTGGGAGCAACACTGATGAAGAAAAAAAAATTACCAAAGGCAACCTTTGGCTGGAGTGAAACTCAGCAGTGTGGAGACTGGAGAGGGAGCCACTAAATACCTCTGTGACAGTGTGGATGAGGGTCCCAGAGCACCTACTATGTTCCCAGAGCACCTACTGCGTTCCTAGAGCACTTGCTGTGTTCCCAGAACTCTACTGCTACTACTGCCGATTATCAGATTTTTACTAACACCATTGCAAAATGAGGACACAGAGCCTTAGACAAGTTAAGTAATTTCCACAAGGTCACATGACCAGCAGTGTTGGCACAATCGAGTTCCATGTTCAAGCTTGTGTGTTTTCCCCTCTGTTGCTTCCATAACATCTTTCCACTTTGCTCAGGTACTGCTGCGAAAAAGATGATTCTAAGACGGCGAACCAGGATTTGAAATCCCAGTTGGTGCACCTATCTTCTCCCTTATTCTTACAAGGCTGGCTCATGAGTTTGGAGAGGCTGAGAAATTATGGAGACTCCAGTAAGTTCCTGTCTTCCTTCCTCCCTTTCTACTTCCTTCCCTCTTTTCCTCTTGAGGCAGTATTTCTTGTATTCCAGACGAACAGCAAACTCACTACATACTGAGGGTGACCTTGAGTTTTTGATCCTCCTGCCTCCACTTTCAGAATGCCTTGATCACAGGCTTGTCCCACCCTGCCTGGTATGTAATGCAATACCAGACATGGAAGCTAGCTTGTGTTTTTGTGTGTGTTAAGCAAGCACTTTACCAACTAAGCTGTGTTTCAATCGTTGGTTAACTTTCTTTTTCTTTTTGAGACAAGGTTTCATTGTGTAGCTCTGGATTCCTGAAGCTTGCTAGGTAGACCAGACTAGCCTTGAGCGCAAAGGAGTCTACTTGTGGGTACCTCCCAAGTGCTAGCATTAAATGTGTGCCTGGCCATGGATATCCTTTTTTTTTTTTTTTTTTTAATATACAGTCAAGAAAAGAGCCACTTGTTGTGGTGCAAAACTGTAATACTAACACTTAGAGGCAAAGGCAGGAGGATCCTGAGATTAAGACTAGCCTGGGCTATATAGTGAGTTCCAGGTTCAACCTGTACAAAATGCTGAGAAATTAAATATTGCTTTAAAGACTGTTTATGGAAACATCTCATTACCTTCAAAAAATGTCTTTTAAAGTGCAGAGAATATATAACTGTGAAGCATCCATCCCTAAGTGGATATCTGCATCACACTCCTTTCCTGCAAAGCTCAGAAAATATCCCAGAAGAGGGGACAGAACGATGTTAAAGAGTCAGAGATCCGCCAGGCGGTGGTGGCGCACGCCTTTAATCCCAGCACTTGGGAGGCAGAGGCAGGCAGATTTCTGAGTTCAAGGCCAGCCTGGTCTACAGAGTGAGTTCCAGGACAGCCAGGGCTGTACAGAGAAACCCTGTCTCGAAAAAAAAGAAAAAAAAAAAAAAAAGTCAGAGATCCGAGAGCACTGCTTTTAAAATAGTGCTTTCTGGATAGACACAGTCAGAATGCTCAAGGTCGCACAGCAGCTAAGGCTGCCTGCACAAGATCAAGCTAGTCAGATGCGAACTGGAGTGGGAGAGGGCTTCCTGAAATCCCATGCCCATCTGAGGAGAAGTTCCAGGTGGCTGCTGAGGAAAAGAGTCAGTTCTGCTCAGCAGTGTGGCCCATCGACATTGCTCATGGTCCTATGGATGGCTCCACACCTATGACAAGCAGCACTAATTATACTCAGTGAGATTAAAAAAAAAAAAAGTAAAAGACACAAAATGAGAGGAAGATGGGAAAGAGGATGGTTCAGGAGGAGGTAGGGGGTAAAATGAGGGAGGATGTGATCTAAGTACATGGTGTTCATATATGAAATTACTCAAGCATATATATCATTTAAAAGATGGCTTTAAAGCTACCTGTGCTGGGAATCAGAGGCAAGGAAACCAGGAGTTCAAAATCATCCTCAGTGACATAAGAAGTTGGAAGCCAGCCTTCGTTCTCAAGAAAAAAATAAAAGCCAAACAAGGAATGCCTTTAGGAGTTGCTGGTTGCTCTAGAGAATTCTAAATACCAGTTTTCTCGAGTGCTAGAGGCTTTGTTGTGAGTACAATGTGAGCACATCTCACGGGAGCTATTGGGGACATGCACTTTGCTGATATATAACGGGAGTCCTCCAGGAGCAACACAGCTGAGAGGCTGGAGGCTGAACAGCTTCTGCTCTGAGCAGTCCAAATGGAGTGAGAAAGAAGAGGTGTATGTAACAAGTGTCCCAGGGTGAACTGTGTGGTCAGTCTCACACTCGCCTGCGCTAGCTGCACCAGGAGGCAGAAGTTTGTGGGATGCTTAGATTTGTTCTCTTCTGCACTGTAAGGCCCAAGGGCATCAGAAAATGAACTTAATTCTGTGAATATCATCACCACCCAGATTTTTGCTCCCTAAATCGCTTGGCACATTCTCTCTCATATGCAGATCCCAGCTTCCAATTTTTATGTACTGTCTATGTAGGAGTGAACTGTGAGCAGAGGTCATGAAATCAGAAAGAGGACCTTGAGAGGAGGAGAAGACGCCTCAGTGGTGGACGGCGAGCGCCGTCGACTGCATGGGCGAGCGCCGTCGACTGCATGTGATAAATGGGAGTATGAGGAATGGCGACTATAAGAGATGGAATCGTGTGGGAGTGGGGGGCGTGCAGGGAAATGCGGAGAGGAGCAGGTTGTGGAAGAGTCATGAAACTGAAACTAAGTATGTATGAAAATTCCACAAGAAACCTGTTAGTTTATGCTAATTATAAATTAAATTTAAAAAATTTATTGGCATGATGGAATCAGATGGTTTGTGCCATCAGAGAGAAGATGGCAGTTGTAGCATTTACGTCTCAAATATACGATTTCTTATAGAAAGTAGTCCAGGTTTCTGACAGCACTCTAGTTCCTATGCAGCCCGCTGCCCTTTGTAGGACACTCAAGGCACTGCTCTCCCTGTCTGCCTAAACGGTGGATTCATTAACCAGGTGTCCCCTGCCTACTGCTCTGTCACCTGACTTCATATTTACATTTTCCCTTCCATACGGAAGAAAAAAGGAAGGAAGGAAGGAAGGAAGGAAGGAAGGAAGGAAGGAAGGAAGGAAGGATTACATTATGCTAAGTAATTTTTAAAATTAGTTATACTCATTTACTTCTTTGGGGAAGGAGACATCACATGTGTGTCACGGCCTACAAGTGGAGGTCAAAAGACAACTTAACCTTGTTGGAATCAGTTCTCTCCTTCTATCATGTGGGTCCCGGGGATCAAACAAGGTTGTCAGGCCTGGCAGCAGGTACTTTTACCAATTAAGCCATTTTACCAGGCCCAGGGAAAGTTTACTAACGTGAACACTTAGACAAGTGGTTCTCAACCTTCCTAACAGTGCGTGAGACCTTTGAATATAGTTCCTCAAGTTGTAGTGACCCCAAACATAAAATAATTTCAGTACTACTTCATAAGTATAATTTTGCTACGGTTATGAATCATAGTGTAAATATCTGTGTTTTCCAATGGTCTTAGGTGACCCCTGTGAGAGGTCTGGTTGAGACCTCAAAAAGGATCTTGACCCACAGATTAAAAACCACTGACTTTAGATTTCCTAATAGCCGTAACACATACTGAGTGTGTGTGTGTGTGTGTGTGTGTGTGTGTGTGTGTGTTTAAGGAAAATAAACTTTCCCTAAGGATTTACCATGTCCCAATCATTGTGGCTGATAAAAAGGACGGATATTTGCTACCTTCAAGAAGTTTTCTAAGGAGCTGGAGAGATGGCTTAGCAGTTAAGAACACTTGCTGCTCTTGCAGAGGACCTAAGTTCAGGTCTTAGTACCTACATGGAGGCTCTGGTTCTGGAGAACCTAGTGCCTCCTTCTGACTTCTATTTACAACAGGTACAACATGGTACACATACATATATGCAGGCAAACCAGTTATGTAAAATAAATAAACAAAAAGATTTAAGCAAGTGGGCAAGCTGGGCATAGTGATATATCTCTTTAATCCCATTATTCAGGAGGCAAAGGCAGGCAGGTATGATCCAGGCTAGCCTGATCTAGATAGCAAGTTCCATTCAGAGACAGACAGGGAGACTCTGGTTTTTTTGTTTTTGTTTTTCTTTTTTTCTTTCTTTCTTTCTTTTTTTTTTTTTTTTTTTTTTTTTTTTTCAGAGCTGAGGACCGAAACCAGGGCCTTAGCGCTTGCTAGGCAAGTGCTCTACCACTGAGCTAAATCCCTAACCCCTGGGAGACTCTGTCTTAACACTCAGGAGGCAGGCAGGGGAATCTCTGCAAGTTTAAAGCTAGTCTGGTTTACAAAGTAAGTCCTGGACAGTCAGAGCTGTTACACAAAGAAACCCTGTCTCAAAAAAAATAAATAAATAAAAATAAAAATAAAAAACAAATCCTAATTTCTTTAATCATTATTTTACTTTTGTTAGAAACTATTCCATCATGTAGTGTGGGGAGCCGACAGAAGGCGGCTATCATCCTTGCAGCCATCTTGAGCCATATACCTTGACAAGAGACTTGATTACAATAGCCTACAACAGCTGAGCACACTCTGATAACATCTTGTTTTAGATACCTAAGATCTTCCCTTGGGTGTGTGAGACTTAAAGGTGTGATTTAGAGATCAGATTTAGAGACAAGACCTAAGGGCATGACTTAAAGGTGTGACTTAAAAGTGTGGCTTAGAAGTGAGACATATAAAAGGCAAGAGGCAGACAGAAGAATTTATTATTAAGTATTAGGCACTTGGAGTAGGCACTTGAGACTCAAGACAGGCAACTAGCATTAGACATTAGACACTTGTACTTGAGACAGGCACTTGGGAAAGAACTTGGAACTGGGAAAGAGACTAGCAACTGGGACTAGAAACTTGTAACCTGGACTCGTAACTTGGAACTAGGGACTTGGAGAGAAGAAGAGAGACTGAAGAATAAACGGGATTGAATCACTCTGTCTGGTTTCCATTCTTTGTGTCCGACCTCATTCTCTCTCTTGCTGAACCCCGACCTGCGGACTGGAACAGCTTGGGGCAGTGCAGGCTCTAACAACTTAGCCCCCAAGGCTTTTGGCAGTGTGGGTTCCAACACTGAAAGAATGGTCTGTGACATTTTGGCCCCCAAGCGTGGGGCAATGTAGGACTCTTTTGAGATGCCAGACTATCTATCATTAAAGAGATCTGCTAGATTTTGCTTAATCATTGTTTTGTTACTTTGAAAAATAATACATGTGGGGCAAGTTCAAGGCTAGCCTGAGTTAACTTGATAATGACCTGTGATGACAATTCTGGAAATTTTGGGTTTTTTTGTAAAAAAAAAAAAAAAAAAAAAAAAAAACACACACACACACAGAAATATTACAAGAATGTGTTTTTGTTTTAATCCCAGGTATAGGAATATGGGGCTGCTTCGGACTGTCCTCAGCAGCTGATTATGATTTGCTTTAAGTGCTGAGGTATGGTTTTGCCAGCTGCAGATAGTTTCTGCAATTGTGTGATGTTTGGAATTCTGGGAACATTTTAGAGGGTATATATAATGCTAAGAGTACCGATAGGCAGGGTAGGTGGTTGTTTAGAGGGGTTGTGTGTGGTTTGTTAGTAATTGTGCTCAAAGAAGATACAAGAAGAAATTAGATTCAGGGATCTCTTTCTCTCAATTTCTCTCTCTCTCTCTCTCTCTCTCTCTCTCTCTCTCTCTCTCTCTCTCTGATATTATTAAACATCCACTAAGAAGGGTTTTATGTTAGTTATGTATACATTTACATATATATGAATGTTGAATAAATGAACATATATAAATGCATACATAATGAACTTAATTTCATAGCAACCTCAATAGGAAACCACTACAATCCATTTTAATACGGAAAGACCTAATTAAGAAGGTGACAAAATAAGAAAGTATTGGATTTCTCAGAAGCATTCATCCCAGAATTCAAAGTCTGACCTAGTGAAGGCAAAATGAACATTCTTTACCTTGGATTAAGCTATCTGAACTTAATGAAAACATTCTGGGAGGGAAAAAGAGCCTGTCTTGCATCACACAGGGAAGCAAATTGCCGATAGCACGTGCAACGCACCAGGGACCCCCTCCCCAGCTATCTCAGATCCTCAGTTTAGTTTGCATCTGATCACTCTCTGGAGGACCTATTATAACTCACAGCTGTCTCCATTAGGAATTGACTAGAGTCACCCTCTTTATGGACACAAACCAAGCCCCTCTCTTTCCTCCTGTCATTAGCCTGTAGCTCATTTGTAGAAACATATAGAATAGCATTAAAACTTTGAACACTGTAAAAAAATAGATGTATTCAAATGCTACTGGAAAATGCCGCTCTGAGAACACAGCACTTTCATTAACTATACTGCCTGTTAAATACAATGGGGACTGTGAGCACATACGTACATGACTCTCTAAGAGTACCGGGCTGTTGAAAGAAAACAGCCTGATTATTTGGGACTGATGTTACAGTTGCATGTGTGACTCTGTCTCATTGTCTGTCTTTTTTTTTTTTTTTTATGTAGATTCTCTTGTTTTTTTTTTCCTTATTTTTTTATTAGATATTTTATTTACACTCATTGTCTGTCTTGAAGAAATCATGTTTGTTTCTATTTTACTGTTAATACTCATCAACTTGACAGATTCTTTCCATATGTGTTGTTATTTTTTATCCTTAGTATTTTCTGTGAATAAATAAATACCTTCATTGTAACCATTTAGCGTTTGCTGAACCCAGAAAGGTAATTGGTTGCATAGCTGCTTAGTATTTTGTTCCCAATGGTAATTAGACACTTGATATGTACAGTCCCTAAAGAAGATAGTTTTTTTTAAAAAAAAAAACAAACCACTAGCGCCAAATGCAAATATTAGCAAGAATAGCTAACTATAAATAAACAAGGACTTATTCCCTAGGAATTGGCTTATAAAGTAAAGGTACAAAAATGACATAATAACTCTTTCAAAAAATGTACTTGGCATGGAGCTAACAACCGTAAGTTGAATACTTGGATCAGGAATTCAAGGCTGGCCTTTGCTACACAGCAAGTTTGAAGCCAGCCTGGGCTACAAGGTGACTCTGTCAACACACACACAGAGACACCACCATCATCATCACCATCTCCATCATCATCATCCTCACACACATACACAAACAAAAAATTCAATCTTAGAAAACAGTGACTGTTGTATCTAAATCAAATTTATTCTGGAGAAAAGTTTAGTTTGAAGCCATACCTTATAGTGTGCCAAAAGTAAGTTCCAAGTTTGTTTGTTTGTTTTTCTTTTGTTTTTTAAGGTTAAACAAAAGAATTAGGTTAGATATGGGAGTAAATAACCGCGTTGTTAGCACTCTGGTGGAGATGAGGATCAGATCCTCAGTTGGAGGCCAAAGTAGGTGACATAGTTAGACCTTGTCTAGACAAACAAGGACTGAATATCTAGTTCTTTTTTTTTTAAATATGTGTGCTTTAAAAAAAATTATATAATTTATTTATACACAGAAGTCATTCGATGGACCTATTACATCCGTTTCTGGTTTCCATTACTACTGCAGATACATTTCACATATGGTTGACAATGACTTGGACTGATCACCAGTGTAAATCTGAGCTGATACAGGACCTCAGTCCTTCTCCCTTTAAAGAGCATGGCCCCATTTCTAATGGAAATATTTTTAGTAAAGAATCACCAGCTTTTTTTTTCTATCTTATATAGAAATCCAACCAGAATTAGCCTAGTATAATACAATTTTCAACACATTTTATTGTTTCTTTTCAAATTCATTATTTGCAGGTATAAGAGACCAAGGTAAATACAGTTGACACCTCCTCTGGCCTCTACAACTTCCTATGCAGCCTCAGGCTAGGTTTTCCTTCTCCACTCCTCTAGAACATCCAGACTTTTTTACTTTAAATAAACCACTGGATATCTAGTTCTTAGGCAGAATACGTGCCTAGCACAGGTAAACTTTGGGTGTGATCTCTGGTACATGCCTTTAATCCCAGTGTTCAGGAGGCAGAGGCTGGTGGATTTCTGTGAGTTCTAGACCAGCCTGTTTCTATAGAGTGAGTTCCAGGATTACCTAAAGAAATCCCGTCTTGAAAAACCCAAAAGAGAAAAGGGAAAAAAAAGAGAAATGAATATAAGATCATTTGTATTTCTACATACAATGACAGAGATAAAGACACTACCTGGTGTGGTAATACATGCCTTTAATCTCAGCACACAGGAGGCTGAGTTAGTCAGATCTCTATCAGATCAAGGCCAGCCAGGTCTACATGTCAGTTCTAAGACTGCTACGGCAGGTACTACATAGTGAGAACCTGTCTCGAAGGAAGGAAAGAAAGGATGGGAGAGGAGGAAGGGAGGAGGAATGAAAAGAGGTAAATAGAGAGGGAGGGGGAAAGAAAGAATAATACATGCAACATAAATCATGTGCTAAGTCTCCTACCTCAGATATAGGAAAAACAGCCACAAATCAATGAGAAAGCTGAAACATTAAGTTTACAAAAGTGCAAGTTTTGGATGAGCACCTTACAAAAGAGGGTATTTAAATGGTCAATGAGCAGCAGTCCTCTGGGAAATATTAAAACATAAAACTTCACTGCATGCCCACTCAAATGGCCTCGCAGAAAGATGAAAAGAAAGAAAGGGGGCCAGGAGTGGAGGCACGCACAGTGAAAATCTGAGCACTCATTTCGGAGGTTTTGGACTTCTAAAAATACTTTGAGTTGACCAGGCATGGTAGCACATGCCTTTGTTCCCAGCACTCAGGAGACAGAGGCAGGCAGATCTCTGTGAATTCGAGGTTAGCCTGGTCTACATAGTAAGTAGGCCACAATAGCTGTGGGGTGCCGACAGAAGGCGGCTATCATCCTTGCAGCCATCTTGAGCCATATACCCTGACAAGAGATTTGATTACAACAGCCTACAATAGCTGAGCACACTCTGATAACATCTTGGCATGGCTTAGAAGTGAGACATATAAAAGGCAAGAGGCAGACATAAGAAATTATTAGGTATTAGGCACTTGGCACTTGGAGGAAGAACTTGGATTTAGACATTAGGCACTAGAACTTGGAACTGGAAACTTGGAACTTGGAGGCACTAGGGACTAGGAACTCAAGACTTGGAACTTGGACTAGGAAGAGAGACTGAAGAATAAACTGGATTGAATCACACTCTGTCTGGTCTCCATTCTTCGTGTCCATCCTCACTCTCTCTCTCTTGCTGAACCCTGACCGAAAGACCAGAGCAACTCTGGCAGTTTAGCCCCTAAGGCTTTTGGTAGTGCGGGCCAACACTGACAAAGCGGCTTCGTTCTCAACATTTTTGGCACCCAAGCATAGGGTAGCTTGGGCCACAACACATAGCTATACAGCAAGAACATGTGCAGAGGTAGAAGAGAGAGAGAGAGGGGGGGGGGAAGAGAGAGAAAGAGAGAGAAACTCTTGAGAATAGTAATGGGCTAGCATCCCCTCAAAAGTACTGGGTGACAAGCTCATGACTCTTCAACGATCATGTATATAGCACCTGCCTTCTCTGGAGATAGGTTCTCAAGTGTTCAGTTTGGTATTGTAGCCCAGGTGGAGACAGTAGGTCCATTTTTAGGTCAGCCTGGGATATATAATGAGACCTTGTTAGCAATAACAATGACAACCAATCTGGAGGAAGAAAGGAGAGAGAATACCATCCTGGTAAAGATGTGGAGTAATAGCCATGATGCACTGCTGATGGGGATGTGAATTAGTACAATCAATGGAGAAACTGCAGAAACTGGGTGTAGTGGTGCCTGCCTGTAATCCTAGTACTCAGGACAGGGAGTCAGGAGGATCACAAGTTCAAGGTCATGCCCAGGTTTTTAATATATACATATAGTTTGAGGTTAAGCTAAGCCACATAAGACTCTGTCTCTAAGGAAAAATAAAATAAATAAATTAAGAAAAAGGAAAGAAAAATTAAAAATGTATATACATCAAGAGACAGGTATGTTTGCTACTGGATGTGTAAAATGTGAAGTTCCACAACTTCCATTCTGAATGCTTTTTTTTGTTCTTCTGTTTGTTTGTTCAAGACAGGGCTCGCTATGTAGCCCTGGCTGTTCTGAAGCTCACTATGTAGACCAGGCAGACTTGGGATCACACAGCTCCTGTGCCTCTTGAGAGAGCTAGGATGAAAGGCTTTTGCCATCATGCCTAGCTTCTTATATTGACTGTACAGATGCTTACTGATTTGTGTAGACTTTTTGGTGTGTGTGTGATGTTCGTATTTATTTCCAATGGTATTTTCATAATAAAGTTTATAAAAGTACAATTATAACAGCATTCAGCATTTTTCACAAGTGAGAAAACCTAAACAACCAACATTAACATACAATTAAAATGAATAATTAAATTAGCATATCTTTATAATAGAATTCTATACAATGAAGAAATAAATTGCATGTGCTAACAACATCAAATTCAAAATAATATATATTATTTCACTGTTAAGTGTACAAATAGGCAAAAACTAAACTATAGGGATTCATTTCCAGGTGTACACACAATGTCTTGCTAGGTATCCCTTGCTGGCCTGGAATTCTCTACATAGACTAGGCTGTCTTTAAATTTACAGTGATCTGCCTGTCTTTGTTTTTCAAGTGTTGGGTCACTTCTATACTGTAAAACTATGATGTCATTATGAAATAAAGTCATTATGCATGGTAGTTACCAGTTTTTTAAAAGATTTATTTTAAAAGTTATGTGTGTATGTGTATATCTGTGTGGATAAAAGCACATGTGAGTGGAAGAGTTCTTGGAGGCTAGAAGAGAATCTGATCCCCTGGAACTGGGGTTACTGGCAGATGTGAGTTGCCTGATGTGGGTTCTGGGTAGTAAGCTTAGATCTTCTGCAACAGGACACTCTCTCCATCCCACAATTTTTCTTTGTCATGTGGTGCTGGGGTATAAGCTAACCAGGAGCCACACTCCTACTCTCATAAGCAAAAGAGTCAAGGTGCTTAGGGACAACATGGAGTTAGAGTTCTTGATCTTAGTATTAGTTGTGGGCATTTTTATTTTGTGATCATCCACCAAATTATATATTTCTGGATTTTTACCTTTTCTGTGCATATATTCCATTTTCAATCTGATGAAAGGTTAAAGTAGGGTATTAAAAGGCAGTTATGACTGAGACAGGATAATTATAAGTTGGAGGCAATTCAAAGTTACACAGTTAATGGCTAGCCTGAGCTACAGGGAGAACCTATCAAGAAAGAAAGAAAAGAAGAAAGAAAGAAAAGAAGAAAGAAAAGAAGAAAGAAAAGAAAAGAAAGAAAGAAAGAAAGAAAGAAAGAAAGAAAGAAAGGGTTTTATTGCTGTAAAAAGACACCATGACCACTGCAACTCTTATAAAAGAAAATATTTAACTGGGGTTGGCTTACAGTTTCAGAGGCTCAGTCCATTATCATCATGGCAGAAAGCATGGTAGCCTGAAACAGACAGTGTTGGAGAAAAACAGTCAGGAAGAAGCTCTGATTCCACACTGGGTGGAGCCTGAGCATAGACTGCAAAGCCTGCCTACATACACAGTGACTCACTTCCTCCAACAAGGCCATGCCTATTCCAATAAGGTCATAGTTCCTAATAGTGCCACTCCTTATGACCAAGCATAGAAATACATGAATTTATGGAAGCCAAACCTACTTAAACCACTACAGGAAGAAAGAAACAAGGGAGGGAGGAAGGAAGGAAGGAAAAGTAAAAGAAAAGAAAAAGGGGAAAAAAGAAGGAAGGTAAAGAAAGGTAATTTTTAAAAATATGGTCTATAGAGAAGGCAAATGAGATACGACGTCAACAGTAGTGCAAATGCAGGGCATGTTGACATTGTAGCACTTGCCAGCCTTTCTGTACGTTGGAACATTTATTTTTATTGTTTAATTAATTAATTATAGACAAAGTCCAACTATGTACCCTGGCTACCCTGGAACTTGCCACATAAACTAGGCTGGTCTTGAACTCATGAAAATCTGCCTGTGTCTGCCTCCTGAGTGAACTGTTTTGAACTGACTAATGCTGAAACCACTTCCCATTCCAAATACTGTTCCTTCTGGCTAATCCTTTGACAGTGCTGTGCACTGTGGTTCTCTGGTTCCTTTTCTCTCCTACTTTCCTGGATGGCTTCTACAATAGCAAAACTGGTTCCTTAGTTTCCAGGGACATCATATGAGTAACTTAAATCCCAGTCCTCGGTCTATTTATTATTTGTGATGTTTTGGTGTTCATCTCTCTTCCCTAACACATTTTTCAGCATGCAGATCATATGCTTAGGGCTTGAGGATGTTGTTGGTCAGTGGTGGAGAGTTTCTCAGCATGCATGAGGCTGTGAGTCTAATTTCCATCACTGCCCAGGGCATATGATTTTGACTGTCATTTTACCGTCCAGATGCGTCTCTCTGGTCCTGTTCCTTACCCCTCCATGTTGGAGTGGTCGCTGGGGTTCTGTCTCCTGCCTGTATATGAGCAACTAGACCTTACTTAAATGTAGTTTTTTTCAGTAAGGATTTATCTGGCCACCTTTTTTTTCTTAATTCAATTTCTTATTATTTTAAATTCTCTCTCTCTCTCTCTCTCTCTCTCTCTCTCTCTCTCTCTCTCTCTCTGTGTGTGTGTGTGTGTGTGAGAGAGAGAGAGAGAGAGAGAGAGAGAGAGAGAGATCAGTTCTATTCCTTTAGTGGACTCTGACTAATATAAACATTGTTTTAAAATATTTTTTTGTTGTTTTTCTGAGACAGGGTTTCTCTGTGTAGCCCTGGCTGTCCTGGAACTCAGGACCAGGCTGGCCTCAAACTCAGAAATCCTCCTGCCTCTGCCTCCCAAGTGCTGGGACTAAAGGTGTGAACCACCACTGCTCTGCTTTAAAATATTTTCTATTTTACGTTCTTGTGTGTTGCCTATCTTCTTTTGTTGTTTGTTTTCTGAGATGAGGTCTCTCTACATAGCTCTGTCTGGCTTGGAACTCATTATATAAACCAGGCTGGCCTAGAACTTACAAAGATTTGCCTGCCTCTGCTTCCCAAGTGCTAGGATCAAAGGTGTGTACCACCCTGCCCAGACCTAGCTTTCAAAAGGCAGGTAATTTAATTGTATGTCACTGTTCCATGTACAGTATTTGGAATAGCACCTGCACACATGAAGCATCCAATCCATGTAGAGTTATAAATTGTAGAGTAAAATCCACAGTCAGGCTTAGGTTGTTTTCTTTTAGCCTCTCTGTTCTCATTTCATAACCCTTTTAATTCACTGATCATAGCAAGCTCTTCTCCAACCCACAGACTCAAGAAACTTTTCTTCATGGGCTTTGATGTTGGACTCTGGCTTAGGGATGTGTAGTTGCTTTTTGCTCTGCTGAGAAAGGTTTTTTTTTTTTTTTTTTTTTTTTTTTTTTTTTTTTATCTTTCCATAACTGACTCAGTCTGGCTGGGCCTGGTGTTGCAGGCCTTTAATCCCAGAACTCAGAAAATGGAAGCAGGAGGATCTCTTGAATTTAAGGTCAGCCTAATCTATAGCCAGGATACACAGAGAAACCATATCTTGAAAAACTAAAAAAGCTAAACAACAACAAAAACAACAAAAAGAATAATATCTGGCTCTCCTTAGTTACTATTTTTTGCTATAGTTTTGTTTTGAGATAAGGTGTCATTCTGTAGCCCAGGCAGATATTGAACTTAAGATCCTGATCCTCAGCCTCCCATGTGCTCGGATATGGGAGCACATGGTGCACCACTATACCCAGGCCAATTACTCTTTTGCATATTTCTAAAGAACTTCCTATTTGCCATGTGTATTTCTCTACCTTCAGAAAGTATAAGCTCCATGAGGGATGGTTTAGTGTGTATTTCTTGTTTATAAACTTTTAAGATCTAGCACAGGCCTGGTACATATTGGTTCCTTATTAAATATCTATTAAAAAGGGTGGGGGGATGGACAACATAGTTGGTAAGGTGCTTGCCTTGTAAGAATAAGGAATAGACTCTGATCCCCAGACCCCACACAAAAAGAAAGTCAGCCATAGTAGAATGGGCTTATAAACCCAGAATTAGGGAGAAAACAGGCAGATCTGTGGGTCTCACTGGTTACCAGTAGGGCAGTCGTGAGAGAATTAATAAAAGGTGGATCTGAAGTTGCCTTCTTGGCCTTTATGTGCACAACATATATGTACATGTTCTCTCTCTCTCTCTCTCTCTCTCTCTCTCTCTCTCTCCCTCCCTTCCTCCCTCTGTTCCCTCCTTTCCCTCTCTCCTTCACACACACACACACACACACACACACACACACACACACACACACACACACACACAGTCTATTGAATGGGTGAATAAAGGGTTAAGCAAATAAAGAAAACAACTTTGACAGCAAGATGTTATGAATGAAGAACCAGAGCCCCTACTACCAGTAAGAGGACAATAGGCATTTGTCTTGATGCATTAAGTTCCAAGAATGAAATCTCAATATTCCTTATGAGATCTTTTCTCCTTGAGTTGCCTGGCCATATCCTGAGGGAAAGAGCACATGTAGCAATAGTCCACCTACACCAAATGGGCTTCTTTTGATGTGCTGGCTTGAAATGTGTGGTTGTGGATCATTAAAGGTTACTGGCCTTTGAGACCAAGGAAGTAGTGACTGAAATAATGATAGCTGCATGGGAAGAGGAGTGGGAAGGTGGCTTCCTGATAGATTATGCTGTTCTCCAACTTGTCTATTATTTTTATTACCATTACTCTACATATGAAAGCAAATTTTACATTAGAGCAAGACCAAACTATAAGGGGGCAGAGGACAGAAGTCAGAAAAGAGAAAGATGTAACTTGGAGTCAAGTGTAGAGTTGGAAGGCCATGGTACTTTCCTGGAAGAACCACTACGGGCCAGACATTTACTTAAAGGATCCGAGTGGATCTCAAATAGCTGTACATGAGAAATGCATGAATGAAACATGACACGATCATTACTGGCTGCTCTTCTAACCTGGCTTTACTACCAGCATACACTGTAGCTTAAACTCTGTATCTCCAGCTCTAAGGGATCTATTGTCTTCTTCTAACATCTACACACACACATACACACACACACACACACACACACACGCAGGCAAACCAACCACACATATGAAAGAAATAATAAATTTTCAGAGATAGTATAAACAAAGGAGATACCATATACACTGTAGCTTTTCTTGTGAGTCCCATACTATGAACCAAAATACCTCACCCCTGGGGGGAGAGGGTGTTTCTGTTCTCTAAAGTTCTACAGGAGTAGTATATGTTAATGAAAAACTACTACAAAAGCCTCAGAAAAGGAGGACCATGGTAAGTGTGGTGTTATGCCTCCCTGCCCATCCCTGGGGACTTGGATTGTATTGCCTGCAGGATTATCTTTTGGTGATGTAATCTATTAACAGCAACACCTAGCATTTATTGATCACATACTAGGCATTGTACTGAAGCCTTTCTATTTTATTCATTTAATCTTCCAAGATCTGAGAAAAAAAGTGGATTATTTCAGCTTCACAGGTAAAGGAGGAGAGGTTGTGTATGTCTGAAATAATTGCCAATTTGTAAGGCAAATACACTAAAATTCATTTTCTGTCTTCTTTTTTGCCTTCCTTTCTTTGCTTAAGTTATGAAAATACAATCCCCAAAGAAACTTAGTTATTTGGGAATAGAAAAAAGGTTACACAGCTCTCCCATACTCATAAAGACACAAGACATTGTACTTAGCCTGATAGCTACAATAGAACAGGGATGTCTTCATAAACCACACTTTAAAAATATGTGTCTGAGTTTGTGCATTGAGTGTTGGTGACTCTGGAGATAGAGGTGTTGGATCCCCTTTAGCTGCAGTGATAGGTGGCTGTGAGCTGTCTGATGAGGGTGCTGAGAACTGAACTCAGGCCCTCTGCAAAACAGTAAGCACTCTTAATTGCTGGGCTATCTATCTTTCCAGCTGTCTAAAACATGCTTTTATGTGGGTGAAAGTACTGACTTTTATATTAAAATCATAAAAAGCTTAGTATTTGGTCCTGCTCCATGGTTGACTAGTTATTTATCTGACATCAGCCTTAAAGAAGAACTTTAGCTTCCTCAAGTATGTAAGAGTACTCATACAAATTCATTCCCAGTGAGGCTATCCTAAGGATCAAATAAAAATCTGGATAGAGCTGGGCAGTGGTGGCGCACACCTTTAATCCCAGCACTTGGGAGGCAGAGGCAGGCGGATTTCTGAGTTCGAGGCCAGCCTGGTCTACAGAGTGAGTTCCAGGACAGCCAGGACTACACAGTAAAACCCTGTCTCGAAAAACAAGACAAAACAAAACAAAAACAAAAAAATCTGGATAGAAAAAACCTGTCTGTATCCAAATGCTATTTTGCAATGGAAAAGTCTCAACTGCCTGATATAATAGACAACTCCCCCACCTCACTGATTTGACACAAGAGTTAATATCTGTGGCTTAATGCGTGTCTGTAGTCTCAACGCTTGGAAGTTGGAGACAGAACATTTGAGTTTTAATCCAGGTAGGTTGCACTATGAGAAACTATCTGGAAAAAAAAGTCAAACAACAGTCCAGGTAAAAAGAGGAGAGGGGATACATTCAAGGGCTCTGCTGAGTCCCACAACAGAAGTAGGTGTGAGCATGGAGAACAGAGACTGGTTCTGCCTGAGCCAGACCTGGAGGTAGTGTTGATCACTTCTGCTTCCATGCTAATGAGTAGAACTAATAATGTGGCTGGCCCTACCTGCAAGAGAAGCTAGTCTTTCTGTGTGGTTAGGATGAAAAGGAAACTGTCGACTAACTAGTCGGCCTCTGCCCACTGGTATTCTAACCACACAATATTTGTTTGGCTGTCACTCAGTCTCATCAACAAGAGGCATAGTGAAGAGAAAGGGCTTTATTAGCAACAAGGCTGCCTAGTGGAGAGGGCATGCTCCCTCCTTCCAGTAACTAACTATCCTTGACTTTAGGGGGAATCTTTTATGACTTTCCAAGGGAAGATATGTGTGTTCCTGACAGGTGGGTATGTTAGTCCTTGAGTGTTAGAAGCTGTTTCTAGCTTGTGGGCTGTGTACTTCTTATCTAATTCACAGAAGGAGGAGAGAGGTGTTGTCTACTTGATCTAAAGGAGACATAAATGATTAAAGTTTTGGTGCTCATTAAAGTGACTTGTATTTGGCTTTTGCTCTGGCCAGGGTTTCTAGCAAGTGCCCTTGCAGGTGTGATCTTCTGCTATAACTTGAAACTAGAGTGTGCTCAGGAGGGTTTCTGTATTTCTAACTTTAGTGTACAGTTAATCTATAAAAGATAGACCTCAGTGAGCAGCTAATCCATAAGAGAGAGAATAGGCCTGAGGTGGAGCAACACCTGAGAACTGGGTCAGTGTGGGGGGGTGACAAGCACCTGCAGTATATTGAAGATTTAATGGATGATTTAAAAAGCTTAGCTCAGCATCTTTGCACCTGGAGCAAGGGTTTGATTTTTTTTTTTAATCATGTTATACTCCCCAGTAAGCTAGTTATAGTACCAGTTATTTTCATTTTGGACACACACACACACACACAAATTAAGCAAACCATATTTCAGAAAGTTGTTTCTTTTCCAGATTGCACGGCTAGTAAGTAGCAGAATGAACATTAAATCTAAAAATGTATTTCTTTGAAATAACTAAACAATCTAGGTTTTTCTTTTACAAGGGCAGTCACATTTTTTTCTGATTTTCTAATAAATCTTACTATACTCTTATTTGCTAGTAATAAAAGAATCTGGACTTGTCTTTGCTAAGGGTGTTATTCCAACTATATAACTGCAGGACCTGTGGCTTGGACAACTGATCTCTAAGTGGAGTATACAAGATAAGGAAGTGAGATATGGTAAGAACTGTTAACTTCTACTTATGTCTTCTATTGAAGTATGAACCAACAAGTTTCCATTCATTTGGATTGAGGTTGGCATACTCTGTAGGAGCTTTTGCTTTTCTACTCTTCTGCAGTGCTGGGCAGTTGAACTTAGAACCTTATGTATGCTAGGCATGCACTCTGCCCTGAGCTACATTGCCAGTGTGTTTCTACAAACCAACTTTTTATTTCGAGATGGACATGCTAAGTTGCCAAACTGGCCTGGAGCTTTTCAGCCTCCTGTCTCAGCCTCCCAAATAGCTGGGGTTACAGACCCATTTGACTATCTCACTTAAATCCTCACTCAATTCCAGGCATCCTTGAACTCACAGTGAGCCTCTTCTTATTGAGTGCATGGTACACCTACACCCAACTTTATTCAATCCATTTAAAATGTTTTTTGCCTGAACAACATATTACCTGTAATTTGAGATGTATCTTACACATATTGTGGGTATATGTTAAAATTAATATCATTGATTTCAACACTTTGTACCTTGTACCAGCTGAGTGTCTATTATATGAAAACAGTACTACTCAGGACATAGTAACCATGAAAAATAAGAGCCCCATGCTAACCTGGTGGTGGTGGTGCACACCTTTAATCCCAGCCCTTGGGAAGTAGAGGCAGGTGGATCTCTGAGTTCAAGGCCAGCCTGTTCCACAGTGTGAGTTTCAGGAGAGCCCCCAGGGCTATACATTGAAACCCTGTCTTGAAACATTCCCTACCAAAAAAAATTAAAATAGTCTCTATACCAATATCAGGTTTAGCTCCTAAGCCCAAGAAGTACAGGTGATTTTGATGCGGACTCATGATACACACAACTTCCACTATTTTACCTTAAATAAACAACATAATTTGATCTCTTTGGTGACACTTTCTTGGTCTGAAATTATAGAATTTCCTGCAATTATACTAATCCTGGATCTACAAGACTGTTGCTGTGAGAAGTCCTAGAAAGGCCTCTCTCTGATCTTTTCTTTTACTATTTGTTGGGCAGACTAGTGAGATGGTTTTGCAGGTAAAGGCACTTCTCCCTAATCCTAACAACCTGAGTTTGATTACTGGGCCAAACTGCATAATGGAATAACAAAACTGATTCCTGTACACTGTCTTCTAATCCCCACATATGTGCAATGGAACCCCCCCACCACCAAAAAGCCATAAAATCACAACAAAAAAAATCCAAAGGTAACTTTAAAAACAGTTTTAAACCACATAGTGGGTTTCCCATATAAAGTTCTACTGTAAGCACTGATTCCTGGGCTGAGATCCCATCACTCTACCTGTAGGGTTCATGTTTTCTGTCCTGTGCTCCTAAAACCTCAACAGTGTGTCTGAAAGCAGCTACTTGGTTGTGTCTGTCTGTCTCCTAACTAACAAACTCTGATGGAGATAAAGTCTGCTTAATTCATAGGCTTTGTAGTGCAGAGTGACCTTAGCTGTTCTACTCAATCTCTCTTAGGCTACCATATCATCAAAGTGGAAAAACACTTCCTAGGGTGGCTGTTTCAAACACCAAATGAGACAACAGGCTCTGAAAAAAAATATGTAGTTCATTTTTAGGTGCTCAGTAGAGGTTATTTTCATCATTTTCTCAACTAAAACACTAAATCCCACTTTGAATGTTTGTTTTATAAAAGGATGATTTACTTTTTAAAGCTTGCCAAATGTGACTTTCCATTGAATAAAGTCTGTTTACTATGTCAAATACCCTACCTAGAAAGTACTTTCCATTCATTTTCCTTTCTTTCTTTTTTAAAGATATATTTATTTTATTTATATGAGCAAACTGTCACTTTCTTCAAACACACCAGAAGAGGGCATCAGATCCTGTTACAGATGGTTTTGAGCTACCATGTGGTTGCTGGGAATTCAACTCAGGACCTCTGGAAGAACAGTCAGTGCTCTAATCTGCTGAGCCATCTCTTCAGGCCCCTAATTTTTCTTTGATACTCACCGCAACCATATAATGGACTGCTAAAAGATCAATTTTAGCCAGGCAAGGTGGGTGGTGTATACCTATAATCTTAGCACAGACATAGGAAGATCATTCCAAGTTTAAGGACAGTTTGTTCTACAGTTTATTCATGTCAGCCAGCTATCTAGTAAGATCCTGCCTCAAAAAAAAAATTTTTTTTTTGAACGTCACATATAAAACTGAGTCCTAGTAATTATGTACAATTGAATGCTGAAGACAATTAGAACCCAGGACTTTCTGACTCTGGGACTCACAAACTTGTTGCCTGTAGATTAAGGGTTTAAATAACCAATTTTCAGCCCTGCTTAGAGCTGGCCTTGTGTTTTTTATTGATCAACCCCAAATAAGACTTATACATTTGAATCCAGAGCAAAAATGCCTAGGGCATTTGCAAATACCTCCTGGAGACTCTAGCATTACCTCCCTCAAAAGGCTATGCCCTCTGGAAAGCAATGTGCACAGCAGTGCCGGGAATCAGATCCTTTGAAGTATACAGCCTTGAAATCAACCTGCCCAGGCGCTGGCTCATCTGCCAGCTCTGAGTCAGCTGGCAGGCAACAGGGCCAGAGGCTCAGATGTCATCAGTTCCTAAACGGGTCTGACAACACCACCTCTGACTTTCTTAGCCTGCCATATCCTTCCAACCTGATCTTACCACAAGGATCCTCCTGAGAAGGAAGGCATCAAGTCTCGAAGGGCACACTGATTCCCCTGAATGCTTCCCTGACTACAGAAGTGACAGTCATGCTTACTTTACAAATGATGATTGATGGCAATTCTGAATGTTTTGAGGATGATATTGAAGTTGATTATAGATTCTGGAGTCAAATCAGCCAGAGGTCAAAGTCCCAGCTTTGCGTTACTGCTGTGCAAATTGTCTAATAGCTTTACATTTTAGTTTTCTTATTAACAAGTTGGGGTGACAATATTAAGCCTCTTACTGAGCTGTTTAGAAAGATCAAGTGAGAAAAATAGGAAATGCATGAAAAGCCCTTGGAATAGTCTTAACCAATAGTAAGCACTGTTTCGCTGTGCTCTGTAGCCCAGAGCTTATGAATGAGAGTCTAACATTTTTCACATACAGGTGGTGTGAAAATGAAAAAGCCCTGGCATATATCAAGTGCTCAGAACAGGAGTCCATTTAATCAGCAGACTCCCTGTTCCATACTTTGTGAACAGTAAACAATTTGCATTTCTTTCACCATAAACCTACTTGAGCTACAGACTTGCTCTCATGAGAAATAGGCAAATGTTTCTCGAGCTTCAGTAAGCAGATAGTTGCTCTGGTTAAATTGCAGTAGGTATTTCTTGAAGATTCCTTGGCAAGGGGAGGGAAGGTGTAGCTGGTCTTTGCTACTTTGTGGGTTCTTTTCCCCATCCTTTATACCCCCCAGTTTCACCCCTTAAGACTAGATAGGAGACAAACATGGACAGAGGGGAAAGGTGAGGAGGAAGAGAAGGAGGAGAGGAAGAGAGAGATCTGAATCTAACTTTTAACCTTTCTTTTGTTTCTTCTTTGACCAAGGTTACTAACAAACTGAAACTAACCTCCCGAAATGACCAACAACCACCGACCCTGCCTCTTGAGGCACTTGCATTTATGTATCCTTTATGAAGTTCCCAGAATTCCAAACATCACACCATTGCAGAAATTATCTGCAACTGACAAAACCATGCTTGTGCTAGATCATGAAGCAAACCATAATCAGTTGCTGCAGACAGTCCGAAGCAGTCCCACATGCTTACACCTGGAATTAAAACAAAAGCACATTTCCCCCGGTTTTTAAGAAACCAAAAATTCCAGAATCCCCCAAAAATGTCATTACAGGAGGGCCAAACAGGTCATGAGAAAGAACGCACTGCTGTACCACTCACTATTTTCTTTTAACCAAATTGACCCAGACAGCTTTATGGGGCATGCCATATTCAAAGTAGAGTACTTGCTTTACCTGCTTTTTTTTTTTTTTTTTTTTTTTTTTTTTGAGACAGGGTTCCTGTATAGCCCTGGCTGTCCTGGTTACCTGCCATTTTTATCCACTATAAGGCAAGACACTTTTTTTTTTTTTTTTTTTTTGGACATTATTGTTCATCTAAATAAAATGTCAGAGGGGCAGGTCTAAAGGATTCCAACTGGATTTCAAAAGGGAGAGTGGTAGAAAACAGCCCAAAATATGCTGTCTATGTGTGGGCAGTCTTCATTTCTTTATCTGTAAAGCTGTATACTTCAAAGGTACCTGAGATCTTCTCTCCAACAAAGAAATGTTTAAGAGATCATAAGGGCAGCTCTTAAGTGGGGTAAGTAATGAAATATTGTGACATGATATAAAATACATGTGATATGAAAGCAGAAGGAGAACTATTTTAGGAGGGAGAGTATCAGCCTGAGGGTCGACAGGGAGAATGGAGATGGGCAGTAAGGTAGAGGGATAAAATAGAACAACAAATAATCACACACACACACTCACACAGAGGCTCTCAGAAATGCCATAGTAAAATCTATTAATTTATATATGTAAATTTCTTTAAAAAATATTATCTTACAACCCTAGAAAAATCCTGACTTTTTAAACACTATGCAGTGGCACCACACTGTCTTTGTTCTTTAAAGTGGAGAAGGTCAGCAGAAACAAGTATTCTGAACTGGTCTAGTGACTTAGCTGGGCCTGGTAGCACAGGCCAGTAGTCTTAGCCTCTCAAGAGTCACACAAGTATTCCATATATAAAGTACTTAGGACACGGTGAGCTTCAAATGTTAATTATTTTCATTTATCAATGTAATGTCACATGCATCCTTCTACCTGCTTCCCTTTTTGAAGGGCTTCTTGTAATAGTCATTGAAATGAGCCTTTGCTGTCAGAATATGTTATCCCGATAGGAGAGGAGACATAGTATCATTTCTCCAGGTTTGTACACTCATAAACTATGGAAAACTATAAAACCCTTAAATAATGTAGGTTAAAGGCCCAACATTCTGGTACATAAAAGGTACTAAATTTGCCAGTAGTGGTGGTATACATCTTTAATCCTAGCACTTGAGAGACAGAGGCAGAAGCAGGTAGATCTAAATTCAAGGCCAACCTGGTCTACCGAGCTAGTTCCAGGACAGCCAAGGTTACACAGAGAAACCCTGTCTGAAAAAAAACAAAAAACAAAAAACAAAAAACAAAAAACAAAAAACAACAAAAAAAAAAAAACGGAAAAACAGAATCTTTAGACATAAGAATATCAAAAGAATGCCAGCAATTTGTATGTTCAACAAAACACATATACTGTAGGAGAAAACTTGGAAGCTATAGAACTCATTGATTCTGGAAATAAGACTGAGGGTCAGTGAGCTGTCTCACTAACTTCAATTTAGATCAATTATTAAGATACAATCACATGTAATTTAAAGAGATTATGTTAGATTTTCATTGATTTTTATCTACAGATGTCTCTCTAGTTAAATTTAGAAAACAAGCCAGCCTTGGTAGCACATGCTTATAAAAAAGCACATTTGGGAACAAAGACAAAAGAATTATGAGTTTGAAATCAATATAGGTGAGACCTTATATCAAAAGCAAACTAAATCGAACCTTTTCAAGGCATTTTAAAACTGAGGCAGGAGGATTAACCAAACAATATAAAAAAGAAGTTACTGACAGTCAACAATAGAATATTGGCTCTGTATAGAGGCTACTCTTCTTCAGGATTAATCTCTTTCATTCTGTTGAGAATCTGGTATTAATCAAACCACACCCAGAGAGAGAGAGAGAGAGAGAGAGAGAGAGAGAGAGAGAGAGAGAGAGAGACACCAAGAGAGCAAGTGAGCATCATGCCATGGCCAGGCACTATCACCTTTCCAAATCCCTTGATTTCCATTCTGTATCTAATGGTTAGATTATAACCCAACACATACACTCTCTGCCTTTCATGGATCTTCCTTCCTCCCCTACTCCCAGAAGTTTAAATTAGGAAGTTGCCAATGAGTAGCAATAATATAGTCTACTCTTTCCTTATCTGTATGCCACAGAAGTCATTGTTTTATCTCCAAGACATACTTTCAAAATAAGGAATAATCCTGGGCATGGTGGTACATGCCTTCAGGCTGAAAATGAACTATGTCTGGCAACTGCCCCCAACTCCACCCCCACCCCCCAAACAGCAACATAAACAAAAAACCAAACAGGTGCAGTGGGAGCCATGGGAACTATTAGAGGGAATGTTATGTTAAAAAAAATACAAATATGGCTTTTTGGAAAATTAAACCACAAAAGTTAGGGGGTAACACTTCTGTGAGGGTGAGAAGCTGCTCTGGACCTTGAGTGTGGTGGTACTTTTATGACTTGTATTTGTGAGAATTTACAGAACCGTGTAACAAGAGGGTGAAACTGAATGTCAACTTAAAAATTAAGATTTTAAAAGAAACAGAGAAAGGAGCTCCATTGTCTATTGGTGCCCCTCCATTTGTGCAGAACAGCCACTGTGCAGCATTGCTCTGTGTAAATTTGCAGTGGTAGAGATTTCATCCCCCATGGCAGGGGATGCTTATTGGGAAGATCTTTAGAAATTCTTTTTACTTCTCTGGAAGCAGGAAATCTATTCCACTCAAGGTTAAAGTTGGCACCAATAAGAATGCAAATGGACAAATTAGTAGGAAGGCCTAGATAAGATAGATGAGAATGAAGACCAAAGCTAAAAATTTAAGATAGCAGAGAGGGTACCCAAGCAGGCAAAACGAAAACCGGACTGAGTGAGGAGAAAGTGATGGACTTCAATTAATGTTTACTCCCAGCATCCTCCATGGAAGCTTACCTTGAGTTTATTATTATTCCCAGCTTCCTACTCAAGTGTCTTGACACTTGACTTATATAATCTATGACTTATATATACTATGACCATTATATATAATTTAGGCTAGCATATATTTGGCTTGATATTGAACTAAAACATAGTGTAAAATTAATACTTCTATTAGAATGACAATATAGTACTTATACAACTTTTGGTTTGCAGATCTATTTTTCATAACTCTTTGTAAGACTGCTAGGTTCTCGCAGGGCAGTGGTGGCACACGCCTTTAATCCCAGCACTTGGGAGGCAGAGGCAGGCAGATTTCTGAGTTCGAGGCCAGCCTGGTCTACAGAGTGAGTTCCAGGACAGCCAAGGCTACACAGAGAAACCCTGTCTCGAAAAACAAACAAACAAACAAACAAACAAACAAACAAACAAACCCAAAACCAAAAAAAGACTGCTAGGTTCTCATAGACAGCAGATTTATCTTGGTGTCTCTATATCTACCTTTGAATTATCTGACATCTAGTGGATATCCAATGAATATTTCCTTAAGAAACATTTTGAGTACAGAAGGGAATATGAAATGATCTAATTTTTTTAAAAAGAACTTTACAACTTAGTGGTATTTTTTTGCCTTTAAAAAAACCCCACAATCTCACAGAGCCTAAGCTGTAGCTTACTCTGAGCTCGCTATGTTGGTGAGGAATACCTTGAACTTCTGATCCTCCTGCCTTTACTTCTTGAAGTGTTGGAATTACAGATATGACTATTTATTATAGTGCTGGAGGCAAATACAGGGCTTCGTGCATACCGGGCAAACACTACCAACTGAGCTGCAGCCCTGACTCAATAGTCAACTTTACAAATATAAGTTGAAAAATAAGAGGGCAGAGGGCTTTCAATGATGTAGAGTTTGTTCACAAAACCCACTAATTATATGTTCTGTTTTAATGTTAAAATGTGTGAATTCAGACCCCTTAATATCCTTTCATGTATTGCTGGGGCTATGATAAAAACAAAACCTTATTAGGTAATAGGAATGCAAATGAGGACTGGGCATGATGGTACCTGCTTTCATCCCAGCACTCAAACAGAAGCAGGCAGGTGAGTTAAAAGCCAGCCAATAGATATAGCCATTTGAAGACCAAACTTAGTGCCTTGTGCATACAAATATGGTATGATTACACTACTTCCCCAGATCTCATTAACACTTTGAAATTGTGTGCTAGGTTAAGAGCCCATTCCAGCACTCACCTTGGAACTCACAACCCAGGCAATCTAGAAACCTCTTATGACATTTATTGGCATACACACACTCAAGGCACTCATAATAAAGTTTAGTCAAAAATATATTAAACTCAGTTAAGGACAGAACTGTCTTTCATCCATTCATTTTGGAGATACTTTGTAGGCAGATCTTTAGAAGATATACTTGTTACTATGTTTTCAGGGTCATGGCACTCAATGGATAATGATATAAACCTTAACCTATATTCTGAGTTTTATTTGTGCCTGAACATATGTGCAGCACATTCATGAAGAGGGTGTCAGATCTCTTGCAACTGTAATTTTCGAGACATCAAATTTAGGTACTGAGATTTCTGCAAGAGCAAGGGCTCTTAATCTGCCATCTTTCTCTAAAAATCTAGTAAAATCTGCCTCTAACAGATTTTACTTCTAAATACATGGGCAGTTGTACATGTCCCTGTTGTAGACTAGACTATTATTCCCGGGATCAAATGTTAAGTCAAATTTTAAAGGATTAAGCAACCCATCAGTTTCATAATTTAACAATCACAGTACAACTACTATGTATCTGCCAAGCAGAAGAAAAGGCCCAATTAATGTAACACCATCTGGCTGCTGAGTGCAGCTTGCTGGCGTGTGAACAAGTCTTTTGCTATAGGAAAAGAGTTAGAAAGTATTGTTTTGTAATCAGCTTTTGGAGGGTGTTATAAATCTTGAAAGTGATTTTTCTACCTCTATTGGTTGACTACCATATTCTAGTCAAGTGATAAAATTGTACATTCATTCCTAATTATTTTCTTTAAAAAAACAAAAAAACAAAAAAACTAAACAACAAATTGGCCAGGCAGTGGTGGCCATGTACACCTTTATTCCCAGCATGGGCAGAGGTAGGCTGGAGCTCGAGGTCAGACTGGTTTACAGAGCAAATTCTAGGACAGCCAGGGTTACAGACAGAAATTCTGTCTTGAAAACAACAAAACAAACTGGTTGAGTATACATAGCCCAGGCTGTCCTGGAAACTATGTAGACCAAACTGGCCTTGAATTCAAGATCCTCCCATCTCAGTCTCCCTAATGCTGGGACATAGAGCATGTTAACTTTTTTTTTGTTTGTTTGTTTGTTTTTCGAGACAGGGTTTCTCTGTGTAGCCCTGGCTGTCCTGGAACTCACTCTGTAGACCAGGCTGGCCTTGAACTCAGAAATCCGCCTGCCTCTGCCTCCCAAGTGCTGGGATTAAAGGCGTACGCCACCACTGCCCGGCAGCATGTTAATTTTTAAAACATAAAAACTGGATCAGCTGGCTACAGAAGCCTGCAACCTCAGCCTTTGGAAGGCAACAAGAGTTCTAAATTACAGGCTAATCTGGGCAACCTGAGCCTTGTCTCAAGATTGTGTGGTAATAAGTGCAGGAAAATAGGACCAGGACTAAGTGGATGTAGCTCTCAAAGAATTGGAGATGCCCAGTGTTTAACAGTGAATGCTGTTCTATCATTGGACTGGAGTTTGGGTCCCAACAACTAAGTTGGGTACAGGGAGATCTGGCACCTCTGGCCTCCTCCCACATCAGCACTCATATACATCTACCACCCATTAAAAGTAAGCCCTTTAATAATAATAAATACTGGCACTCAGGAGCCATAGGCAGGTGGGCTGCCAAGTTTAGGGCCAACTGGTCTACAAGGTAAAACCCTGTCTTAAAAAGCCAGTATTATTCTAAAACTGTGATATCATCTACTGTACTTACAGTACCATATAACCCAGGCAAATGAACTGTTCTGGAAGGGAAATAATCATAGAATGTCCTTTATCCTATGTGCTTAGGATCAACAATGCAGTATTCAGTTCTTGGAACTCATGATGTCCAGGCACCACCACAGGTTGGCACTAGGAATCAGAGAGATCAGTACCTCTATAATAAGGACCACTCACAGATAAGTAGTATCAGTAAGATCAGATTCTGGTCTAAGGCTTCCTATGAGGAGCATAGGGGCTTGGGAATCATTCTGCACTTTTACTATTTTGTTTGTCCAAAGAATGTTTTTGCCTCGATTGCTTTTCATTCTGGACAAGCAAGGGAAAACCCTCTCAAACTCTCTCTCTCTCTCTGTGTATGTGTTAAGGATTAAGAACTGTTGAATTGTGAACTATGAACACAAACTCCAAACATCTTGGAATTTTTCTTGGAGAGTAGAGTTGATCAATGATTATACTGTAAAGACAAAAGAGATAATTATTGCAGCATAAATATATACATTTGAAGCCTTTAAAAATGTATGCAGCTCTAAGCTAGGAATGGTGGTACATACCTTTAATCCCTGCAACCAGGATATTTTCTGAGACATGATCTTGGAATGCCCAAGCCAGCTCTTAACTCAAGCTTCCCAAGTCCTTATGAAATCATGCACAGATGGTGTGCTTTAAAAAGAATTTTTGTCACCAGGTCTGTATGACAATGGTTGCCACACCTCTTTGGGATATGTGCAGAAAAAACACTCAAGAATGTAATTTTCTTTTTGCTTTTTCTTGATCCAAGTAGCAGTTCCTGTGCAGTGGACTAAGGTTGAACAAACCTGTTATATTTTCAGCTCCTCTCCTTGTTAAAAGATACTGTTAGGCACCCTTGTTCTTAAGGTTTTTATTGTGTTAGTGTATAATAGTGTATGTGAGCTTACACTGGCAGACATAAGGTCAGAGAACAACTTTCCAGAGGTTTTCCTTGTAAGGTGGGTTCTGGGGTTCAAACATGTCAGGTTTACTTGGTGAGTTACCTGGACAGCCTGGACTTGAGCTTAAATTTCTAAACTGGTAATTCCTATAGCAAGCAATGAAAATGATAGCTGAATATACACTATGTCACTGTTTTCTGTTGAGATTATAACCTTATAATGCTGATATTCTTACATTAGAAATGACCTCTCCAGTCGTAGCTAGGTCCACATTTTCAATACTCTTGTACCGGAACTGTAAGAAACAAATGGATGATTCTAATACTACGGTTTCACCATCAAAGATTTCTTAAATTCACTTATTTCTTTAAAAGATTTTTTTTTTTTTTGAGACACCGTTTTGCTGTATAACCTTAGCTGTTATGGACAGCTCTGTAGACCAGGTTGGTCTCAAACTCAGAGATCTGCCTAAAGGTGTGTGTCACCACCATCCAGCTTAAGAGTATTTACATGCATTGTGTGTGCCTGGTACCCAAAGGCCAAAGGAATTAGATCCCTTGAAAAAGGATTTACAGACCATAGTGAGCCACCACTCCAGCCCCTTAAGTTCATCTTAATAGTATTTTGAATTAAATGAGGTAGGCATATTTTCAATGTTGAGATCTTTTACTTTTTGAGATAAGGCTTATACTGCACAGGGTGGTGTCCATCCTACTCCTCTAGCCTCCTTTGTACTAGGTACCACTAAATTAGCCTTAATGGGCCTTGGGTACAGCAATGAGAATACTTACTAGAATTAAGGCTCCTCCTGACCCTGACAGGCTTTCTCTGTAGTTCTGGCTGTCCTAGAATTTCCTCTGTGAACAGGATAGACTGGAACTCAGAGATCTACCTGCCTCTTGACACCAAACCCTAACAAGTGCTGGGATTAAAGGCATGCACCACCACTGCCCAACTTAGAATTATGGTTTTTTTTTAGTTACATTATTTTCATGTATGAAATTATCAATGAACATAAGGCAGTCTATAAAAACTTCAAAGCCAAGGTTTTAAATCACGGGCTTATAGACAGTGCCTTAAAACTAATTCTTTACTTTTAGTGACTTCTATTAAAATTTGAATGTAATCTGGGAGAAGAGGAAAAAATGATCAAAGTGCATTCTCAAATAAATAAAAATATTATGAAATTTATAGTTTGGTAAGTTTTAGTGTTTTTCTTTGTACTTTTTATAATAAAGAAAGAAATCTGGGCTGGAGAGATGGCTTAGTGGTGAACAGTTCAATTCCTATCAACCATCTGGTAGTTCACAGCTACCTGTAATGGGATCAGAGGTCTTCTGGTGTGTCTGTACACAGCAACAGTGTACTCACATACATAAATAAAATCTTTAAAAAATAAAGAAAAAATGCCTAATGTAAATAAATTACAGGATTAACAGTAAATATGACTGCCAGGGAGTGCATTTTTTTATAATATTGCTTCAAATAGTCTAAAATATGTCTGCTGGACACTAGCTGAGGCATTGCTGATAACCTAGAATTAAAATAAAATATTTCTCTGTAGCAATTAAAAAAATTTAATTTTATTACTTTCTTCCTAAATCAATTCACTGTACTTTATACACTTAAATTTTTTTTTTTTTTTGCTGGAGAGATGGCTCAGCGATTAAGAGGACTAACTGCCCTTCTGGAGGGCCTGAGTTCAAATCCCAGTAACTACATGGTGGCTTACAATCATCTGTAATGGGATTTGATGCCCTCTTCTGGTGTGTCTGAAGACAGCTACAATGTATTCATATATATATAAAATAAATAAATCTAATAAATATTTTTAAAAAAGTTTTGTTTTTGAAGAGATTTCTAGACTGCAGAGTGAAAAAGGGGTCTATGACACTGAAACAGGCTACATCATGACTTAGAGGGAGGGACATGAGTATAATTGTATCTCCAGGCCCTTGAGCTCAGTACACAATTGTTACTGAGCCAAAAATTTACAATTGGCTCAAACTTTGGTTCAAATAGACAATCAATATTATAGGGCAGCTTCTTACTCAACACATTTGTTTTAATGAAACACTAATTAACCCAATTTATAATTTCCCCAAAGTAATTATATATCTACTAATTGAATCTAAACAACACTTACTTATATGGTTGGACAATATTCTTCACTGAATATCAAATGCTCTGGTATTCTTGGAATTGTAACAAGGATGAGACATACTGGGATCTAGGCTTACAATTAAGAGTTAGGGCTGGACATATAACTTGGTGGGCAAAACAAGCACTTGTTTGCAAACACAAAGGCATAGTGTCAATACAGGTGTCTGGTAGGGGCAGGGAACTCAAGTGAATTAGGATCATCTGTATAGAGAAATCTGACTTTGGTGGCAAATTATTCATGTTGGTGTTTTCTGTTGTTTTGTGAGACAGGATCTTATTATGTAGTCCCTGCTGGCCTTGAATTAAAGAGATCTGTCTGACTGTCTCCCTACTGCTGAACTTAGTAATGTGCTAAGAACATTTTAAAATTAAGATCTGATTCAGACTTCATGCCTCTAAACTGATTATCATAGTCAGTGCAGGAATGGAGGGTCTAGATGCTAACAGTCTCTTTTCCATTTTGGATTTGTCATATACCCGCCATTCTCTCGCACAACTTTAGGTATCTATACATTAACATCTCCCAAATGGGTATCTTTTTCAATCTTTAATGGTAAGACTTTTGGTTAACTGCAAATTGTATATGCAGAGATTTTACATATTACATAGGGTATCACTAAATGTAGTATTGATGGTACTTAAAATTGAAAGAACACAAACTTATAATATGGAAAGCCAATTTTTAATGCTTAAAAGTGGTAACTTTTAGTAGTAAATCCTAGTGCAAAAAGTTGTTTTTCCCTCAGTTTGTGTACTAAGATCATACACAATACTACCTTTGGGAATATTAAGCACCTTTTCATATACTTCCTTAATTCTTTGGAAAACTCAATGAAGTATGTATATAATTTTTATACCAGTAAAAGCCTAGAATGTATATGTCAACATCACATGAAAGTGAGACTCAAACACATCCTTCTATTGCTAAAGTCTATACTAAATGACAACCAACTTTCTGCTGATCAATCATGACCATAGGTGTATACTTACCTACTACCATCATGGCTTGACACTTTAGTTTGCTATCAATCAGCATACATATTTTGTCATGTCCAGTATTACTACAGGAATTATCTCCCACATGTCAAATACTTTTTAAAAGACAATTCTGTCATAGTACTGAAGTATTCTCTAAAAATTTACTTACCTCAACTATGACAGGCTACCAGGAACTCATTTTTATGACAGTATGGTGCATCGGGTGCATGCCTGTAACCCTAGTGCTAGGGAGGCAGAGGCAGGGGTATGTCTGTGAGTTCAAGGCCAGTCTGGTCTACACAGTGAGCTCTAGGGCAGCCAGGCAAAGCTATGTAGAAAGATCCTGTCTCAAAGAAAAACCATCTTATTTCTACTAATGTTACTTGAAATTTATTCTGGATCATCACACAAGATTTAATTAGTTATCTACTTAGCTTAGCAGCGCAAAAAGAGTGGCAAGGTAGATCAGTTTGAGGCTAGCCTGTTTTTTTTAGATAGCTCCAGGACAGCCAGAGCTATAAAGACAATCTGTCTCTGGAAAAAAAAAAAAAAAGGTGGTGTTGAGGGGAAAGGTATGTGTATATGTGCGGGCCAAGTGTTTTTTGAACCTTGATTTCTAGTTTTTCATTTTCTACAACTCTTACTGTCTTCGCTGTTTTTCTACATTTATCTTTCCAGTTAAATCTCTAGAGAAAACAGGTAAGTAGTGAGATGAGAATAACTTCAGGCTATGTAAAATTTGATTTGTAACTGTTAGAACTGGATTTATGATATTTATAGAGGGCTACGCTGCCTGTCAGTTGCTTTTCTCCTTTTGCATCTTTTATATCTGCACAATCACACATTTCCCACAAAAGTAATCTAATAAATTCAATCATTATGGATTTCTCTTGTCAGTAACAAAGCCCAGTAGCATTCACTGAACATTTAATACTCTCTCTAATAATGGTTTTAAAGATCTCAGTTGGGTTTGATGTGAATTAATGAAGTATAAATACCATGCTATAGGATGAAATTACTCACTAGGTAAGGTTCATGGTCACTGCTTACATCTTGTTTTTTTGTTTTAGAGTAGTGTCATAAAAAATTTATAAAACACAAGTTTGGTTATACAGGCAGTCAAGACTTGAAAATGGCAATCATGAAAAGAAAAAGAATTCAACAAAAAAATTTCCTGTGGTTTGACAGGAATTCCCCACAGTCCAGGTTGGGTTCCAAGTCAGTTTCCCTCTTTCTACTTCCACAGTGCTGGGTTTTAGAAAGAAATCCAAACCACTGAGTATTATGTAAGAAAATTACTGCAAAAGTATTTCAGAAATCCTTTTCCTTGCCTTTTTGGCTGGGTTTCCCAGCAGAGTGTAAGTTTAAATATCCTCAGAATCCTTTAGGACGTGATCACTGTGCACTGAATTTGGACTGGACTTCAGTTTCTAAGAGGGTATTAAGAAAGTTGTGAGAGGATACAGATGGTTCAATGGTTTCTGACACCCACATGGTGGCTCAAAACCATCTATAACTCTAGTTCCAGGGCAATCTGGGTACCCTAGTAGTCACATACATGATGGCAAATACCCAAGCATATAAATCTTTAAAAATAAGTAGATTGTTGATTCTAACATTTAAAATAAACCCTTTTAATTTTGCCTGCCCCTACTAATATTTAATCTTTCAGAGATTCAAACCTCTTATCTTTATTTGGTACCTGTTTTTCTCTATTCCATTCACTCACGCCTTAAAACTCTAAAATCTAGTGACTCTTCACTATACTGTTAATTCAGAGTTTATATGAAAAATAACAAACTTTAGTAAACCTTCATGAGGAAACAATGCCAGCTTGGGGAAAAAAATCCTCTGGAACCATCTCAAAAGCAAAAGCAAGCCGAGTTTTAGAAACACACACAAACATGAACACTGAACATGGAATAGGCTCAGGGACTAAAATTCAATAAAGGCATAATGCCCAGCATGATAATCATACAGAAAAAGAAAGCAATCAATGTAAGTACACATCACCCTTAAAGAATTCTCAACTGTGATAGTGTTTTATCATGTGATTGCCAGTAACCTTGCTACAAAACAATCTGTTTCCAGTAAAGGCCACTTATTACATACAAGGAACATGCTATTTACTTGCAGTATTGCAACTGTAATTGAAGTACAGCCTTACCCACAATAAGCTTTGTATAATACCACTTTAGAGGACACAAATCCGTCCACAATTATTTCCTTATACTTACCAGCATGGTTTTGTGTAGTTTTTTTTTTTTTTTTTTTTTTTGCATAATTGTGTTGATTGCCTGAATTCTGAGCAAACTAAAACCCATTGGACTGCACCCTTTATATAGGTGAAATGCATTATGTGAATTTCATCTCAATAAAGCTGCGTATAAAAAAAAGATACATCTCAGAGGATTACAGTTTATGTCAAGTTCACACGGACAACACACTCTTCTCAAAGACCTATGGATGTAGACCTACTTACAAAATGGTTGCAGCTGAGCATCTCTGCAGATCCGAATTTCTGGAAATGGTTATATTTATTAACATATACAGTTTATCAGCATATATTCTTGCAAAGACATGTTTTCTAGTGCCCCTTTAATTATCAAGCCTGTTAAAATCTGAAAAATAAGATGGTAAGATAAAGAAAGCTTGCTTTTCTAGGTAGTCATTAATATTAAATCTGATATCATTTAGATTTCAAATTTTGAGAGACATTTGTTCCATTTACCTTAAGCCATGTAGGAAATCTAGCAGCAAGAATCTATGTGAAAGAATGTCTAAAATATGAAAAATTTTAGTTTTCTTATTATCTATAGTGAATTAAAGATTTGTTCCAAGAGGGGGAAAAATACCCCAAAAAAACCAAACAACAACAACAACAACAACAAAAAAAAAAAACCAAAAAACAAACAAAAAAAAAAACCACCCTAACTGCTAAATCCAAATGGTGTGCCTATCTGTATCAACTAAGAAAATGGGGAACAATACATTTACCATAATCAAAGAGGAGCTCTGAAAAATAGTTTTTTTTTCCTGGTAAAATGTTTTCCCTTAAGTTTCTAAAGAATATGGAATTTTTTCCTATGAAAGTTAAGACTTAATTTTTAGTTTTTCTAAAAGACACTAATATTTTTCTATGCATTTATGGTTGATTATTCACTATATAGAAGGTTAGAATACTTCAAAGTACTCAATCACATGCAAATTGTAGAACCCATTACATTATATTGGCCCCATTTTTCACACTATTTTCACCCACCCTGTTATTTTCTTTCAATAAATCAGTCTCCAACATAAATGTCTTATAGCGTGAACCATCTCTACATTTCAATTAAAGGACAAAAAGGAAACGGTAAATATTGTTTCCTTTCTGGTACTTACCAACATTACAGAAAGAATTGTCATGTAGTATTTCTGAGAATGGCTTCTGTCACTTCCGTGTCTGCTTCTCACAACATAAGCCAAGTCTTTGAAAACTGCCTTTTTAACTCCCATCATCTCCATGTATCTTTGAGGGTTCCTGTTGTGTTTTGGCAATTTTAAAAGCAGTCTGCCTAGCTTTTTGAAAGGAAGACCTACTCATCAGCTGAATTTTATTAATTTCTAACAGAGGCACAGAATATATTTTCACTGATGCAAACAAACCAGTGCTGGGGATCCAATCCAGGGTTTTGATTGTGCTGTCACCACTGAGCTATGTATCTCCTTTGCAAAGCTCCGGAGGGAAAAATAAAATACACAAATTATGCATATCAGCATTTTTAACTTTTCAGAGACCCTGAGCAGGTCTTTTGGCATCCTTCTGTAGTGAACTTCAGAACCTGAAAGACAAACACACTATTTTAGTTACTGGAGAAAAGGTGTAATCTGAGATGTTGAGCAAATGGGCTCAAAAGTTCTATAAGTAATCTGAATGCATTTTCATTGGTAAGGGTACCAAATGGGTAAGAGAAGGAGATGATGGCTGTGTTAACTAACGTTATCTGCATGAAGATTTCACAACGAGAGCACACTATTTGGCACAAATATATCAATATCGGTAACAAAAGAAAAGGGAAGTTTTCCATGGTTATCGACTTCGAATATATGCAGTATTTTAGCATAGTTCATTCAGCGTTAGTCCGAGTACGACTGCTCATTTGCAGTTCCTTTTCAATGTCGTTTACTTTCGCTGGTGGGGTAAGAAAGATTATGTGCTAACTTCTTTTGGTAGATCCTTCCTTTGTCATGGTCAGGGCCAAAGCTACAACCCTTCCGGATCAAAGATTTCTTTGAGGCCCTTTGCAATTCACGACGAAACGAAATTCAGTGGTGGGGGCAAGGGTCCGACACCTGAGGAAACGATCATGAGGGATGGAGAAAAATGACAAGACAAAAACCAGGCGCGAGGCCTGTCGTCCCGAGTCCCCACACCACAAAAAAGACACCTTTTGCGCAGACAGTTCCGCTAGGAAGTCTAAGGGGTTCTCCATGCTCAGAAGTAAAGCGACTCCCTGTGTCCCCGGGTAGCGAGGCCTTGTGCAACCCCTCCGGGTTGAGATTCACTCCGACTCGCGATACCATTTCTGGCTCGACAGCCCTGCCGGTCCCCGGAGTAGCCTTCGTCCAGTCTTAGCCAGTGCGCGAGGCTATCAAGTTCTACATCCTAGCCTCACCATTCTCACCATGAGACCTCTCAGCTCCACGAGCCCCGCGAAGCCTCGGCCCAACGCAGCTTCAGGACTCCAACATGGCGGCCGGTCCGGTCCCTCTGTGGGCGCTCTGGCCAGAGCATCTTGGGTATTGTAGTTCCAACTGTAATCTCTGCGTCGCTCCCGGACTTCAAAGGACTACAGATCCCAGATTGCACAGCTCTGGAGCATGGCTATTGGGGCTGCTCGGACAGAGGGATGATGTCATTGCAAAACCCTACTGCATTCATTGTGCTACGGTCTATCCACCCCCGCCCCCCCGCTGCTGCTGTTGGGCTCGCTATTGCCGCTCGCTCCAGCTGAGCCCTGAGTAGCAGCAGGACCAGGGGAGGGACTGACTCCCAGTCCTTGGACTTAGGACACCGCAGCACCTTCTCTTGCGTGCGTGACTCATTCGTATATCATATCTGTTTATGCCTGGGGTGGGGAGAAAAATCCCAAACCAGGTGAGTTGAAGTGATTTATTCAAATCGTTCTCCCAAGTTATTCCTCCCGCTTAGTTCTCAAGGCTTTCTTTTGAGAAGATGGGGCCGGGAATGGGGGTATGGATTCGGGAGGTTCTCACTGGCGCTGCTAAGAGCTAAATGGCTCTGTGCAATTTGGGTCACTGCAAAGAACAACTCCTGCAACCTGCCCCCGCCAGAGGACTGGTGCCTGCCAATTTCCTCACCACAACTCCCTTTAACCTTTTTGAGGCTGGGAGAGGGGGCTGGGCTGGGAAGGATGTTGGGAAGTGCACTTGGAAAACACGAGGAGGGCAAAGGTGGGGGACTGCAGTCCTGTCATTCCACGGCCCCAGTGCTGAGGTTTGAGTGGGAAAGGGTGATGTGTGGGGAGAAATGGAGACAGTGATTTAATGTGGCCGCACTTCTTGAGCAAGAACATTTGTGTCACTTGGACTAGCACACACTATTTTTAAGATGAGCATGTTTCTCTTGAGTCGCTTAAGTTTCATAGGGCTTTATTTTATGTTTCTATGTCTGTGTTGTTTGTCTCGCCTTTTTCTGCTGATTTGAGGTGACGGTGTCCTTTAATGGTGCACTCCGTGCCAGTCAGAAATATTTCACGTGTCTAGGGAAGGTTCTTTTCGGCTGCTTAGAAGCAGCATTTTTGTTAAGCGTTTTTAATTTTGTGTTCTCCCGACTGCGAGATTCGGGATGGTTTGAAAGTAGAATTTGTGCTTGTGTGAGTGTTCTAAATTACATCGCAATAGGCTCTTGCCACTGACAATGGTACTGTAACAAGCTGCCGTTTCCCCGAGGCTTGGTCTCCACTCAGAAATAACGGTTTGTAGACGGAATTGATTAGGGAACCTGGGTGGTTTTTTTTTTTTTTTTTTTTTTTTTTTTTTTTTTTTTAAACACTTTAGGGAAAGGAAAAGTTAGATGTGGTATATCACCTTTTACTAGACTTTATTGAAAGGTATCCAAGAACAGTGAACCTGACCAGGGAAACCAGGGAGCATGGTAGTATGCTGTTTGTTTGAATTTTGTTTTTCCACGAACTGACACATTTAATAAGGCAGACAGCATTCTGGCTTGTATGATGCTGGCTCTCCTCTTAAGAGTTACAGGGATGAACACTGCAATAAATATGTTCCTTTGAGATAAACAGCTGGCTGGCTCCAGAACAGATGGGGCCAGTCTTAGCTGAGAGATATACAACCTTGGAAATGAATGGACTTTGGGTCAACCACACCCCCTTTAGGAATGTCAAAAGAAGGAGAAATGCCAGAGTATTTGCTTAACTCCTAAAGGCTAAAGCTTTTCACAGCCTCTGCCAGCTTTAGAAGAATAGTCATTCATGTCTGTCTTTAGCTTCTGTGAACCAATTTTATTCATTTTTAATTTAGATGCTCAGGTCTCCAAAGTTGGAGCTGCTGGGTGACACTTTGTTAACTGCTTCATGTTACTGAATGCAAAGGACAGTCCATCCTCTGGGCCTTGTGAGTGGAGGGATTTATTGAGGTGCAATGAGTAGCAGTTATTTTTGGGAAAAGATCAGCACACTGTATTTCCTTCTTCCCACACCTTTTTGATGACACTCTGCCCCTCTGTGCCTTTCTTTCTCTCCCTACCCCATTCACATCTCTCCAGATTCCATTTTTTTCCTTGTCTATTTGTAGTAAATACTGCTTTTTCTCTCTGAGGATTTCCCCTGTGTCAGGAGAGCATCACGTCTCTTTTTCCAAGTCACTTTCCCAGCTCTGTACACCACCCTCCACACCTTCATCCTCCCCTCCTTGAAGGAACCCTGGAGTTAGAAGATGTAGGTGATGTGTGGATCTTTATACAGAGTCCTCTTTGAAGAGGTTCTGGCATTTCTTTTTCCCTTGGAGGTTGTGCTTGGCAGGGTGAGCCTGATCCAGGGCTGGGACTGTGCTTTCCATGGCAGACATAACCTGGGCCCAGGAGCATATGGACAATGAAATGCAGGCCTGGAGCTCTTGTGCTCTTCCTTTCCGTGGCACTGCTAAGTCCCTGTGGTTTAGCAAACGTGTTTAATGCTTTCTACAAAATACTCTTGTCATTCCCAAAGCAGTCTTAAGTAGCTTCTGCTTCATTTAGTATTTGTGTTTCTTCCCTATTCCAGGGAGTGGTGGGAAAACAGTGTGTCCCCTTAGCGTGGTGCTGAGCAGCCGTGCAGGCAGGCACACTGCTTGTGTGTGGTTTGAAGGTAGAGTCCCTGCCATTTTGTCTTCTTAGTGGAAGAAGTTTGTTGTTCTACACTGCTCTCCCCAGGACCTGGGTGTGGTGGCAGCTGTATCTCCTTTTTGCTTCACCAGGAATTTAATGGCCATTGTTTATTTGAAGTCCCCCTGTGTGTCAGGTGATGAGACTTCTTTTGTGCCACCTGGCAGTACTAATCCCTGTTTCCTGCTGTACTTCCTGGGAGGTTTCCAGTGGGGAGAAGGAATGAAATGAAATGAAATGAAATGAAGGTCAGATTAGCTGTCACTGCTGTCCTTCTGACTTACAAGAGCCGTTGTTTCAAGTTTCTTTCTGCCTCAGTTTGTACATCTACAAAGGGACACCAACCCTTGCTTCTTGGTTTCCTTGGCTTTTTGTTATAATCCTCCATGGTAAAGCCTGAAACTTATTCTAACAGCAAATGTCAGTTGAGCAGGTATTGTGTAATAAGCACTGTGGCACATCAAGGAAGACATATGTTCCCCCTGGATTGAAATATTCCAAGTGTCATGTATGCTTTTTCCCAGGGGTTTGCAAGATGGGATGAAAGTACCCAGTGTGACTCTGTTCCCTTTTCCAGTTTAACCAGGGAAGGTTTCCTGTAGGAAGTGGCATTTGAAGGGACTTATGTGGTCAAACTTAATTTGAGGTGGCCATGGGAGTTGCTTTGAATACAGCAATTAGGGTTTGTAGCCAGAAGGAACTGCACATTCAGTGTACAGAAAGGAGTGGGGAGCAGGAGAGGATCTAGCTGGAAGAGGTGGGAGAGCCTGGAGCCCGGGAAATTTTGAATGACAAGGTGATTTTGGTCTTTATCCTCAGGGTAATGGCAAGTTAGAAAGTACTTTAATTAGCTAGACGAATATTATATGTGAAATTACATTTAAAAACACCCCCACGGTTATTGAGATGGCTCTGTGGGTAAACACACTTGCTATGTAAGTCCAAGGACCTGAACCATGTGGAAGGAGAAGACTGATTCCTAAGAGTTGTCCTCTAACTTCCATAGGAAGCTGATGTGTAGGAGACGCACATCACACACACACATACATACACACACAATGATAAATGACAAACATTTTCAAAAGATAAAGAAAAACTTGGGAGGAGTGTTTGGCCAACTTGAGTTGGTGGAGATGGAGTAGCAGATCGTTTCCGGGAGTCTTGGCAACAGGCGATGGCATTTGACTCTTGGCAGAGACTGGAGAGACATTAGGTTTGAAAATTATAATTGTGTAAATGTATTATTGACTGATTAGATGTGAGACTAGGAAGAAAAAGTAGAATATGGCTTGTGTTTTTATTTTTTTAAGCAATCCAGATGACTTTTACAGAGAAAGAGAAAGCTGATTTGGCACCTGAGTTTGTTCAAGAAGGGGTGGGTAGGGCTCTGGGTTCTGTTGAATTAGAGGCTTCTGAAACACATGTAAGATCTTTGTTTTATTCTTCCTGTGGTTGCGTAGGGTATGACATGGTAGTCTAAAGAAGAGAGATGTAATGAGGCTAGAATACGGTACTACTTATTTATTGATGTATAATATTGAGAATGGCATATTCATTTTCACAGTTCAGTGTTCTCGTCTATAAAATGGGTTTATATCCATGACAGTATATCTAAATGTAGGTGCATCATGCTAGGAATGCAACATCATGTGAGATAGTGTTTGCTTTCAAGAAATTTCTCTGAAGGGAGAAAGACACATGAACAAATGGAGGGGTGGGTAGCAATTCTAGGACAGTTCAGCCCCTCAGGAGGCATTCGTTCTTGGAGGGTGGGAATTTAACGATGTGGTCCCCAGTCTTCAGGTCTAGAAATAAAGGTAAGGAAGGCTCTGGGGAGGAAGTTCCCAGGCCTTGCACAAAGAAGGGACTTTGTATGTTTATTAACTGGATATACTAACCTAGGTCTCTAAAGATTCTTTCTTTCATTTTCTTTATTCCTTCCTTCTTTCCTTTCTCTCTCTCTTTCTTTGTTTCTTTTTTTTTTTAAAGATTGATTCATTTATTATGTAGTGTTCGGCCTGCTTGTGTGCCTGCATACCAGAAGAGGGTGCCAGATCTCATTACAGATGGTTGTGAGCCCCCATGTGGTTGCTGGGAATTGAACTCAGGATCCCTGGAAGAGCAGCGGTCAGTGCCCTCAACTTCTGAGCCATCTCTCCAGTCTCTCTAAGTATACTTCTAAATAAAGAAAAAAATGTCAACATATTGAAAGATGGTAGTTTGTAATAATGAGCTGTCAAATGTCAATAGCTGCTACCAGATCATTTTCCGAGACCTATATAGTCTTTGAGATGTTTTGTGGATAAGTTTTCCGGAAATTCAGAAGTATTTCAGTTCTGGTTTCTTTTAAGGCTCAATTTCCTAAATTCAAGTTAGTTTCTCAAAAATCATTCTAATGGCCAATAATGTTCCCTAAATCAATGGACTTTTGAATTTTACAGATAAGCAATGGCACACCAGATAAATACAATTGGGTAAACTATTTACAATATTTTTCTGTAGTAAAGAAAGAATTTTTCTGTAGCATGAAAAATTCTCTAAGGTATCTCCCCCCCACCCCTTATTTTATTGCAAAGGAAGGGTTAAAAGTGTAAACTTTACAATGTTATCATTACTTAGGAAATCACCCCTGTATTTTCTTGGCTTTAGTGGAGATGTGGCCAGTCTTCAAATGAACATTCCCAAGTGAAGAGGAATTTTATGTGACCCACAGATATTTTATTCTCATGTTCCTTCCCACAGGAATTTAACCTTTGAAAACTAGGAGCTTCAACATTAGTCTATCATAAAAGTTCTTGTGATTTTATTTTATTTTTCAATGTTGTGGACCAAACTTAAAGGTTCATCAGGAAGACAGGACCCATGAGATCACATGTTAATTTGTGTGTTATAGTTTGTTTGTAAAATCTTGCATTTTCTCTTATTATGCATGCTCCTGGACAAATACCTTAACTTCTTTGAACCTGTTTTATAGGAGGATTGTTGTGAAGATTAAATGAGAATATATTTTCATATTTATTTAATTGTATATGTATAAGTATGTGTATGTATGTGTGTGTGTTTAGTGCCCTCAGAGGCCAGCAGAGGGTATCAGATCCCCTCAAACACATTATAGATGATTATGTGGGTACTGGGAACTGAACCTGGGTCTTCTGTGAGAGTAGCAATACTCTTAACCACCACACCATCTCTCTAGGCTTGAGAATATAAAGCATCTGGCACTGAGCCTGATTTAACTGGTGTTCATGGTGACTTTAAATTTCTTTAAAAAGATCTTTTTATTTGTAGGAATGTTTGACAGTATGTATGTACCACATGTGTGTATATACCACACTTGTACCACAAGTATGCCTGGTGTATGCAAAGGTTGGAGAAGGATGTCAGATCTCCCAAACCTGGAGTTACGATGGTTAGGTGGGTGCTGGGAACTGAACTCAGGACCTCTACAATGGCAAAGGTATTCTCAACTACCAAGCCATCTGCTCATCCCCATGGCAGCTATTTTCAATATTACATTTATTGATTTCTCTCGACATTTTATTTATTGGGTGGTGCCTATTTGGTACTCACAGTGACAAAGGAGAAATGGTCTAATGAGCCTAGCTGGAGCTCACATCATCATCAGCACTGAGCTGCTGGCGTAGAAACTGACATTTGTCAGAAATGTTTAACTTGCATCTAATCATGAGGAAATAATTAAACACATCTAAGTTGTGGAATGCACTATGCACAGGAACTGGCTTGTGATCTTCACAACATCATGAATAATTCATGTAATAGAATGAAAGGTAAACATTAAAGAAGGTTAAAGTGATAAGATAACATAAGCAGCCTGTAATCTTTGATTGAAGCCCTAAAAACAAAAGCAAACAAATCTTATTATGATGACATTTGGGGAAATTTGAATGAGAGCAGGACCTTAGGTGGCCATTAAGATCCTTCTTGAAGCATGGTGGTGCAAACCTGTTGTTCCAGCACTCTGCTGGGCTGATGTCTGAATCAAAGGTCAGCCTGATCTGCAAGAGTTCCAGATAGCCAGGGCTAAACAGAGAAAACTTGTCTAGAAAACCAAAACAAAATAACAAGCAAACAAACAAAAATAAATTCTTATTGGATGTAATGAGTCCTTTGTTTAGTCCAATATGTGCTGCTGTTAAATATTGTTTTCAAGTGTCACAGCAAAACAAAAAGGTATGTTTGTGAGGCATTTCTTGATGGATTAATGTAGGAGGGCCGAGCCCACTGTGGGTGGCGCCACCCCTAGGCAGGTGGTTCTGTCAGGTATAAGAAAGGTGCCTGAACCTGAGCCTGGAAGCAAGCCAGTAAGCTGCCTTCCTCCCTGCTTCTGCTTCAGGTCCTGACTCCATGGTTTCTGCCTTAGTTCCTACCTTGCTTTCCTCTCTTAAGTTGGGTTTAGTCAGTGTCTTATCACAGCAACAGAAACCTAACTAGGACATGTGTGTAAAATAGCTCTGACAAATTTGCATGTGCATAAGCACATAAATATATGCTGCCTTTAAGGTATTGGCACCTCTGACTAAACTGGTTCATAGCAGTCGTTCCTGTGATTCCAATGGCATTTTTTAGGAAGAACGTTATTCTTGTTCTCATAGTCTTTCTTTTTGGTCAACTAGAACTTACGTGCATAGGTTAAATACAAGATCCTGTTCTGATAGAGAAACAAGGCAGAACTTTCCTTACACCCCACTTGATTCTGTGAGACTCAAATCGTTTAGCAAGGCCTTCAAAAGCAGATACACTATGAAGGTGTATTCTGTATGCTATCTCTTTCAATCCTATGCAGATTAAAGTGTTTAAATTACATTGATTGATATTGTTTGTTTGTGTGTGTGTATATATATATGTGTGTGTGCGTGTTTGTGTGTATATGTGTGTGCTTGTTTGTGTGTATATGTGTGTGCATGTTTGTATTTAGAGGCCAAAGGTTAAGACCTGTCTGGTGTCTTTCTTAATCCCTCCTTTCCTTATTTTTGAGACTAGGTGTCTTAATAAACTTGAAGCTTATCTAGGTTGTCCAGGATCTGTGCCAGGGATCCTCTTGTTCCCCCTCATTAGTGCTAAGACTCCTGCATGTGCCTCTGAGTCTAGCTTTGGGTTCATTCATTTGTTTGTTTATTTTGAAGCAGGGCTTCTATGTGTAGCTCTGGCTGTCATGGAGTTGCTCTGTAGACTAGGCTAGCCTGCCCCTGCCTCCTGAGTGCTGGGATTGAAGTTGCTGTGCTACCATGCCTGGCTAAGCTCAGCTTTTTAAAAATGTGTGTGCTTGTGACTGGAGAGCTGGCTCAAAGGTTAAGAGCAATGACTGTTCTTCTAAAGGTCCTAAGTTCAATTCCCATGGTGGCTCACAGCCATCTATAATGGGATCCGATGCCCTCTTCTCGTGTGTCCAGACACAGCTACAATATACTCATACTCATAATATATATAATATATTACAATATAATTATATGCACACACACACACACACACACACACACACACACACACACACACACACAAAGGATGCTTAGGATTTGAACTCATGTCCTCAGACTTCCACAGCAAGCACCTTACCAGCTGATCCATGTCCCTTTAATAAACCTTTTATTAAAAAAAAAAGGTTGATTCAAAATCTAGCCAGGTATGATTTATACAAGATAATTGTGTCCTTTAGTTGTTTATTTTTAATGTAGGATAATATCTGTCTTCTTGTCTTGGTGTTAAGATCTTTGAATGTCTTAAGTCTGTTGTTCTGTAGGCTGAAACTGGAATTTTTCTGGTCATTTTCTCATTATTAAACTTGGGTTAAAGATTTTGGTTGGAATTTTCAGCTGCACCCTGGCCCCTTGCATCTTAGGGATGTGTAAGGTAAGTTTGTCAGATCCCTGGTGATATGAGGTTTGAGCCTGTGGCTAAGGTGGAAAGTCAGGACTTCCCATGGAAAGGACATCATATTGAAATGACCAGTATGAGGTTTCTCTACAACTTTCATCTAATATTTTCTAAATTTCCTCATTCTATATTTATCATATGATCAGTTAGCTTCCAGCTCCTCCTTGTCACTTCAAATACCCACTACTCTACCCCGATTGTTTGACCTCCAATGTATTATAATCATGATCAAGCTTCTTCCACTTATGCTTTCTGATATTCAGATTATCTCAGATGTAACCGATGAGACCTATCTTTTAGTTATTCTTAAAGTGTGTGATGAAGTAGGCAAGATGCTCATGAAAGTAAGGAAACAAAGTCTTAGACGGCACAAGTAATTCACAGTGTGATTAGTCACATAGCCACTTAACAGGAGAGACCAGTTGTAAATACTGTACTAACTGCAGAATGCTTCCTGCTGCTCCACACAGTGTCCTGGCTGTCTGGGAACAGAGTGTCGTCTGTTGAAATAAAATTAAAGGATCGAGTGCAATCATTGCAGCATCTTGCTGATAGAAAATGATTGGAAGTGTGCAACAGCAAGGGACTGGATATGTTTACACAGGGGAAAATCTTTAAAGCTACAAACAAGAGTTTGGGAGTTCTCCAAGTATATATATATATATATATATATATATATATATATATATATATATATATATATTAATATATGTGAAATATATTTTGTGAGAAATAATAATATTTTGAATTTGCACAAAGAAACCCTGGAAGGCTATGAAAAAATACTATGGTAGAAAGTAGGTAATGGACAGTGTGTGGATTATGGATAGTGTATACATGTGTATTGAGATATTTTGATATACATATATCATGTTTGTGACAGGTTCTTACTCTGTAGCCCAGGCTTTCTGGAACTCATTTGGAAGCCCAGTTCTTATGTCTAGTGTTCTGAGTGCTGGGACTCTTTAGGTTGGAGCTGCCATTCAAGTAATAGAGTATTGATTCTAAAAGTAGCGCTATTGATGTAGATGTATAAATTGCCCTTTAAAAATATATAATTTAATGTTTTTAATATGTTGATGAACTTGTATAGTTAACGTTAGGATTTTTTTGTTCACCACAAAAACGTTACCACGATCAAATTTAAGATTTCTTAAATTACCACCAACAGAAACTTCATGCCCCCTAGCAGTTATTTGCTATTTTCTACACCCTACCTGGCCAGCTCAGGGCAACCTCCATTAATCTTTCTATCTGTATACATTTCCTATTTCAACCATTTAACATGCATGGAATCATACCATGTGTGGTCTTGGTGAACAACTTCTCTCATTGACATAATATTTTCAAAGTTTACCCATCATGCACTTTGTTTCAGTGCTGCCTAACTTCTTATTATCAAATAATATTCCATTGTATACCCATTCTGCATTTTATGGATCCATTTATCATATGCATAATTTGAGTTGCTTATACTTTTGGCCATTTTGAAAAATACTGCTGTCAACATATATTTTACATTTTTGAGTGGATATATGCTTTGATAATTATTGTTCAGGGTGGGGATAGAAAGATGGCTCAGTGGCTAAGAATACCCGCTGCTCTTCCAGGGGCTCTGGGTTTGATTCTCAGCACCTACAGGGAAGCTCACAACTGCCTGCAATTTCTGTTCCTGGAAGTTTGACACTGTCTTCTCATCTCTTTGGACACCAGTCAAGCATGTGGTGCACATATACATGCACACAAAACACTCATATACATAAAATAAAATAATAAGTTATTTAAAAAGAGTTCTAGTTTTTCTCTACCTCTGTGCCAATATCTGTTAAAAAAATCATTGTATCTATTCTAGTGAGTATATATAGCACATTGATTTTTTTAACTGTATCAATACATGAACAATGTAATATCGATTCCGAAACTAAAATTAAAAAACTAAGAAGAGAGACTAGAGAGATGGCTCAGAATTTAAGGGCTGTTCTTCCAGAAGGACCTGGGTCCAATTCCCCGCACTCACATGGTGACTCACAACTGTATGTAACTCTTGTTCTAGGGAACCTGAAGATTTCTTCTGGCTTCTGTGGGTACCAGGAATGCATTCAGTACACAGACACTTATCCTTATTAAATGTTTTCAAAAAGATAAAGAGAGAGAGGGATGGGGGAGGGAGGGAGGGAGGGAGGGAGGGAGGGAGGGAGGGAGGGAGGGAGGGAGGGAGGAAACAGGAGCCCAGGAAGAAGAGCTACAGTCAGCTAGTTGAATGGTCAGGGTGTGAGAGATGGTTTCAAGGCAGAGACAGTTCCCACATTTCCCTTTTCAGCTGGGTGACCAAGTGCACACAGAGTTTCCCGTTAGGCTTTTTAGTGTCCCCTGGCTTTCCTTCCTCCAGCACAACCACATTCATTGCCCAGAGTGTCGAGGGTTCCTTCTGGTCTAAAAGGCTGTCCTCAGGATGCCTTAGAGTTTAATAGAAGAGCACGAGGGACAGAGTGACTGATCACTTGAACTAGACATTTAGTGTCTATCTGTCCCTCAATCTTGTTTAATTTAGAAGCATTGCAGTCTTTCACACTCCACCTTATTTTTATCCTAGATGTTTAAGACTAGGATTCTGTGGGCCATGAGGTCATTTTGTGAGCTTCCTCTGCACAGGGTTAGGGTGTTAGATGAGGCACTTTGGCTGTGGTGGCTGGTGTGGGAAACAGAGGGCCTTTGTGAGAAACCTCAGTATGGTAACTTACATATATGACTTTGCATTTATGTTTTGGTATCTTTAAGCTTTATGACATTGAATAAGTCCCATTTTCTCCAGAGATCTTATTGTCTGGGGCAGGGGATGCCTGCCTCAGCATCTCCTCACAGATAGTTACCCATTAGTTGTAAAGGGGCGGGGAATGGGGGTCAAGCAAAAGTTTATTGTCGAGGAAGATGGCAGACTTTACCTTTGCTGATTGACCAAAGTTAATATCAATGATGAGGCAAATAGACTTCTGAGAAAAACACCTCACTACTTTGTAGAATTCCTCTCTCAAATATATAACCAGAATATAACCACAAGGGTCTCAGGAGATGGCTCGGTGGATAAGAGACCTTGCTGTGCAAGCCCAGCGATCTGACTTTGGACCTTCAGTACCGACTTAAAAGTTGGGTGTGGTTGTGGATTGGTGTCATCCCAAGCAATGGAGGGGCAGAGACAGGTGGATCTTTGGGTCCTGATGGCTGGCTAGCATAGCTGAATTAGGCTTCGGGTTCTTTGAAAAACCTGTCTCACAAAATAGCATGGGGTGTGAAAGACTGGATTGTTTCTAAATTAAAGGAGTATAAAGGACAAATATACACTGATGCAACCTGGGGTCCTGGGCTAGTTTTTGGATCAAAGACATTTTTCTCTTTGTCCATTGGTATTATTTATATTGCCATAGTGAATGTTCTTTGGAAAGTGGGTAAAAATCAATGAAGGGTTGAAACTGGATTAGATTTAGGTTCAATATTAATTTCCTGATTTTGATAACCATATTGTGGAAATAGGAGGGACTATTAACATGCTGGCCTTTTAAGGAAATACTACATATTTAGAGATAACGTGGTATCTATAGGAAAATGATAAGAAAAACAGGGGTACAACATTATTAATTATCATTAATTAAAATAATCAATTATTAATTATTTGAGGAATTTGGGTAAGGACACACACCTTTAATCCCAGCACTCTGGAGACAGAGGCAGAAGGATCTCTGTGAGTTTAAGGAAATCAATTCTTGGTAACTGACTCAAATTTTTTTTATAAGACTGAAACGAATTTGTGATAAAAGAGGAAAGTTGGAGGGGAGGTACCACTCTGTAGAGTGTAATGTGGTTGTAAGGATTAAACCCCGCCCAGATCCCAGGGCGGGGCCTGACCTGGTCGACTTTGGACATCTTCTGATATCCAAAAGGCAAGCGGTCACTGTTAGACATCATTTGGGAGTCAAAATTAACCTGTGTTTGGGGCTGGAGAGATGGGTAAGAAGTTAAGAGAGAAAAGGATTCACACACACACACACACACACACACACACACACAGACACACAGAGTTTCTATATATACATAAAATAATAAGAACAAACATTTAAATAATTTTACCTGTGGTATATGGTGACAGTATTGCTTTGAACTGAAATTGGGACTCACCAGGAATGGTGGTGTACGCCTTTAATTCTAGCATTCTGCTGGCAGAGGTAGCCTGGGCTTTGTGAGTTTGAGGCCAGCATGTTCAACATACCAAGATTCAGGTTAGCTAGGGCTGTAGAGCAAGATCCAGTGTAAACATTAATTCATTAAAAAAAAAAAAAAAAAAAAAAAAAAAAAAAAAAAGGCTGGGCAGTGGGATCACACACCTTTAATCCCAGCACCCTGAAGGCTGAGGCAGGTGGATATCTGTGAGTTCAAGGCAAGCCTGGTCCCCAGATAGAGTTTCAGGACAGCCAGGGCTATATAGAGAAACCTTGTCTCAAACAAACAAACAAACAAACAAATTGGGACTCATGGTCTGACAGAAATGTCTCCTTTATTTATAAATTCATTGACTTGAAAACCTTTAGAGAATATGCACAGCAAATCATTCCATTACTTTAGGAAGAAATCATCTTAATCCACTGCTCATTTTTCGTGGAACTCTGACTGCCTCAGAAAGATTGTAGGAAATAAATGGCAAAGTGACCTTTGCCGTTTGGGGAACTTTTGGGCTAGTACTAGCATTTGTGCATCTGTCTCTTCTTTTTCTCATTCTCACCCCCACACAGGTTCCTGATTTTGTCTTAGAGAGCAATTTTAATTAGCCATGCCAAATTTTAATTGTTTTTGGCAGGCAAAAGAAAGCTGAATAAGCTTTTCTGGTCAAGATTCAATAATTTTGCTTTCTAAGAGTTAACTTTGGAGCCGGGCAGTGGTGATGTATGCTTTTAATTCCAGCACTTAGGAGGCAGAGGCAGGTGAGTCTCTTATGAGTTAACTGTGGGAAGAATGTCACTAGTCTGGAAAATCCAGGTTAACCTCAGAAGAAATTTGTATTCTCTTGGAACTGTGAGTGGGCTGGGGAACTAAGTTTTTGAGAAAGACTGAAAGAAATCTGTCTATCTGAAATAGTTATTTCTTTTTTGTCTTTTCTGTTTCAAGCCTCTATATATGAATGATTCAGTTTTGGTGAGATGGCTCAGAGGGTAAGGGCACTTGCTGTCTACTTGCTATCCATCCCTGGGACTCACATAATAGGAGAGAACCTCCTGCAGATGTCCTAATCTCTAAATGTGTATCATGGCGGATGTGTTTATACCCCTCCCCCATGCTCACCTACACCTACACACATACCACACACCTACACCTACACACATACCACACAAACAAATAAGTATATGTAATAAACACATATAATAACGTTAAAACAGTACTGGCTACTCTTGTGGAGGACCTAGGTTTGATGCTTAGCACCACACGGTAACTCGCAGCCATCTGTCACTGCAGTTTCAGGGTATCTGATGTCCATTCGGGGTCTCTGCAGGCACCAGCCACGCTCATGGTGCACAAATAAAGATGTAGGTAAGACACGTGAAATAAAAGTTAAAATAATAAAATTTAAAAAATATTTATGAGAATTTTGTACAATCTAGATGCTAAGACAATCTTTAGTGTGGTACTTAAGTGTTCCTCTTTGAGGTGAGGAAGTCTCCACCTCTTGGAGCTGTAGGTTTGGTTTGGTTTGGTTTGGTTTGGTTTGGTTTGGTTTGGTTTTTGAGACAGGGTCTCATGATGTACCTAGCCTTTGTTAGCTTGCCTGGAACTTCTTATGTAGATCAGGCTGGCCTTGAACTCATAGAGATCCACCTACCTCTGCCTTCACCATGCCTGGATGGATAATTTCTGCAGGACTTAAACTTCTGTTTTGAACATTACCTACAAAAAAATTTGTCTACCTTTTGCTTTTATAGTTATGGCAAAGACATGGTTGTTATGTGCAATAAACCATATTTGTTATAACTTTATAATGTTGAACACATTTAAAAATTTTACGATATTCCAACCACTGCACTGACTAGATAAATTATGTCATTTAATTATGACAAAAATCTAAAGAGGATGCTTTATGTCTGAGAGCTTCAGTAGAGTGCTTAAAATCATTTGACAGTCTTGATTTCTGCCAGTAGATCTGTTTCGTACTAGTCAAATGGTTGATTATACAAATTGTTATGATAGTTTTAGATTGGCTGTACCCTGCTTTTTCTTTTTTGTTGTTGTTTTTTGTTTGTTTTTGTTTTTTGAGACAGGGTTTCTCTTTGTAGCCCTGGCTGTCCTGGAACTCACTCTGTAGACCAGGCTGGCCTTGAATTTAGAAATCTGCCTGCCTCTGCCTCCCAAGTGCTAGGATTAAAGGGGTGCGCCACCACTGCCCTTCGGCTGTACCTTCCTATGATTAAAACTAATCAACTAACCAAAGAGTAAACAGATAGCATGCCTTATCTTAGTACATTTGACTTAATTTAACAAACTGACTGAAGCTGGGAAATTTATAAACAATAAAAATAGATCTCTTTAATGTGTTCCTTTAAAAAAATATTACTTTTGTGCGGTGGTAGTGCATGACTTTAATCCTAGCATTTGAGAGGTAGAGGCAGACAGATCTTTGAGTTTGAATCTAGCCTGGTCTACAAATGAAGTTCGAGGATTGCCAGGGCTACACAGAGAAAACCTGTCTCAAAAATATTATTTTTATTATTTGCTTTTAAAGACAGAGTCTTGTTATTTAGCTCAGGCTGGCCCAGAACTAACTATGGAGCCCAAGTTGGTCATGAACTTGTGTCATTCCTTCTGTCACATTTGCCAAGTGCTGGGATCGCATGTTTGCGTCAAGACACCTGGCAATACAAGCTTATTCCTAAGGTACTGCAGGCTGCGAGGGCAAGGTAAGGCACTGGCAGGCATCTGCTGGTGGCTGCTTTCTGGCCCCAGGATGTGCATTTCTGTGTCTTCATATGCCAGGGGGTGAACTTGACCTTCATGTACTTTTGAAAAGGTTTATTTATTCTTATTTTTTAAATTATGTATATGTGTGCATGCCTGTTGGATATGTCTATGTGAGTCTTGTTGGCCCAAGGACACCAGAAGACATTGTTAGATCTCCTGTAACTGGAGTTACATGTGACTGATTGTGCGCTACCTAGCATGGGTGTTAGAGCCTGAACTCAGGTCTTCTTGCAAGAGCATTAAGTGCTCATAACTACTGAGCCATCTCTCCAGCCTTTTTATGTACATTTTTAGGTCCCTAATGCATTTATGAGAGCATTAGGCCTTGTGGTTGAGTCAGTCATTAATTCTCTTAACACCATCTGCACTTAAACTGCAGTTTAAATGTAAATTTTGGAGAAGTAGCCATTCAAACTATAGGGTGCTTCACTGTGTAGTGGAAAGAGGACAGGTGAGGTCACATGGATTAGAGATGCCTTCCTCTTTCTCTGTATTAGTCACTTTCTGTTACCACTGTAACCAAGGCAACTATAGAAGAAAGAGTTCACTTGGCTTAAGGTACCAGAGGGCTAAAGTCCCAGTAGCAGGAACAGCATATTAGAAGGTAGCAGGCGTGGCAGCTGGAACAAAAACCAGAGGCTTTTTACAGTTCCTTTACTGGCAGAGAGTAAACTAGAAGTAGTGTGGGGCTTTAACCTCTCATAGCCCACCCTCAGTGATGTACTCCTTCCAGCAAGACCATATACCCTAAACTTCCCTCAATAGTACCTCCAGCTGGGGGACCAAGTGTTCAAATATCTGAGCCTGCAGGGGCCATTTCTCATTTAAATCATTATGTCCCATGACAGGGTAAGTCTGGCTAGGCAACAGAGGCTGGGTAGTTTTTGTGTGACATGAGGACAGTTGGGTGGGCAACTCAGAGGAAGGGACCAGTGAGTAGGGTTGTCAGAGGCGTTGTTGAAGAGCACCTTTAATTAAGATTTAATTCTACCAAGGAAGCAGTCTCTAATTATATGACTCTATAATCATAGGTAACCTAGCCACCTTCCAGGTTGGCAGAGAGTTAAAAGCAAAGTCTAAACCAGGTTTGTGATGTTGTGCTATGCCGTACAGGGACTCAGTCATGATTCACCCAGGAAATGTTTGTTTAGCACATAGTGCTGATACTTTGCTAGGTACTTTACATATGTTGGCAGATTTAATAGCCCCAACAACTTGGGGGCTATTAATAGCCCAGTTAACAGATGCAGAAATTATGACTCAGATGAAGTAATTTTGCTAGAGGTCACATGACTGGCAGGTGGCAGGAACAAGATGATACCTGGAGCCCATGTATCCAGTAAACCACATAGCCTCTCTCTAGGCTAAGTGTGAGTTGATGGCTGCCTTTGAACTCAGTCACAACAGCAGGTGACTGCCACCACTTGTCATATTATTGCTACTGTTGAGGGTACCTTGGGTGAGTTATGTGACATCTTTGAGACTCAGTTTCCTCGTCAATGAACAGATGATCTGTATTAGATCAGATCATTTTTAGTTTCTCTTGGTCTCACTACCGCTTTCTGCCATATAGTATAGGGTACTATGGTTTGAATGTTGGTGTCCCATCACCTCTAGTTCATTAATCAAACATTAATATCTGCTATACTACCAGCTACTATAGATACTAGGAGTTGAGATTTGGTAAGATCTTGCTCATAAGGCAGTTTGAGTCTAGCAGAAGAGACACATCATACCCTTCGGTCTTAGGGCCAACACTGGTGTACACGAGGGACCTGGGAACACAGAGGACGGGCACCATACTCTTTTTTTGGATAGGAGAATGTTTAGAAGAAATGACCCCGCAGACCAGGAGGATGATGTGGGAGACCACAGAATCTCACTCTTCCTGTCATTCTCATAGTACACATTTAATAAGCTTCGGTAAACCCTGAGCTCCCTCTTGTCTTGTGTTAAATCTAGTTGAATTTGGCAGTCAAGTGTAAGTATTGGGGGGTGCAGAGATGGCTCAGGAAGAGAACTCAGAGTGGAGACAGGCAGAGCCCAGCAGCTTCAGGTTCAGCGAGAGACCCTGTCTCAGACAGTAAGGTGGGAGGTGACAGAGGACAGCTGTCATTTTTCCTTGGGCAGGCATGTGTATGGGTAGACCTGAGGACACAAGTGCACACAGACCACACAGACACATGTGCAAAGTGTGTCAACAAAGTGTTTCTTTTGTATTGGAGAAGGCTTATAAAATTGGAGAGAGATCTGGTGGTTAAATTATTCTAAAAGGAATTAGGAAGCCTAGAGCAGATTGGTAAGAAGTCCAAAGGGCTCAGAGTTATTTGAGATGTTCACAACTAAAGTCGCAGGTGGTTATGCTTCATAGAAGTTAATGCGATGGGCAAGATCCTGGGTAGAATGCATGATCCTCTCATACTGAGGACTGGTGAAGTACTAAGAATTACTGAATGTTGGAATTCTGATACCAAAGGAGTATGGTGGAAACTGGTGGGGCGGTGGGGAGTAGTCAGTTCCTAACATTTCTTAAATAGATACTAAGCCAGGCACTGTGTTACAGTATTTAAAAAAAAAAAAAAAAAAAAAAAAACATGTACTTACTTAAATTTCAAAGAGGCTTATTTTATGTGTATGAGTGCTTTGTCTGAATGTATGCAAGTATATATACCACATGTATGTCTAGTGCCCATAGAGGCCAGAAGAGGGTGCTAGATCCTCTGGGACTGGTGGTCCAGACAATTGTAGCTCCTGTGTGGATGCTGACAAGGGAAACTCAGGTCCTCTGAAGGAGCAGCATGTGCTTTTAATCGTTCATACTGGAGCCAAACTTGGGGCTAGAGTTTCAAGTAATTGTGAGCTGCCGGATGTGGGTGCTGGGAACTGAACCTGGGTCAAGAGCAGCAAGTACTCTTTGCCACTGAACCATCTCTGAGCCCCTGTGCTATACTCTTTCTTTACATTATTTTATTTTCCCCACAGTCCTGTAAAGCACACTCCTTTTCCTCTCCCCTTTCCAGGTACAGAACCTGAGGCTTATTTGAGATTATGGCTAGATTAAGGTCACAGCTAACTGGAGACTGAGCGATAGTTCAAGGCCAAGTTTGTACAAGTCTTTTCTCTTCTACTCTGTGCTTCTTCAGAAACCTAAACTTTGTGTTTCTCAAGGAAGTGAGCCAAAACATGAACCCCCTTCACCCATGGAGCCTAAGTGAGCAGTGATTGTTATGTGGTATCAGTTCTTGAAGTTGGTAACTTGCTGAAGAGAAGGGATTGTTTCTCTTGTTTTCTGTGTTCCCTTCTGAGGTGGCAGGTCATTAGCTCCCCCAGGTCAATTGCTCTCACTAACTCATTAAAACTTTTTTTTTCTTTTATCCTCTTCCAATTAGTATTTGCCAGTTAGTGTCTCAGGATTGTCTCATTAAAATCATCTGAGAGAATGCACACTGAGGCCAGGCAGGTGTAGTGACTTGATTCTGACTCTTTCTCTAAGATTAATTTCCACATATTCTCCAGATTTTATCTTTTAGTCCCTAAGAGATCTTGTCTTCTTGTCCTCAGAGCCCTTGAACAAGATTCTGGCTGGATCACATGGAGGTGTCAGGACTTCAATTCTTTGATCTTTCTTTCCTCTCAGGATCCTTGGTGGGCCTGTTATCTAGTCAGGGAACCTTTTCCCAGCAGGCTTTGGAGGCAAGCCACACACCTATCATAGGCCTTTTAAATCCTCTAGAAAGTTTGGACATGTGGCTTTATGAGACACTAAAAACCAACTGCCAGCTTGTTGCTGAATTGTGAGTGTTGGGCAGACTCTACTCCAGGATTGTCTGTGCTCTAGTCTTCTGTCATGTGGGCTGTGGTGAAGTGGAGAGAGGACCAGAGTTCAGAAGGTTGGAGCCAAAACTTGGCTCAAGTCACTAATTCTAGGGCTGTGGGCATCAACCTTTGTGTTCCTGTTTTCCTAGCTTTAAGTGAGGGCTGATGACAACCCCAGCTTCATTCGGTTGTTCTGGAAGTTAGAAAAGTCATCATGTAGTGTCAAAGGGCTTAATAACAAGACCGTGGAATGCGTTAAACTGTGTTACCATTCTTTTTGTTGCAGACCAAATTTGGCTCCTTGAGAGACCATTCTGGAGCCTGCCTAGCGTGCTTCCTTTATCATCGCTGGCCCAAGCACTATCATTGGCCAGAATGGCTTTTCTGGCATCACACTCCAGTTTATTTGTAACCTTCTCATTAACTGACTTATAAATGCTGCCAAGCTCTGGTGACTCTTTACAAACATTGCTTGGGCCTCAACTCTCATACCCAGGACTGTTTACCTCAGCCTCATGACTCAAATTCTCGGGAGTTGCGTCTGGATGCCTTTCCTGGTAAGTTCCGGGACAGTGGCGGAGGCTACTTATGATTAGTGAGTGTTACCATGCTTGCCAGAATTCTGGATGATAGCTCCTGAGGGCATTGAAAAAAGGAAATGCCAAGGCAGGGCTGTTACAACTTCATGCACATTCCTAAGATCAAGAGGATGTAGAAAAGGGCAGCTTCCAATGGTGAGCTTAAAGCTAGGAGACCCTGGAAGTAGGAAAGGGTCTTTGTATGTTAGTGTCATCTTCTGTTTGTTGGAATTGTCACCTTGTTCTGAGGAAATGTTTAGGTGTTCCTAGACATTTGGGCATTGCTGTGTATTTCCATCTCCTTGGCATTTTGGATGCTTGCTATTTATCTTGCCTGTCTGTTAGAATGTTCGAAGCTGTAAGGGAAAAAAACCTAACTCTTACTTGAGCAAAGAGGGAACTTTTTTCTCTCCCAAGAAAGGACACTGAGGTATTATAGATCTGTTTGAAGAATTGGCTGAAACTAGGATATGTTTAGAGAAGTTAGTTGTGGAACAGCCCCATGTTAACTAGGTAAACCTAGTTCTGCCTTCAGAGTTCTAGGAGGCCAGGCTCCTTTTTTCTTGTGTCCTCTCCAAATTCTCAGTTTTCCCCTCTGAATGTGAAGTTGGAGAAGATCCCCCATGGAAAGTTTTGATGAGCAAGGGGTGGAAATGTTATCTTTCTTGTGTTCTCATTTTACTAACTACAGTCAGTGTGTGGTCTCTGACTAAAGAGTGATAAAAAATATGTCCTGTATGACTAAGAAGGGGAAAAATGGGTTGGTTGAGCACTTAAACTACACTGGGCTCTCCAAACTGTCAAGATTCTGTTCCTTGTCTTTGTTTCTCTCTTGTGTGGCAAGAATCATAGCTGTTGACTTCCCTTCTTTATTTCTAGGCTTGCAGAAAATTGAGTGCAATATAAGTAATCGTTCCAGTTCCTTTAAATTTCACTATTGTTATGAGCAAAGGACTGACCTATACTCTCATTGGGTCTTGGTAGAACATCTCAAAGAGTAATGATGGGTCTAGTTTGTATCATGTGACTATCACTTGGCCAATCATTGGCTACTAGAAGGTCAAAGTGATTTAGCACCAGTGTACCCAGTGGGAGCGCTTAGAGAAGAGAGAATCATTGTAACAGAAAGTCAACTAAGACAACAACCAAGCAAGAATGAGGTCCAGCTTCTTTTATTTCTACTCTGTAAAAAACTTGGTACAATATTATAGTTGCCTTTTCAACTTCCTTTACCAAAGCACACCAACACCAAATAAATTTACTTCACTGAGTAAATTCGTGGATACCATAATTTCCAACATGCACTCCTATTTTATATATACCTGAGAAAGAAATACAAAATCAGGTTTGAATGTAGGGTGGCATCCAAACTTATGACATCATCATCTGTTATGGAGATGTCATCTGTTGTGGAATGTACCCTAATTTCCAAGCAGATGGTATTTATCCTACAACAAAGCTCTATACTTTCATCCCTTGGACCACTGCTCATTCATCTTTTTCCCCATTCATCTACCTATTTACAAAACATTTGTGCATCAGATAACAATGCATTAATACTCTGCTGCCTCCCCTCCCATTACTGTTTCCTCTTTTAAAACGTTTTCTTTAACTATTATGTGTTTGGGTGTTTTTCCTGCCTGTTTGTATGTGCATCGCATATGCACATATGGAGGCCAGAAGATGGTGTGATATGCCCTGGAACTGGAGTTAGAATATGGTTGTGGGCCACCATGTAAGTGTTGGGAATGATATCCAGGTCCTCTGGAAGAGCAGCCAGTGCTTTTACCCATTGAGCATGTCTCCAGATCCCATGTTTTTCCTCTTTTTAGACTTATAGTGTTAGTCTCTCTCTCTCTCTCTCTCTCTCTCTCTCTCTCTCTCTCTCTCTCTCTTCCTCCCTCCCTCCCCCCCCCCCCCCAATTTTAATTACTCTAACAAAAGCTTGGTGAGTGAGCCAGGTTAGTTATGAAGACAAAGTTTCATATAGCTTGCAGTTTTGGAGAGTGAAAGTCCAACAGCAAGCCACAGGCTCTCCCCAGGATCCCAAGGTTGATGACAGTAGTGAGTGCTGTCAGGGAGAGAGCACATGGTGAGCAGAAGTCAGAGAATGACTGGGATCTGGCTAAAGCTTTTTATACCACTTGTTCTCATAAGAACTCACTCCAGGAGGCCAACATTCTCTTCTGAGGATGGCAGCTTCAGTCACCTAAAGACCTTTCATGTGCCCCCACCTCTGTCTGTTTTGTTGCTTTGTTGTTGTTTTGTTTGTTTGGTTTTGATTTTTTGAGACAGAGTCTCACTACATAGCTTAACTGTCCTGGAACTCATTATGCAGAGCAGACTGGACTGGAACTCACAGAGATCTGCCTGCCTGTGCATCCCAGGATTAAAGGCGTACACCACCAATCTGGTTGTGGCTCCATCTTAGCCTGGGAACTAAGCATCTAACAGGGATGAGAACATCTGAAGCCCAGTGGTCACTTATCTCCTTGCCCATTTTCACCCTACTATTGTGAAGCACCTGCTATGTGTCAGGCATTCTGCTGGACAGTAAGGACTCAAGAAGGAACAAGATGGGTTCCTTATCCCTCAGAGACAGTCATGGGGTAGTAAGGTTGCATGTGTGGGGAGACCATTCTGTAAACAAACAAGCTGGGAAAGGTTATAGTTTCTACTATTCGTCTGCAGAGTGCTTGGTTGGGGGAAGGGTCAGTTTTCAATGGAAGAGTGAGAATGGCTAGCCTATGCTTATTGTTAAAACGGTTGTGTTTATAAGGACAAGAGGCAATAGTCTCCTTTGAGTGTCAATATGGAATTATTTCCATAGGTACCCGTTAACAATCACTAAGTAGATTGTAGTGTTCTCCAAAGCCTTTGTGAGTCCCCTCACATTTCCTATTAAACTACATGTTCAAGAGACACATATGCCTCCTTTCTTCATACAAACAATGAATCTTTTATAGAGACAAAGTGAGGGAATAATCAGATTTATCTTACAGTGGAAGTGGTCTCCATTTAAAGAAAAAACTTTTTTTTTTTTTTTTTTTGGTTTTTAAAGACAGGGTTTCTCTGTGTAGCCCTGGCTGTCCTGGAACTCACTCTTCACTCTGTAGACCAGGCTGGCCTCGAACTCAGAAATCCGCCTGCCTCTGCCTCCCAAGTGCTGGGATTAAAGGCGTGCGCCACTACCGCCCGGCAAGAAAAAAACATATTAATTCCTTTAAAAGGATTCCTTCTTCGGGTTGGTTAATTTTGCCAAACAGGCCTGAGACCCCAAGTTCATATACCCAGTTCACATATAAATGGTCATGCTTGGCTGTGTGCAGATGGTATGAGCACTGGGGAGGCAAAGGCAAGAGGATCTACTGGCTTTCTGGCCACTCTAGCTTAGTTGATGTGGTTCAGATTCAGTGAGCGACCCTGCCCTAGTTAGGTTTCTATTGCTGTGATGAAACACCTTGACCAAAAGCAAGTTGGAGAGGAAAGGGTTTATTTGGTTTATGTGTCCACATCATAGTCTATCCCTGGAGAAAGTCAAGACAGGAACTCAAATAGGGCAGGAATCTGATGCAGGGGCCATGGAAGAGTTCTTTGTATTGGTTTGCTCCCTTTGCATTTCTTAATCTTTTTTTAAAAATTGAAATCCAAGACCTCCAGTTGAGGGATAGCATTTTCCACAATGGGCTGGGCCCTCCCATATCAGTCACTAAGAAAATACTGTGGGGGAGGTACTGGGGGTGAATCCCAGAGTGGGGCTCTCCCTTCTCATAGAGAAAGGAAGGGGAATGAGGAGAGGATCTGCATGAGGGGGTGCTGGGAGGAGAGGGAGAGCATATTGGGATTCAAAGTGAATAAATAAACAAATAAGTAAAATACTATATAGGCTTGTCTTATGGTTGTTATGGAAGCGTTTTCATAATTAAGGTCCCCTCCTCTCAGATGACCTTAGCCTCTGTCAAGTTGACACAAAACAACCCAGCACAGACTCTGTCTCAAAAATAAGATGAAAAAACAACTGAGGAAGACACCCGATAGCAACATCTGTCACACATGTATACAAATACATACATAAACTCATGCACACCCAAGCATGAACGAGCATGCAAGATTCTTTTTAACTGAGTGACCTTTTTTTTTTTTTTTTTCTGGCTCCAATGAATTCTGTAGATCACATGCTGCAGCAGGCAGAAAGGAGAAGTAGCCAAGAAGGGCCATGTGCAGAACTCGTGCGTGCTGTGTCCCAGCCACGGGGACTGCACTTTGGAGAACATGTGGGTGAGGTTATTTGGGATGAGGTCAGGGATCCTCACAAATCAGAGCTCCAGGGCTCAAACGGTTGAGGAATCCTTATCTCTCAAGCAAGGATGTTGATGAGGTTGGACTCATTTTAGAAAAACCACAAAGAAAATAAAAAGACTCTGGTGATAAATATGTTTGGTGGAGTGTCAGAAAGAGGTCCACAGTGAGGGCCAATGTCTGATCTATCTGTTCTGGCTATTAGAACATGCTTACCCAATGAGTCAGAAACAAAAACTAAGTGTCTATTATTCTCTCTTTAGGCTTCTGATGAGACTGAACAGGAACTCTGAGACAGTCAGGATTTTGTCTTCAGTTCCTTCAAGTCAGCTTGTCCAGAGCAGGGTACTTAGCAGTGGTGGCAGTTAGGGGAGATATGGCAGGGTTAAAACATGTGAATTTACCTTGCCTTTGGGTACAGGGGCACTTGAGGGAGAAGAGATATCTCTGGTCCTCTGGGAGAAGAATTTCTTGAGGAATTTCTTATTTTTAAAACATTTTAAATTTATGTGTGTATTTACTACACACATGCCTGGTGCTTGCAGAAGCCAAAACACCATGGATCTCCTGAAAATGGAATTACAGATAGTTGTGAGCCACCATGTGGGTGTTGAGAATTGAACCCCCAGTCCTTTGGAGGAGCAGCCAGTGCTTTGAACCACTAAGTAGCCTCTTCAGCCACACAAGGAACTTCTTTAGAGGTCTTTAGAGACCTTTAGGAGAGTAGAAATCTCTCTCTCTCTCTCTCTCTCTCTCTCTCTCTCTCTCTCTCTCTCTCTCTCTCTCTCTCTCTCTCTCTGTGTGTGTGTGTGTGTGTGTTTCTAGACCAAGTTTGTGATTTCTTAATATCACTTTGACAGCAAAAGAGAAGCTTGGCTAGGTCGGGGCACCCCTACCCTTTTGAGAACTTGTAAGTTTACAAGTAGAAGAGGAGCAAGAGAAAGAGAGTAAGCTATATTTTGAACTCAGCGAAAATTTTATGGCGTGCGGTGATTTATCAGTGTGCAGGGGAGGCACATTAAAAGAATAATTGCCTGCTGTTTATTCTGGAAAACTGTGTGTAGTTTGAGTTGGGGCTGGGAGCTTTGTTTCCTCTTTTACCTTGTTCACACTTCCATTAGTGTTTATAGGATCATATATCCTAGGCTTTCCTTGGCTGGCTGCCCTGACATAAATGGTTGAATTCCTTGTTTTGGTATTACATATTCTTAACATCAATAGGGGGAAATAGAAACAGAATGTTGTGAGCTGAGTTATTTTATGTGCTTTGTGGTAGATAGGGTTTATTCATTGTGGTCCATGGCTGTTAGGATGATCTGTTCAGATGATCTGTGTCCTTGGGAGCTTTATAATTTGCCTGAGGTGGGTCGTTCCTGGGATGCTTGTGTACCGTTTTTATTTAACATAACTACATGATTCTTGATCCTGCTTGTCTGGGTCCTTACTATTGTCTGTGTTGTCAATAGCTCTATGGGTTTGTTCTTCTTATTGTGGACTCCCTGGAGGCATTTATCAGGAAATCTTTCGGTACACATTGACCCAACTTACCGTGAGGGGGATTTAATTCTTGAGGTTGTTGTCTCAGAGACCATTTAGCCAGTTAAACAAATAGCAGCTGAACATCTGTTGTGTCTTCAGTCTGTTCTGACTCCGTGTAGAAGGTCTGAATCAGATTGGGATGTAAGGAAACCTGGTAGAATTTGAGTGCCAGGTATTAAGGAAATTTAGGTGATTGAATCCAGGGCTTAGCTGGCATTTTCAGTAAAAAGCCAGAAATTAAATATAATAGTCATTGGGGATCACATATGGTGTCCAATGTGTATGGTATCTTTATAATTTCTAGCAGTTGTAAGCTGTCATTCCAAGCTAGGTGTGCAGGCTCAGGCTCATGGATCCCAAGCTACAGTTTGAGCCCTGATCTAATATTATTTCTGTCATCTTACCATAAGTGAGAAGAATATCCTTGCCTGCTCCTTACCCAGTGTCACAGAGTTAGTGACTAACAGAGTGGGCTTGGTGACATATCATAAAGCCACCTGTGCTGAGGTACTTTGCAGATCTCTCCAGAGAGAATGTGACTCCTAGTTGGTAAAGCAATTTGTGTCTAGCCCATATCCAGGTACTGTATTTAGGGTTGAGGATGCAAATCAAGTATAACAAAAATCTCAGCTGTGAATCAGTATCGCTGGTATCGCATGTGGGTAAGAAGACAAAGTGGAAAGGGGCCTGCACAGATGAGTGATGAGTGTTGATGCACCTGACAGCTCTCCTGCCTGCATCCACTCCTATACCTTCTTCCCACGCTCAGGTTTGAGAAGCCACTCCTCAACCCCAAGGAAGGGGACAGATGCTTAGCTTCCCCTGCAGCTACTGCTTTCTTTGCGAGCATGTCTCATCTATGCAGGTGTAGATAATGAAGCTAAGGAACTAAGATGAAAAAACGGCTCAGACAGCCCCTCCCCCTCCAGAACGGTTCATTTGACAGTTGCCTCTTAGCACTAGTTTATTTGAGCAGCAGCATTGAGACATGCAACCATGCAAGCAAGATCATCTTCTAATACTGTAAATGTTGACGTAATTTGGGGATCACTAAACTCTGCCCTCTTATGTAACAGATGAAGGCCATGGGGCTGGGATCCTGTGTATCTCTTTTTGTAGAGTTATATAATTAATAACTGTAGACTTATCTAAAGTTCGCTGTGGCTTCCAGAGTAATATGTATTATCTGTTTATATTCTAACAGTAGCTCAATGTGATTTGTGTGATTTCTATTCCTATATTGTAGCTGAGCAAGTTACATCTGGAGAGAGTGAGTAAAAATTGCCAAAGATAATTCTACTTGGTTAGAGGTAGAGTCAGGTTCAGGCTCAGCCCAAGGCAGTCTGTGCTTAGAACCATTTACTCCAGCTTGGCTAAGTGCTTGTGTAGATTCTGCTTCACCTTCTCTGTTAGTTTGTGGGACCTCGTGGGCAGGGACCATGTCCCCTTCATCAGTATTTTCTCATTCTGGCCATCAGGGCATAGTTTACCTAGCTGTGTGTAGATTAGTGGACCAGCAAGTCTATTTCTTTTAATGATCGATATAAGGAAATAAGAACTCAGTGGCTGAGCCAGACTCATGCCCAAGTCTTCTGGTGTCTAAATCTTTTCATGAGGCAAGCATGTAGGCATGGGCCAGAAAAGCTGACAACTCTGCCATTGTCTTTATCATGTTCCTGATACTTACTTACTTGTGTATTTATTTTGATAAGATCTCACTCGGTGGACTAGGCTGGCCTCAGACTTGCTGGCTTCCTGCCTGGGAGTCTGGAGTGTTAGGATGACAAGCCGGTACTGCTCTGCCCCATGCTTTCTGTACATTTATGAGAGAGTGTGTGCACAGTAGAGCTCTACTGAGCATCAAAGGTTCCTTGAAGGCGTGACAGCTGGCTGGTGCCTCTGAACCTGATGAAGTTTGTGTGGGCAGTTGGGAGGTTCTCTCTGTGTGTGGAGGAGGTTTACCTTTTGCATAACCATTTAGAAGCTGTGATTTCAAACTATATTTTGAGGCATCCTGGGGTTTGTGGGCCAGAGAACTAAGGAATTCTGCCAGAAAAAACAGACATGGATTTTACTCCATGCCAAATAAGGCCTAAAACAAATACCCTTGCAACATAATTGATTTAGTTCTGACAGATAGGTACAACCAGCTCATTAAATGCACAGGATCTTGCAATGTCTTCCTTTCTTCTTATATAATTTGAATGCTTTAAGTGATGGGTTGAATATGCTTGGTTTTGAGTCTGGTATGGTCTTGGTGATATGGTTAATGTCCCTGGGACAGGATCAGCAGGTGTGGGCCTCCATGAATGTCCATGGCTGCCATGGGCATAAGGCTTGTTTGTACAATAATGTACATATTTCTATGTTCCTCTGAGGAATGTCCTCCCTGTTAATGACTCCATGATAATAGACACAGCATGAGTCTGGGAGGCAAAACTGTGGCTAATCTCTCAGCAAAATGGTAAATGCTGGGACCTTCAGGATAGCACTAAGGCTGTGGAAAAGATCTCTAAAAACACGAGTTCAAAAATATATAATCTCTCAACTATGCAAAAATAGAAGGATGCAATATGAATTGTTTCAGAGATCTAAAGGAACAGAGGCAGCTACACTATGATCCAGCTTGTCAGAAAGATACAAAGGCAGTCAGATTCCTGAGTTCAAGGTCAGCCTGGGACACAGTTGAGGGCCAGGTGTGGTAGATATATAGGATGGAGTCCTACCGGGGTAGTTTGCAGGCTGTGCTTTAACAGAGGCAGGCAGGTCTCTGAATTCTTTTGCAATGTTAAAAGAAAATGTGTGCTTGCTGTCTCTTAAGAATTAAGGAGCTGAGGTTACAGGATGCTGATTCCTAGGATAATCAAAGGGAACCTGGAATAAATAACTGAACTGATCTGTAAATAAAAAAATAACAGGGCTTTTGGTCTGCACGAGATGAGCTGGTAAAAAGTGTATAGCAGTTCTTTAGAATTTTTCTGTAGCAAGAGCTGAGCTGTCTGGAGATCTCTGGAGAGCGATAATAGCTCTTCAAGAATTTTTTTCTAACAGGATTTCTGACTTGGTTGGAAGATCTAAGAATTTTTTTTATGGCAGCTTTTCTGACTTTGGTCAGAAAACCCATGAGCTATTTAGAAAGCTTTTAGAATTTTTACTAGCAGAGAGAGCTGTCTCAACAGAGTTTTTAGAATAGCAAGAAAAAGCTGTCTAGAGCAGAGCAGAGCAGAACACACACAAACACACACACAGAGGGGAGGGGGAGGAGGAAGGGAGGGGGAGGGAGGGGAGAGAAACACAGAGAGGGAGAGAAGGCGAATGCAGAGCAGTCTGGAAAGCCATCTCAGCTGTACCTAGGCCACTAACTTTGACCCATGATTTGAGTTTGAGCCATTTGTTTTTGCTGCTCCCAAACACTACTCTCTCAGGAACTCCTCTCCAAGCTTGGCAGCTTGGCCCATGGGAAGTGACACTTTTAGGAGGTGTGGCCTTGTTGGAGGAAGTGTGTCACTATGTTGGTGGGCTTAGCAGTCTCCTAGCGCTCAAGCTCCACTCAGTGTGGAGAGAACCTTCTCCTGGCTGCCTGGGAAAAAGTCTCTTGCTGCTGCCTTTGAATCAAGATATACAACTGTCCCACACCATGTCTGCCTGGATGCTGCCATGTTTACTGCCATGATAATAATGGACGGAACCTCTGAAACTGTAAGCCAGCCTCAATTAAATGTTTTCCTTTTTAAGAGTTGCCTTGGTTATGGTGTTTCTTCACAGCAGTAAAACCCTAACTAAGACACCTTATTCACCTGACACTGTTAATACATATTTTCATGTACTAAAATATATAAATGGTAGCATATAGTTAAAAATTCTTATTAGTTCTTTGAGAATTTCTTACAATGTGTTTTGTTCATATCTATCCCCACTTCCTCATCCACCCAACTTTGTGTGTCTTTTTAACAAAATTTAACAAGACTGGTTTGTGATACCCAAGTATTCTTAAACGTGTGGTCTCCTACTAGAATATGGTTGGCATACCAGTGGCTACACTCTTAGAGAAAACTGACTCTTTTTCTTAGTGTTCTATTGTTTTGAGGAGACACCATGACCATGGCAACTTTTATAAAAGAAAGCATTTAATCAGGGCTTGCTTACATTCCATTGTCATCATGCAGGAAGCATGGTGGCGCACGGGCAGATATGGTGCTGGAGAAGCATCTGAGAGTTCTATATCTGGATCGACAGCGGGCAGCAGGAAAGGAGAGATCTTGGACTTTCCTTGAACTTTTGAACCCCTTGAAGCCCACCTCCAGTGACACACTTCCTCCAACGAGGTCACACTCCTAATCCCTGTCCAGTAGTGCCATTCCCTAATGGTCAACCATTCAATATTTGGGCCTATTGGGGCCATTTCTACTTAAGGCACCACACTTTCCCTCTGCCAGAAGTTAACAATTTCCAGTAACTCCTTTGTGCCCAACTCCTCTCTCCATGCTAGGATTTGGTCTCACTTGGGTTTGTACACGTGTTTTCTGCATGCTAATGCAACTATGTGTAGTTACCTTTTTACTGATTGCTTGTAGCTATCCACCTTGTCTTAGTTGGGCTTTCTGTTGCTGCAATGAAACACCATGACCAAAAAGTAACAGTGTTACTGAGTTCATGACTGGCTCAGCCTGCTCTCTTACAGAACTCGGGGCCATAGCCCAGGGATGGCAGCACCCATAATGGGCTACCCCCACCCCTACTCATCACTAAATGAGAAAATGCCCTAGAGCTGGATCCCATGGAGGTGTTTCCTCAACTGAGGCTCCATCCTCCCTGGTCTCTGTCTGTCTCTCTGTCTCTGTCTCTTTCTGTCTTTGACTGTGACTTGGCCAGTTGTAGTTCTATGTGTCAATTGCCATCTAACCCAAAGACTTAAAATAGATGTACAGATACTGTTCTAAAACTAATCACCTATCCAAATTACTGTTTTTTTATGTGACGAATGACACAGACTTTGTTTGCATTTCCTTGTTAGGCAAAGGTTCTCTATATGGCCAAGGTCCTTGGATTTGAGTTCACAGCTCTTTATCCTTTGAACTTAAATCCCTGGGTTTGTTAATAATGATTTCATATCACTTAGGGATAATCTACATTAAATAAAGGAGGCTTTATTAGGCTGTTGGAGATGGGGCAGATTTATATTTCATTGGCAAGACTCTTCAGGGGCTTTAAGGGTAGAGATGGAGTGTGGAATACGCTATCATTTGTAGTCATTTTGAGAAATCCTTCAAAAATAGGGAAATGTGTGAACATTTCTTTTTAAGTACAGAATAGCTTCATGACCTGCCATGTTTTCTCTCACATCCCATCTAACTCTACATGATTTTTTGATTCTATGAATAAGAAAATCTCCCTCATTGATTGTTTTTTATTATCACCTACCTTTAAATATTCCTTAATTATTATCTTATCTTCTGTATAACTGTTTCAATTGAGCCTCGAGAATTGGCTTGGTAGTTAAGTGTATTTGTTGCTCTTGCAGAGGACCCGGGTTCAATTCTCAGCACCACATAGCTGTTTGTAACTCCAGTCTCAGGAGATTTGATCCAGTGTCCTTGCCTGACCTCCTTGGGCACCAGGCATACATGAGGTGCACATAAATACATACAGGCAAAACATTTATAACATAAAACTATTGTCTATCTATGTATCTGTCTGTCTGTCTGTCTGTCTATCCATCCATCCTCTTACTGTAACTGTAACTGTCCCCTTTGCTCTTCAGTGGCAATAGTAGTTGTCTTCAGTAATAAAGGAAAGGGCTAGGGCTGGTTGGAAAGGACTGTGGTCTGTTCCTGCCTTGTGTGACCTGCGTTTGGAAGTGAAGACTCAGTGGCACCATGAGATAGCTGTGTACCTTTTCATCTGTTTGACTTTGTGTATGTGTGTCGTATGTGGGCATGCGTATTTGTGGTATGTATCGGGCTGTGTGCACACTCATGTGTACACATGTTCATTTGACACTGTGTGTGTGTGTGTGTGTGTGTGTGCATGGCAGTTACAGAACACCCTTAGGTATTGATCCTTCCCTTTTACCCTTTTGAGACAGGGTCTCTTATGCAGTGCTGTGGGTGACAAGCTATCTGAGCTTCTCCACCTTCTGTTCTACCATAGGAACACTGGGATTACAGATGGATGCTACTGTGTCTGGCTTGACATGGGTTCTTGGAATCTGAACTAAGGTTTTTATATTTGTGAGACAAGTAAGTCACCCACTGGGCCATCTCTATACCTCTGTTTGTTTATTTGTTTATTGAGATATGGTTTCACTATGTAGCTTTGGTCTGGCTTGAAACTCAATGTAGACCAGACTGGCCTCAAACTCATAGAGATCTGCCTGCCTCTGCCTTCTTCTTGCTAGAATTGAAGGTATGCAGCACCATGCCCAGCAGGTCAGCAGCATTTGTCTAGTGACACAGAAGTTACCACCGTTCACCCAGTTCAAGCTAGAGACCTATGAGTTTGTATCGGTCAGCATTCTCATACAAACCACCAGCAAGTGTTTTCATTCCCACACATCTTCAAATGTAAAATCCATCTCTATTACCCTCCCTATGGCCCAAACCCCTGATCCTTTCTCTCCTTGTTCCAACTCTTTTGTGTAGTCTTTCCACCACACAGCAGCCAGAATGTTTTATTATTCCTTTAAAATAGGTCTTTAACTTTTTCCATTTCATCTATTTTTTGTGTATGTTTATATATGTATGTGTTTGTGCATGCACCATTGTGGATGGGGTCAAGTCAGTGTTCTCTGGGGATAGAGTCAGGTTGTCAGGCTTAGTGGTGGGTGCTTTAACCTGCTGAGCCATCTCGACAGCCCTAATATTTTTTAAATTTATTTTTAAGGTCAGCAGACACAATAATGATTTTTATGATGGCGTGATCATTAGGGTTCTCCCCGCCCTCTGCCTGGCTTCTAGGGACCAGGTTCAGGTCTTGTTATTGCAAAGCAAGTGCATTACTGAACCAGCTCCTCCACTCAGCATTACCTCTTTAAAATATGAATCACATCATATCATTTCCCCCATTAAATTAGTTTTTGTTTCCCATTGCCCTTAGAATACAGTCAAACTGTTTGTTGTCGTTCCCAGGGCCCTGCCTCCTCTGAACCATCCGTCTTCCTGTTGTACTCAGTCTCTTCTTGTTCCCATGTGCTCCCCACCTCTTCCTGTTGTTAGTTCTTTCACTTCCTGTTCCTTCTGCCCACACTCCTCCAATCCCCACTCCCAGTTTCCTAAGAGGCTGACTCGTTTTCTTTCAGGTCTCAGCTGGGATCCTCCTTTGTCGGAGAGACTCGGCTGCATTCTCATCTCATAACCAGAATGAAAGGGTGTTGAAGTCATGTTAAAATACATTTGAAGCTCGGCGTGGTAGTGCTTGTCTGTAATCCCAGCATGTAGGAAATTGAGGCAAGAAGATCCTGAGTTCAAGGCCAGCCTGAATCATATAACAGGGGCTGAGTGTGGTGAGGCATTCCTATAATCTCATTCTTGGGAGGTAGAGACAGGAGAATCATAAGGTCAAAGCCAGTGTCAGTTACATAACAAGTTTGTGGCCAGCATAGTCTCATAATATTCTATGGCAAACAAAACACCCCCCAAAGGGGAAAAAGAACCCCAAAATAAAAACAAAAACTGGAGACAAACAACAAATACCAATCAAATAAACAGATTAAAAACAAACAAACAAACAAACTCCAACAAGTGAGATTAGAATATGAGCTTAAACCCTTCCTGTGTGACTTTAGACAAATTATATTACCTCTCTTAGTTTCCTTGCTGCCTCTGCCCAATAGCAATCCTGTTTGCCTCATAGAATATTCTCCAGGTTAAGACACAGCTTCCTGGCATATGTGTATTTAGTCTGCCTCAGAGCCACCATGAAGCCTCATTGTCTGTGCATGGAAGAGTTCTTTCAAGTTGCTGCCTGCTTCATGAAACTGGGTGTTGTTCCTGTGTGTGCACGGCCCATAAGTGAGGGTGTCATATTCCTGTGGTACATCCTTCTCAAGAGACACTTGCCTGGCTTGGAAGACACTTCTGGCTCAGTGTATGAGCTGTTGGACTGGGTGGGGCTCAGTATGACCACGTAGGTGTGTCAAGCACAGAGCTTTCACTGGGGAACAGAACACAGTCCCTGAGAGCTATGTGAGCAACCCTGGTGACACGTAGCTCCTGTCTTGTCAGATGGATTGGGATGCTCTGTCTAGACAGTCCCTTCCTTTGGGAAATCACAGTTGCTCTAGGTAGAGGCACTTGGTCTCCTGTTAAGAATACGAAATGAACTGGGTGGAAGCTGCTGTAAGGTTGTGTGGATTTATGAGGTAGTGTACAGGAAGGAGCTGCCTGTCACTCACACATGGGGGTCTCTGGCTAATGGTGGCAGCCTCCTCTTCCCCACATGCAGAGTCAATAGAACCCATGTGCTTGAGAAGGAAGAGGTTTAGTGATCAGACTTCCCAGGGCCACTGGTTCTATGATTCTGCTGCAGGATACCAGAGGGGACTGAAGGTAAGTTTAGAATATATTGGGAAGGAGCAAGCAAACTCTGTGAGACTTGCTTGCTTGGCATCATGGCCTAAGCTGTTTCCTCCTTGGGCTGCAGGAGTCTTTAAGGTGGGAATTAGATAGCCTAGGGTTAAAATCCTGATGCCAGTTAACATCAAAGCCATAGTTTTTTGTTCTCAGTAAAGTGGGGATAAAAGTGACTCCTATCCTATTTAATTGTTCTGATGATTACACGATAGAATATCATCAAAAAGCTTAGCTTGGTGCCAGGCACATAGCCAGTGTGCAGCTAGTGAACATTCTCTTCTCCCTCTTCTTTTTATTAGGGGAGGCAGTCCAGGGAGTTTAGTTTGATTTTTCCCACCCTGATGCTGAGAATTAAACCTATAGCCTCACAAGACACACGATTTTGTTTTGTTTTGAAATGGGGACTCACTCTGTGGCTCTGTCTGGTATTGAATCTGGCTCACAGCAGTCTTTCTTTCTCAGCTTTCTGATGTTGAGACTACAGGTGTGAGCCAACATTCAGGATTTAGTTTGCGGTCCTTCTCTCTGTCTCCTGGGACGCATGTATAGGCTGACCTCAAATTCACCTTGAACCACTGCTTTCTTACCTCTCCCCAAGTTCTAGGATTACAGGCATTTGTCACCATGCATGGATTATGTGATGTTAAGGATCCAACCCAGGGTTTCAGGCATCCTAGGTAAGCAGTCTACTAAGCAGAGGCTGCATCCCAAGCCCTGTAGTTTGTATTTGCAATGTGCTTAACTGTACTAAACTTTGGTCTTGGTACCCTGAAGAAGTTACTCAGCCTCTCCGAATTGGTGTTCTTTTCCATCACATGAAATTCACAGTTCCCATTCACACAGAGATGGATGCAAGCCTGTGCATCTCAGCCCGCGCCAAGTGCTTCGGATGCACACTTCCTTTCCCTCTGCTTCTCAACTTTGTGAAATCTGGTCCCTTCCCTTTAAGCTTGTTAAGATTCTCCACTAGCTTTGTATGCAGCTGTGGGCAGGCAGGCAGCTTTGGCAGAAGGAAAGAGGCGCCTTTAAAGAGAAGAAAAACGACCGTTTCATAATCTGTTGGCACAGATCTGCTGCAGCCACACCCTGTGCTCCGCAGGGTCCTGGGTCCTGTTGCAGTCAGCATGTGCCTTGCTCTAACCTAAATAATCCCAGAAAGCAGCTGCTGTGAAAGGCAGTACTGAATGCAGAATGTTTTTTTTTTTTTCTTTTCTTTTCTTTTTTTTTTCTTCTTCTTCTCTGCACTCTGGGAGGAAGCTGGCTCAGGGATTCTTAGCTGCAGAAGGAGGGGCATTCGGGCTTGGACTGCAGTCCTGCCTTGCAGCCAGGGGTTTTCTGGTTTTCATTAAAATTCTTGGGCTGTCTTTGGAGATTGCTCCATTGGATATGACTGTGCTGTAGCTGTGCGTGCTGTTCTCTCAGCTTCACCCCCATCAAATACCAGTGGCTCAGAGGAGGAGAGAATAAAAGGTGGGAGACACCCTGACAGAGGGGTTTGCTCAGGGGTCTTTGTGGAGGGGGACCCCTAAACTGTAAAGCTTGAGTTTGCTGAGTCCAAAATACATACAAGACAGCAGACAAGACCAAGCTGGGGGATGGGTGGGTTGCAGCCAGCTCTCGAGGGCAAACAGAGGTCTCAGTTAATGCTAATGGAATCAGTTTGACCTGATATTTCTTTGAAGGTGTCAATACCTTTGTGTGTGCCCAAAGGGGTCTGGGTCAGGGTTTGAACCAGTTCTGAGGGTACCAGGCTTTTTTAAATATTAATTTCTGGGTGCTGAGGGCATCTTACTTGGGAGTGAACCCTGTACCTGGGAAGCTGGGTGACCTGTGATTTTTCGGTTAACTTGCTCCGTGACCTTGTACGAGTTACGGTCCCAGCCTGGACTTGATAGTGTGCTTCTGAGGATTTGAGGAGACAAATTATGTAAAGCTCTTGGCAAATCCTATATTCTCAACCACCAGCTCGATTTGACCTGTCACTCCCTCTCTCCAAGCTGTATCCCAGTTCTGTCATCTGAAGCATTTGTTCAGCCTCCCTCCCAGCTTTATGACATTTATGAATTTGAGGCAAATGAATTCCCTGGGGCAAGCTGGAAGTCTTTTTACTGGAAAAATATATGAAGCAGTATTATTGGGTTTCCCAGGGAGAAGTTTAAGATGTCAGATAGTTCATCACTAGGTAACCTAGTGGAAGAAAAGAATTTTTCTTTAATCATTCTTGATGGATAGATTTCGAGAAAGCCATCTTAATTGATCTTGGTAATAAATATCCCCCAGTGATATCCCCAAAAGAGCATCCCTGAGGGGCTCATCTGCCTTCTTGTAAACTCCATTTCTAGGCTTTCCCATTGTAACTTTATCTGTAAACCCTGTGTTTTAGCTTCAGTGGATGGCTCACAAGAAAACCAAGTTAACCTGAAATGTAACACAGACTAAGGAATGCTTTTAAGCTCTAAGATTAAAATGAAAATGATGTATTTATCGTTCAGTTAATTAGATGGAAATTGTTGATTCCCTAAAAACAGTGTTTGTCCCCTCCTCCCCAGAAACAGTGAGTAGCCTGACTTTGTGGTCATCATTCCCTTGCTTTTCTTGGTGGCCTAACCAGACATGTTTGTATTACTTAAAATGTGCTGGTTTTTTTTTTTTTTTTTTTTTGGTGGTGGTGGTTTTGTTTTGTTTTGAACAGAAGCAAGCACAACCCTAATGGGTGTAAACCCTGGGTCAGTCTGGTTCTTAGCCCCTAGGGATTATGGGAGGTTCCAAGGAGACAGTAGGGAAACATGGAGAATAAGTTTGAGGGATATCAGATTGTGCACTGCTGGGGTATCCGAGGGTTATAATGTAGTCACAGAGTGGACCTCATTGCTCTATCATTTCTAGTTTCCCTGGCCTTCCTCCAGCTCTTAGCAAGTAGCTCAGAGTCAGACTCCTGTAAGTTAAAGTGAGTGCCATCCCTAAACCCAAACAGGCACCAAGGAGGAGGTGCACAGCTGTCTCTCAAGTCAAGAGCAGACAGCAATCTGCTCCCCAGTGTGCATTCTTTGTCAGGTTAAGGAAAGTATACAGTAGTACAGTAGTACCTAGCAACTGTCCTGATGTCACAGTGGACCCCTACAACCAGTCAAGCATCAGGGCTTAGATTTACTGGAGTCAAGGGGGAAGAGGACAGGTTGAGCAAGCAAACACATAAATTTGGAATGTAGGACATTGTGTTGGACAACCGGCTTGGTTTCTGAAACAAGTTAATGACAATTTTAAAAAAAAGAGTAAAGAATCAAGAATTATAACCAGACCTGGACTCAGTAGTGCACATCTGTAGCTTCTGGCACTCAGGAGGCTGAGGCAGAAAGACTGCTTGAGCTGAGGAATTCTGTGGTAGTAGTACAGTGAGACCCCATCTAAAAGAAAAAATATAACTGACAGAAGTATGTGAATCTTGCTTTGGTTTGGGATAGAGTATGAATTCATTTTCTGGGACTGCCATAACAAAACACTACAGGCTTGGGCAGCTTAAACAAAACCTTTTCTCTCAGTTCTGAAAGTAGGGAGACCAGTGTGAAGGTGCTTAGATATCAGTTTTCCCTGAAGCCTTTTTTTTTGTTTGTTTGTTTTTTGTTATATCCTTCTGAAATGGCTCTGTTTCTATGTCCTAGTCGCTGTAAAGATACCAATCAGATTGAGGCCGCTTTAACTTCCTTACTTCTTTAAAAGCACTGACCCCAATTATAGCTATGTTTTGATGTTTGGGAGTAGGTTAGTGCTTCAGTAAGAATTTGGGGGATTGCAACACAGTTCAGCTTATAACATATAATTCAGTTTTTAAGAAGGCATTTAAAAAAAATTTTGGAGGAATTTTACCACGGATTGCTAGGTCATGAATATAAGTTACTGGTATTTGTAGGGGTGATAATAGTATTTTGAAGGAGAGGTGATGTTAGATAAAGTGCTGAGAAGTGGAATTAAAGAATGTTTAAACGAGGATAAATGTAATAGATTAAGTTAGTATGCCAAATACTTGACAGTTGTTGAGTCTGGATAATGGGTATAAGAAGGGTCTCCTTTTGTATTTGAAATTTAGTAATCAGACTTATAAAACAGAACCATGACACAAGAAAGGACTGACTGCCAGTGGAGTGGCTGGTAGTGACCATCTTCAACATGCCTATACCACGAATGATTTCCAGCCAGATTGGCTTCTGTGTGTGGTAGTCATACTGGGGCCCTCCTGCCCTGGAACCTGTTCCTTGTCTATCACTTGATGAAGGACATCCTCTGGGAGCATCTTTTTTGTTTGTTTGTTTGTTTGTTTTTTTGTTTTTTTGAGACAGGGTTTCTCTGTGTAGCCCTGGCTGTCCTGGAACTCACTCTGTTAGACCAGGGTGGCCTCAAACTCAGAAATCCACCTGCCTCTGCCTCCCAAGTGCTGGGATTAAAGGCATGCGCCACCACCACCCGGCAGTGGGAGCATCTTTTAAGAAAGTGAGTGGAGTATGAATTCCTGTAATCCCTTGTGTTTGAAAGTGCTTTTAGACTTGATTTACCTTTTGCCTAGCACATTACTTACTTCTCCAGTTGCTGTGATAAAATACCCAACAAAGGTAACTAAAGGTAGGAAGGATTTATTGTGGCTTACCATCGGAGGGTACAATTTCTCACTGTAGAAAAGTCATAGTGAAAGGAGCCTTGGGCAGCTGAGCACACCATGTCAGGGGCCAGAAAGCCGAGGAAAACAAATGCTGGCATCCTGTTAGCTGTCTTTTTATTCCATCTGGAATCACAGCTTACTAGATGGTGTTGCTCACATTCAGGGTGGGTCTTTTGTCTTCGGTTAAACCTTTCTGGAAACATCCTTATAGACATCCCAGAAGTGTGTTTCCATGGTGATTCTCAACACAGTCGCTTGACAGTGAGGATGAGCCATCACACCTAGACATTGCAGACTGTGTTGGAAGTCATTTTCTTTTGCCTTTTAAAGATACTGCTCCATTGTCATCTTGCTGCTGTGGAGAAAAAAGTCCAAGGGGTTCTGGCTTCTCATTCATTGCATAGAGACTATTTGCTTTTTCCATGAATGACAGCTTATGGAAGGAATCTTTTCTTCATCTGTTGTTTTCTAAAATTTCATAAAATCTTTACAGTGGTTGGTGAACTGAATCACTTCAATATGACAGTCAGAATCCTTTAGTTTTTTGACGTCTTGTTGAGTTACATTGTTAGGTTATTTCTTTCATTTTTTTCTTCTCTTTGTGGGAAGTTTATTTTATTCAACTTCAGGCCTATTGGACCAGTCCACCAGAATGTTCATAGCTTCCCTCTCCTATCTTCCACATCTTTCTTTTGATTTTGTTTTATGCATTTCATCATGTTTATTTTCTAAATCTTTTATTGAGTTTAAGAGCTTTCTACGATTTTGTTGACACTTTCTAAGGACTCTTTTTATTCTCACAGTATTTTTTCTTTAACTGTCTGTTTATTTCATGGTTGCAAGGTTTTTAGATTTTTCTTGTGTATGAGTGTTTTGTATGCATGTACGTGTACCTGTATGTGGCTGGTGCCCCCACAGGCCAGAAGGGGGCATTGAATCCCTCAGAACTAAAGTTATAGATAGCTATGAGCCACTGTCTGCATACTGGGAGTTAAACTCAGGTCCTCCGTAGAAACAGCAAGCACTCTTAGCTCCTAAGCCATCTCTCCAGCCATCTCTAAGCCATTTATTATTATTATTATTATTATTATTATTATTATTATTATTATCATCATTATTATTATTATTAGTAGTAGTAGTATGCATTTTTGAGATAGGGTTTCTCTGTGTAGCTCTAGCTGCCTTGGAACTAGCTATGTAGACTGGGCTAGCCTTGAACTCACAGAGATCCACCTGCTTTTGCCTCCTAAGTGTTGGGAAAGCTTGCACCACCACTACCTGACTATTTAATTATTTTAATGAGAGTATTAGAGGCGTCTTTCCTTGTTTTCCATGTAGTACCTACTTTTTTTCCAAGGTGCTTTTCCTAAGAAGTTACTCTGAAATGTTGAAATGTGGCTGGCTGTGTTGCTCTGGAATAAGTGTGTGTGTGTGTGTGTGTGTGTGTGTGTGTGTGTGTGTGTGTGTGTCTGGGGATGTGGGAGTATCAAGATCTTGACATTATAGAAAGTGAAAGAATCCTCTCAGTAAAAACCTCTTAGAATATGATGTCATTTCTAAGAAATGACTAGACTAGACAAACTGATGGAGACTGCAAATAGATTAGTAACTGCCCAGAACTGGAGGCTGGAGAATTCAAAGTGACTGCAAATGGGGATAGGGTTTCTTAGGGAGAGAAAAGTGTTCTAAGATTGATTGTAATATACTTTTAAAATGTTGAATCCTATCTTTTAAAAGATCAATTGTGTGGTACATGAATTCTGTTTCAGTAAACCTATTTAAACATGTGGTCAAGAAAGTCCAAACTTAGGATACCGATTACTAGCTCCGGTCTAACTGCAGGGAGATTGCTATGGGTTCTTTGTGAGGACCCCTGATGTCAGCTTCTTCAGGTTTTCCTTGGCTGCTTCTAATTTTTTTTTTTTTTTTTTCAGAGTGAGATTGTACCTAACAGTGTGCTGATAGATAAGAGGAGTGGGGTGGGGGTGGGGGAGGCTAACCATTGTACCTTAGGTAGCTAAGGTAGCTCTAGTGGTGTGCTTCCTATCCTTTCTCTCTGGGGACTCCCAGGCCGAGACATGCTGCCTTCCTACTGTGGGAAATCCTGGTGATGTCAAAAGTAGAGAAGAGGAACAGCATTCTCTTTGCTCAGGTGTCCCATTGCCAGTTATGGATATCTTCGTTGCCTCTCTAGCCTTGACTCCTGTTCTCCAGAGTCATTTGGAGCAAATGCTAGACATCTGTATAGATGCTCCCCAGTGACTAGGCCTCCAGAGTTTGTCAGTGAGGAGGAAGCTGGAGAAGGATGTCCTTGAGCCGATTTCTTCTGTGGACCTAATCTTGGCATCCAAGCTACTGCTTGGGAGGAGAAGGGCCTGAGTCCTGTCCTTCATGAGGATTTGGGCATTTAAACAGCTGACTCTTGACTTTCCTGCAAACGTCTCAGTCATCTCAGGATTCAGATTTGCCCACCTCATCTCTTCCCAACTTTCCCAGATATGACACCATTCTCCTCTCTCATCTATGTCTGTACTTGCAAGATTTTGTTAGTAGAGGGGAGAAAAAGAACACTTTACAGAGTTTTTATGTAGTTTGGGGAATATGCAAAATTAGACACAGTTCTGTGAGCCACTTGACTCCTCATTTTTCCTTTCAGTCTTACCTCAGTGTATACTATTCGACTCTCCGACCCGATTTTATTTATTCCCATGTGGCCTTATTTGCCTGGGAGGCTTTCTGAGATCTTCAGGACACTGGGGAGTCTTCTTAGGTTCACATACTCTTGTAGCACAGTGAGGAGTCCCTGCTTTTCTGCCTCCTTGGCCTTTTATGCTCAGAGCCCATTTAGGGAATTGCCTGCCTGACCTTTGCTTGCCGCCCTGCAGTGTGCTCACTCGTCTGTCTGCTCCGTTGGCCTATGGATGGAGACTCGATCTCATTCTTCTCTGCATTGTGACTACAGTGCCTCATTGCCTGCACACATTTCTTAGCTGGATAATTCAGCATTGTGCTTGCAGGGTGGAACAGGCGAGTGTACAATGGGGCCTTTCCTTCTTATCGTTTAAAGGCATCCCCATGTGCTAAATATTAAACTGCAAAATGTGCTTTGTGGGCTTGTTATGAAACACCATTTTCTCTGTGTCCAAGTCTGATATTTTTTTTAACTCAGTCAGCAGGTTGGAGAAGAGGGAGGGAAAAGGGTAATTTCATGAATGTAACCATCCTAACAGGGACGTGCTGAACTTGGTCAGACAGGCAATCATCTCCCTCCTGTGATAGAAAGGTTGATGTCTACACTCCACTATCCTATAGAGAAGGGCATAATTTGTTCCACATTGACAGATGTAGTGTGTTTCTGTGCTTTTTCTCCTTGGACAAAACCTCAGGAGAGTTTTGGAAATCCCTGAATGCATTCTCAAAAAATCCAATGTTAGGGTCGTTTATCTGTGTGATGTCCTGTTCAAAATGAAAACGACATAACCATTAAAGGATAACAGCATGTTATCTCTCAAAGCATGTTCTCACAAATGTTAGACATCTCTCTCAGTAGGAAAGGTACAGGGTGCTGCCAGTGGGGCCCACTTGGAGTGCCAGCTAAGCAGTTGTAGTGTTCTTCAGACTTGACTGGGAGACTAGTAGGTAACTGGCTTTACTTTGCAGCTCAGAAGAAGCACAACTGGGGAACCAGCTCCTCTACTTCAGTCAATCTTTTTTTGGTCTAGTTCAATGCCACTCCCTCCAAGGTTTTCTTGTCTGTTCCCAGAGATGCTCCACCCTTTGCTCCTTGCATTGCACTGCCCCTACCTTGTGGGAAATCACATATTCCTCAGTCATGGTAGATTGCCTTCTTCCACTGCACTGGGTACTTTTGAGAGCCATCCCCCAAGTCCAGAGGACATTGGTGGGGATGGGCTTGGATTAGAGCCCAAGGAGCTTGGGAGCTCAAGACCCTTATTCCTTAGGCATATAGATAGGCAGCAGGCAGACTCCCAGTGAAGATTCCAGATCAATGTAGGGGGTGGATCCTGCACAGGAGACACTGGGAATATAAATTGAATATGTTCAAGACCTATGTAGACACTAAATATGTCAACTTAATCCCCATATGTATGTACACATATATGTTTGATCTATCTATCTATCTATCTATCTATCTATCTATCTATCTATCTATCTATCTATCTATCCATCCATCCAGTGTAAGTTAGAAGCAAGGCTAAAGAAGTTGAGGGTGTTGAGTTCAGGTTGAAAAGTTTTGGACTTGAGTTTAAAAACTGTGAGAAGCCACCATAGGGTTCTTTTAATAGAAGAGTGAATTGTCCAGCAGGTATTTTGATACCAAGCTATGAAAAATGAGTTTGAGTTGGGTAAGAACAGAGCTCTCCACAGTAGCACAGTGAAATAGGATGGAGTCTGTTATGGGGCTGTGGCCAATAGGGTATAGGCCTGTATACCCTTTTTTAAAATTAACTGACATGTCTCTGATCTCTTGCCTTTAACAAACCCCATGTGAAAGGTAGGCTTAGGAGTGACAGGAGTGACTTACTGGTAGAGAATGTTTTATGGAGATGGTGGCGTGCAGTTTCTTTAAAGACGTTTGACATCAGAGCACTTATATATTGTTGGTTTTGAAACTTTATTTGCCTGACTCCAGGAGTAGTCTATTGGGAGAAGATGTGATCCCAAAATGATTGCTATCAGATTCACTTGAGAGTATTTTTCTCATTCATTCATTCATTTTTAAGCTAGCGATTGAACCCAGAACCACGCACTTGTGAGACAAGTGCCTCAAAACTTTTAGTTATAAAAATTTCAGGGCTGGAAGTATAAACCAGTAACAGAGTTCTTGTCGAGCATGTATAAGACTCTGGGTTTAATCAAATGAGGGAAGGAAGAATACAAGGAAGAAAGGGAGGAAGGGAGAGACAAAGGGATGGGAAAGGAAGAAAATTTCAAAATTTAAATTTGAGACAGAGTCTCCCTGTGCAGCCCAAGAGAGTCTAAGACTTGCTATGTATACCAGCCTGTGGTCAAATGCCATCCATCTTCCCTCCTCAGCCTTTCCAGTGTTCTCATTATAGATATGCATCGTATCCAGGTGGGGGATGTTTTCACATAGTTAATTTAAAAAAATCTGTGTAGCTAAATGGAAGAAATCTTTGTAATAGTCTAAATTTCACTTCTGATTTTGGTAAGTTTTCCTGTCTTATTTTAAAGTTATAAAATAAGCATATTTATAAAAATGCAAAAATACAGAGAGAAACAACAACAACAGCAGCAACGACAAACACCTCAGTAAAAAGCGAAAGCCCTGTGTTTTAGGGCATGTTGGGCAGGGGTTAGAGTCTTATGATGTAGACCAGGCTGGCTTTGAACTCACAGAGATCTGCCTGCCTCTGCCTTGCAAGTGCTTAGATTAAAGGCATGTACCCCATCTCCAGGGTAAAACCCTGTCTTCTAAATGGAAGTTAGCAAAGAAGACTTTTAATCAGAACTCTTGGAAAGGAGTATAGCAAGTTTGCTTTATAGTTACATGGTACCAGCATTTCCTGGTGTGATATGGGGCAAATCTGTAACTGTCATTCTTATTTGAGATCAAATTACAAACTGCTTAGTTAAGGGTCTATAAATGTGTTGAACTATGTGCTTGGGACTATGGACAGCCTAATCCAATATATAGAATGTGATCTGCCTTAGTCTTGAGCTTCTTATTGGAGAAGATGGCATTTACAAAGTCATTAGAGCCAAGGAATTAATATTTATGGAGCCCTTCTAGTGCCAGGTACCATGGTGGGTGTTTTACCAAAGCACCTCACTAAATGCCCACTGGAGGCCTTGGGCTAGGTAATACTATTTCTACCTTCTAGATGGATGAGTCAAGCTTTGGTGAGTGACTTGCTCAGGACCCTCCTGCTAGTAAGAGGGACAGAGTTGAAATTCCAGCCCCCAATCCATCTGAATCTACTGCTAGGCTACCTCTCCTGCTGATGGTGGCCTATAAGTATCTTGGATTTCCTAAAGCACTCTTCTTTCCATTCTGATGCTTGAATAAGAGAGTAGTTTAAGATTTGTTGGGGCTGGAGAGATGGCTCCAAAGTTAAGAGTACTGATTGCTGTTCTAGAGGAGCCAGGTTCAATTCCAAGCACACACATGGCAGTCTGTAATTCCAAGATCTGACACCTTCACACAGACATATAAAGTAAAACACCAATGCACATAAAATTAAACAAATTATTAAAATAAAGATTTGATATGATTAAGAGCTAAAGGTGTGTGGTTCATATGACCTGGTCTTACGAAGTTTCAGAGGAGAGGCCAGGATGACTCGTCTTTGCCCTGAAAGCAGGAATAGCCAGAAACAGACCGTGGTGAGCTAAAGAGTGATGCACTTGGCAGCGTGGCCTTATGCTGCCATGTGACAAGCAGGTCAGGTATGAGAAGAGCTGCCTATGAAACACCACTTCCTAGAACATGAGGCCACTTGCAACCTAAGATAGTTAACAAAGAAAAATCCAAACTACCATGTGCTTTCATTTCCATCTTAGTCTTGTTCAATATATACTGGCATTAAAAAGTCTTTCTGATGCTTTCTTAAGCACCAGAGAATTAATTTCTCAGTTTTTCTACTGACATCGAAATGTGATTTTTCTGTGTCTCTCATCTCTCAGCCCTCCTCTGAACATAAAGTAGCAACAACTTCTGAGGGTCCCACAGTTAAACCCATGACATACTGCAAACATCAATGGTATTTGAAAACAAATTCAGTTATGGAAGTCTGTAATGAAGAACAGAGCCTGCTCACAGAGACGCAAGAAGGGGGATGTATGTTTTCATTGGCTCGCTCAGCCTTGCTGAAGATTCCTTCTGCTTTGTTGTGGTTATCTTCAGAGCCTGAGCTTGGGATCTTTCCCAAGAGCCCACTGTGTATACTAAAGTCGATGGTGTGGCTGCAAGAGAGTGCACTTGGGAGCAGAGCAGACCCGGCTCTTCTGTACCAGTTTACCTTAGGGTTTTTGTTTATTTAAACCTTAAGGACATTACTGACTTTTAAGTTTTACTATAAGGCCATTGCAATTTGTAGCTATATTTCTCTTTTCCACTCTTGGTAAATCTACTCTGGTGTAGAAAATTCTTAGTACCAAATAAGCATGCCCCAGTATTTCTCAACCAAGAATAAATCAACTCCTGGGAGTTCCTAAGACCTTTTCTAATTTTATCTCTCTTAAACTTTTCAAAGTAAATTCTTTTCTTAATTAAGAACCTATTGATATTATTATAGCCCTGGCCACGCCCAGCTCTACCTTTCTATGGCTTACTTCTGATATAAATTTCTAAGTTGCCCACAGGTTTGGCTTTGCTCCATCCTCACTCTGCTCATATCCTACTCTTTTACCAGAGCTTCCTTGTTTCTATTGCCCAGCAGTCTTCATGACAAATCTAAGGCCACTTCTTTTAGGTGTGTTTGCATTTATTTATTTACTTATTTATTTTATGTATACAAGTATGTTTTGTATACAGTATACAAGTACACTGTAGCTGTCTTCAACACACCAGAAGAGGGCATTGGATCTCATTACAGATGGTTGTGAGCCACCATGTGCTTGCTGGGAATTGAACTCAGGACCTCTGGAAGAGCAGCGAGTTCTCTTAAATGCTGAGCCATCTCTCCAGCCCATGTTTGTATTTATTGATTGGTTGTGTGTGTGTGTGTGTGTGTGTGTGTGTGTGTGTGTGTAGATATGCACACATGTCTGTAAAGGTCTGGGTTAAGATCAGTGCTTTCCTTAATTGTGTCCTTTTATTTATATATATGTATGTGTGTCTGCCTATATTACTTTATGTGCACAACATGTGGGATATTCAGTTGTGAAGCTACCATGTAGGTGCTGGGAATTGAAGTGGGTCTTCTGCAAGAACAGGAGGTGCTCTGAATTGCTGAGCCATCTTTCCAGCCCCTCCACCTTAGTTTGTGAGAAAGTCCCTTATTGGTCTGGAGTCTGCTGGTATGGCTTCTGCGTCTCCTTCTTTCTCCAGTGTTGAGATTGTAAGCATGTGTCACCATGCCTGGCTTATTTATACGTGTTCTTAGAATCAGGCTCAGGCCCAGATGTTTCCTGTCAAGCATTTATCTCACCTTCCCAGCCCTCTCGACAGCTTTGACAAGACTGAATCACTGCGGTTTTGGCCGCTTTACTTTCTGGGCCTCATTCTGTGTCTAAGGATTTTCAAGTGTGCATCCTGAGCGCCCCACTCCCTCCCCTTTCTAAACCTTCCCCTCACTTTTCTGCCTCATGTTCACAGTTGTCCTCTTCTAACCAGTCACTTAAATAACAAATACACAACTTTTGCTGATGGCCTTCTGCCTCCAAGTTTATCTGGAACAGGGAACTCATAAACTTGCCACTTGAGACTTGCTGTTCCAGGCTGCTCCCTTCAGTAAGCAGTTATCCTTAACTCCCTCCACACTCAAGCCAAAATATCCAGCTCTTACCTTTCAAACTTTTTTATTCTTCCTCATCTTCATTCAATCTTCCAGCAAATCTTATCTAGTCTTTAAAATCCTTTAAAATCCCTTCTTCTCTTCCAGACCACATTATCTTTCAGCTTGGATGCGTAGCCTCCTAACTTTTCTTAGTCTTTATACTTGAACATATAGCACAACACCCTCTCCTGTAGGACCTGGGAAACCCTTTTAAAATGTTAGTCTGGGGCAGGAGAGATAGCTCAGCCTTTAAGAGTACTGGCTGCAGGCCAGATGGTGGTGGTATACTGTGCCTTTAATCCTGGAACTTGGGATGCAGAGGCAGGCACAGAATTTCTGTGAGTTTGAGGCCACCCTGATCTACAGAGCAAGTTCCAGGATATCCAGGGCTACCTGGAGGAACCCTGCCTCGAAGAAAAACAGAAAAAGAATACTGGCTGCTCTTCCAGAGGACTGGAGTTCAGTTCCCAGCACCCACATCAAGTGGCTCACAACCACCTGTAACTTCAGCTCCAGGGAATCGGATGCAGTTTCCTGTCCTCTGCAAGCACCTGCACACTCATGCACCTACATACATGCAGGCACATAATCATATACACATACAAATAAACAATCAAAGTATTAAATGTTAATCTGTTTATGTCACCTTTGTTTTTTTAAAAAAACTATTTTATTTATTCTACCCTGTGTGTGTGGTGTGAGTGTTTGCCTGCATATGTATGTATGTGGACCCCGTGTGTGTCTGATGCCTGCAGAGAACAGATGAGGTCATTAGATTCCCCTGGAACTGGAGTTACAAACATATGTGAGCTGTTAAGTAGGTGCTGTAAACTGAGCCTGGGTCCTCTGTAAGAACAGCAAGTATTCTTAATTACTGAACTATTTCTCCAGTGTTGCCTTTTTTCCTGTCCTTTTCCCCTCCCTTCCTTCTCCTCTTCCTTCCTTCCTTCCTTCCTTCCTTCCTTCCTTCCTTCCTTCCTTCCTTTCCTCCCTCCCTCCCTCCCTCCCTTCCTTCCTTCCTTCCTTCCTTCCTTCCTTCCTTCCTTCTTCTCTGAAGACAGGGTTTCTTTATATAGCACTGGTTGTCCTAGAAATCACTTTGTAGAGCAGGCTGGCCTTGAACTCAGAGATCTGCCTGGCTCTACCTGCCAAGTGCTAGGATCAAAGATGTGTGCCACCACCTCCTGGGATGTGTCGTCTTTCTAAACCATTGCCTCTGATGGTTTCCCATTGGACTTGGAATGAAATTCCCATTGGACTTGGAATTTCATTCCAAGTCCTTGCCCTGGCCTTCTAAGATAAATGTGACACTATCTGTCTACTGTTCAGCCTCTGTTTTCAGCCTCTGTTTCTTCATTACATCCTCAGCTCCTGTGTTCAAGATAGGACACTGGGTTTTTGTTTGTTTGTTTGGGTTTTTTTTCAACATGCCAAGCTGACTGTCACTGTAGGGCCATTGTAGTAGCTAAATTCCCAATCTTTTGTGCTTTTTCTCTTCTTATTAGACATTTCATCTTGGATGTAGTCATTTTAGGGAGGTCTCTTACAACTCCTGAGAGTTCCGTAATTCTGTTTTATCCCACTTTAACGTGAGTGCCTGTTGCTGTGTGGTGTTTTCTTGCTCATTTATGCACATGCTTATTTTCCCATGTGGTTCTTGTTTTATTCTTGTGCTCCTTGGGAACAGCTACTGTGCCTGCTTATTCATTGCTACACCACCCCTGCTCCTGGGTCTATGACTGAACTGAATATTTTAGGTGCTCAGTGCAAATGTATGGGATGACTATTCTTGTCATCTGCAAAATGGAGAGGCCAATACTTAGGTCATGGAGTTGAAGATGGTTTACTTTGTTCAGTTTGATAGTACACATGAATTAAATATCTGTGTCTTATGCATTAACAATAAATAAGTAGAAGGGCTTGAGAGATGGCACATCAGTTACAAGGACTATCTGCTTTCCTGGAGGACTCAGGTTCAATTCCCAGCACCTACATGGTGACTTACAACTGTCTGTAACTTCTTCCAGGTGATCAAACAGCCTCTTCTGGTTTTTGTGGGGACCAAGCACACACATGGTATACAGACAAAACACATAGAATAAAATAAGAATTAAAAAAAATAAATAGAAATTACATTTTAAAGTAATTGAGTTGTTGTAGATTTAGTTTTTACACCAATGCTTAGTTCTTTCTTCTAGTTTGAGTCTTCTAGTATTTTAAGTAACTGGTACATTGTACAACATGTTCCTAGTTAGTTAGGATTATTTTTTGTCTTGGAAAAAGTGTTGATTGTTGACATTTGTTTTTATTTTCCCAAAGAAAAGTTTTATGTATTAACATACATACATACATACATAAGGGTATATTGTCTACATATACATCTGCATACTAGAAGAGGGCATCAGACAATGGTCAGCTGCTATATGGGTGCTGGGAATTGAACTCAGGATCTTCACGATAACAGCGAGTGCACCTAACTGCTAATCCATCTGTCTAGGGCCTACCCCACACCGAAGAAAGGTTTTAAAGAGCACTGTTTATTCACTAAGTGGTCAGCAGCAGCTAGTTTAGAATGAGTCCCATGTCACTTCTCCTTCCTCTCCCTATTACAGAGATACTGAATCATAATAAGGAATGGCTTTTTCCTGGGGAAGTCACATTTTCTTCTCTTTGGTTATATGATCTTTGCCAATTACCTCTCTTTGGATCAAGGGGTTTAACATCCTTATTCTGGTGTTTACTTTCTCAGAATAACATCCTTGGGTTTATGAATATTAGCCAATTTTTTCCTATTTACTGAATAAATATTTGCTTAGAGTCTATCAAAGTGCCAGGTTATACAAGTAGATATTCATACGGGCCTCTGTCTTAAGGCCTAGAGGAGAGAGCAAGTAGTAAACCAAGAAACAGAAGAAAATGTCGGTGTAGAACAGTGACTCTCAACCTTCCTAATGCTATGATTCTTTAAGAGTTTCTTATGTTGTGGTGACTCTGAACCATACAATTATTTTCCTTGCTATTTCATAACTGTAATTCTGCTACTGTTATGGCTCATAATGTAAATATCTGATATGCAGGATATCTGATACACAATTCCTATGAAAAGGCCATTCAACCCTCAAAGGGGTCACTACCCACAAGTTGAGAAGCACTGCCGCAGAACATAGAGGAAGCACAAAAGAGGGAGTGGCTAACTCACAGGAGAAGGGAACTTCAGAGGTCCTTCTCAGCAACAAACAACCAGAAGATGCCTTGGCAATTAAATGTGTGGTGGAATGAGCCCACCTCGGCCTACACCCTAGGAGCTTATTAGAGCTTGTGATCCCAGTGACAGCTGTGACATTAATACTGCAAGAAACAAAACCAGAGAGCTGTGCAGGAGCTGGGTTCTGTAGCCCTTGCTAGGAAGTTGGCATGTGCTAGGAAGTCTGGCAGTAGTAATAATAGCACAGTTCTACACATTTCCTGAGCATTTCTTGAATGCCAGGCTCTTTGGTAGGCACAGTTACAAGTAGGTATCATTACAATTCCTATTTGCAAATAAAGGAACATAGGGGCCATGGCCTGGAGAAGGTGTTTGTTGTGCAAAAATGATGACCTGCATTTCGATCTCCAGCTGAGAAAGCTGGGTGGAGAGCTATGCTCCTGTAACTCTAGCTTTGCAGGAGTGTTGGGGCCAGCCAGACAGATCTTGGGAACATGTTGGCCAGCTAGCCAAGACAAACACCAAGCTTCAGGTTTAGTGAGAGTCTATGTCTCAAAAAATCAGGCAGGAAATGATAAGAGGGAGATCTCCGAACTCAACCTCTGACCTTCACACATGCAGACATAGGTGAGCACACATGCACACACGTGCACATACACAAGCACACAAGCACACACACATGCATACAGACAAGTGCAGAGGTTGGGGCAGGGGATGATAAAAGAATAGAGATGCGCTCCTGACTCTAGCAGTTTGAATTTGAATTTAACATCCTCTCTTTCTCTCTCTCTCTCTCTCTCTCTCTCTCTCTCTCTCTCTCTCTCTCTCTCAGTCAGAGTACTGCATTTCCTCCTACAAATGACTTTGTGAAGGCAGCAGGGAACCCCAAGGGAGGGAGATTTGCAAGTCGCAATGACAGGATCAGATTAGTTCATTAGCAGGCTGTTGCAGAGTCACATTGCATCTTGTACAGGGGCTATTTCTAAAGGCAACATCACAGGCTACAAATGCCAAGTTCAGTTTCTCCCTGACTAGAGGAGTTGCTCTGTTGGTGGCATGCTGCATCTCAGCCAGTCCCACAAAACAGCTTTCCTCCATTGGAACAGAGGGCAGTGTTGTAGGCAGCCAGGCATACAGTAGATGAATAATAGGTTTCTGTTGTGGACACCCATTGTTTGCAAGCACAAAAGGTTCACACTCCTGCGGAAATGGATCTCCTCCATGGTGGCTGCACTCAAGAGTCCTCTCATTGCTCAGGCCACATTCATTTCAGGCCGGCAGATACCTTGCATTACAAGGTGTACACAAACACACACACACACATACTTGTGTGTGTGCACTTGCATGCATGCCCTCTTGTTTTTCTCTGTAGAAGAATTCTAAGGATGCAAGTTGCAAGTTAGGCCTATGTATCATCTGTGGTGCAAGCCACAGGCTGCACTGCACCCAACATCAACTGCAGGCAGAGGCAGATGGGGGAGGCAGGAGGAGAAGTCTGCAGCTGCTGCTTGCAGAGCAGTTTGTCTTGGGTGAAGGTCAGAGCAGGGGAGGTTAAGTATTATAGACAAACAAGCAATTGGATCTGTGCCCTTCAAGCTTCTTCTGATCTGAGCGTTTACTATGTCCATCTTTCTGCTTTCAGAGTCTTAAAAATTCCATCTGCTCACCAGCCACTTCGGCTTTAGTAACAATGCTTCTGCGATCCTGGCTTATGGACACTGATGCCATCTGCAGTGTTAGAAACATTGCTCAGTCTGTTTTGTCACAATGGCATACTTATTGTTTTGTTTAAAAAGCAAATATTATATGATGCCTCATTATAGACTTTGAAACAATCAACAGGATGTTTTCATTTAGGTCTTGTGTTAAGTTCCCTAGTTTTAAAAAATTGAAATAACTTTTATAATAACTTTTAAAATTGGTATTATTTTATTTTTATTTATGTGTATGTATGTGCCTCTGTGAGTGAATGTGTTGTTAGTGCTCCTGGAGGCCGGAAGAGGGCGTCAGGTCTCTTAGAGCTGGAGTTACAGGCAGTTGTTAGCCGCTTGATATGGGTGCTGAGAACCAAGTCAAGTCCCAGTCATGTCCTCTGTAAGAACAGTATATACTTTTTTTTTTTTTTTCAGGGTAGGGGGGTTGGTTTTCAGGATAGGGTTTCTCTGTGTAGCTCTGGCTATCTTCGAACCAGTTCTGTAGACCAGGCTGGCCTTGAATTCACAGAGATTTACCTGCCTCTGCCTCCCCAGTGCTGGGATTAAACCTGTGTGCCACCGTAGCCAGGCAAATAAACATCTTTTGTTTTAATTTATTTTTTACTTTATTTATTTGAATGTTGATGGCTTACTTGCATGAATATCTGTATACACATGTGTGCCTGGTGCCTGCAGAGGCCAGAAGAGGGCATTGGGTCTCTTGAAATAGGAATTACAGATGGTTTGAGCCATGATGGGAACTGAACCAGCGTCCTCCTCTAAAAGAGCAGCAAGTGCTCTTATTTTATTTATTTATTTTTGAGTCTGAGCTTCACTATGCAGCCATGGCTGGCCTGGAGGTCTTTGTGTAGAATAAGTAGGCTTGTCTCAGATTTACAGAATAGTTCATCAGCCCTTGCCTCCCAGAGTGCTGGAACTAAAGGTATGTGCCACCAAAGAGAAAAAAAAGAGATGAAGGGACATGTCATATGCTGACTGTGATTGCACTCCTATTGTCAATTTATTTTCCTGTTTAATTAACACTGGAAACACATGTCGTGTATGTAGTGTTACAAAAAGATGAACTTTAAAACATAACATGCCTGGCATCCCATATTCCAACACAGCATGTTTTGCTTTCAGAATTCCCTTGTTCGCACACATAATTCTAACAATGCAGCTCTGTGCATTAGTTTTTTTATTGTTCACATTATTTTATATTTCTACATAGTTTTCATAATTGGCATTTCTTTTTTTTATAGCAGTTTTTTTATTGGATATTTTATTTACATTTCAGATGCCATCCCCTTCCCCCAGTTTCCCTCCCTAGAAAACCCCTATCCCATGCCCCCTTTTCCTTTTTGCTTTTATACAATTTTTTTAAAAATGTTAATCAAAGGCTTCATAAGTTTGGTAATGCTCAATCAGAGGTGTAACCCAATACCCAACCTAGATATATCAACTATCTTTGAGTGGTGGAGACACGTGAACATCTGCCTCCATGTTCCCCCATCTCTTTCTCTCTCTCATCACCTAGCTTCTCCTCTCCTTCTCCTCCTCCTCTCCTTACTCCTTCTCTTTCTCTCACCTTAGCTCCTCCTACATATCACCCTTCCTGTTAAAATAAAACTTTTCTCTCAAAATACAGTTAGAGCATACATAATTGGCATTTCTAATGGCTGCCCTGCATAACTTGGTGTGAGTTCTATATGGACTAACCCTGCTTGGACATTTGTATTGCTTCCAGTTCTTTACTCTGTCAGCTAAGAGGCAATTCACATTTTTTTTTTTTTTTTTTTGTTGTTGTTGTTCAGTTAGCATTTCCCATTTGTTCAGTTTTTCCTCTAGAGTGAACTCCCAGTAGTGAATCCCAGAGTGAGAGGCATGCCAGCTGAGACTTTGGTTTTGGTTACACTGTGTTCTGGAGAGCCATTTGAATGTGAATGGGCACTAGCACTGTACTTGTTACCCACCCACCTGCACTTTTTTTTGTTTGTTTGTTTTTTTGTTTTTTGTTTTTTAATCACCATTGAGCCCCATGAAAGTTTAAGGATGCCCATCTTTTCTAATTAAGTCTCGTTTATTCAATGAGTCATCTTTTGAAGAAAACATGGGAGATATATAAATGTATAAACAAGAAAATAAGTGTTTCCCAATCTGAATGTTACCAGGGAAATCAGGGTTCCCTTCTGAATTTTTTTTTTTCTTTTCCCCATGAGACTCACTGAGGGGGCGGGATTCGAACTGGGAAAGCCGGGACACATCCACCCTCTGGTGGCGGGCACCAAAGCCGTGCACCACCGCACGCTTGCTTCCCTTCTGGATTCTTAATACTGGTAATAAAATAATTTAGAAATGGACTTGGGCGAAAAAAAAGCTCAAGAAAAGAAAAGTTTTATTAGAGTTTGAGAGGAAGAAGAAACCTACAGAGCTGGCAAGCTGTGCATCCTAGCTGCTGCCAGGAGGAGGGAGATGGAGAAGAGGAGGAGAGATTGACATCTGGGTCTGAGAATGGCTGGTTGCTCAGCTGTGGAGGTTGGTGAATGCCTACATGACAAAATGGGAAGGGGGACTTCTGAAAAAAGCAGGAAAAGCCCCGAGTGTCAGGGAAAACACAGTAAGACTTTGGCCAGTATCCAAAAGTAGGAAGAACCGAAAGAAGTTACACCTTTTGAATTAGAACTTAGAAAGCAGGCAGCCTCACACACTGCTGTATGGGAGGGAGTGTGAGAGGCTGCTCGGAGGGAGGGTGCTCCGGAAAGGTCTCAGTAAGAGGATAATTATTCCTCCCTTCTCCTTAGCTTGTCATCAGCTGAATCAGTTTTCCTAAGGAGTGCTTTCCTGGGCAAGTGATTGACAAACCTAGCTGGATTAACTCTTAATGAGACAATACTATGTAATGTTTTCATCTCTGGAGCAGATCAGAATGTCAGGAGCCTATCAAGGGCCAGGGGTAGAATTCGGACTAAGCAGCCTCCCCTTAACAGACCTCAGGAAAGCCCTGAAACCTTCACCTTGTCATATCATAATTTAAATCTTAAATGTGGGAAGATGTGATATTCCCCTTTTTAGAGTTAATAGGGAAGTGGGAAGTGAGGTCCAAAATGAAGGGGAATTCTTACTTTCATGGCCTCCAAGCCTGATAATTTTTCCTCTTTAGCTGCTACGTAAAAAATTTTTACCACCCTGACATAAGATTTTACAAATGTGTTTTTTTCTCCAGGTGTATCTTTTATAATGTATTAAGTACTTGCCACTGTGATATAATCCCTGGCAGAGTAACTTAACGATAAGGAAGACTATACCCTTCCTAGTTCAAGACTACAGTCCATCATAGCGGGGGACATCATGGCAGCAGGAGCTTGTGACAGTGGTCTTATGGCATCTGCAGTCAGGAAACAGAGAGCCATGAATGTGGGTGCTCAGCTCTCCTTTTTATGTGGGGGAGTAGTTAAGGTGGGTCTTCACACATTAAGTAAGTAACCTAGATACTTCCTGACAGACATGTCCAGAGGCTTTGCTTCTAGGTCCTATCAATATTAAATATCACATGTGTTACATCATTCGGCTCTCTGAAAGTATATCTTCCTGTTGGACAGAAGTTTCACTTTTCCCTCCATCTTGAGGGCTAAGTCTGAGTGATACTGGAGTGAACCTTCTCCTCTGTATATCCTTCTGCATATCTTGGAGTGGTTCTTTGTGAGCGTTCCTAGAAGCAGTTATGCAGGGTCAGAGGATGGACCTTGTTAGATCATTTGATGAGTATTGAGAATTGCTATGGGAGAAAGCTGGACTCCTGATGCCTGATGTGATGTTTGGCTGTCACCCCTGTATTCTCTAGGTTACATGCCAGTGGCCAGTTATTTATCTATTTATCTTTAAAAGAGCGTTGGACTTCTGCCTTGCTTCCTAGACATCTTGTTCCCAGGTAAACTTCCCAGAATTTATTTATTTGTTTTATTCAGGATTTTCTTTGGATTCCATGTCTTGGTGGTTTTTACCCATCTGTATCTTTCTCCTGGTCCTTTGACTGTGTCCTGCAGCATTGCTGCTAGGCTTCTTGATTAACTAGACATATTGACATAGTCTAGAACTCCTGGAAGGGTCCTGTCGGCTTTAGCTTATTTCTTTAGTAATGCTCTTTGAATTCTAATGTGAGAATCTCAGAGGTTAAGGAAAATGGATACTTACATATGGATAATATTTATAGTGTACTGGATGACAGGGCTTTGTCATTACAGAGGGCTGGGGGAATGTGGAGAAGGGAGATATCCCATGCGTATTTTCTGGAGTTTCATCTGTGAAGATAAGTAATTCTTCAGCATTAGGAAGGCTGTGCCAAGGAGGGGAAGGACACACTCAAGGATGAATGCCCAAAGGGCAGAGGTTATTTGGAGAAAAGAGACAAATTTTTATGGTGGTGCCTTGGGTTCTGTGGGGATTTGGAGAGAGGCCCACATGGGTCAGACTCTAAGAGTCCTGTTATATTCACCTATGGAATTTAAACTCAACCTGTCTGTAATGCAGAGAATTAGTAAGCTCTTGGAGCAAAAATCCTTGGTAGGCAGGTAAATAGTGAACCAGGCTAGAAGTCAATTGTAGCCTATAGCATTATAGCTGCTGGAGGCCTGGACACTGTGGTGTAGGGGGACAAGGGTGGAGATGAGAGGGTGTTCAAGATACATTTCTGGCAGAAAATATTCTGGTGACATATGGCTTCTGGCAATCTCTGTGTCTCTGTCTCTGTCTCTGTCTCTGTCTCTGTCTCTCTCTCTCTGTGTGTGCCTGAGTGTGTGGTGGGGGAAAATTTGTACCCTATCTGTTCCATAGGAATTTGCCAGGATACATGAGAAAGCACTTAGCAATCTAGAAGTTCTCTACACATGGAAAATCTTTATTGTATTTCTACCGTGCTAGGGAGGTGGCTCAGTGGGTGAAAACAGTACCGTGGCATGCCTGACAACCTGACTTTGTTCTCTGGAACCTACGAATATAGCTGAATGTGGTTTACATCTCTACTCCCAGTTCTGTGGCGAGCTGGGAGGTGGAGACAGGAAATTCCCTCAAACTCTCAAGCTAGATAGCCTGAAGTAGCACACAGCAGAAACAAGGGGAAAGCCCTGACTCAAAACAATGGAAGGCAAGAGTGGGCTCTCAAAAGCTGTCCTCTCAGCTGCACACATGCGGTAGCCCCTGGGCACCTGTGCTCTCTCCCCTCCACTCTCTCTGGCTCTCTCTTACAATGATAGAACACTGTTTGCATATGGCTATTGCATGAAGTGATGGGTTTCTTTCTTTCTTTTTTTAAATTTATTTTTATGTTTTTTCGAGGCAGGGTTTCTCTGTGTATTTCTGGCTGTCCTGGAACTCACTCTGTAGACCAGGCTGGCCTCGAACTCAGAAATCTGCCTGCCTCTGCCTCCCAAGTGCTGGGATTAAAGGCGTGAGCCACCACTGCCCAGCAGTGTTGGGTTTCATAATGATATTTTATTAGAATACTTAATTGGACCATATTCACCTCTTTCATTTTCTATTGTCCCCCCCACCCCCGTTAGTTCCCCTCTTCATCACAAGGAGTTCCCTTAAGTTTCCATGCCATAGGTGTACATGTATACATGTGTAATGCAGGTTCTCCACATGAGAGAAAACATGCAATATTTGTCTGAGTCTGACTTATTTTGCTTAACTTGATCATCTCCTGTTCCCTTTGTTTTCCTGCAAATGTCATAGATTTTATTCTTCTTTATGGCTGACTAAAACTCATGCATTGTGCATGCATTAGACTTTCTTTATTCATTGCAGCTATAAAAGTTTATTGATAGTGATGGTGTTTAAGAAACCCTTCCCTAGAGGACTGTTCTACGAATGAAGTGGGCCAGTGTGTAAAGCATCTAAGTGCTAGGCAGATAGTTCTTTATCCTCATCCATTTGTCTCCCAGACCATGCATCCAGTGAATCTGAATGGCTGAGAGGAGGGTCCAGTTTGACAAGGCAATCTTCAGCAGGGAGGAGATGTCTGTGGTAGGTCTCTGGTCTTTGGGATGAAGGAACATCAGGCAAGTGCTTGGATCCATTCTGGATAATAGCTCTGACCTATGGGTGCATGGCCAGGCTGCATTGTAGGATTAGCTGTGTGGGGGATGGGGCGAGGATTGGTGGTGAGGAGACTGAAGAGGTTGATAATGAGCCCTTCCTGTCCAGTCACCCAGGCACGGGAAGGAGTCAGCAGAGAAAGTATTAGACCTTGGCCTCGAATTGGAGATACAAACTGGAGGACTGTGGTTAAATCCCAGACTTGGCGTGTGGGGGTGGGGTGCTTTTGTGGATGGCAGGCAACAGAGGGAACTTGCCTTTACGAACAACAGAAACAACATGTTGGGTTTGCAAGGACCTTTTTTAGATCTGTTCTGCAAACCTGTTTTGCAGACCAAAGCTCCTGCCTTAGAGAGGATTAATGAGCGGCAGGGCTGTCTTCTCTTCCCCAGAAAACAGAATGCCAGGATGTGCAGGTGTTGCAAGCCTCTGTCAAGCACCTGCCCTGAGATGGTATGAAGTGGATGAGTTCTGCTTGAGTTAACAGCACTCCCCGTCCCCACTTACCACCTGTCGATGAAAAATGACATCCCTCCATCCTGTCACAGTGCAGGTGAAAGCTCACTGAGAGACGAGTCAGATGTTTGCTTGTTTTAATGATTGTCAAATGCAATTTTGTGGGTTATTTTTAATCTTTCATACATGTTTGATTTCAAATCTACTTCTCATTTTTAAGAAATAAAAGTATAAAATACAGAATGTGAAGAAGAAGATATTTTGTCTTGATTTTAAAAAATATGCTGTGGAGATCTTAGGCCTGCTTTATTTTCATTTTTATTAGGCGTAAAAATACTGTTTTTTTCTAGACAGAGTTTCTCTGTGTAGCCCTGGCTCTCATGGAAACTCACTCTGTAGACCAGGCTGGCCTCAAACAGAGATCTGCCTGTCTCTGCCTTCTGAGTACTGGGATTAAAGGTGTGTGTCACTACCTATGGCTATTGTTTTTTTTTTTTTAAAGACAGCATCTCCATATAATCCATGCTGGCCTCAAAGTTGAGATTGAATATGAGAGATTACTCTTGAATTATTTATTCTTCTGTCTAATCCTGGGATTAGAGCTGTGTCCATCATCATCATCTAAATTTTCTTTGGTGTGTGCAGGGTAAGTGCTCTGTCTCCCGAGCTACAGCCTCAGCCCCGTACTTATCTGTCGGCTTTAGAACTCTACTGGCCCACTTTAAATCCATGGCCTGGGTCCAGCCAGCCTTGGTAGTTGCCCCTGGGTTTGCCCGATAGGGTCTTATATTCGGAGAGCTTGTTTGTCCTCACAGCAGCTCTGATTTAGACTCAGGGGACCATTGTAAGATGACTTAGGTGCAGCATGGCCTGAGGAGAGTCACTCCTTGGTTCCCAGTACCGTCTCTAGAAAGTGGAGAGAAATGACTGGCTCCTGTTTCCACATGAAGATGCCCTTGCAGAGTGTAACAGGATTAATTCCTAAAGTGTACAAATTCGAGAGCTTTGCTTTTATCCATGTCAAAAATGTTGTTTGACCCTCGCTCTGCCTTTCATGTAGTAGACTCTCACTTTTGAGAGATGTTAGTCTTAAAGACCTGAAATCGTCTCAACACTGCTATACTTCAGCTTGGTTTAACAGAGGCAGCTGTGATGCACCCCATGAGCTGGAAAGAGCAGCCCAGAAGGTGCAGTGGGATATTTATTTCTTCCCTACAGCTCAGTCACATGAAGGGATAAAGCAGGGCAGATGAGGAAAGATGAATGTATATAAGTTTATGGTGTGTATGCATGTGGTATGGGCGTTTATTTTCTCATGTTCATGTTTGCATGTGTAGAGGTTAGAGAGAGATGGGTATGAGCAACCAACTTATTCCTTTCAACAGTCTCTCACTGTACTGGAAGCTAGTCTGATGGCAGTGAGCCCTGGAATACTCCTATCTCTCCCACACAGTGCTGGGGTTTCAGGCACATGTGGCAGGCAGGTCTGACTGAACTCAGGTCCTCAAGCTTGCACAAGGAGCATTCTTACCAAACCACTTCTCAGGTCCTTTCAAAAGTTTTTGTTACACACTTGCATATGTACATGTGTGCATGTCATGGCATGCATGTGGATACCAGAGGACAACTTGTGGAGTTTGTCCTCTCCTTCTACCATGTGGGTCCTGGAGATCATCAGGCATGGTGAAAAGCCAAGCCATCTTTCCAGTTCTGTCTCATTTTTGGTTAAAGTGGATTGATCATCTTGAACTTCTGACATTTCTGCTTCTACTCTTACATGTTGTGGTCAAAAGTTTTTTTTTTTTTTTAAATTTATTTATTTTATGTATATGAGTGTATTGAACACAGTCACTGTGTTCAGACACACAGAAGAGGGCATCAGATACCATTACAGATGGTTGTGAACCACCATGTGGTTACTGGGAATTGAACTCAGGACCTCTGAAAGAGCAGTCAGTGCTCTTAATAGCTGAGCCATGTATCCAGCTCCTGTGGTTACAAGTTTTATGCAGTGTTGGGTACTATATTAGTCTAGGCTCTGTAAAGGAACATATATGTGTCCAGTGTCCTTGGAAACTAAAATATGGTGTTGGATCTCTTAGAACTATGAATGGTTGTGAGACATTATGTGGGTGGTGGAATCTATCTATCTATCTATCTATCTATCTAGAATTTATTTGAAGAATGAGACAGAATCTGAATTTCATTTCATTTCTTTTTTTTTTTTAAAAGGTTTATTTATTTTATGCATGTGAATACACTGTCACTCTCTTCAGACACACCAGAAGATGGCATCTGATCCCATTACAGATGGTTGTGAACTACCATGTAGTTGCTGGGAACTGAATTCAGGACCTTTGGAAAGGGAGTCAGTGCTCTTAACCACTGAGCTATCTCTCTAGCCCCCTGAATTTCATTTCTTTCCAGAAATATCTAGGGTTTGTTTGTTTGTTTGTTTTGATACATGTTGTAAATACATAGTCTGGTTGGCCTAGAGCTTCTTATGTAGGCCAGCTTGCAACTATCTGCCTGGCTAGTCTCCAGAATGCTGGAAACAGAGTGCACTACCACACACATCTAAGAACCGGGTTGAGTTTAGGTGCCCTTTTTACTCATTTTAGGATTAAAAAAAATGTGTGTGTGCATGCACGCACACTTATCTAGGTGTATACAGAAGCCTGCATAGGTCAGAAGTGGGCATTGGATCCCCTGGAGCCAGAGTGAGACGAGATTGTGTGCCCTTTGTCTTCTGTGTCCAGCCATCCTAGACCCTGCCACCCCAGTAGGAAGTCATCTTAACCACGGAGCCACCTCTCAGATCTATGATTTTTAACAAATTAACTTAGAGCTTCAATTTCTTTATCTGTATATTGGAAATAGTACTAATAATGTGCTGTTGAGAAGATTAAATAAGATTCTATATGGAAAAAAATTTAGCCCCACTCCCAATACGGTCTGTTAAGATCATGATTTAAATACTCAGAAACCTGAGAAAACATACTGTATTTTGGCAAAACAAAGTCCTACAGGGCTGAAGTAGTTACCTTGTGACTCATCAGTATGACTTAGGGTGAGTCACTCTATTATCTAATTCCTGTTTCCTCACCTGATGGATGATACAGTCTAGATCATGAAGTTGACAGAGGTCCTTATTAGATCACATGTTCAAATATCTTGTAACCTCTAAAGGGCTACATAACAAAACGTTGGAATTTATTTCCTGATATAAAAGTAGCCCAGCACAGGTGGCTGTCTGACATATGGCTGAGGAGAATAATTAACTTGCTATAATACAAAATTAGCATCCGATGTCAAGCAAGTAAGATTGCAGTGTTGATGATGGTAATGGTTAGTGATTGCATCTTTGTAATTAAGCAATAATGAGCTCCCTGGGACGGAATCTTGTTAGAGTGAAAGATGGATCAAAAGCCTTCAGTTTAACGTATACTCATCGAACACAGTAGCAGGTTAAGCAAAGAAGAGGGAGTTGTTGAAGCATAGTCCTTGTCCTTGAAGGCAGCAGGGTGATGGACTGACCAGTAGATGGCAGCCTTTCAGCAGACACATTGGCAGACTGGGGTTCTCCAACATCCTCACTGCTCAGGGGTTACCAAGGAGAGAGGGCCTTACCAGCCTGGTTGCTAGTTTGATCTGTGTTAGAATCTCATCTTGATTCTCAAGAACCCCAGCTCAGTAATATTGGATACAGAAAATGTGGTACATTTACACAATGGAATACTACTCAGCTATTAAAAACAATGACTTCGTGAAATTCTTAGGCAAATGGATGGAGCTAGAAAATATCATTCTGAGTGAAGTAACCCAATCACAAAAGAACACACATGGTATGCACTCACTGTTAAGTGGATATTAGCCCAAATGCTCACAATACCCAAGATACAATTCACAGACCACATGAAGCTCAAGAAGGAAGACCAAATTTTGGGTGCTTCGGTCCCTCTTAGAAAGGGGAACAAAATACTCACAGGATCAAATACATAGACAAGTGTGGAGCAGAGACTGAAGGGAAGGCCATCCAAAGACTGCCCCACCTGGGGATCCATCCCATATACAGTCACCAAACCCAGAAACTATTGTGGATTCCAAGAAGTGCATGCCAACAGGAGCCTGATATAGCTGTCTCCTGAGAGGCTTTGCCAGAGTCTGACAAATACAGAGGAGATGCTCGCAGCCAACCATTGAACTGAGCATGGAGTCCTCAATGGGGTCCCCAATGGAAGAATTAGAGGAAGGACTGAAGGAGCTGAAGGGGTTTGCAACCTTATAGGAAGAACAAGATATCAACCAACTATGTCCCCCCACCCCCCATAGCTTCCAAGGACTAAACCACCAACCAAGGAGTACACATGGAGGGATCCATGGCTCCAGCTGCATATGTAGCAGAGGATGGCCTTGTTGGGCACCAATGAGAGGAGAGGCCTTTGGTCCTGTGAAGGCTTGATGCCCCAATGTAGGGGAATTTGAGGGTGGGGAGGTGGGAGTGGGTGGGTGGGTAGGGAAACACCCTCATAGAAACAGGGGAGGGGAATGGAATAGGGGGTATGGGGGAAGGGGAACCGGGAAAGGGGTTAACATTTGAAATGTAAATAAAGAACATATCCAATAAAAGAAAATAAAAGAAAACAAAACAAAAAAACAACCAAAAAAAGAAATTCTTCTCATTGCCCTTGCTATTGTGCTGTTCAGTACTTTTGGGTTTGGCAGAGATTTCTTGTTTATAGAACCCTATCCATCTCCTCTGTGGAGTCTGGGTGTGAGTGCTGTACCTTCTGGTCTGTTTCTAGGGTTCCCTGACCAGTCACACTTTCTGGGGTAGTAAAATACAGTCACTTTTGGGTTTTAGATAAACAAGTGTAAATACAGTCACTTTGGGTTTTAGATAAACAAGTGTTCTTAGTGTAATTATGCCCATATAACATTTGGCCCACACTTATATTCCATTCCCATCACCACATACACAAGTTTATGCATGTCTCTCATAGCATATTTGTCAGGAGGCACACATTAGATTATGTGTATGAAAATAGTCGAACATAGTTATTAATATCTGAAATTGAACTTTCAGGGCTGTCCTGGCTCTCTGCCACCTGTTCAGATCTGGCAGCTCTACCCGGGCAGTCCTGATTCCAAGTGGTATAAAACACCATTGACCACCCCAAGGCTTCATGGTACTCCAGTGGCAGGGGATAGTAAAAGGCTTATGTGAGGAAAGAATTCCCAGCTTATGTCATGTTTGGTAAATCTAGAGTTAAACAGTGTTGACTGTTTACTGTTTGTTTTTTTAAATTCTGTCAGTTTTCAGAATATTAAAAGTCCCTGGGTTACAGCCGTGAGTATTTCTCAGTGGTACCACTGTGAGACCGCCTCACACATGTTGTCCCTTACCTTGAGTGTTCGTGGTACTGAACGAGTGTTGAGTGTCTCCGGTGGCCATTTCCATCTGCAGACCATGTGTTCCAATAGAACTTAACGACAGCAACAAAGACCTTTCTAATGCTGTGATACTAGTAAGTTTTTAACCCACAATTTCACAATAAAACAAATACATAGACATAAGACTATGTAAACTAAAAGATTAGAAACGTGTATATATAAAAGTGTAAACTAATTGTACCCAAAGGAAAGAGATTGTAGGTAATTTCCTTTCCCTTTTTGTCTGTAGCATATGCACTTATTAGAAGACTTAACACAAATACATTTAAAGGGATACTTTCCCATATTTTATTACCCAGCAGCTCAATGATGAAGGCTTAGGGACTTTAGTATCATTTCAATTTTATGGATTTGTTGAACTTCATTACCTGGATAAGATGTGCTTTTGGGGAATGGGACTGGTGCTTATAAATCAGCCTCTTATAGACTGAGGTGAGGCCCTAGGAAGGGAAAAAGACCTGAGACACAGCCTTCTTTCCTTTTCCTTTCTATCTCCAGCTTGCTTTTCTCACTCCCTCTCTCCTTCCCTGCCTTCCTCCCTCTTTTCCCCTTTCTTCCTCCCTTTTCTCCTCCTCCTTGAGACAGAAGCTTACTTAGTAGTTCAGGCTAGCCCTAAACTATGTAGGCCAGAATGGCTCTTGACAACTTTCTTCCTCAGTCTACCAGTGCTGGGTTATAGGTGTAATGCATATTCTCATCTTCCCCTCCCCCTTCTCCCTTCTTCTCTCTTCCTCCTCTCTTTGTCTCTTTCCATCTATCCTTCCTTTACCACCCTCTCTCCCTCCATTCCTTCCTGCCCGCTTGTAGTTGTTTTTAGACAGAGTACCACTGTCTAACTAACCTAGGCTGGCTTTGTACTCTTGGTGTGCCTCCTGTTACTCAGGATGGTTTTCCTTAAGCTTTTAAAATCATACTCAATTTCATTTCCCATATCTTTAAACAGCCCCTTCCTCATTTTCCTTATCTATTTTTTTTTCCTTTTTGAATCTCACAGACATACCCATTTGTTTAGGAATATTGTGATAATTATAGTGTTTGGGATTCCACGTGTTCATTTCAGCAGTGTTCCTATTTATCCCTCATCCCCCTAGGCCTGGTCCTTAGTTACATGGGTGGATGACGAATGAGTTTTGGGAGTCGTATTTTGAGAGGATCCAAGGCTAGCTCCCGAAGAGTGTGCTGACAGAGGGAGCTGCAGCGACCAGCAGGGCATGTCCTGACATCAGTGTGCAGACTCGTGGGTGGGAGTTTGATGCTTTAGCAGCAAGGACTTTCTAGCCCACTGTGTTCAAAGGGCATGAGGACCATTCACCTGAGCTTCAGACAGACTTTGAGCCACTGTTGATCACAAGAGTAGAGGTAGCAGCATTTTGTTTTGGGTCAAAATGCCTTTTAGGTGATAAGAGTATCTATGTCATAGTGTTGTTGTATGGATCCTGTGAATAAATACATGGAGAAGGCCCAGTACACATTAATCCTCAAGTATCAGCTATTACTACTGTTGTTAGCAGAATGGAAACGTCCTACAATACACTTGCTCAGTATGCAACAAAGACAAGGTTTGATTGTTATTGTCATTCTAGGGCTGGGCTAATCTGTTTCTGAGGTTTTCCCTCCTGGGATACTGCCTCATCACAGTGATTGGCCATGTTTGCACTGTTTACACGATGGGCCAGATAAAATGGACTTCCCCAGATAGGTAATGTGCTTTCTCCTAGAAATGAAATAGTCACCTCAGTCTGTGACCTGGAGTGCACAGTTCTGTCTTTATCACCCAATGCTTGCAGTTGTACAGAGACCCAACTTGTTTGCCCCAGAGGTTCATTTAGCAAAATGTTTAGGTTGAATTGTACATAGCTCAGTGGTAGAACATGTAATTAGCATGTTTAAGACTTTAGGTTCAAATATAAATACACAAAATAAAAGCATTCAATAAAGCGTTGAGGTTTCTTTTAGAAAGAGTATCTTTAAAAAAACATTCATTTATTTATTTTATGTATGTGAGTACACTGCTGCTCTCTTCAGACACACCAGAAGAGGGCATCAGATCCCATTACAGATGGTTGTGAGCCACCATGTGGTTGCTGAGAATCGAATTCAGAACCTCTGGAAGAGTGGTCAGTGCTCTTAACTACTGAGCCATCTCTCCAGCCCCCTAGAAAAGTACCTAGAAAGAGTACCTTAACCTTTGTTTTGTAGTTTGGTCATATGAGCCAAGGTCAATGGTGATTGGGCCTCTCTTTCATATTATAAGGGTATAATTTGGGCATTGATAACCTTCTTTTAGGAGCCCAGTTTTTCAGGTCTCTGTATTTGTGTTTCTGTGTGTGCCCTAGAGAGTGTGTGTGTGTGTGTATATATATGTATATGTATATGTATATGTATATGTATATGTATATGTATATGTATATGTATATGTATATGTATGTGTGTGTATATACACATACACACACACATACACACACACATATATGACTTCTTGCTTTGTTTCTTTGCCATCTGGCAAAAATTAGAATAAATATGTCAAAGCTTCTCTGCGCAGACAATGGATGTAGCTCACCCTCACTTTCCAGTTTCTGACTTATGAAAAGTGATAATGCTTGGTACACACTGCTGCAGGTTCCCTGCTGTTTTGTGCTCAGTGCTTAGGTTTCTTTTCACTTTTTAATTTTAGTTTTGAGACAGTTTGTGTATGTAGCCTTGGCTAGCTAGCCTGGAATTCACAGAAGTGGTTGGCCTTGAATTTGCAGCAGTTGTCCTGCCTTTGCTTTCCAACCTCTGGGATCACCATGTGCTACCTTCTTTGGGTTTCAAACAGCAAGTTTTTAACTGGCATAGCATCTCCCTAAGATTTGTTGAGAGCTTAGCTTTGGTTCTGCTTTAGGCAGTAGGATATAATAAGAAAAGGTTTGACTTTGAAGCTAGAGGGGGAATAGAAAATCGAAGACTGTCTTAGTCAGGGTCTCATTGCAGTGAAGAGACACCATGACCAAGGCAACTTTTATAAAAAACAACATTTAATTGGGGCTGGCTTACAGTTTCAGAGGTTCAGTCCATTATCATCATGGCAGGAAGCATGGGAACATCCAGGCATCGATGGTGCTGGAGAAGGAGTTGAGAGCTCTACATCTTGATCCAAGGGATCCAGAAGGAGACTGTCTTCTGCAGGTAGCTAGGAGAAGGCTCCTCTCCTCACTGAATAGAGCTTGAGCATAGGCGTCTCAAAGCCTACCCCACATACCCTCCAACATAGGCCATACCTACTCCAGCAAGGCCACACATTCTAATCGTGCCACTCCCCATGGGCCAAGCATATTCAAATCACCACAAAGACTTACATGTGAAGTGTGAAGTGCCTAGCCTTCGTTGTTCAGTTTATCTCCTTCTTGAGCTCTTCCGATGCACCATGCCTGGCGAAAGTCACCATTGGGCAACTGAGCCAAGGGTGGACTCTCAGCGCCTCCAGTAATAAACTATAGGAACTCAGTACTTTCTTAAAGATTTAGAGACCTATTTTATTAAAAAAGTTTAAAACTAAGAATACATTAAATCTGCTGTATGATGGACCATCAAAAAAAAAATGACATTCGTAAGTGGTTTTAGAGGAAAAAGTATTCCAAAGAAGTAATGCATTTGTCTTAAAAATTCATATTAGTACATGTCTCACCAGGGACACTAGATGAAGGAGATAGAGGAATAATATCTTAAAGTACTGACCATGTAATTATCAAGTTTCAGTTGAATATAATTCATGATACTTTTCTTATTTAACTTTTCTTGTGTCTCCAGCTCTGTATCTGTCAAGCTAAAAACAGTGTCTTCTGTGTAGGACTGTTGTGAGGTCAGTTACTGTCCTGAGGTGGTGGACATGATGGGGAGCATGGTGATGGTGATGTTCACTGGACCATGGTTCAGCCATACTGCAGACGCAGTATGCACACATTGGGGATTTTTGCTAAGAGCTGGTGGGGGAAGTATAGACAGGTATACATAGTTAATGTAAGTAAATTATGGTACATAACACTAAGAGGAAGAAGGCATTATGGAAGTAGAAATCAGAGGGGCCCAGGCCTCTTAGGCCAGAGAAACCTACCAAAGGATGTGATGCTTCAGCTGAGATCTAAAGCAGAAGTGAAAGTTAGCTGGGTTGGGGGAGGTGGCAGGAGGCTCTTATTCTAGCCAAAGGTCTGAGTCGTAAAGCAGACCTGGTATGTGGAAGCTGGGGAAAAATTGTGCACCTTGTAGGGGTTGTGAGGAGATGGTGAGACGTGACCTAGCAATCGAGACAGAGAGCAGACGGTCGGGAACCTGAGAAGGATCTTAAGGAGTTTGCTTTACCAAGACCAAGAATTGTCCTCGAGACCTCTGATTTTGTTAGCCATTACAATGCCATGACATCGTGCTATGTCTCCATATTGTTAGTAGGGAATACAGTGGTTAGCCCAAAGGCACAGACTGAGAAAATACAACTGCCAGGATTTGAACCTTGGTCTCTTTGTTTTTTACGGTTAGAATTCTTTTGATCATTGATGCCCTTTGAACTTGAAGTCTGGCTGTGTTGATTTGGAGCCAACTTTTCTCTCTCTCAACTTCAGTTTACTCAAATTACATACATACAGCATTGGTATTAGCTTCATGGACTATTAAAAAGGAGAAAGTATACATAAAAGGCCAACTATAGTGCAAGGTGCATATTCATATTCTTGCAAAGAGAGATGTTCTTCCCTCACAGTTCCAGTGACATGAGACAGAACCCCATCAGCAGCTGCCTACATGCTTACTTGGTTGTCAGCCATCTTTCAGGGACTGTTGAAATCCACATACAAAGCATCTTACCTGACCGGCCCAGCACATTGTGTTCTCCACCTGCAATCCTGTTGTCACTGAGGTCTGCTGGCAGCAGTGAGCCTGGTGCTTACTCACTTTCCTAGAACCCTTGTCTCTTGGATTCACTGTCTTTTTCTTTTCCTCCCAGAGCATATCCAGCCTGTTCTGCCTAGGACACAGTGATCTTCAGCTCTTAGCTAGAATTATTCTTGAACTAGTCTGTTGTTTGAGATACATTTTTTTTTTATGTAGCTGTTTGGCTTCAAAGTCAAAGTTGCTCCTGCCTCAGCCTCCTAAGTGCTGAGATTGTTACTTACTTTATAGTTGCTAGTTAAGCTATCTTATGTTGGTTTTAGGGGCAGATGTCTCCAGATGATAGAAAAATGGTATAGGAGCCACTCAGGTTATTTTTTTTCTCGTTGGAATGAGGCTTGGTGGGCACCAAGCTCTATGGGAGGTGTTTTGTTTTGTTTGCTTGTTTGTTTTTAATCTTTTAAAGCATCCTCTAAGTTACATTGTGGTAATATTCTTCTTGGCACAACTGGAGAAGTAAATGCCTACATCTAAGCAATATACCCTTTAATTAATTCCTTTCATCTATAGAGTAGACATTTACTAAGTGTGACTCTGTTCTAGGGCTAGAAAATAGAGGTGAAAGCCATTGTCCCTTCCATCAAGGATAAGGCAGACATTTGAACAAATAAATATGTATAGTGAATAAAGTGCTGGGATGGAGGGATGGTGAAAACATGCCAGTTTATATTTATCACTACTTGAAGACCAGTGAAAGACTCAGAGATGATGATGAGAGGTTTGCACTGGACTTCAGAGGACTTGGATCTTGAAGAAGCTGGTAAGAAGACATCCCAAGTGGAGGAGAGGATATAGCACAGCTCATGGCCATTAGAAATCAGGTACCATCAGAGGTCATTTAGCAACAGCATGGCTGGCAGCAGGTAGTTAGAAAAGAGTTAATGAGAGGAGGGCAACATGATCTCCCAGTGGTACTATCCCCAAGAACTTGTATGAGATTGAAGGGCCTTTTATGGCTGCCTCTCTTTTTATGGTCTCCTGGCTGCAATCATTTTCTTCCCCAAGAGGAATACATAGCTTAATAACTGTCTTAATCTCTGAATGGCTTGCATCTCTCCCTACTTGTCTGCACTCCTGCTTAGCCTGACTATTGACTTTCTACACAAAAAGAAAACACACTTTATCTCTTGAAAACCTATGACCTGATTGCTTGGAAGAACAAAGGTTACAAGGTGAAAGGGCATGTGTTTCATTTGCTTTCTTGTAGCACGAGGTAGCTAGGGAGAATGAAGTCCATCCGTGACCAAACACGTATGTTCCTCTTTCGCTGGCTGCGTCACGGGAGAGGAGCTTTAAGTTGCCCTGCAAATGTGTTGGACCTCTTGTTTCTGTGGAGAAGGGGCTGGTGCAGCCTGAGTTCCTGGGGGAAGCTTGGCCTCTCACTGTTATGTTATCTGTGTTTGCTTGCAGCTGTGTAAATGAGTATGGAAGATTATGATTTCCTGTTCAAAATTGTTTTAATTGGCAACGCTGGAGTGGGAAAGACGTGCCTAGTCCGACGATTCACTCAGGTAAGGGGATCTAGAATCCAGGGTTGGGCTTGTTTGTCTCACCTGTCTTACAGTGGCCATCTTCTAGATGGGTGATTAGGCCCAGTGCCAACCTCTAGGTTATAGGCTCCTTTTTCTTTTCCATTTATTTATTTATTTATTTATTTAGCGACAGGGTTCCTCTGTGTAGCCCTGGCTATTCTGGAACTCAGTCTGGAGACCAGGCTGACCTTCAACTCAGAGATCTGCCAGCCTCTGCCTCCTAAATGCTGGGATTAAAGGTGGCACCGCCACTATCGATTGCAGGTACCGTTTGAAAGCTCTATCGAGTTTTATAGCCAAAGGTTTTCTAAATTGCCTAAGGGAGAATGGTATTGAGGTCTTCTCCCACACCTCCTCTTGCTTCCTCTTACAAAAGGGTCAGGTGGTTTTGTTTTCAGTGTGCAGTATCAAAAATAGATTTGGGTAAAAAAATAGATCAGTAGTTCATAATCATCTCAAGGTGGAAACACATTAAGTTGGGTATTAAACTGAGTCCAAATATTCATTTTTTAAAAGCCCAAATGCAGATTAAACCTCAAGTTTCCTCCTGTGTCTGTTCTCATCCAAAAAACAGAGTGAATTCTTTTGGTTTATAACTGAACATTCTGCTTTTCTAAGTCTTTTAAGTAGGACTAAGCTGAGGACAGAGAAGAATGGAACCAAATGTACAAGTCCCCTCCAAGGTTGGCCTCTAGAAAACCACGGGCCAAGATTACATAGTAGTTTTTATACAGAAAGTAGTGAAAAATCACTCTGAAGTTGATTTTGTTTCTCACTGAAAAAATCTCAGTGCCACCTTTTTCTGGATCATCGCATATATAGCATGATCTTGTTGACAGGCACCTTGGGAACGTTGAGATGAGCTCTTTTAAGGCTTAAGATGACCTGGTGTCATGGAAAGAGCAGAGGCTCAAGGTTTTTTACCCAGGTGCTAGTCCTGGCTCTGCTGCCCACCTGCCCCCTTGCCAGGCTTCTCCACTGCACAGTCTATGGAAAACTAGAGCGACAGATTGGGCAACACAAACAACTTTAGGGTTTGAAGTTACTGGAAATGTCAAGGTTTTTCCCATGCTGAGTGACTACAGACAAGAGCCTGTGTTTTCATTAAGTTTTGGTCTGACAAAATTGAAAATCTAAAGTTCACCAGTGTCAGGAATTCAATTCGTTATCACAGAGAGATACTGGAGCGTGCAGCTGCTTTTCCATCCCCGAACCTTGGTCTTCACCTCCTCTGTAAGGAGCACTTGCCCACGTATTTCCCATAGAGAAAGGGTTTGGCTTTTAGTGCTTTATAAGCATTTGCTTGATTGTGTCTTTTTACTGAGAGGTCACTTAGAGATTATCAGGCCAGTCCCCTCATACAGATCCAGAGGGACCCAATGACATGCTTATGATCTTGAGGCATGTAGCTGGCAAAGCTGGGACCCTCATCTCCTGTTTCTTGCCCTAATAATGTCTCCACAGTTTTGTAACCTTTGGGGCCACTCTCCTTAAATTCCTGAGATAAACCCTGCCATGAAGGATGGAAGTTAGTTAGTTCGTTTGTTTGTTTATTTATTTTAACCTATGATCAGTACTTTACCCGCAAGCATGTGCATGGTTTCTTCTTATTTTTCTTTTCTGTCTATCTCTCTATCCCTTTAATTCTCCGTAAAGTTCACATTTCATAGACAGGATCACCTATGTTTTTGTTATGTTGCAAGCAGTTAAAATGAACTGACTTCAACAGGTTTTGAGGAACAAAGTGGGGAGGGAGACGTTGGGAAGGATTAAAAAAAAATATTTTGGCATTTGTTAGTCTGCAAACAGCTGGAGCTATAAACCTGAAGCTTGGCAGACTTCTGCTTGAACTAAGCCAAAAAAGAAAATTGATTCAGTATTTGTAAACAGAGTTTGAATGTTTATATTTACATCATTTGCAGACTTGTAATGAAGCTTTTGCTTTTGGTTTGAAGCTCAGTGTTCTGAGTTCAAACTTTAATTAAGGAACTCTCTTGTTAGGGAATGGATTTAATTAAAGATGTCCCAGTCTTAGCTGCAAGAGATAATAAAGTCCATTTTGCTTTACTCCTGGAATTCTGCAATCTGAAGAGGGAAGAGACTAGGTAAAGACTTTTTTTCTTGGTAGAAGTTCTTGCAACCCCAACTCTCTCCCTATGCTTACAGGAAACTTGAGAAAGTAAAGTGCATTATATGTGCATTTTTGCTAATGGCCCTCTTGAAACTCTTAGTTTCCAGTTTAAGGTAAAGCAGTTTTCTCCTATTTCATGCTTACAACAATTTTAACCTCAATGATTTTGAGGCCTAGAGATGGGGAGTGGCCTATCTGGGCTCACCTGCTGACTCCTGTTCTGATGCTGCTGCTTCTGCTCTGCTGTCTTTATGATGACCTCACTTCTCAGTGCCATGCATCTGGACTGTGTGTGATTGTGTGTGTGTGTGTCTGTGTCTGTGTCTGTCTGTCTGTCTGTCTGGACTGTGTGTAATTATATTTGTATGTGTCTGTATGAACTGTGTGTAATTATGTGTGTGTGTTTGGATTGTGTGCAATTGGGTGTCTGTCTGGACTGTGTGTAAGTGTGTATGCGTGTGTGTCTGGACTGTGTGCATTTGTGTGTCCATCAGGAGTGTGTGTACTTGTGTGTCTGTGTCTGGACTGTGTGTAATTGTGTGTGTGTGTGGTACAGTGTACCTCAGGCTAGTGACCATCCTGAGGGCCCAGGAAACCCCAAGTTTTGTGTCTTTCTTTTTTTTCATTCTGTAGCAGAAGGCCTCCACACCTCATTTTCCTGTTTGTTTTTAACCAATCTTACTTTTTCTTTGCCCATCCAATCCTGATGTCATTCTAGTGACTCATTCCTCCTTGGTCTTATCCTTTTGTCTGAGTTTTCTGTTTTAAAACCAGCATGGCACACTGCTCCTTCCAGACTCTCTCCTTTACAGTCAGCCTCATATTTGGTCATTTCTTTCTGTGTTTGCTTCGGTCAGCATTTCTCTCCAGTTCCCTCCCTGCTCTCTGTTCCCCTTCAAACGTGACATGAAACAGAGTGAGTCCTAACAATGACCTCAGTCAAAGAATGGGCGGGGAGTGAGGAGCATCCCCATAATTGGAAGATGTGCTTAAATGTTACTTGCCATTATTTCTTCCTTAGGGTCTTTTCCCCCCAGGTCAAGGAGCCACAATTGGAGTTGATTTTATGATTAAGACAGTGGAGATTAATGGTGAAAAAGTAAAGGTAAGAAGCTAAATAATAAATAATAGTAAAGCTTTGATAATTTTCTGAGAATTTAGGGGGAAAAGTCCCGGTATGTTTTATTAAATTCCTTCATTCACACCCACATTGACGGTGATGCACTGGGGTAGAGCTCAGTTGACAAAATACTTCCTAGCATGCAAGAAGCTCTGGGTTGAACCATCAGCACCACAGAAAACTAGGTGCGGTACTGTTTACCTATGATCTGGACTATGGTCAGGTGGATTAACAGGAAGTTCAAGGTCACCCTTAACATAGCATGTTTGAGGTCAGCCCAGCTTATCCGAGAACCTATCTCAAAAGAAAAGAAAGAAATTATACAGAATCAATTTAGGGATGGTATGCTTATATATGAAGATGGTAAGCAAAATATGTTTTCCTGTCATACCAGAAGTGATGTGAAAACAAACTAGGAATTTCTTTTTGAATTTCAAAGTTAGACCAATAACATATCTATTCTAAATAAAAGGCCCATTTGAGAAAGCCTTCTGATCTCCCATTTTGCTGTAGGTAGTATAGGTAATTCAGTTACATGAATTGCTTATTAATATTATCCTGTCTCCCACTATACCTTTATCTTAGAACTCTAAATGTCTAAGAAAAGACTTTTGATATCACTACTTTGTCTTTCACTTGGTGCCTTGGTACTTAGAAGTATCGTATGTACAGAAACAGGGATAGTGTGTTCCTTGAGTATGTATTGTAAGTCAGAGCCTCTGATAGATGTTTTTACATTTGTTAGCATTAGTATGATCTCTAGGAAGTAGATGGTATTGTCCTTATTGTACAAGCTTCAGAGGTTACTTAATTAACTTATGTAACCATGGTTGTTGTCTGGAAGGGAGACGTGAACCTCACTTGCTGACCTCTAGTCTTCTAACTCCGAGGTCTTCTGTGGGATAAGAGGATAATGAAATCACAATAGCCTCAATACCTTGCATCAAGAAAATGAGGAAGATGATGATTGGAAGAGGTATGAAGAGCTAGAGAGAAGGCTTAGAGGCTGAGTGCCTACTGCTCTTATATATGACCTGAGTTTGGTTTCCAGCACCCATGTAGGGGTGCTTCTACTGTCTGACAGTTTCTTCTGGCCTATACTCACAGACACCTACACTTACCTGCATATCTACGCACACATATACATACATACATACATACATACATACATACATACACACACACATACCATACACACACACACAATTTTAAAAATGCAAAGTGAAACTAAACTGCATGGAAGGATGTAGGGATACTGATGTTTAGTACTGCCATTCACTTACTGAAACTTCTGGTTCAGAGCTTCAGAGTCAAGTCCCATGGAAAGACTCCCAGTCAGGAGCATCATGATGGATACTGGTACTAGAATGGTAGCTAAGTCTAGACCTAAGCATCCCACATTTGGTTTGTGATCTTTGCATCCGTCTTTCATTTGATTGTTCACATCTTACGTGTGCCTTGGGAAGGGTAGAGATGCTTCCTGGCATTCTTTCAGCAGTTCATAGATAGCATCACAAACAAGTGCTGACATATGGCTCCTCTCATGTCCAGAGAAGAGACAGGAACCTTCTTTTTCTCTTTTCGTCTTGAGTCTTTAAAATGGCTCCTTACCATAGAGATGTCTATACTAAGTATAATGGTGAAGAGATTGCTGGGATATTGGAAGATAAAAGCAGGCTCTAAAATCTACATAAATGCCAACCAGAAGGTCAGAAAACTATATGAAATGAAGAGGAAGAGGTAGGGTCCAGAGACAGGGGACTGGAGACAGGATTCACAGCTCAATTGCTGCCATTAACACCTCTTTAGACTTCTAACATCTCATAAGAAATGAGTAGGCTAGTCCTACTAGAAATGAGTAGGTCACGCTGCCTATGATCAGAGTAGGCTGAAGAGATACTGACAGGAAGAACCTTCTGTAGTTTTCTTTTATTCTAGAGGATGTAGTTGCCAACCTAAGGAACCAGGAAAGAATAGCCACTTTTTCATGAGTTTCCCTCCTAGATATGAATTGCCATTTGCATATGTACTTGTGAGTTCATTTGTTTGACCTGAAAATGTTGGTGCCTACCATGTACTTGGCTTGTGCCAAAGCCAAGGGAAAATAAGGAATGGTCCCAGGGTTTCACAGCAGGCTCTTTTCTATTCATAACTTTCAAGCTTAGGCATTCTGTTTATTTTATTTTCGAACACAATGTTTTCACTTTTTAAAATATTTATCTTTATTAGTTTGTGTCTCGGTGCATATGTATATGTTTGTACATGAGCATGGTCTTACATGTGAAGGTCAAAGAACAAGTTGTAAGAGTTCTCTCTTTCCACCATGTGGAGTCTGGGGATCAAACTTGGCCCTTCCCCACTGAGGCATTTTGTTAGCCCTGACCTCATTTTTAAGTGCTTATTACATGACTAAAATTCCATCTTTTCTGGCATTGGACTCCACCACAAGGCCACAGGCTCTCCATGAGCAGGGCTTTCTTCTTACTCGTCTTTATATTCACAGCTCAATTGCTGCCGTTAACACCTCTTTAGACTTCTAACATCTCATAAGAAATGAGTAGACTAGTCCAGAGCAAGCTGCCTGTGATTTATTTCTAACCCAACATGTTGAATGAGTTATAAAAACAGAAAAAAAAAAAAAAAACCCTATGCATAAGGAAAAAAAGGATGCAACATGATGGTCTTCAACCCTACCCCTTGGCTTTTCAGTTTATCACAGATTAATGAGTAACAAATAAAAATTAAGGTCAGCCTATTTTTTTTTAAAGCTAGAGGAGTTTTTTTTTTTTTTGTTCCTATTTATTTATTTATTTATTTATTTAATGCATGAGTGCTCTATCTACATGTACATTTGCATGCCAGAAGAGAGCATCAGATCCCATTATAGTTGGTTGTGAGTCACAATGTTGTTCCTGGAAGACTTAACTGTTGAGCCATCTCTTCAAACCCAGCCTACTTTTTTTTAACCTTAGACTGATTATAATAGAAGAGGATTTTGTTGTCTTTTTTTGTTTGTTTTGTTTTTTGAAACAGGATTTCTTTCTGTAGCCCTTTGTTGTCCTAGAATTAGCTCTGTTGACCAGGCTGGTCTTGAACTCACAGAGATCTGTCTGCCTCTGCCTCCCCAGTGCAGGGATTAAAGATGTGCACCACCCCTACCCAGCTCAAATGTTTATTTTTTTGATGATTTGTCTGTCCATCTTGTGTTACAGTTGATGCATCACTGACCTTGGAACTTACTGATACCTAGCTCTGATAACATTTTGTTTGAGATCTTTCAAACTCCACTCATCTAAGAATAGCTAATTAATTCCTCCTTTGTGATTCCACAATCCTACATTTATCTCGTTAACCATCATTCAGCTGTGCCCACTACGTACTGTGTTAGGAAGGAAGCAGAGGTATGAAGTCAGAGAGACAACCTTGGTCCTCAGAGAACTCTATCCACTAAAGAGGACAGCCTGGCAAACTAATGACAAGGTATTGCTGTGACAGTGCTGCAAGAGCAATGCAGTAAGAGGGCAGGTGAGCAATGTAGAGTCCTGTGCTGTAGGTGAGACTGGCAAGGGAATCCATGGCTGCAGTGCTAAGGATGCATTGACAGAGGATAGACTACCGTTTGTAGACACCCTGTTCTTCTGGTTTCTCTTTGAGAGGACATTGCTAATTAGTTGTAGATTTGGGTTCTTTGTAGACCATGGACTCTTAGATCAAAGGTTGTGTTTTATTCATCTTCCGTCTGGTACCCGACAAAGGATGAAAAGAGACAAATGGATTATAGAGAAAGGTGATGAAACTAATTTGAGCAGTAGATGATGGATTATAAGCATCCTTAATAATCAATTCTCAGGCTAGACACAGGCAGTCCTCTTTGAGAAGGTGGCATATATTTTGGCAAGGCCATACAATAACTATTTTAGAAAATATTTTGATGCTTAAAGCAGTTCCCAAGATGCTCCAGTGGTGAACACAGTGTTTTCTAATGACTGGCAGTATCTAAATCTGGCCAGAAGAGTTGTAGAGGCTGAATGGGGCTGTAAAACAATAGCCTGCTGTTCTAAGGCACATCTTGGCACAAGGGGACCATGGCCCGACTTTGAGGCAGAGAAGAGAAATAGCTTTTGTTCCAGCACAAACTGTCATGTGTACATTTGGATTTAGCACACACAGACTTTATTTTATATTATCAAAGAGCTGCTGCAACTTCCAATCAAAGGAGAATGTGTGTGCTGGCTCGCAATGTGGGCTACTGGTCACTACTCAGTGTCTTCAGCTAAATTGCTATGGGGATAGAGTGACACCAAATGACTGCTAGGCGTAGATATCCATTTAGATGAGCGTGCAATGGCAAAACCAACAGGCCATGCCAGACTGAGTTCTGACCTGGAAACAGAAGATGTGGAGTCTGATGTCTAGTTTTGTGGGTACCTGAGTAGAAGAAACAATTTTTATTAAACTTGCCTAGCTCATTCACTGGGAAGGGGTAAAGAGCAATCAAGACCATCAGTTTAAGACAAACATGTGCTTTTTGTTCTGGGCGCACTGTTTGTGGTGAGTAAAACAGGTGACTCTTCCTGTTATGAAGCTTTAAATCAAGTAGGCCAGACAGGCATTAACCAACTTATTTCAAGTATGTGATTAAGATATGCCAGTTACTATGAGAGAAATGATACAAAGTACTTTCAGGGAGACTGGAGGCAGATGTGGGGGGCGGGGAGAGGTTCTAGAAGGCCTTACCTGAGAAAGTAGTAAGGAAGTTAATCTACCTGTGACCTATGGCATTTGTAGTTAGGAGGAAAGCTCTCGGTGATATTCTTATCTCCCCAAACTCTCTGCTCTATACTTAAGAGTTGTATCTCGAGAAGAGGCCTCTCATTTGTTGTGTTATCTGTGCAGAGAGGTTAAGGGAATTTTGCAAAGTATTTTTCCTTCTTTTTTTTTTTAAACTAAAACATAGGTTTGCTGGATTTACAAATAGTAGATGACTTATTAAACCCTATTAAAATTATCTATCTATCTATCTATCTATCTATCTATCTATCTATCTATCTATCTATCACCTATCTAAACAAGTAGAATCCAAAAAGGTTAAGTGAACTAAAGTCACAGAGCTTAGTTGTGTGGTGGAGGGGTGTGACTGTAATGGTACCATCTCTATTTTTTTTAACAGTGATAATGTCTTGATATGTTCATTAGAATTTTAAACTGGAAAAGTTGAAAGTTGAGGTTGTATTTTTGTTCTTTTGCTTGCTGACTGAAATACCAACGACCACAAAACAACAGCTTGCTCTCTATTGCAATGTGTGTGTACCTAGCTGATGGGCAAGAACACAGAGTCCATAGTGAGTGTCTAATTGTCTGAGATACTGGTCAAGTTAATAGATCTCATAGTACTTTAGTTTGCCGATGAGGGAAGTATAGTATAAAAATACTTATCAGGTAATTGTGAAGACTGAATTGTTACATATAAAATGAATAGAATAGAGCTTGGAATATAATAATGTACAATAAAACCTGGTTTGGTTTTTTGAGAACAAAGAAAGAAGTCTTAAACAAGTAAGCAAGCAAGCAAGCAAACAAAAACAGGAAAGAGAATAAGCCCTTTTCCCAAACTTAGAAACACTTGACAGCCAGAAGTACTTTTCAGGGCAGAAAACAACCATGAAATTGTGTGATGTTCTCATTTCTGAGCTCTAGCAAGGCGGTGCTCTTGTGCTTTTCCAAGCTGATCCCTGTCTTGTGCCTCTGCAGTTACAGATCTGGGACACTGCGGGTCAAGAGAGATTTCGCTCCATTACCCAAAGTTACTACCGAAGCGCCAATGCCTTGATCCTTACCTATGACATCACCTGTGAGGAATCCTTCCGCTGCCTTCCTGAGTGGTTGCGGGAGATAGAACAGTATGCTAGCAATAAAGTCATCACTGTGTTAGTGGGTAAGTAAAGGCTAACGAGGAAGGAAATTGATTTGACTGCATTAGAAAATTTATGATCGCCGGGCGGTGGTGGCGCACGCCTTTAATCCCAGCACTTGGGAGGCAGAGGCAGGCGGATTTCTGAGTTCGAGGCCAGCCTGGTCTACCGAGTGAGTTCCAGGTCAGCCAAGGCTATACAGAGAAACCCTGTCTCGAAAAACCAAAAAAAAAAAAAAAAAAAAAAAAAAGAAAATTTATGATCATTTAATGCTAATATGTTGGTATATATAGAATATATATACTAAGAATATAGTATATTGTTACCTGAGTTATGTAAACATACAGTTATAGAACTAGAACATGAAATTAGTCTTATCCCATAGTGATAATTTAGAAAAATAAACAAAAATATTGCTGATTTTTCTATTAGGTAGGTGAAATAGTTATAAGACGGTGGATACTGCTGGCATAAAAGTAAAAGAAATCTTTCAAGTTGATGAGGAATTCATAATGAAGCTTTTTTTTTAAAACTTTGGTGAATTTTTTTTCTTCTTACTTTATGCTGACTTCAGACATCCCTCCTGTATTTCAGAAATCCATTAAGGGAAATGCTGCAGTTTCTTTCATCCTGTAGGAGGAAGGAGTCTATTTAATGTGGGAGAAACCCAGAAAATAACCCTTGATTTTCTATGGTGACAAATGACTCATTAAAAATGAAATCACGGGGTCTGGGGGATAACTCGGTAAAGTGCTTGCTGTGCAAGTGTGAGTACCCAAGTTAGATCCTTGGTACCCAAGGAAAACCTAAGTGTGGTGGCCTTTGTTTGTAATCTCACAGAAGGCTGAATAGGCAAGAGTCCTGAGCATTGGTGGCCAGCCTAGACTAATCATGGAGCCCCAGGCCTTACTGAGAGACTGTTACAAAAACCCAAAACACGACCAAGGTGGAATGCATCTGAGGAACAAGTTTGACCTTTGGTCTTCACGTACATGTTTGTGTACATATACAGGCAGGCACACATGCACACATGCATGCAATTGCTATAAAATGGACCATATAAACTCTTCCAGTTGTGATAGAAAAGGGGCGTCAGCTACATACTTGTTAAAATATTTTCTCTCTGGGAAGGAATTTTGCTGTATAGTCTCATGACTTGAATTTTAGAAACATAGAAAACTATAGAAAGCACCATTAACTTACAAATTATGGCTAACAGTAAGCTGAGCCAACATTTTATTTTGCTGAAAATTGATTATTTCCCTACATACTCTATCTTGATTATAGTTTTTCCTCCCTCTACTCTTCCCAGTGTCTCCCTACCTCTACTCCCATCTGAATGGACATACCATTTCTGTCTCTCATTAGTAAAACAAACAGGCTTCTACAGAATAATAAAATAAAATGAGATAAAACAAAAACTAACACACTGGAATTTGACAAGACAAGCAGAAGGAAAAGTGCCCAAGAGGAGGCACAGAATCAGAAATCCATTCTTTTGCACACACAGAAACCCTGTAAGAGAGCTGGAGAGATAGCTTGGCAATTAAGAGCACTGGCTGCTCTTCCAGAGGTCCTTAGTTTAATTTTTAGCAACCACATGGTATCTCCCAGCCATCTATAATGTGATCTGATACCCTTTTCTGGCATGCAGTTTTACATGCAGATAGAGCACTCATATACATAAAATAAATACATCTTAAAAAAAGAAATCCTGTAAAGTCACTAAATTAGAAGCCATTATATATATATGAATGAGACCTGGTGCAGAGCTCTGTAGGGCCTGTGTATACTACCTCAGTCTCTGTGAGTTCATATCTGCCTTGATCATATTAATTTAGACGGTTGTGTTTTCTTGGTGTCTTCTGGCCCTTAGCCTCCTTTCTCCAGGATTCCTTGAGCCTTGAGGGGAGGGATTTGATGGAGACATCCAGTTTAGGGCTAACTGTTCCAAGGTCTCTCATTCCGCATAATATCTGGCTGTGATCTCTATATTTGTTCCCATCTGCTGTAGGAGGAAGCTTCTCTGATTATAGCTGAGCAAGGTACTGATATGATGTATGAGTGTAGCAGAGTGTCATTAGGAGTAATTTTATTGCTACATTTTTATTTCCTTTAAACAACAGTGGTATTTGGTTTTACCCAAGGTCCTTGGGCTATCTAGTCTCTGGTTCTTGGACACCTAAGCAGTGTTGGGTATATGAGTTCAATCTTATTGGGTGGGCCTTAAGTCAAATCAGATATTGGTTGGTTACTTCCACAAGCGTTGTGCCACTGTTGCCTTAGTATGTACTGTAGGCAGGACAGCATTGTAAAGCTGTTTGTGGCTAGCTTGGTGTTTCCATTCTCTTTTGGTAGTGTGCAGAGTACCTTCCTGTACCAGAGACTCTAGACCATAGGGATGAATGCTCAATATAGGCACCAGCTTGAATTCTCTATGTTCAGTGAGTTCTATAGGTATTGTCTTCTGCACTGGGGCCTTGCTGTTAGTTTATGGAGCGCAACTTATAGTCTTGGCAAAAACCTAGGTTGTTTGGGCATCCTATGGGATCCCTTTGGCCAACAACTCAAGGAAGTGTAATGCAATCCCAATAATTGGAGCTTCATTTAGTGACAAGAGATGGTCAGTTAGGGACTCTTCTTCCCCATTATTTGGTAATTTCATTTAGATTGCCTTCACTTAGGTATATATTTTAGGAAGCTTCTCTGTGTTAATTTTCCATACTACCCCTCAGCTGGTCTTTAAATTTAGCTGTCTCTCTCAAATTCTCTCCTTCATTCCCTCATCAGTCCTCTCTCCATTTGATCTTTCCATTCCAGCTCCATTTACCCATAACTATTTCTGCTATTTCTTTTTCCTAACAAGATCTTTCTGCCCCCTCTAAACCCTTAACTTTATATCTAACTTCTGTGATTCTATAAATTGTAGCATGGTTGTCATCGACTTAATAGCTAATATCCACATATAAGTGAATGTACATATATATATATAATTTATATTTATATATTTACATTTGGATTTGAGATACCTCATTTAGAATGACCTTTTTATAAGTTTCAGCCATTTACTTGTGAATGTCTTTATTTCATTTTGTTTTAATGGCAGAGTAATACTCCATTTTGTGAATGTACCACATTTTCTTCATCCATTCTTCTGTTGATGGACATCTAAGTTTCCATTTTCTGGCTATTATGACTAGAACGGCAGTGAATGGTTGAGCAAATGTCTCTGTGGTTGGATGAAGTGTCTTTTGGGTATATGCCCAAGAGTGAGTGGTATAGCTAGATCTTGGATAGATCTTCTTCCTGAGGAACCACACTGATTTCCATAGTGGTTGTACAAATTTGCACTCCCACCAGAAGTAGATGAATGTTCCCTTTACTCCACTTTGCCAGCATAAGCTGTCTTTTGTTTTATTGATCTTAGTCTTTCTGATGTGTATAAGATGAAATCTCATATATTTTTGGTTGTAAGCCCTGTAGCAGTGAATAGTTAATCTGCTTTGGCTCTTTGGCTCCCTCGTGTGCTCTGTACCCACCCAAGAGCTCTGGGGACACACACACACACACACACACACACACACACACACACACACACACCAGCTGATTTTGATATGCCTTGACTAGCTCAATGGCTAGGCACTTCTAAATCTCCCCATGGCTTGCACACAGTAGTACCCTCTGGTATTTCTAGCTTAACACCTTCTAAATCTATATTTTATCTTTGCTGCCCTGTCACCTTTAGGCCCCGCCCCCCCCCCCCCATTGGGCTGCTTTCCCTTTCCACCTACATTGCTGGATGATTTCTCTCCTGCAGCTCTTAAATCTGATCCCTTTGTCTCTGAGTCATGGCGATAGTCCTCTCCTTCTCCTCTAGGTCCATTGCCAGTGGAATCCAAAAGTCCCCCCTCTACCTCCCTGCCTAGCTATTGGCTGTAAAGCAATTCTTTATAACCAAAGCCAGCTTGGGGTATGGATCCTAAGTGTCTGTAGACCAGGCTGGCCTTTAACTCAGAGACCTTCCTACCTCTGCCTCACAGGGGCGAGGATTACAGGTGTGCATTACCATGACTGGCCTTTTATTCTCTTTTTGTTCAGTAGTTTCCAATGTAATGAATTGCTTTCATAGGATCTTCCAAAACTAACCATTAAAATTCATTTTTAGCAGTATTTTTTGTTTTGTTTTGTTTGTTTTTGTCTGTTACAGGATTTCCCTGTGTAACAGAGCCCTGGCTGTCTTGAACTCACTTTGTAGACTGGGCTGGCATTGAACTCACAGATATCCATCTGCCTCTACCTCTTGAGTGCTAGGATTAAAGGTGTGCAGCACCACACCCGTCTCATTTGTATTCTTAATATGCTGTGGATTTCTGAACCTAAGTGCTCATTCAGTGTGTTTTAATCCTGTGCAGTTATTACTGCCCAAGTTCCTATTATTACATCATTGACATAGGAAGCTTCTTCAGGTGAGCTCCCAAATCCTTTGGGACGATTTTCCCCCACTCTCTGATATGACAAATATTCAGGTATATCATTTAATTCTCCACACCTACAACTGACGATGTCTTCAAGAGGTGATATTCTTTTCTAATGTGAAGATTACAATTAGAAATCCCTGCCTCAGTGTTGGAGTCATCTTTACTTGTAGGTCACCATTACTAAACTTTTTGTATTAAAAGCTGGTATGTATGCATGCATATGAATTGTGTTGTTTTATTAGATTCAATAAGTTGTGTTCAGACTTACAGGACAGTCTTAACCCACACATGACATCCTGTTCACTTGGAAAGATACAGGATAGTTCACTTGACTTGATGGCAGGTTGGCATCAGGTTTCATAGTTCTCTTGGCAGGCTTGGACGACCTAGATGTCAGGAAACAAAGTTCACTGTGACAAGTACAAGAGATTTACTGGCCTAGATGCCTCTGTGTTCCAAAGGAACAGTTCCACGAACGTAACTGACAGAATTTTTTCAACAGTGAATCTGCACTCAGGAAGTTCCAGTGTTATGACTGTCTACTAGGTATTTATAACTCACACCCATGGTAACTTATCAATTGGTTCATTTAAGCAGTGTTACCAGATAGCATAGTTGATTATTGTCATCCTACCTGGAAAAAGGAGCAGAAAACTTTAAAAAGATAAAAGTTAATTGTACAAATACTTAGATTTATATTTTAAAACTGTAAAAATTTTCTTGGTATCATTAATCTCTATCTTAGTTAGGGTTTGACTGCTGTGAACAGATACTATGACCAAGGCAAGTCTTACAAAGTACAACATTTAATTGGGGCTGGCTTGACAGGTTCAGAGGCCCAGTCCATTATCATTAAGGTGAGAGCATGGCAGCATCCAGGCAGGTGCATGGTGCAGGAGGAGCTGAGAGTTTTATATCTTCATCTGAAGGCTGCTAGTGGAAGACTCACCTCCAGGCAGCTAGGACTAGGGTATTGAAGCCCACATCCACAGTGACACACCTATTCCAGCAAGGCCACACCTCCTAATATTGCCACTCCCTGGCCTAAGCATATACAAACCATCACAATCTCATACCTGTATTTCATCTTTCTCATGTCTAAAATCCCAGTTCCAAATTGTACCAACATAATTAATGACTTGCATTATCCCTTAATACACACATAGCAGTCTTATAATCCCAATACCAGCTCTGCCATTGACAATATGATTACTGAATGAGTTCAAGACTTTGTCTTTAAACTTTCTTTTGTCCTTAGCATGCATATCTAAGGATGCAAGGTTAAATCATGATGTTTTAAATTTAATTGAAATCATTAAACCACTATATGATAAACGTGTTTAATATTTATAGGTTACTTTCAAATTTTGTATTAATTAAATAATTGTATTATTTAATTATGTTAAAGTGAGCTTCTAAAGTCATATCTGTAAAGCAGAATATGATCAGAGAGGTCTGGCTTCCGCCCCTGTGTTCTCTATGTTTCTCTTTCTGGGTGACCATTGATTGTTTTTTAAACTACAATCTTGCTTTATTATTTTATGGAATTTCTCTATATTTTTTTTATTTAGACAGTTGAGGATTATACTTTTTTTCTGCTTCATCTGCTTATATTCTCAATTCATGGCACTGGTATTTTAAAATAAACAATCCTGCAATCATGGTCATATTTATTGGGCTTTACTCACTCATCTGTTTAATCTCCTGATTGACTTTAGTTCTGGAATTGAATCATGATGCTTCCTGGCTGAAACAAAGTCACGTGATGATTCTTTCTCTGATTTACCATCATTACAGGCAACAAGATTGACCTGGCTGAAAGGAGAGAGGTCTCCCAACAGAGAGCAGAAGAGTTCTCAGAGGCTCAGGACATGTATTACCTGGAGACTTCAGCCAAGGAATCTGACAATGTGGAGAAACTCTTCCTTGACTTAGCATGCCGACTCATCAGTGAAGCAAGACAGAACACACTGGTGAACAATGTATCGTCACCGTTACCCGGAGAGGGGAAAAGCATCAGCTATTTGACTTGTTGTAATTTCAACTAAAGGCTGAGGCAAAGAGAATCAAAGGGAATCAGTAGTTGCCTTGGTGGGCCATATGTTGCTAGGGAATCTGGCAATGACTATGGCTCCCGCTCTTGGACCTTCTGACTCCTGTAGGCTCCAGAGCTTACCAAGCATGCAGGCCAAGGGCCTTGACTGCAGGCCAGCATTAGCAGAACACATAATGGTTTCACCCTTTTGCAGTCTGGCGTTGGAGCAAGGAGAAAATTGCACTAAGCGCTCCATGATCTGCAGAGCATGTTGCTTTTGTTTTTAAAAAAGCAAGTAAAAATGCATTCCTGAACACAGAGCAGGGGATCATGTACTGTAGGAATCCTTCTGTGTGTCAGCGGGTGCATGAGGGGCTGTTCTTTAGGCTTCAGTGGTAATCTGGTGCCCATGGATTTCTTGTCTACCAGGTAAACCAAAACTGGAAAGGCCAAGTACTGTCTCTGTAGTACTTATTGATGACTCCATGGAGATTTTGAAAAGTGTTATTTCTTTTGTCCACAAGCACTTTCAAAACCTTTGGGATATAAAAATGGGAATTCTTCTCATGACCAACAGTAAAAATTATTGTTTAATAATATATACAAGCTCCATGACTCTTTTTGGTGCTAATGATTATGCTATTTCACAGACCAAACATTTTAGTACACTGATACCCTTAGATGTATTACCTAAAAATAAAGAGAATGGGGGAAATCCATGAGTCAGCAGTCTTTTTCAGTCTCATTACCACCGTTTCTAGGATGGGTTTGGATATGAGAAGCCCTTTTCTTTCATATTCTCCTTGAAATTTATTAACTTTCTTCTCTTCTTTCACACTTATGCTGCCCTTCAAGTAAATCAAAGTATAAAAAAGGGGAAAAATATAAATGATGACATTGTAATAAAGAAGATTAGTTGTACGACATGTTGAGTAGCAAGAGAAAACAGCAGATATGACCAAAATACTGTGGACTATGGACTGACTGCAGAGCAGGCTTCCAGACAGAGCACAGCTCTCTCTAACAGGTCACGCCTTTTCCTTTCTGGAACTAGCCTTGGATAGACCAAGGTTTAGGATTTTGTAGACATTTTTAGTATAATAAGTGAGAATAGCAACAGATGAAAAGTCTCACAAACCATTTTTGTATCTTCGATAAACTTAGGGAAGTGCTGCTCAGGAAGCAGGCTGAGTTGTCCTTTATTAATATTAATGTTGATCTCAGATTCATGACCATACATTTCCTTTCCCTTTATCTTTTCTTTCTCCTAGTCTCCCCTTAAAGCGTTCCTTTCCCACTCCTTCTTTTTCTCTTTTCTTCCCATACTGGTATGCATGTATTACTTACTCAAAGTCTCCTATTCAAATGGAGGTAAATGTTGCCTTTACTTAGCAGATTTTACAACAGGATTCAAATTGGAAGACATGCTACTGAATGAGTTCCTGTTTCTTCAGTGCCATGTTTTGATACCTTCCAATTTGTTCACTGTCATAAATGCAAATATGACAGTAATTAAGTCTGTATGCTCTTGGTGTTGTCAGGTGTTGCTGTAGGTTGCTGTATAGCATAACTGAGTATGAATCACTGAGGATATGATGTGTAATTCTGCTGTTGGTATTGATGGTGACAATCTTAGACCTGACATGTCACTCATGGAAAGCTACTGAATTGTAAAGCAATGAGTCAACACAGCAGGATATTGATAACACATTTCTGCATTTCTAGAAGATTCCATAATGTCCAATATTTTTTACATGTGACTGCATGTACTATTAGCAGTCATTGGTATTGATTGGCTTACTATGCTTTTCTTGATTCTATAGGAAAGAAAAAGGCTTCCTAAAAGTTTGAACTGTCTTTCCTTTATACAAGAAGGGGAAATAAATCACTTTAATGAAAATAAAAATCATTTATAATTACCTTTGCTTAATAGCCGGCAACCAAAGGCATCAGAAGATAAACTAATCAAAGTTACAGAAAAATGTATCTTTCTACTGTGAATGTCCCTAAATTTAGATTTATTACTTTTCTGGATGGCAAAATTCTGATCTCCTCAGCATAAGATGACTCAGCCTTGTCTCACAGCAGTGTGTTAAAAATAACGTTGCTTTGTGAACTTTAAGGGCTTTGTTAGATTGGACTAATTTAGCTCCAGAATAACAGCTTTTGGGGTCACATTTATGTTACGTTATTCTTATTCCTTTGGGCTTATAGCACCCCCATCTGTCCCTTTGAGTTCAGAAACAGCTCAGAGAGCTCTGCTCCAGGTCCATCTCCCTCTGGGTCTCTGAGTAAATCATAGTCACCAATCTTTGGCTCATTAGTGTGGACACTTGAGAAGCTGGGCTCTTACATCCCACAGTTCTGTGAATTTAAGATTAGGCCTTTGGGATATTTGTTCAGAGATGTATCTCAAGTTTGAGAACAATCCTTGACAATATTGTAGGTGCAATAAATACCAATTGAATAAATGATTCAGTGCCAAGAGTTTTGTTTGTTTGTTATTTTTAAATGAAAGTCCTTGAAGTGGTTCTTGAGAAAGAATCATTTCAATCTAGGGCAGAACATAAATATTATTTTGCCTAATAATTCTTATTGTCAGGGCAATATTTGCTCAGATAAGCCTCCTTTACATAAAATTAATTAATGGTGAAAAAGCACCCAAGATTTGGTTTACTGTAATGAGGTTTAGCTCATTCTGACGAGGCCATCTCTCCTTCCATTTGTAATATGACCTTTTTTTTCTTTTTAACAAAATTATTAAATATGTGGCCATCTTTTTAGTTTCCAATGAAAATACATGTTCAGGTTATAGAGTCATGCTTGGAAAAGATCTATGGAATCATAGTTTTTGATATGGCTATTTATAGACTGTCCTCAAAGAACTTAGTGGTTTCTCCTTTTCCTACACAAGAGCTATGTTCCATTGTATTCTTTCATTAGATCGGCTGGATTATATTAATATTTAATTACATAGAGCCAATCATGGTTTGTGTAGACTTCAAAGGTTACATCATTGGCTTTTTCTGGTTTTCATCCCGTCTCCCCACCCACAGTTTAGTCATTTTTTAGGTCAGCATCTTTCCCTAAGTGGAAAGACAATATTTAAAAATGAAATTGAAATGTATTCGCAGTATAGTATGTCAGCTTTTGATTTAAAATTATTAAGAAACCACTGACCAAAACAAGATGTTTGGACTTGGACTAGTATGATTCAAAGCAGTGGGACTTGATAGAGGGAGGAAGGAAGCAGGTTCTTTCTCTTCTCTTCGTCCAAGTGTAGCTGGAAGGACCCTATGATGGCTGGTGTTAGAGCAGGGATTTGCCAGTCTACCTTTTGAGCTATCCCACAGCACCAACTTCACTTAAATTAATTCTGAAAAAAAAAATAACAGTTGCAAATTATTTTTAACTTTATTTTTACCCCCATGTATCATACCAGTGGCCTTAAAGATAGGAAAAGTTCTAGGTCTTAGTTCTGTGGAATGCTCTGCATCTCATGGCCATATATGTTTATTTATTAGGGATCACGTTCTAAGAAGTTGTAGGTTTGGACTTTTTTTTAAAAGAATTTTTAACAGCAACGGTTTACTTTCTTCCTTCAACCATGGTCTTGACAGGTGTGTTTCACATCTCATTCTCTGGCAAGAGGTATTCCACATAAGCAATTATTGGTAAACTCTAAATGAAGAAGATAGATTTTTCTTTTCTGGGACTTTTGTTCCTGTGGCACAAGTTTATCTATGTTTGAAAGGAAAGCTGCCTTTCCCTTACACTGTACATACAGGCAATATTAGTTTTGATAGTATCCCTTCAGGTCAGTCATTACTATTGAGTAATATAGATTTGAGTAATATAGATGGTTCTTCACCTCCTTCCTAAATCACAGGATGTTCATGTTATAATTACTCTGGGGAGACACTGTTTTTTACTTTTTTTTTTTTTTTTTTAACCAGATCCCAGTTTGTAGCTCCAGAAATCAGGTTGGCATAGAAATCACAATGTAGTTCAGGCTGGCTTTGAACTCATGGTAATTCTCTTACCTTAGTCTTCGTATGATTAACGAGCCACCGTGGTTAATTCTTTGAAACTAAAAACAAATGGAGGGATAACTAGCAGAATAAATGACTTTAACACAAGATAGTTGAAGATTATTTGGAGGATTTTTGTGGAACGTGGCATAGAGAGAGGAATATAATTAAAAGATACTTCATAGTTCAAAGAGATAAATTGAAGCCTATCATACTGAAGCTATAGAGACACAGCTGTGTCGGGGAGAATTTCACAAAAATAAATTGGAACCCTCTGTAGCAGCTGCCTTTCTGTCAAGCAGAGAGTAGATACAAACTGAGCAAAGAAATGTGGAGAGGACCTACAATGTTGCTCTACTAACTCAGAATCCTAAATAGCAGTACCTTTTCTTATGCTCAGTTAAATATATGTTGACCAACAATTAATGATATTTTTAAAAAGGCATTATACTCTGTCACAAATGTATAGTCCTCTAGAGAAAAGGTTGGGCCACATGGCCTTAGACCAAGACACTGATCTGCCATTAAGCCCTAAACTAGAAACCCTTGTTAGAGCCTGTAGAAATCAAACTGGCTTCTGTGTTAAAAATGGAAAAGGTATCATTTAGGCAGAGGAAAAATAAAATCATGGAAATGATTCATCTCATTTGGCCTAATAAACAACGTGTTTTCTTCAGGTCATTAGAAGTCGTTTAGCATAGGAGAACCCTCCATTAAATAACCCCAATAGTTCAGTGTTTGTGAGCGGACAGGAGGATCACAGGGAGAAAGGCATCCTTAAGATCTGCCTTTGGAAGTCTCAAATGACATTTGGTGGTTTCAGTGATTCTGGAGAAAGTGAGTTTAAAAAGAGTGAAGGCCAATTTGCTTCATATACAAAGTAAAGTGCATGCACAAAGTACAAAACAGGTCTTTAAATTGAAAATAAAATAATTAAAAACAATATTTGCTAATTAAGATTTATGAGCCAAATGATTCCATTTGTAAAACTACTTGCACCCTTTCTAGTCTGATAGGTGGTTCTTATTTAGTTTTTAGAAAAGGAAAACATTGCTCTTGAATCAGTATAGGGTGAAACAGACTTGAATTTGGTGAGACTTTCTCTGACTGGGAAGAAATCAGAATATAAAGGCTAGTTCTGCTTTGACCCCATCAGGTGTATGAGTTAAAAATTTTCCCCAACTGATTTAAAGGAGAACGGCAGATATTCTGAGTCATATTCTGATGAAATTATTGGTCAGTACTGAGTGATACCTCAGACAGTGATACAGTGAGAGGTATAAAAGTTGGGCACTAGATTGGCTGTGTGCAGCCCTACAATATAAAAGTTAGTTGGGGTTTTAGGCAAAGTTTGAGCAGAAGTTTTTTCCATCTGTGAGATGGACCTGTTAGGAATATGCTGAAAATTAGATGAGATAAACTGAAACTATGTTGCTCAGCAAATAGAAAGAACTCAAATAGCAGGAGCTTTGGTTCACTTGTTTTCTCTCTTCCCGCTTAGGAAGGTTAGGAAGGGACGTTGGAAGTTGGAGCAATGACATGTGACTTTAGTCCCAGGTACCTGGGAAGCTGAGGTGGGAGCTAAGACAACATAGGGAGACTCCAGCTCGAGACTTCAAGAAATGATTTGGGTCAATCTGTTACAAAGAAAAAGGACTCCGTTTCTAGGAGGGTTCCTTAAAAGGAAGTGTCTGATTCGGTTTGCTTTTAGATGTCAGTCACCTGTTTCTTTCCATACATCTTGAGAGACATTTTGTCTCGACAGACAATTCCAGGGTTGTAAACTCCTTATTATCAGGAAACTTTCTCTAAGAACTGAAATACCTCACAGTGCAATACAAACCTCTTGTTGATTTCATTCTCCATGGGAAGAAAATGGCTTGGCTGTTACCTGTAAGGGGTCACATTTGCTGTCTGTTACTGCCCATTGTCTACTATTTGAAAACTAAGTCATAAAAGTGTGTTAAGGTGGTGATCCTTATCCTCTTGGTGAACATCCGGACAGTCATTGATTAACTCTTAATTTCATACTGGGATCAGATTTAGATAATCTTATTGTTGATTAGTTCTTTAATTACCCATGCATTTCTCCCTTTACTAATAATGTATAATGGATATCCAAGTAAGACTAATTCTGGTTCTGTGGCTCTTCTCCATCTATAGGTAGAAATGATATCATTAAATCCCAGTTGTGTGATCTGCTTTTAGAATTTAATTCCATATACAACATTACTGGATGAATGTATTAGTAATACTCTAAATGTTTTTTATCTCCCTTTCTATGTGTGTGCTACATTTTGAAATAAAAATTAGGGTACTAACTTCCTAATACAGCAAAAATTCATGTGCAGTGTAAGAAAAAAATTGTTTGGTTATAATAATTCACTAGTTGATGAATGGCACATAGCTTTTGTTTAATATTACACAGTTATGCCTGGATTAAATAATAATAATAAACTTGATAAAGCCCTCTGAAAAACAGCTGCTAAGCATACTGCTTCTGGAATGTAATCATTAGGAGTAAATATTCTCATGTTCTGTACAATTACAGAATGTTAGTGGAAGTTTATTGTAGACTATTTTGACAATGAATGTCAGTTGATTTATTAAATGAATTTTTTAAAGTAAGTTTATCCTTTTTAGGCTGATTGGGACATTCAGGTCCCTGATATAAAACCTTTCAAACAATTGGATGTTGGCTTCTGACTACTCATTGGAGTGTCCATCTAGACTGCCAGATGTTAGCACTCTTTTGATAGTGTGTAAATGAGATACACAGATCTTTCTCAAGTAGTGCATGAGCAAAATTGCTGTTTTCAGAAAAGAAAAAAAATTCTCAAGTAATAAAGAACTAAGACAAGAACTTGAAGAAAGTGTGCCCTGTATGCTATTGCACACACTGTAATGCATGACTTTCAGCATAACAATGACGTACAATGCAAAATATTTCATTCTGGAAATCTCCACAGCTAGTTAAAATATTTGTAGAAGCTGCTTTGTGGAGACTTAGAAAATCCCTTATTTTCTTCATTTTCTTATCTCTCCATTAAAACACTAATATTTTATACAGTTACAGCAAACAAGTTGACCAGTAGATTTTATAAATTCAGTTCCTAATATATGGCTACGGGCTTTATGCATAGGATCTCAGTAAACTCCACATACATATATATCACTATACGAATCTTAATCATCTACTTTAATAGAAGCATAGTTCTTGGTTTTAAATGTGATATGCAGATATTAACTGTACAATATATCTTTTGTATCCATGTATTAAGTTTGCCTAACAAAAAGGCCATTATAAATATAAGCCATCGATAACCTGAGTATAATTACTTCAAAACATTGTATAGAAAGATGATTTGTAAAAAACTTAGTCCAATTTCAAAAGGGGGACAAAGAGGAACCAGGAACTCAAAAAAAGCATTTTTAAGTAAAATTGTATCTTTAAAATTTTCAGATAATTCACACACAGAAACGTGCCCCTCTGAAGTATAAAATTCAGTGTTTTTGGTATACTCAATATATTGTACATTGTCACTACTGTCTAACTTCAGAATATGTCATTCCCCAAAGGCTCTGTATCCATTAGCAGCCAAACCTCCTCCTTCTCTAGCATCTGGGAACAATCTATCTGCTTTCTATCTATGGATTTGCCTTTCATATAAATATAACTGACAATGTGTGGCCTCTTGTGCCTGGCTTCTGTTAAGGTTTTCAAGACTCATCTGTGTTGTAGCATGAGTCAGTATGTTCTTTTTATGGCTAAGTAATATTCCGTGTGTGTGTGTGTGTGTGTGTGTATGTGTGTGTGTTTGTGTATGTAGAGGGAGAGAGAGGGAAGGAGGGAGGGAAGGAAGGACAGAGAGAGAGAGAGAGAGAGAGAGATTGATTTTATCTGTGAATTAATCAAATTTTGGACATTTAGATTGTTTCTACTTTCTGGCTAGTATAAGTAATGCTGCTAGACCATTTATGTAATTTTTGGATGTGGTCATGGTTTCTTTCACATCTCAAAACAGATTAATGAATCAAGTAATTTGTATTTATTTAAATAGAATCTTTTAAAGTCTTGCTTGGAGAATGAAACTTATGATGCTGATTAAAGTGTTCAATTGGATTGTAGAACAATGCCTGCCAGATATGTCTGTAAAAAGATTCTTGTGAGGATGTCATTTTGATATGGTTATCAATTTCATGAGGACTCCTTCAGTCCTTGTAGAAATTACATCATCATCACTGAGAATTTCAAAGTGCTCTGAATTCCTTTAAAGACAGCTATCAATCATATTGGAGAGGGCACTCATTAAACTTGGTAGGATCATTCAGTCATAAAGGAGCATTTTAAAGGTATGGTTTCTTATGTTTTTAACTATCTCAACATTGGCATCTTCCTTCTTGGAAAAAAAGATCATCGAATTGCCAAGCCTACTGAGTGTTGTAGTTTACGTTTTTATTATTAAGAAGTAATTCATAATGAGAGCAAAAGTGTCCAGAATGTATTTTGTGTGCAAAGAATGAATGTATTTAACAAAATCTTTTTTTTGTAACAATTTTTTAAAAAATTGAATGGAAATTGATTTCCCATGTACTTGTACATAAATAAACATTTCCTGTTGTCCCCAATTGGAAGATTATACAGCACGTCAATCCATCAAAACCGAATTAGCTCATGTCCTTCATTGTAATCTGGAATGTACCTGCATGGAGGGCTCTAGAGCTCCTCAGTGTGAGTGTCAATTCTGTAGCTGGCAGACCTCTGACAAGTCATTGAACATTTTGTATATTTTTTCTCCTATACTAGATCACCTTTAAATTTTCCTGAGGTTAGAATACTAAGATTACCCTGTCATATGCAGATGTGAAAATCATCTATGTTAATTACTGCTGATTACTGAGAAAGTTACTTTATCCTATGACACATTAGATGGGGTAATGCACTGGGAAGCAGGAGTATACACTGTATTCCTGTCTCAAATGTTACATTAGAGTTAGCAGATTATTCAACCTTTAATTTTTTCAACTTCAAAATATGGGTATCTCTTTAAAGTTTAGCTAAAGTGTAGCTAAATACATTGTATTGTTCTGAAGAGATATCACTTAAGATGTAAGTTATCCTACACAATTCAAAATGAGAGTACTTATTAATTACTAGTGAGGCATCCATCCATTCGTTTGCATACTCACCATTTATTGAGGCCTGACACTATTACTGATGCTATGGTGTGCTTATAGACAGGAGCCTAGCATGGCTGCCCTCAAGCAGCTGAAAGAGTCAATCAATGGAAAGAAGCCAGGGACCCCATGTGGTTGAATTAGGAAAAAGCTGGAAGAAGCTGAGGAGGAGGAGGGCAACCCCCTAGGAAGACCAGCAGGCCCCTGAGATCTCTCAGACACTGAACCACCAACCAGACAACATACACCAACTGATATGAGGCCCCCGACACATATACAGCAAAGGACTACCTGGTCTGGCCTCAGTGAGAGAAGATGCAACTAACCCTTGAGGTCCAGGGAGTGGGGAGGTCTGGTGGGGTGGGATGGGGACAACCTCTTGGAGACAGGGAGGAGGTATGGGATGAGAAACAGTCAGAAGGCAGACCAGGAGGGGGTTAACAACTGGACTGTAAAAAAAGATTAAATAATAATAACAACAACAACAAAGAAATAAGGCAAACAGGAATGTATCTTTTAGAGTCACCCTGCCCCTCACTATTTCTAAAGCAAGAGTCAAAGAAGATATATACCTTTTTTTTCAAAGTTCACTCCACTTCCAATACTTGTCTCTTATTTTCTGTCTTATAATATTCATATGACAGATGCATGACTTGGATTAAAATGTAATAGGTGGATTGCTTTAGGAGCACCCAACACTCATCTGCTCCACCAAAACACTCATCTGCTCCACCAAAGCAACAGGTATATAGTTACATTTTAGGAAGATTAATCGGCTGAATAGAAGTTGAACCTTGTAAGATTCAGGGTCTTGGGGCAACAGTATAGTAAGAGAAAATATGCAGTATCTACTGACCCTCTAGTGGGTTAAGGGAGGGAAAAAAGTCACCATCGAGGCTTCTTGTAACCCGAGAAAGTTTGCAGCCCTTGCAGGCCTGTGTAACTAGAAATGCCTGAAAACTACTTAAGTAGCTTTGCATTAGGAATGGATTTCATATCATTTCCCAGCAAACCTACCATAAGCTGTGCCGAGGAGCCATCTTAAAAAAGAATATGAGAAATCCCTGTATCTACAATTTTTGAGATGTTAAATTCTATCACCTTGAAAACAAAACTTGGCCCAACAGAGTGACTTTGACAAAAGCCACTGAACATTCTATATTGAAAGGGATGGGTGATGCAAAATTCAGGGAAACGGGAGGATCAAGACTAGAGAGATCCTGCTCTGCATTTCATCAGAGGCAGGCACATCTCTGAGTTTAAAGCCAGTCTGGTCTACTGAAAAAGTTTCAGGACAGCCAAGAGACGATCCTCTCTAGCTTCTCTGGCCAAATGATGACAATCTCCTCTGTGTGCGCTTGCCATCATGATACCATCAATAATGAAGCCTCTATAAAAGCCCCAGTCAGTACTGGTGCTATCCCCTTGAACTCCAGAACTGTGAGCTAAATAAACGTCTCTATAAAGAAAAAAGAAAAGGGCAGCAAGATTACCACACTTGCCCTCTGAAATGAGAAAGAAGCACAGGAAACTATAGATCCACACCTGTCAGTCACCTGTGCCAGTCTAATCACTCCTTTCAGTGTGGTACATGGGTATCTGTCACAAGAAGGGGGAAGTTTTGCTTCTATGGATGCCCACTATTACAAGGCCATTCTGAGGTAGCTGGAAACAATGTCCCAGCTCTGGACTTCCGCCTTGTCCTGGGCTACATGGTCTAACTAGGTCCAAAGAGAAACTTTCTTTGGGAGTCGCTATGACATACTCAGCTTGCATATAGAAGTACTTCAGCTCAAAGATTTTTAAGTAGAAAAGCCCTAGTTTGTGTTTTTGTCCTGGCTCATGACAGGGCAGGGTCAAGGGTACAGCTCCTGACCTCTACAGTAGCAGCAAAGAACACCACACATAGTTCCTGCTGCTTTACACTGCCTTCTCTACCAGCCATGTATTGTCTATGACCATGATCTGACCACAAGTACTTTAGGCCCCTTAGTCCTCCCGGTGCAGGTAGTGCCAAAGACCCTTAGAAATAGAGCTAACAGGAACAATGCCAAAGGAAGCCACTACCACCTGATGTACTTCGATTTTAAATTACCTTACTTCACTCTGCCTGACTTTGGTTGTGTTTGTGGACCACAGAGCCCAAACAGTGTATAAATTGTGTTCACATTCACTAATCACACCTAAAGAAACTACAGGGCTGGGCTAGAAAGAACGATCAGTAATTAAGAGTGGTTACTGCTTGCTGCATGCTACTCTTTTAGACTTATTTCTAGCGCTCACATCAGGAAGCTCACAGTTGTGACTCTAGCTCCAGGGGATACAATGTCTCTGGGCTTCCTGGCACTGCACTCATGTGCACATACCCACAGATAAACACACATACACACACACCTATACATAATTGAAAATAATAAAAACAAATCTTAAAAAAAAAGGAAAAGCCTAGGAACAGATGGTTTGGCTAAACTCTTATACTATATAATGTTAAAGGCCAGTGTTATCCTTTTGTCAATACCTGAAAAAGACTCCACACTTGATCTTGGGCAGTAAGTGGAGAGATAATAACAAGGATGCATGAAAGAAAGCTTTAGATTGAGACCCAAAAAGAACACAGATGCAAAAAGCCACAAGAAAATACTAGTAAATCAAATTCAACAGCACATTTAAAAGATATCTAGCATGATCAAACTGGTTCCATTGCAGGGATACAAGGATGGTCCAATATACATACAATAAATATACCACACATAAAGAGAATGAAGGTGAAAATTAATACCATATCCTTGGCAGATGAATAAAAAGAAAAATATCAACTTTATTTCATGGTAAAATGCTTGGTATCTAAGGCTTATTCCTCAATGCAACAAATCCCCATGGCCAATATGAAACAGAAAGCATAACCTTAAAGAAAGGAGGTGGTGGTGTTTACTTTTCACACGTGTCCTAGTATGCTTTCTATTGCTGTGATATTCTGACCAAACAAACAAAAAACCTTGGGGAGGAAAGCGTTGGTTTCAGCTTAGTTGTAGTACATCATGAAGGAAGGTCGTTTTAGGAACTTACGGTTGAGACTTGGAGGCAAGAACTGAGCAGCAGCCATAAAGGAAATAACTGCTGATTGGATTATTTCCTCATAGCTTGCTTAGTCTGATTTCTTATACAACCAGGACTGCCTGCCCAAGGCTGGTATTGCCCACACTGGACTGGGCCTTCCTATATCTGTCACTAGTCAAAAAAAAAAAAAAAAAAAAATGCTGTACAGACTTGCCTAAGGTCCAATATGATTGAAGCATTTTCTCAGTTGAGGTTCTCTCTTCCTAGATTACTCAAGCTTGGGTCAGAATGATAAAAAATTAACTAGGACAACATTCTTACACAGTGTAGTGCTAGAAAATTTAGCCAGATCATTTCAACAACAGGAAAACCAAAAGTCATATACAGTTACAACAAGAGCGAAGCAAATTATTCCTGTATTTAGATATGAGTCTGTCCACAGAAAACTTTAAAGAGTCTACCAAAAGACTGACATACAGAGGAGGATGCTTGCAACCAATCATTGAACTGATCACAACAGGGTCCTCAATGGAGGAGTTAGATTGAGGACTGAAGGAGCTGAAGGGGTTTGCGACCCCATGGGGAGAGCAACAATACCAACCAACCAGAGCTCCCAGGGTCTAAACAACTAGCTTGGGAACACACATAGAGAGACTCATGGCTCCAGCCATATATGTAGTGGAGGATGGCCTTGTCGGGCATCAGTGGGTGGGAGAGGAGGCCCTTGGCCCGGTGAAGGCTGGATGCCCCAATGTAGGGGAATATGAGGGTGGGGAGGCAGGAGTGGGTAGGTGGGGGTACACACTCAGAAGCAGGAGGTGGGGGGATGGGATAGGGGGTTTCTGGGAGGGGGGAAATGGGGAAAAGGGATAACATCTGAAATGTAAATAAATAAAACATCCAAAAAAAGACTATATACAAAAAAGGATAAAAAATCAGAATAAAAAAGTTTTCCTATATATCCATCAATTTATTATGAAAGAAATCATGAAACCAACACTGTTCACAAGCCCCCCAACATACCAAAACAAAAAAAAAACTTAACTAAAAAAGTAAAAGATTGTTCCCTGATGAATCCTGATTAAAGGATGCAGAGACTTCCCACATCCACAGTTTGAAAGAATGTTGTCAAAGTATGCATGCTACTCAAAGTGATCTTTCCATCAACGCAATCCCCATTAAATACCAATGACACATTCTTCAGCAAACTGGGAAAAAAGTATCCAAAAATCCATAAAGCACGAAGATTCTAAACATCTGAAATCATTCTAATAAGAATGATCAAAACTGAAGGCATCACTGTATAGCCGATATATAGTGACCCATATATACTATTTAGCTGATCTCAAAATATACTTCCAGAGCCAGAATAACTAAAACAGTACAGTACTGACATAAAACTAGACCAGTGGAATAGAAGAGAGATTTCAGAAATGAGTTAACTCCTCTGTAGCCAACTGATTCTCAACACAGCTGCTAAAAACACGCTCTGGAGAAAGGGCAGCCTTTCAACCAATGGTGCTGGGGACTGCATATCCATCTCTAGAAGACTGAAAGTTGGTCCTTACTTCTCACGCTATATAAAATCAATCTAAAAGGAATTAAAGATAACTTTAAGACTCAAGATTTTAAAATATCAATGCTAAAACAAAAGATATGGAAATATTCCAAGATCTTGGTACAGAAAATGATTGTATGGATAGACTCTCCGAAGTACGAGAAACAAAAGGAAGTACTGACAAATGAAATTATATCAAACTCAAAAGCTGTATCCAAGCAAAGGAACCAATCAATAGAGTGAAGAGACAACCCACAGGATGGGGCTCATCTGACACCCAGAAGTATATAAAGGTTACATAAAAATATAAAAAAAAAACAAGTAATATTTTTAAAAGAGCAAACTATTTGAATGGACTCATCTCAACAGACAAAATGCTAATGGCTACTGTGGTGGTTTGAATGAGAATGGGCCCCAGAGGCTCTATGTCTGAATACTGCTTAGGAAGGATTAGGAGGTGTGCCACCAAGGGTAGGCTTTGAGGTTTTAAAAGCCATTCTAAGACCAGTCTCACTCTATCTCCATCTTTCCCATCATATGTAAACTCAGTTATTACTCCAGCACCTGGCCTGCCTGCCGCCATGATGGTCATGGACTACCCTCTGAAATTGTAAGCAAGCCCCAATTAAATTCTTCCTTTTATGAGTTACCTTGGTCATGGTGTCTCTTTGTAAATATTTAATATCTATCTATCTATCTATCTATCTATCTATCTATCTATCTATCAGAGGTGTATATGAAAATATAGTTATTATATAAACATTATGCCCATGTATACTGCCTCATTATTCATAATACCTAAGAATAGAATGATGCGGGACCCAGTGGGTGGAAGTCCTCCATGATGGACACAAGTTGACAGGCCCTGATAACACGAGAAAGTCCGTGGGTTTCCAAAATGGCTTTATTGGCATGACCGATGGTAGATGGTCTGAATGTGCACCCCCACTTAAGCCAGGGGTGAGCTGACCTAGATAAGGAGGGAAAGGGGGAGGAGGGTCACTTAATTAGCTATGCCCTCTGGCCTTTAGGTAACTCATTAATATGGAAATCTCTTGAGGCTGAAGCCTGTAGTCACGCCCTCTACCTGTGGATGGTGATGCAAACATCTCTGGGAGGGGCTGCTTTGTCCTACTTGACTGAATGGTGCAGGTTAAATGGAGATCTAGACCGTGTGTCAGGACCCTGGGTTCTGGGGGCATGGCCGAACACTTACCGTTGCTCCATTGGGACTGGGGTTCAAGGCCCGTGCCCAGCCAAGAACCAAGATACCCTTACATGGCCCTACAGAATGAAACCAATTGTTAGTCAATAGGTGAATAAGAAAATATTGTAAATATATACACAAAGAAGTTTTATTCCGCCAAAGAGAATATCATTTACAGCCAAATTATAGTACAGTGTATAATATCAAGTACAATAGTCAAATACAGAAAAAATATTTCATGTTTTTCTCCATTATGCAAATTTTAAAAATAGTAGAAGTTGCTTTGAAAGTAAGTTGGTGATCATTGCTAAGGATTTCAAATGGTACATTGGGTGGGGACGAATAAGAGTAGAAGAAGGGTTGTTATATGTCTAATATACACTATCTATAACCATGGGGCTATCTCATGCAACTTCAGTATGTGCACAATTGGCATGTGCCTTAAAGAGTACAGCAGGTTCAGGAGCATGGTAGAATCTATAGGATGACAGAAGGATCAGACTTATAAACTTCAGGTCCCTGGAATATTATTCTTCAGTTAATTGAACACAGGTAAAATGTAACTGTATTGAATGTCATCATTAATAGTCTATAAACTATTGGGGCTGACAAAATCAAACTATGATTTTGTTATTATACAATAACACTAGCTCTGAAGTTGATATGAGACTCACAATTTTGTTATATAGTCCCTTCTTTAGAGTGTTGAGTATACCTCAGTAGTTGAGGATATTCTTGGAATGTACAAGGGAGGTGTTTGCCAACATTTCTACACTGACTTTACCCATGTTATGGTTTTTAATTCTCTCTTATTACTTGAATCACATAAGACTGCTGTTACTACAGGTCAAAACTAATCATATATTGGCAATTTCATGATTCTAATATTATTTAATTCTAAGTAGCAGGAACTTTTCAGCAACTACAGCTAGCCAGAGGAAAACCACTGACCTGCGATCATAGTTTCCCATCAAGGGTCTTTAGAAAGTTATATCTCACACATTGTTTTTTCCATTAGCAAAATGAGATGCCTTGCAATCAGCATAAATCCTAAAAAAATTTTTCATTCATAAATATATCAATATTGGTCATTACAAAAGAAGTATAAATATAGCTCATCCTCCAAATATCCAGGTTTAAATCATTGTACATTTCATGTGTGCATGCAATGTTCCAAACAAGTATTTGATAAATTGGAAAACTATCATAAAAAACTTTGAGAATAATTATTATATTACAGTTAATTATTTATGGCAACTGGCAGACAGTACCTGATATAAGCTATCTGTATACCCCTAAATGGATCCAGTCTTAAGATAAAACCTAGATCTATATTTATAATAACAATCATATGTGTGCTTTGGGCCAGGTGCTTACAACTGAATATTTCAAGAACTGTAGCTTATTTCTGGAACTGAAATTTCTCCTTTGTTTTGTTTCAGGAAACCATGTTAATAATACAAGATATTTTCAATTTTCACACCTCTAGTATATTTGAGTTTTCAGAGTATAGCTGTATTTTCTTATCTAAATAAAAATAAGAAAGAAAAAGTCTTTCTTTCTTTGATTTATACTGTAGGAGCTTAAGAAACTATACAATTTATTGAAACTCATTTAAAATTCATTTTAACTAATCTTAGTTTGGATTTCATTGCTGTGGAGAGATGTTATACCTACAGCAACACTTACAAAGAACACATTTAATTGGCGCTGGCTTACTGTTTCAGAGGTTTAGTCCTTTATCATCATGGCGGGAAGCATGGCAGCTTGCAGGCAGACACGGTGCTGAAAGAGTATCATGTATAGCTCTCCATTCTAGATCTTGATCTGTAGTCAGAAAGGAAGAGACTGGGAGACTGGGTGTAGCTTGAACATATATAACCTCAAAGCCCACCTTCACAATCACATACTTCTTCCAACAAGAACACACCTACTCCAACAAGGTCACACCTCCTAATAGTGTCACTTCCTGTAGCCAAGCCTTCAAACACATGAGTCTATGGGACCCATACCTATTGAAACCACAACCCTTTAAAGCAATCTTCAGAGTAGGAAAAGCATTGTGTTTTAGGCAAAGACAGAGATGAAGATAGCATTCTAGGAAAAGGCTTTCAAAAAAAGTATCTAATACTTTTTAACAAGTTAACCTCTTTGAATCTCAGGCTTCTTTTCTTTTCCTTGGACCTCTCACATTCTGCAGTTAGGTTAGAATAATGATTTGTGAAGGTCAGATTATGGCCAGTAGTGGTGACCTTCAGATAAGGCACACACCAGGCACCGGGAAGGTCCCAGTTGAGGAAGCAGGGTAGGAAATGTACACCTCAGGGGACAATCCCCAGGGATGCTAGAAACATGTCTTCTGTCTTGGAGAAGATGCACACTCAAGATAGCAAGAAAGTAGAGACAGTATCTTGATCCTGCTCAAGTCATATCTTAAATCTATTCTGGGTTCTTGCTGCAGACAGCAGTTCATTAGAATCTTGGGTATCTTGAACAGAATGACAACAACAACAAAGTCAGTGTTTGCCTTATTTATCTATTATTTGCTATAAGCAGAATCATGTTTTAGTCACTGCAGGAATGAAAATTGAGTTTCTCAGAGATCTGCATCATATGGAAAGCGGTAGAGAAATGAGGAAATTTGTAGTATGTCAAATGTCGATAGTTACTATGGAGATAGCAAGCCAGGACAAGGAAGCAAAGTAATGAAGGTACAGTGCTGTTATTTTATTTTATATAGGATAGTCAAGGGCCTCAACAATAGCATGTCACTTGAATACAGATATGAGGGAAGTGAAAAGAAAGAACAGTGTATAACCCTTGGTAGGTGTTATCGGCATATGTACAGAATGCGTGAAGGCGGAAAGGCAGAGCTCCTGGTGTACTCTGATTTTAACTTACACAATTTACAATTCTATTCAGCTGTCTTTGTTTAAACAGTTTAAATCATTTACAGCTGTGGAATCTCAGGAGTTCTCAGGTTCTCCAGCAGCAAATGACAAAATACATGACTCCAGGCTTTGATCCAATTGCTGGCCTCAGGATCAGAATTATCAAACTTCATAGTGATTTCAGTTGAGATCTGTTCCCTGAGACCAAGGAGAGCGCTAGATCCTTGAGCTCTTTTTAGCCTGAGCACTTTTCTGTCATCTGCATCCTTTGGATTCTTGCTGTCTAAAAAAGACTATCTGGGTTTTCTTGTACCCAGGAGCTGTGATAGGCCAAATTGAGGCTCCTAACTCTAGTGGGTCATTGTGTATAATATTCTCAAGCTGGTGCTTCTCCACTGTTCTAGTCACACAGCATGATAAAATGGGGTCTCTCTGTTTACCCATTTGTTGGAGGATCACCACTTTTCCCAACCCACACCTACTAGTGGATCTGAAGATAGAAGACTGTGGGCTTCTAAAGAGGAAAGAATTGCTTGGCTTACCTTTTTGGTAGCAGCTTCTGGGTCCTGTCTCCTAACCAGGAAACCGTTCAGATGATGCAGCATTCAGCCTCATCTGTGAGATGATGTCTCTAGTTCTGCTCTGTCTAGTATCCTCCACAGATGTCTGCAGCCTTTCCTGTTTCTCTCTGAGACCATTATTATTATTAATTTTTATCTTCCTCTGGCTCCCACAAAAACACCCTTTAGTCTACTAGTTTATCAAGAAATCACCACATTTGTTTTTCAGGAACCCAGAGAGAACTCTCTGTGGCTCTTGCCCTTTTCATCCCTTTTTATTGTTTTAGCCCTTTACAAACTCATTATCTGCCAGTTCAAGTCATTCAGGTCCTCGACAGCCTCTTCCATGTAGTAATCATCTCTTCCACCACAGACCTCAGTGAATCCACTGAACCTCCCTACCAGTTTTAGAGTTTCTGGTGAACCAAATTTCTCTTAAAAATTACTCGAAAATATACTTGTATGCACTTGAGTGCATGTGCCTGCAGAAGCTGGGAGTATCAGATTCCCTGGAACTGGAGTTACAGGTGGCTATGAGTTGCCCAATGTGAATGTTGGGTCCTCTCCAAGAGCAGTAGTTGCTGGCAAACTGCTGAGGCACTTCTGCAACATCTTAACTAAGCAATTTAACCTTATTACCATAGAGTGGGGTGACTTAATATGGTGTCTCCTAATGAGATAAACATGAAACAGGAAACACGTCTTCTGTGCAAAGTCTGAATCTAATCAAACCTTTAGAGCTGTTACAGTAAATACTGAGACTAGAGGGACAAATATAGTATAAAGAATCAAACACAAATTCAGAATGTAGGACACATTTCAAAAGTATTTTCATAAAAGACAGTGTTACGGAAAGTAAGAGCTAAGGCATTGGAAGGACATCAAAGAGAACCAAATACTAACACTATAAGCTCATCTCCTATTACAGAACATAATAGATTTGGATTATTTGATTATACACACTAGGCTTAGCTTATTAATGGGTTGTGAACCCATTCAGGGTTGTACAATTTAGTGATGGGAGTTAAAATACAATTTTGGTAGCACCAAAAAGTTTCTGGGGGGAAAAAAAGTAATGTATAAGAAATCCAAGGTGTTTCTGACAGTGCTTGCCTGTGTTTCTTTGCAACTTTGATGCAACTTTGGCTTGGAGCATATACCATGCACTTTGAGCTGTACATGTTATGACATGCAATGCTAACGAATGTGGTTATGTATGAACTACAGTGTTTTCATTGCTCATAAACAATTTTCTGCTCTTACAGTTTAATTATAGAAAACAAAGACACAATTTCTATGATCATTCTTAAATATGTAAATAACAAATTAATACATATTTAGATTGCAGTATAAAATGGGTTGACTTTAAAAACTGTTGAAAACTTGGGTTTCTGATTTTCAAAAACACTCATTTATGTTTGTTGTGCATTTTTGTGGCATATGCACATGAATGTGTGTAATTGCAAAGGCTAGAAAAGGGCTGTGTGGCTACAGGAACTTCTGGAAACCTGGCTTGTTATGTGAGTGATAAGATCTGAATTCTAATCCTCATAATTGTGGAGCAAGTGATATTAGCCACAGTCATGTCTCTCCAGCGCCTTGAGTTCCACCAAGATTGCTAAATGAATTTTAGCTTTGAATTTGTATAGAATTTCCAACCATCTCTGAAATGATCCTATACAAAGCAACACTCTCATCAACAATTCTAAGATTAGAACATTAATTAAATGTGAAAAACACTGAAAATGCTCTTAATGTCATACCAAATACTCAGTTTGGTTTTTTTTGTTTGTTTGTTTGTTTTTGTTTTCGAGACAGGGTTTCTCTGTTGCAACCCTGGCTGTCCTGGAACTCGCTCTGTAGACCAGGCTGGCCTCGAACTCAGAAATCCACCTGCCTCTGCCTCCCAAGTGCCGGGATTAAAGGCCTGCACAACCACTGCCCAGCTCAGTTAGGTTTTAATCTTCCTGGAACTTGCTCTGTAAAACCAGGCTGCCCTTGAACTCAGCGATCCACCTGTCTGCCTCCTGAGTGCTGGGATTAAACCATCACTGCCTCCCTGCCACCCTCCCCGAAGCTGAGCAGTTATGTTTTATTTTAGCTAACAATTAAAAGATATTCAAGTTTATGTGGAAGCCCAGGATCTATGCTCCTGAGAACTGTAAAGGACAGGAAGCTGCTTTGCAGTGGCATCAATGACTGCGGACTCAGCTGAGAAAGAATATAGAAAGCTTTGGTGACAAATCATCCTGCCCACCCACCCACCCACCAAATAGTAACAGTTTAGACAGGAAATCTTGGACGAGCTCTCTTAAAGACTGTGATAAACATGCTGAAGTGGAGCTTTCCACAACAGAGGGCTTCTGACGGGCTGTGAGTGGGGAAAGACTACGCTTTATTTAAGTGAAGATGACTGGGAGTGTGACCATTCTTCAGTGGCTATATAGGCAACACAAACTGGACTTATATTTTTCTTCTTCTTTTTTTTGTGGGGGGAGGAGGTCTCGTGGTAGGTCACAAAGGTAGCAGGTAGACCTGAGAGGACTGGAAAGTGAGTGTGATCTGGGTGTATGGTATAAAATTTCCAAATAATCAATAAAAAATTATGACAAAAAGATATTTTGGTTTGTAAAGACTTTATTTCTCGATGTCTATATTTTAACAAATCCTTTTAAATACAAAATCAACATATTAATACAGTTAATGTAAAGAAAAGTGCTCAGTTATCGAAATCACAGTATTCTGGAGGAAAAAAAGCCATGGTGGAAACCTTGGAAGATAAAACAGAGTCTATTCTATATTCTATATTCAAAATGTAAAGACTGTTCTCTGTATCAGTGAACACAAAAATTTCAAAACAGATTTGCCATTACTTAAAAATTCTGGGAACTGGGTTCATATGACTTTATATGAAAATACTTTTGGTGACCAAGTGTTTTTTGTATCAGACACTAAAAGTATTATGAAAATGGAAGGCAGTGTCCATCTGACTTCTGAAAGGCCATCCCCAAATGGACTTCTCCTACTTTTAGCCTGATCATTTATAATCACACTTAGGACACTTTTGGTTTTCAACTATTGTTATAAGTATAGTCTTTAACTTCTTAATTAAATGCTGGTTTTATGTGTGACTTTTATCAGTTTCTTCCTTGGTAACTCTTTTTGGTCAGGGGAATAATGGACAGCAAGGCATTCTCTTAAACACCTGTCCCTGAATCCAAGACTATCTGAAATAAATACTTTTTTAGTGGTAGGGGGCACCCATTCATCCACATCATTTTCAAGGTTCTCAGCAGCAAGGCAGTGGTTGAAAATCTTTGGTTGTGTCAAACTAGATATAACAGGACTTTTGGATTTCTGGCTAGATGTTTTTACATTCTTTGGGCAGGTTGGGGTGGCTTGATATTTGCCAGTTAGAGGAGACATTTTTGTGCTTTTATAATTAGTATTAAGATTTGAATATAAGGAAGGTAGTATTTTGGAAGCACAATTTAAGCCATGAATTCTTTGGAAGAAGCCTGCAACTGGAGTTGACTGTGAACATGGAACAAAGTCTTGGCTTTCTTCAAAATCACATTCTGAGTCTGACTGAGACCTTGGTCTTGGATACCTTGAGGGTGATATGCTTTGCAAGGACTGTTTTTGTGAAGGTTGGCTGCAGTTCTCATTTATAGGATACTTTTCTGTGCAAGGTGCTTCCAGTGGTAACAAAATATCCTGTGGTATTTTGGTAATTTCTGTTTCAATGTCCTTATCTTTACCAATATAATCAAAAAGATCAGCAGAAGCATTGTAACTATCTTCATGATCAGCAGAAAAACTTGGTGTCAAGTTATTGCTAGGCCTGTAAGGCATTTCTTTTGATGTATTTACACTTTTTGGGCTACCACATAGAGTCTCTAAAGGATACGTGAGTTTCCGGCATATTGTGAAATTGTCATCTTGCTTTTTTGGCCAGCTATAATTCTGCTTATTTTCTAATTTGTGAAGATCAGAAACATCACTGTGTTTTTTAGAACAGTTTTGAATTGCCAATTTTCCTTTTGTTCCTGAAAGTGATTTTTCTCCACATCCAGTAAAATAGCTGTTACTGAGATCAGAACAGTCACTTATTGAGGTACTGGGCCTGCATGAAATTTCATTCCTTTGTTGCAAGATCCCACTAGTCCTCTTTTGGGTAACAGAGGCTTCCATATCTTTTGAAGATGTAAACAGAGCTGATGAGCAAGTATCTGGTAGAAAATACTTGGAGATATCACTTCTATTACTGCCTATAGAGATACCCTCTTCTGTCTTGTCTGATTTTGATTCATTTTGAATTTGAGGACTTGAATTAGACTTGCAGTTGGAAAAGAAGGCCTCTTTCCTACAGTCTTCTTTCACCATTGCTTGTGATGATTTTAAGCCAAAAGGTGGTGTATTCAAGGCTCTAGTATTTCTCCACGGAGTCAATGATAATCTGCTGTAGTTTTTGTGGCATTTATCAATGCTATTATCCATACCCTGTTTTCTATTCTTAGCATCTATCTCAGTTACAGCAATCTCACTCTCAACAACTGCTAGAAACTTGTTCAGGCTTTCAGAAAATGGTAGATCATCCCAAATCAAGGAGTCAGAGTTCTGGGAAGCACTTGCTGTTTCTTCAGGTTTCTGTGATGACAATGAAAATGCAGAAGACCTCTGCTGAAGGGAGGGGGTAGTATTTACTTGATGATGCTGGTAACATGGGATATCATACTGGGAATAATCATTTTTTTCTGCTTTACTATAGCTTTCTAAATTATGTTCCTCGAACGGTTCTTGCATTTGTGAAGGGGAAAAATTAGAGTCAGACAGTCTACTTTCATGACAACTGTTGCAAATTGGACTTGGTAAACCTAATTCTTCACCCAACTTTCTTGTTGTATTATTCTTGTCCATACAAGAAACAAAGCTCCATAAACTCTGAAGGGAATCATGGCATTTCTTAGTACTAGTGACTTCAGAACAGGAAATGCAGTGTCTGGTTTGGTTAGGAGTACCACTGGCCATGATTTGTTCTGAAGCTGGAAAGTCATCATTAGATGTTACTTGTGAATCAGTAAAAGTCAGTTCAAGAGATGGCTCCCAGAATCTGAAAAAATCCTCTCTGCTACTAGACTCTGAAAACCAGGATGTATTCCCAGAGCCCTGTATGCTGTTAAGACCACTGTCTGAGTGATCTGAAGTGAGTGACTGGTTGCTATGTTCCTGAGAGCCACAGTGATGTTTCTTGTGTAAAAGCGGATGTAAATAGTCAATGACCGTAAAGCCTGTAACATGTGGGTCAGGCAGAACAATCTGGGAAGCTACGAGTGTCCTGACTTCTCCTCTGTGCTTACAGCAAGGCTGCTGAAAGTTACTGGAATCTGAATTGTGTCCACATATATCTCCAAAATTCTATGAAAGAAGTAAATAAATTTTAATGAGAACAAAATACCTTTCTTTTGGCTCAACGAGGAAATAGGAATTTAAAGGTTAAGGGAGATATAATGATAATCCCTTTAACTGCAACTCCTATACTATTACTGAAAGAATAGCACACATCAAAGATCATAAACGTAGGCAGAGACTTATCTTCAGATCTTTGTTTCAGCAGTTACTGATGCTGGGGTCCTAGATATGCTTCCTAACTCCTCCATGCCTTATTTGTCTCATTTATGAAATAAAGATTATTTGATTAACAATAATACAATCATACAAAACTTAGCACATGGTAGTTATTCTGTTATAAATGATGGTACTAATATATTTGTGAAAGAAAGAACAGAAAAGATAACTAAATTATGTAATATTTTAACAAAGTAAAGTTCCTTAGGTCTTGGTTTATCTTTGTCTTTGGGTTTTCCTTGGTGCCCATTTGGTAGTGCTATATTCTCTCCATTATACCACATTTAGAGTATAACTAAATTTCCATGTATACTTTTTAGTTTAGATCAGTTTATTACTACTCCTTTAGAGTTAGTACATTTTAAAACTTTCTACTGTTATGTATTTAAGAACATTCTTCTGAATTTATTCTTTTTGAGACAGGGTCTTATTATGCAGCCCTGGCTGGCCTGGAACTTGCTCTGTGGATTAGGCTTATCTTGAACTCAGATCCAACTAGCTCCGTCGCCTGAGTGCTGGGAGTAAAGGTGTATACCATCACAACAGTCTTTAATCTGTTTTTAATGTTTTTAATCAATATTCAGATATTCACCTTTAAAGTTGTTTCTCTCCTTTTATAAAAGACATAGATACTAGGTAATTTGTATAGAATTCAGAGTTAAAAAAAGTAATTTTTCAAAACAAAATATCTAATAATTTTTCTAATTCATAATAAATTCCCCCTTTTAAAGCTCTGAAAGCACTGAACTGAACTTCTTTGGCTTTTGAAATAGGGAGGTTGTAACCTTTGTTTAAATAGACCACATGTAAACTATTTTTATAGTTTCAAGTCCTTCTATAGGCTTTACTATCTATGTAACTTCTAAATACAGCTTGGGAAATTACAATCATTTCAGTACAGAGTACATTCAAAAGAAAGATGCTTTAATTACCGTTACTCCAAACACAAAGCTTTGTCCAACAAAACACTTTTCTACTGCTGTGGTCAATAGGCTCTCAGTTCTACCACTGTCCAGGGTTTCTGGGCTTTTACTAGAATCCTCAAGGTACCTTTGGGAAAAAAAAAAAATAAAGTGGTAAGCTTTGAAATTTTACCTTGCAGTAAAATCAGAAGACACAATTATTTTCAAATATGTCATGAACCTTGTCAGTTACAGAGAAAAAAAAAAGTGTGACCATGGCAATTTGTTTCTACTAGGTTCCTGCAGCACAAAAGGAGAAAAATATTTAAGCTCTGTCTCCCAAACCCAACTCATCAAATGTGAACAGATATCTGCAAGGTCTGGGGAGGAAGCTTAGTGTTTGTCCTTAGTTTAAAAAAAAAACAACCAACAACAACAACAACAACAAAACCAAAAAACAAAAAACAAAAAAAAACCAAACTGCTCACTTAATCTTCAGAGCCGGAAATTATACTAAGGGAAAGTAAAACCAACTGTGGTAGGAGTGGTCGTTGTGGTCCCTTTCCTGCAGTTTTCTCTAATGAGGAAGCACCACTGCTTCTGCAATCGCATTGACACAAGGAGTTAAGACAACTATTTTTGTTAACCATCTAGCAAAAAAAATGTTACTACTGTATTGAGTATACAGAAGGATTTATATAGGTGTCTGCACTAGTGTGCAACCATATGAGCATGTTTCTTCTGAAAAAATGACTAGGTGAAGAGGAATGAAGGTTGACAATGAGAAAATATTTCATTTGTACGGATTCTTAGAGTCTCAAGGCTGTGATTAGGTCAAACTCAAGGGATGAATCTGCAAAATGTCTAACCCAGATTAGAGTTTTTAAAATATTTTAATTGTAGAATAGTTACTCAGACATTAAAACATGATTATGCAGTTTTGAGAAAATTTCCTTTCCCAGTAGTTATCTTTTAAGGAAACTGATGGCCTGAGAAAAAGGGTTTCTTTTTAGTAAATGACAAATACCTTCAATACATGTATTTCTAAATATCATTAGCATGATGGACAAGCAGCCAGGTTAAAAAACAAAAACAAAAACAAAAACAAAACAAACAAAAAAAAACACTTTAAAGATTCTTACCTGTGTAAACCAGTGGCAGTAAGTCCAAAAAATGTATCTAAGCAGCTCCCAAATACAGTAATGGCAAATATTTTGTTGGATTTGGCCACTTTCAAGGACAGTTTGTATCTGTAATTGGTACTTTCAGCGTCACCAGTAGAGCCACATTTGGGACAAATAAACCTAGAAAAGTGGGAGAAAAAGCATAGAGTTCCAAATTTAGAACAGTTTGTATAAAAATACTCCTAGTAAATTCAATTCTTCAATTCTTTATGGCTAATGACCTTCTTTTCTCCCTCCTGAGATAGGGTGTTGTATGTGTGACATAACTGAATCCTACTGTTATATAGCTAGGGTCAGCTTGGAACTCTTGAGATCCTTTATCTCTCTCTCCCTCTGGAGAATGGGAATACACCCACACACTACTACACCTAGGTTAATGAACTTCTTTATAGATTTAAGTGCAAGGGCATTCACATTTGTAAAAGAAACATTTCTAAAGCTTAAATTGCACATTGAATCCCACACCTTAAGTGTGAAGACTTCAACATCCCACTCTCATCAATAGACAGGTTATCCAGACAGAAACTAAATAGAGAAATAATGAAACTAACAGACATTATGAATCGATATTGTGTATTCCACAAAATTTGAAAATCTAAATGAAATGGACAATTTTCTTGATACCACTTACCAAAATCAAATCAAGATCAGGTAAACAATCAAAATAGTCCTACAACCCCTAAGGAATTAGAAGCAGTCAGTAAGTCTCCCAACTCCCCAAAACAAACAAACAAACAAACAAACAAAGCCCAGGACCAGATGGCTTTACTGCAGAATTCTAGCAGACTTTCAAAGAAGAGCTAATTAATACTCTATAAACTATTTCACAAAATAGAACCAGAAGGAATATTGCCAAACTTATTTTATGAGGCCATAGTCACTCTGATAACTAACCACAGAAAGATTCAACAAAGAAAGAGAATTTCAGACCAATTTCTGTTATGAATATTGATGCAAAACTACTCAATAAAATACTCATAAATCAAATCCAAGAACTTATCAAATACACCATCCACCATGATCAAGTGTGCTTTGTCCCAGAGATTCAAGGACGGTTCAATATATAAGAATCTATTAATGTAATCCACCATATAAACAATCTGATATAAAAAAGATCATATGATCATCTAATTAGATACTGAAAAATCCTTTGACAAAATCCAACAGCCCTTCATGTTATTAGTCTTGGAGAGATCAGGAATACAAGATACATACCTAAGCACAATAAAGGCAATATACAGCCAGCCAATAGCCAACACTAAATTAAATGGAGAGAAACTTATAGTAATTCCGATAAAATTGGACAAACAAGGCTACCCACTCTCTTCGTATTTATTCTATGTGGTACCTGAAGAATAAGACAACTAAAGGAGATCAAGGGGATACAAGTTGGAAAAGAAGTCAAAGTATCAATATTTGCAGATAACATGATAGTGTATATATAAGTGGCACAAAAATTCTACCAGAGAACTCCTTAAGCAACATGTCTGGATAAAAAATTAAAACAAAACAACACAAAACAACACAAAACCAGTAGCTCTCCTTTATAAAAATGATAAATGGCCGAGAAAAAATTAGGAAAATAACACTCATTACAATAGCCACAATTAATATATCTTGGTGTAACTAATCAATCAAGTGAAAGACTTATATGACAAGAATTTCAAGTCTCTGAAGAAAGAAACTGAAGATATCAGAAGATGGAAAGATCTCCCATGCTCATGGATCAGTAGGATTAACATAGCAAAAACGGCCATTTTACCAAAAGCAATCTACAGATTCAAGGCAATTCCCCATCAAAATTCCAACACAATTCTTTACAGACCTTGAAAGAGCAGTTCTCAACTTCATATGGATAAACAAAAAACCCAGGATAGCTAAAGCAATCCTGTACAATAAAAGAATTTCTGGAAGTATCATTATCCCTGATTTCAAGCTGTACTATAAACTAATAGTAACAAAAACTGCAGTGGTATAGCATAAAAAGACAAGTTATCAATGAAACAGAAATGAAGATACCAGAAATAAACCCACATGCCTATAGATACTTGATTTTTGACAACGAAGGGAAAACCACACAAGGGAAAAAAAGAAAGCATCTTCAACAAATAGTGCTGGTCTAACTGGATGTCTGCATATAGAAGAATGCAAATAGATCCATATTTATTACTCTGCATAAAACTCAAACCTAAGTGGATCAAAGACCTCAACATAAAAGTGGACACACTAAATCTAACAGAAGAGAAAGTGGGAAATAGCCTTGAATGCATTGGTACAGGACATGACTTCTTGAACAGAACTCCAACAGCTCAGGCACTAAGATTAACAAGTTATTTAATGAGACCTCATGAAACTGAATAGCTTCTGTAGTGCAAAAGACACCATCAATAGGACAAAATGGCAGCATACTGAATGGGAAAAGGTCTTCACCAACCCTACATCTTGACAGAGGACGAATATCTAAATTATTTAAAGAACTTAAGAAATTAGATATAAACCAAATAACCCAATTAAAAAGTGGAGTACAGAGCTAAACAGAGAATTCTTATTAGAGGAATTTCAAACTGGCTGAGAAGCACTTACAGAAATGTTAAACATCCTTAGTCATCAGGGAAATACAAATCAAAACAACTCTGAGATTCTGCCTTACACCTGTCAGAATGGCTAAGATCAAAAAACTCAATTGAGAGCATACAATGACAAAGATATGGAGCAAGAAGAACACTCCTCTGTTGCTGATGGGAGTGCAAACTTGTACAATCACTTTGGAAATCAATTTGGTGGTTTGTCAGAAAGCTGAGAATAGATCTACCTCAAGACCAAGCTACACAACTCCTGGGCAGAGATGCTCCATCTCACCAGAGGGACACTTGCTCAACTATGGTTCATAGCAGCAGCTTTATTAGTAATAGCCAGAAACTGGAAACAACCTTAATGTCCCTCAATCAAAGAATGGATTTTAAAAAAAAGTGGTACATTTACACAAATAGAGTATTACTTAGCTATTAAACACAAGGACATCATAAAATTTGCAGGCAAATGGATAGAATTAGAAGGAGGGAAATGGGAGGTGGGTATCAGGTGTGGGGAGGAGGGTGTTGGGAGAGAATGGAAATTGGTGGAGATGATGAGCAGAAGACCTGGAACAAGGAGTCCATTGGGTGACCCTAGCTGAGACTCCTATCAGTGGTGGATATGGAGCCTGAAGTGGCCACCTCCTGTTGCCAGGTGGGACTTTCAGTGGAAGCACTGGGAAACCAACCCACCTACAAAACCTTGGACCCCAAACTTGGCCGGTCTACAAGATGTGCAGGGATATGGTGCAGAATTGAAGGAATCTCCAAACAATCAATAACTGGCCCAATGTGAGACCCACCCCATGGGAGACAACCAACTCCGGACACTCGTAGTGATACTCTGCTCTGCTTGTAGACAGAAGCCTAGCATAATTGTATTCTGAGAGGTTCTATCTAGCAGCTGATGGAAACAGAGACCCACAACCAAACAATAGGGGGAGCTCAGGGAGTCTTGTGGAAGAGTGGTAGGGAGAACTGAGGGAACCAGAGAGGTCAAGAACACAAAACCTACAGACTCAAATAACCTGGGCCAATGGGGGTTCACAGAGACTGAACCACCAACTAAAAAGCATACATGGGGTAGACCTAGGCACTCTACATATATTGCAGCTTGGTCTTCATGTGGGACCCCTAACAACTGGAGTGGGGGCTGTCTTGTACTTTGTTGCCTGCAATTGGATCCCTTTCCCCTAGCTGTGCTGCCTTGTCTGGCCTCAGTGGCAAAGGATGTGTCCTAGGGGGATACCCATGGCAGGGGGTGGGGGGCTCACAATCTCTGAGGAGAAGGCACGAAGAGAATGGGGGGAGGGGAGTATGAGGGTGGGACTGAGAGAAGGGGTGGGGGCTGCGATCAGGATGTAAGGTGAAGAAAGAAAGAAAAAAACATGGTAATCAAATACTAGACTCTTTAGTCCAGTCTATACTCCTGAGCTCTTGAAATGATTCAAAATCTATCATAGATCTGTGCTAATTATTATTACTTTTTCAACTCTAAAGATAAATTTGTCTGAATCTACTCATATAATATCATTCAAATCTGCTGGGGTGCTAGAAGATGGCCATAGAATAAAGAACACTGACTCAGTAGAACATAAACCTAGTTTTTTTTTTTTTTTAAATGAGTGCCAAGGTGTAGCAGTGTGAACTGTTTGGAATACACATAATAATATTTTTAGCAAATCTTAATCAATATCCACCAATGTTTTTGCATTTATAAAGGTTTCTCACACACATCATTTCATTCCATGTGTATCCTCTTTACAAATGGGGAAACTGGTTTGAATTTTTGCCCAAGGTGGCAATGAACCTACTCAAATCTGAAGCTTTCGTTTCCTATCTTGAAATTCTTGTTTTTGTTTTTTCTCATCACAACTACTAGAAAAACAAGCCCTGTTAAATGACAAATAGCATAGCACTGACAGCTTGGGAAAATGTTTTATTGCACATAAGCTTAGCATGGGTAGACTACACTACATATGCTTTTATAAAACAACTGCACCGAAGACATTTATTCATATAGTTCTTAATCGTTTAGCAAAGAAGCTGGATGGAAATAAATAAGTATTAATGTGGTAGGATATAGATTAGAACCTCTCAAACTTTAATAGTGTAACAATTACTTGAGGATCCTGTTAAAATTAAAATTGTGATTCCTAAGTCTGAGACAAGTCTCAAATTACTGTATTTCTAATACTCTCCCATGTGAAACTGATGGAAAAAGGCATAGAAACTACAGTCAAATAAAGACCCTTCATTTAAATCCTTGGGATAGTCTCAGATAGGCTGAGCTGCCTGGAAGACTCTCAGACCAACTGATACACCTGGAAAGGACACTCTTCAATCTGTTGAGCAGCCTGCAGTTGTGAAGTGTGCTCTATGTTTCCAGCTTTCATCCATGCTAGCATAGGTTTTAGTGATACAGCTGTCTTTGAGACAGTTTTGCTGCCTCACCCATATTCCTATATGGCTAAATCCCTGATTTATAATTTTGGGACAATACATATTATATGTTATGCTGAGTGTGCATGTACATACTTGGTAGCTAAATCCTTATATAAAGGACTTAAGTAACTTCTATATGAATGTCGTTTCTTTGTTTCGTAGAACTCTTTAACTGAAATCCAACTTGGATTCCTATACAAGAATGAAAATGCTGAAATAAGGGGAGGCTTTCAAAGACTACCTACTATTACACTTAGAGATACTTATGACTGCTACTCTAATCTCTCTCGCCAGAGTGCTTCCATGATGTTGTAAGACTGAAAATTGTAGTTTCTGTGTTTGTACGTGTGTGCATATCTCTGGAGGACAGGAGTTGCTTGCTGTTGCTGATCTTCCTCTACTGCTCCCTAGCTTAAGCCTTCGGGCCCGTCACTTGCCCACAGCCACCAGGATGAGCTTCTTTTCAGCTATCATACCTTCAAATTCATTTGCATTAAATTTGGTAAAGCCCCTCTTTTTTGAAATGTGGATCTTTTGGTAGATAGGGAACTTGATCTTGGGTCCATGCAGGGCTTCAATCACATGTTCCTTATTCTCCAGCTTGATATGGATGTACATGATCTGGGCAGTGTGAACCCTAGCACTGCACTCCAGAACTTCCTCAATGTACTGGTCTAGAGGATATACTGGGACAGCATTGAGATAAGAGACATGACTATTAGTGTCTTCAGGGTCTCTTAGGCAACAGGCCTCATATACTGGCAAGATTGGTCCTGTTTACAGCCACTGCATAAGAGGAACACCTTATTTTGGTTTGAGATAAGAGTCTTTCACTGAATCTAGAATTCACTGATCAGCAATACTACCTGTCAGCAAGCTACGGGCATCCTGTCTCCGCTTCCTTGGACTGGTACTAAAGGCACACAACGGCTTTTTAAAAAAGCATGGTGTGGGGTTCTGAACTCTGATCCTTGTATTGTGATGCTTGTACAGCAAATACTTCACTGAGTCATTTCCTTAGCCCTTAGGATGTACTTGAAATATTTCTACTCCTTGATCTAGGAGATTAAAAGTTGTCTCTACCAAACACAAAACACCTACTATGGCCAGGCAGTGGTGGCGCACACCTTTAATCCCAGCATTTGGGAGGCAGAGGCAGGCGGATTTCTGAGCTCAAGGCCAGCCTGGTCTACAGAGTGAGTTCCAGAACAGCCAGGGCTATAGAGAGAAACCCAGTCTTGAAAAAAACCAAACCAAATTAAACCAAACCACAACTACTATGGCGGTCCTTGCTAAGGATCTGGGGTTGAAATATGATGGGCAGGGGCTATGGAGGAACTCATCACAAACTTGGTGGCTAAAGTAGTGGCGTAACAAAAGAGAATTTCTATATCACATGTTGGCTGATTTCAACTAAGTAAAAGGAAAAGCAGAAGTGACAACAGAAAAAGTTAGGCATCATTCTTGAGGTCTGTGGTATTATCAATGTAATATGAATAGGCACAGGCTACTTTCCAGTGAATGACATTTCTACAGGTAAGGACCAGGTGCTATGGGGTTTTGTGCATCTAAACAATACAATTGGAGCTCTTTTCGTAGGGTTTTAAGTGGGAATTTGAATATAAACTATACTGGTCAGAGGTAATATGGCAAATATGAATGCAGACCATAGTCACATTGTTTAGCCTTGAATGTTTCTGTACCTAACTAGCTGGGTGTGTGATCTGGGACAAGTCACTTCACTTTTCCAACCTTCAGTTGTCTACAAATTTAGTTATCAACCCAACATCCATTTCATAAGAATCTCTTATATTAAAGAGACATAATGTCTGCAAAGCTTCTAGCATCATGCCTAGCACACAGTAAACATAAATTGTATAAACTCGTAACACTAGTCTAAAGAGCTAACAGTGGTAGTATTATTCAACCCAAGTTTTTGTGAAAGATTATCTTTAAGATAAATCCTTGGTCTTTTGGGCACGGTGATGTAGGCTTGTGATCCTAATACTTGGGAAGCAGAGGCAAGAGGATCATAAGTTCAAGGCCAGCTGGGCTATATAGTGATACTCTAGCTCACATGGAAAAGACAAAACTTTAAATAATATTTTACATCTATGTTACTGATATTATACAAATGTTCTGTATAAATGATTTGGGCAAGACTACACAGCTATAACTGAGATGGTTGTAGATATGATGGCCAATGTTTATACTCTCCCTACTTGGGATGCTTAGATAAAAGGACTGCTACAAGTTTGAGGTTAACTTGGGATGCACAGTGAGTTTCAGGTCAACCCAGGTCACAGAATAAGACCTTATCTTAATCTCCTGTCATCCAAAAAAAAAAGGGGGGGGGGGCAGGAGTAATATCAAAGTCAAGCATTCTGACTCCACAGAAAAACCTTGTTAAGCATCATGATGGCATACTTGTAAAAAATTTTCAGCAAAAATGGGTGCCATTTTAGAAGTCCTCATATATGTCATGTACTGTACTAGATTTCTGTGTGTTACTTCTATATAATTATTCCACATTGTAATATTATTATTCGACCTTACAAATATGTAATTAGACTCATAGTATCTACATCTCCTGCCCTGTGTAGTTCCATTAGTAGATGTTAGCACACCTATCTGCAATCCTCAGCAGCATGAATACTCCATAGTGTTTTAAAGAAAGGTTTTTAATCCCTCCCCATACCCCATTCAACTCTAAATTGACAAGTGACTAGTGAAAATTATTAGCTCACTACTTTTATTTAAATATTACTGGGCATTACTGCCATCTTTATCTTAGGTCTAGACATAAAGTTGTCAAAGAACTCCAAACCTAACTTTTCTACTCTACAAAGATAGGTGGTATATATATCTTGGGATCTCAACTATACCTGGCTACAGTGATTCTATCATGGCATTCAGATGTAGCCAAACAACACTGTAGTTGTTGAACAACAGATAACTAGAATTTGAACATATCTGACTTGAAATTCTGAACTTCACAGTACTTGCAAAAGTTTCAGAGCACTGACATGACTTAAAAAGTTGTAGACTTTGAAACCAGGGTTACCATACCAGAGCTATGAATTCTAGAACAGTCTGAGCTGCAGAGAACCATTCACTAACAAACAAACATACAATCACTCATTTTGGAGCATTTGTATTTCAAGTTTAGATCAGGGATACTCAACCAACAAAGTCTATGCAAATATTCTTAAATCTCCAAAGATCTAGAATCAGAAACATGTCTGGTTCCAAGTATTTTATATGTATTAGTAAGCATGGAACCAGCTACTAAGTTTACACACACACACACACATACACATACACACACACACACACACACACACACAAATACATATATGTATATATGTGTATGTATATTTAAAAAATAACACAAGGACCATGAAAAAAAATTCTTAAAACTTTCCTCTAGAAATTGGATTGCTACTCAATTATATTCTAAGACTAACAGAAGAACCAACCTTGAAATTTTTCGAGACAATCTGATGTTCTGGTATGTAGAATTTATTGTGCATTTGTCCCGAGTCACAGAAAGTGTCTACTTATATTTCCCCTTATACAATTTTTACTTTTACCTTTTGGAGTCCAGAATTATCCTAGAGAAGCACCTTTGACATGATGGATATATAAAACTTGAATTCTGGAGGGCAAGTACTGAGGCAAAAAAAAATTTTCGTCTTCTATTCATGTGTCTATACTTTGTCCTACGGGAGAAAGCAAGCAAGAGGTTCAATGCGAATGTTAACTCACACATGAATATCAGTCTCCCATGCCCCCCAGTGGACACCTTTACTGTTTAATAGATCACCAACTTCTCCAAATCCACAGCTGGAATTTCACCATATTTCTGAATATAATTCTTATGAAAACCAGTCAATATTATCTCATTTCATTATCAGTGAAGGCAGTGTCAATATACTGGCTTTTCTTTTTTGTACTGTGGGATTAAATCTGGGGACACATACATGGTAATCAAGTACTAAACTATATCCCAAGGCCTGTGATGATATACTGAAAAGAATTAAAAGAAAAACTGAATGACTTCTTCTGAGCAACCAGTCTATTCTAGTAATTTATTAGAGAAATCACTTAGCTTGTTCACATTTTTTACAAAAGATACAGAAGTTGTGGTTACAATTTTAATGGGAAGGATTTTCCATGAACCAACTTCTTTCTTCCTCCTCCCTGTGCTTTTTGAAGTTCTCCCTGTTTTGTCCAGGCTAGTCTTAAACTCACGGACTAAAGTGATCCTGAGGAGCTCAATTATTCAGGACAGTAGCTGAAAACTGCTTTAGTAGATTGCATTGAGTAGAGTTTTACAGCTTGAAGAGAGACAAGAGACATTTAGCAAATAAGAATGCTACCTGGTTGAAAAGGTCAGGGTGGTTTTTGTTTGTTTTACAATCCTTTATACAAGCGTGTCAAAGATATAAAAGCAATGCTCTCTTCTTTTATAATTTAATTTTAAAGTCTTTAAATTGTACATTGACTTACCATTTTCTCTTCAATGATTAACTTATATACAGCATAAAATAAGTGCTTTTAAGAAAGAAGTCTATGTTTTTTCAGAGAGTTATTTAATTTGTAAAAATGTATGATCTGTTTCTGGGACTGGAATCAGTAAATTCTGACAAAGTAAAATTCAGCTAGGCATAGCTTTTCAAAGATCATTAACAGAAATGTGTTAACTGTAAAAGATTTCTACAAATCCTGTGTCAATATGTACAACAGAGGAAGGACTGCCTGGTCTGGCCTCAGAGGGACAAGATGTGCTTAACCCTGAACACTTGAGGCTCCAGGGAGTAGGCAGGCCTGGCAGGGATGTAAGGAGGTGGAGACATTCACTTGAATGAGGGTGGGGTGGGGGTGGCGGAATGGGATGAGGCACTGTGAGAGGGCAGACTAGGAGGGGTTAACAACTGGAGTGTAAAAAAATTAAAATAAAAAAATCTTGTGTTAAGACATAGTATTTCCATGAAAATAAGATTTTTCCTATTACTTTTTCCAATGATGTCTCACTAAGTATATAAGCTACACTTAAGGGTACATCCCATACCCAGCAGCAGATAGCTAATACAACAAGAACTCAAAATTTCTGTCTCATATTGCTTTGTTTGGGCATTTTTTCCTTACTGATCTTTTGCTTGTATATTATAGTTCTGAATGTTTATGGCGTTTGTGTGCACATGCATACATGTGTGCTTTTCTTGTGAATTTTCTTTTTTAAAATTCTTTTTATTTGCTTGTTTCTTTTTCTCATTTTTTTTTTTTTTTTGCTATTTCCACCTTCTATTGAAGATAATTTTTTTTTCCCTCATAATATATTCTGATTCTGGTTTCTTCCCCTCTACTCCTCCCAGTTTGTCCCTACCTGTCCCCCCATTTCAAAGCATTCCTTTTTTGTCTCTCATCAGAAAACAAAACAGGCTTCTAAAAATAAAATACAAAAGTTAACACATTGGAAATGAACAAGACAAGAAGGAACAGAGCCTGAGAGAAGGCCCAAGAAGAGAAATCCATTCGTTTACACACTTAGGGATCCCATGAAAACCCTAAACTAGAAGTCATAACATATAAACAAAGCACCTCTGTATCCCCTGTACAGGCTGTCTTAGCTTCTGTGAGTTCTTAAGTGACTTGTGACTTGATCGTGTTGATTAGTCCTCCATCCCCGCTGGCTCTTACATTCTTTCTACTTCCTCTTCCACTGGGTTCCCTGAGCCCTGAGGGAAGGGATTTGATGGAGACATCCGGTGTAGAGTTTTTCCAAGGTTTCTCATTCTCTATATATCTATCTGGCTGTGGAGTTTTCTTCCCATCTGATACAGAAGGAAGCTTCTCTGATGATAGTAGAGCAAGGTACTGATCAAGATAGCAGAATGTCATTGGGAGTCATTGCCTGCTGCTGCTATTATTATTATAACAGTAGTGCTTGGTTTTATCCTAGGCCTCTGGGCTTGTTTGTTCTCTAAAGACAGAGAAAGGTGTAGTGCTGGATGAGAGGAGAAGAGGGAAAAGTCTGGAAGATGGAGGAGGGGAAATCATGATTAGAATAGATTGTAAGAAAAAAGTTTTCAATTAAAAAGAATTTCCCCAAAAATGAAAATTTGTAGATACAAGTTAAATATACAGACCACCTCTCTATATTCAGAAAGGGAGTGTAGAAAACCCTAATCCTTTATTATGCTTGTTTTGGGACTGTAGGTATACATGATTTGGTTACAGTTTTGTCAAACACATCCATATATTACTAGATCTGCTTGCCACCTAGGAAATCAAGTAGTTTATGATATAATTTACAAGGAAAAGCAGAAAGGGGTCTACCAAAAACTCATCATTAGTGCTAACAGTTCAGTTTCCAGTCTTGTTTAGGCAGCCGTGTTGATGAGACTTCATGGGGGAAGCCTCTGCTATTTCAGCTATGTGGGTGCTAGGAATTGAACATCAGTCCTAAGAAAAAGCAGTGTTCTTAACCACTGAGCCATTTCTCCAGACCCCTTTTCTTTTCTTTCTTCTTCTTCTTTTTTTTTTTGTTTGTTTTTTGTTTGTTTTTTTTTTTTTTGTTTTTCGAGACACAGACCCCTTTTCTTATTTTATTGCCTCTCCTTGGCATTTATGTTCTAGTAATTTCTTAAGGGAACACAGAAAGGTATTATTCCTTGCCTTTTGCCTTACTAAAGGTTTTACATTTCTTTGCTGCTTTCCATTCATTTCCATATTTCTTTTTCTTTTTTTAGGAAAGTTTTTTGTTTGTTTGTTTTGTTTTTCGAGACAGGGTTTCTCTGTGTAGCCCTGGCTGTGCTGGAACTCACTCTGTAGACCAGGCTGGCCTTGAACTCAGAAATCCGCCTGCCTCTGCCTCCCAAGTGCTGGGATTAAAGGCGTGCAACACCCACTGCCCAGCTCATTTCCATATTTCTATTGCATACATGCATACAGTCATGCCCAGATTTTATATGGTGCTGTAGATCTGCACTTAGGTCCTCCAGCCTGTACAACAGGCAGTGATACCCACTGAGCTATCTTCCTAGCCCTCTCAGTTTAAAACTCTGATTATGTTGTGGGCCAATCTTTAGGAGACCCAATACAGAATTCTACATTCTATGTGGACATTCAAAAATATTCTTTATGCACTGTGGGTTGTACCATCCCTTGTCAGGTAGGTCTCTGCTGTTTAAGAAAGGTAGCTGAGCGCCAGGCAGTGGTGGCACACACCTTTAATGCCAGCACTTGGGAGTCAGAGACAGAGGCAGGTGGATCTCAGTGAGTTCATGGCCAGCCTGGTCAACAGAGCAAGTTCCATGAAAACAAGGGCTACATAGAGAAACCTTGTCTCCAAACCAGAGGAAAGAAAAAATGACAATGACAACGATGATGACAATGACAACAACGACGACCACCGTGACCACCACCACCACCCAGTCCAAAATAAGGAAAAGAGAAGTATATAACTGAGAGCCACATGGTAAGCAGTGTTCCGCCATAGTCTCTATTTCAGTTCCTGCTTCTAGGTTCCTGCCTTAGCATCCCTCTGTGGTGGACAAATCAAATAAACCTTTTCCTCCCCTCATCAAAAAAATTATTTATGAATTTTATTACATAGATACTTTAGATAGGTTGGTTTATAATTTAACTAAGACACCATGCTGTACTGAGAGTACATATGTTTTCCCCTCAAGTACTAGGGATTGAACTTGATCTCATCCGTAGTAGGCAAGCATTTTACTACTGAGCTGCATTTTCAACCTCTTTTGAGACATCTTGTAAGTTTCCCAAGGCTGGGCTGGAACTTGTGATCCTCCTATCTCAGCTTCCAAGTAGATAGGATTATAGATTTGTGCCACCAGGCCTGACTATATAAGTGTGTGTGTGTGTGTGTGTGTATTACAACTCACCAATACAAGAAAAACTTAATATAAGCATGACATTTTGGAATTAATTTTTAAATAATGCAATAACGAATTGCTACATTTTAAGGTTGGTTGTTGCCTTTTATTTAAGAGTTTATTGCCCTCTAGTGGATCAAATTCGTATGTTAAAAAGCACAACAAGACTAAGAATTGAAATGAAAGAAGTCTGTTTATTATTTTTAATTGGTGGTTTACCTGGTACAATCGCACCTGTTTTTCACCTGTAAATCTAAGCAGTGTACCTCATAAGACCATCTTACCACTGGAATTATAAAAGCCTTATAAATTATTTCCTTGTATTATTGTAAATCAGCCACAGGATCATAGCAAGACCCTGTAAACACACTTTAGCATCTTGTGAAGCCCACACTGTGTCTTGGAATTGTAGTTCTGCCCTTTTCCTAAATGACTATCTAAATACTTAATAAACTCATCAACTTTGCTCAGTCTTTTCTGAGGCACAGTCAAGGATCAGGTTTAGCTGATGGAGGTCCCTAAGGAACTTCTCAGGCAGCTAGTGGATACGCACAAAAGGCAGAAACAAGATTTACAGCAGAAGATGAACTATTGTTGAAAATGACTGTTGAAACATTAACCAGGCAAGTCTTGGAGCATACAACATAGCTTTTCTATGTTTGGTATCATTTCTGGGGTATTTCTAACAAAAGACAGAGAAGGGAGCATTTGAGGTAGAACAAAAGCAAACAAACCAGGATGCTGTGTTCAAGAACAGGAAGTTAGTGTGGATCAGGCAGATAATGTGTTCTATTTATCAATGTGTATCAGTGAAACAATGCAAAGACTTCCATAATGTCACTTCTTACAGGAGAGCCAACTGTATTTACAAGTCTCACAAATTCAAAGTTTAATAAGTAACAAAAATTGAATCCTGTTAAGTCTTTCTTATCACAAAATCCTCTCAATTTTAGGAAATAATATTATTTCTAACTAGCCATATGGCCAGATACTTATCTCCCTCCACATCCATGTCAAATCCAACAGCTTTACCCTCCCTCCACTCTCCCACCATGACCTTTTTTGAGACAGGGTCTTTCTATATAGTTCTGGCTCTCTTGGAACTCACTGAGTAGACCAGGCTGGTCTTGAACTCACAGAGATCCACCTGCCTCTGCTTCCTGCCCAGCTTATTCCTTTTTAATAGTTATTCTTTTAGAATTTCATACACTATATTTTGTATTTCCCTTCCCCACTTTCCCACCCACCCAACTTTAGGTTCTTCCTCAAAAATAAAAAGCAAAGCTGGAAATGGTGATATGAGCCTTGAATCCCATACTCAGGAGGCAGAAGCAGGTGATCTCTGTGAGTCTGAGGCCAGACAAGGCTACATAGAGAGACCTTGTCTCAAACCAACCCAACCCAACCCAACCCAACCCAACCCAACCCAATCCAACCCAACCTAACCCAACCCAACCTAACCCAACCCATTGTGGTTAGATAACTAGGACTCCCCCCCTCCCTTCTCCCTTCCCTTTCCAAGCCATGTCACATTCACCAAATGAGTATCAATTCTTCAAAGGGGACTTTCCAGATCCATGGTTATTTCTAGACCCATTTTTTTTTTTTTAAAGATAAGATTTTCCTCTGCAGCCCTTAAGACTCTTTGTATCTCAGGTTGGCTTCCAACTAGAGATTGTCATGACTTAGCCTCCAGAATGCTAAGGTTAGCGATATAGGTCTCCATACTCAATTTTGCTATTTGGTTTAACTTTATTCAAAAAAAAAAAAAAAAGGTGTGGAGGTGGAGGTACTTACCCTAGGACAGCAGTCTCTATTGTTAATTGAAGTCATCCAAAAACCTGGTCCTTCTTGGCATAATGAAGGCACTTAAAAATTTATCTGAGGAATTAATAAAAAATGACAGAGTGAGTGCTCCATGATCCAGTTTTGCAAGGTCAAGAAACGACTTTAAATCCAAGATGCTTTTAAAAATGTTTTCAAGGCCAGCCTTGGTGGGACATACCTATAAATTTATAGTACTTGTGAGACAGAGGCTGGATGATCAGGAGTTCAAGGCCAGTCTTGGGTATAAAATCCTGCTATCTTAATTCACACACATAAAACAAAACAAACCAGAACAGCTTTGCAAACTAAGAAATTACAAACAAGTCAGAACAAGCCTTGGGTGTGGGTAGGATAAAAAGAAGTTTGGGAGGTTGAGAGGATGGTGCCTTTGAGGAACACAAAAGATAACTTGGGTTTGGGGATAATTCAGTATGTCATGAACAGAGTGTGTGTGATATACTGGCTTTCATCTCCCATACTGAGGGTGTGTGTGTGCCGAGGTGGGGGGGGGGGGGAGTGTTGGTATGGCAAGGACTAGAGCTGAAGTTGGAGGCAAGCAAGGCCAAAGAGCTTTTAACCTAAGCTAAGGAATTTGGACTTAAGTAATTTGGGACGAACAGAACCTTCTAAAACAAGTTAAACGCTGAGTATCTTGGTCAAAATTTTCTCCTGTCTGGTCTTATGGATAAGGGATAAGCAGGGGAATCAGCTGATAGACTACTGTCACAGCATGCAACAGTCACAGGTTAGATTGCCGTTGTAGCACAGTTCAGAGGGGAGTTGTAGTTGGATCTCAGATGTGGATTCGAGAGATCAAGGAAAATAGAAGTTTCAATTTCTGGGTTGCATGCATTATTCGGTAAAATACTTTCTCTGAGCAATCAAAGTAATCTGAAAAATAAAACATCTTTGCCAGCAACTAGCACTATTCTGCATAGTACCTGCTGACATATTTTTATGTCCCAATTGAAAGTCGAGCCCTTTCCTTTCTGGGCTTCTGGGGCACCGCAGCAACAGTAAAGTGTTGACAAACATTCGCCAAGGAATATGAAAAGGTCTGACTTTCCCCTTTAACCTCGTCTCCAGCTTTTACGGCCGTGAGTCTTGAATCCATATGGAGCGCAAGGTTACAGCGCCTCGTCAGGAGTCTCCCGACCTAGAGCCCCCCAAGAACTCCTTTCTTCAGCTTCTCACCTGAGGCAAAGGACCCAGACAAACCCGGGCAACCGAGACGGGACACCGATCGCTCAGACAGCCGCTCTCTAAACGCCAGCAATCGAATCTCCCGCGTCCTCTTCCGCTGGAAGTACCGTCTTGACGGACTTTCAGGAGAGCCAATCAGAAAATGCTCCGCAGGGCGTGTCGCTTATCTCCGCCCCCGCCCCACCCCCGCCTCGCCAGCGACCCTTCTGGTTAAGCTGAGGGTGGTTGTGGGTTTCGAGGGACGTTCTCAGTCGACTGGTGGAGCTGTAGTTCTCTCGGCGAAGAGCGGGGGGGGGGGGGGGGGGGGGAGCCGGGAAGGCTCGAGGTGTGGAAAGGGGTGGCTGCACTCCTGAGACGGACGCCGAGGGCGTGGGAGCGGGTAGAAGTTGGCGCCGCGGGCTGGACAGGAGGGGGCGCTGTTGTAGATGGAGTCGACATCGCGGAGCCTGGATGGATTACTGAGAAGGCTGCCTGCGTGGAAGACCCAGCAGCTACAGAAGGGATGGGTCGTGCGGGGCATCTTGGATGGGATGACCCGAGAACTGAATACCGTGGGGCTGATTAGGCGGCAACAACGGAGGCGAAGAGCCCGAACAGCCTACAAGGGGACAGAGCGATCTGTGAACCTCGCTCCATCTCCTGCTACCTGAGAGACCCAGGGTCGAGTTCCTGTATTTGTTTCCTCATCTAAGTAGAGAGGAGAGTCAAACGGGGCCTGAAAGGTTGCTGTTCTGGTTGCATGAGAGGTCACGTGTGTGCCGTCATGCCTGGTGAAGATTGACAATACATTCTCTCTCCCTCCCTCCTCCCTCCGCCCGCCCCGTGACATTATATAGGATTTGCCGAGAGCTGGGCTGTTACCGTGGGACTGAGGTTGCGGGGACAGTGCGATGGTGACACTAAAGGCAGGGATGTGGCATAACCTAGAGTAGCGATAGAGCTTGGGGAGCCATAGATAAGGATGATGCAAAGCCCTGAATAGTAAAGGCCGACGTAGAATGTGACCTCAGTGGAGGTGGGCGGGGAGAAGGAGGAAGGCGGGTGGCAAGTGCGGAGGCAACGCCTTTGGAGCCAGGAACTGCCTGGTTTTAGTATTCTCGGAGGAGGAGCTGGTCTGCAGCAGGCGGAGCCACGAGCTCGGCTGAGCTTAGTCTGTGCGCTTCTGCTGGTGGCTCTCTTTCTTTAGCCGTCCACATTGTGGCTGCCAGTCCCAACCATGGGCTGCCGGGCTCTCCTGCTCCTGTCTTTCATATCACTCGGGGCCGCCACAACCATCCGGCCTAGGCTAAAGACCCTCGGCAGCCCGCACTTGCCAACCAGTCCCACACCCGACCCTGGTGTAGCCAGTAACTACTCAGTTCTTTACTTCCAACAGAAGGTAAGCGGAGGCTGGGGAGTAAGGGTTCTAGGTCCCATGTCCCAACCGCCCGCCCGTACCTTGCTTGGCTGTTACAGCGTGATGGAGCACCGCCACCCACTCCAAAATTCAGACTCTGATACTTAGGACTTGACTTGGTTTTAGTTCACATTTTCTGGAGGGTAGCCTTAAGGGTTAATTATTCAAGTGTACCCCAACAGAGACCACGAGAAATTCCTCCAGTTGTGGAGGTCCAGGATACATATTTTAAACACTTTATCTCAGAAAATGTCTCAATCTAAACTCTTTTTTTAAATTTATTTATCTTGGCCAAAACCAAATTATGGAGACTAACCTTTGACCCCACATCCCTCAACTCAAATTCTAATGTATGGAGGCTAACCTTCACCTGTAGGTCTCTCAACACAAATCCTAATGTACCCATTATATAATATAACAGTGTAAAGCGCCAGCCTATTCGCTCAGCTAAACTGCTTCTCTCAGCTGAAATGTTACCTTTAGAGGCTGAAGGTCTGTGTCCGGATCTGAGGTGAGTGCAAGGATCCGGTCTTTCTGGTCTTTAACTTGAGTTCACAGTTTAAGACAGGCTTCTCCAATGCTGCAGCATGAGACATTAATTACCCTATAGGTCTGAATGGAAAAGTACCTGTGTCTTCTATAATGACAAGGGTATATAATTCTATAGTTCTAGGAGTCTCTGAGGCCTGAATGCACAGGCACTGGGATTAGAAAGAGTACAGTAGTCTGATCTTGGCTTTAGAAATCACACCAGGATTCTGGCCTCACTCTGTAATCTCAGACAGGTTACAGTTAGTTTCTGAGCCAAGTTTCTTGGTTTACTGAAGTGATGATTAACTGAAGCAGACTACCCCTAACAGAGTAGCTGTCCTAAAAAGACAGTTACTGATGCGTGATTACTGATGTGAAGTTTGACTAGGAATTTGGGAAAGAGCAAAAACATGGGGTTGTAGAACAATTTAATTTTGAAGTAAAAAACAGGCCTAGAAATTTGAGTTTGGGTTTCTAAAAAAAAGAAAGAAAGAAAGAAAGAAAGAAAGAAAACACTTTAATTTTAGCTGAGGTAGCAGAAGTCTTTCTGGGACAGGCCCTTTCATCTCTACAATTTCTTCATTTGTAAATTGAGAAGTTGGAGTCAGGACCATGAAGTTTTATGCTTTCCCTAGGAAGGCCTTTCTGTGGAAGCAGCTGCTATGGCTGTCTAGCTGAAGCGAATGAAGGCTGTGTTGAGAACCTAGAACTTCCTCTTTCCTGTACCTCTGTTCTTTACCCACACTTACTGTAAAACAAAGTTGAACTTTCCCTATGGAGCTACCCTTAATCTTTGTACTGAAACTTTTTGAAAAAATTTTTTATACATATGTAATTCTTTACATCATCAAGTTATTAATAAGTTAGAGGGAGAAGCTTGAGAATATGCTAATTTATTTCTCTCTCCCTGTGAGTGTGAGTGAGTGTGTGTTACCAGTTTTCATATGAAGGACAGAGGAGGATGTGAGGTGCCCTGTGCTATGACTCTCTGCCTTATTCCCTTGAATGAGAGAATGAAGAATGTTCTCTTATTGAGTCTGGAAACCTGGCAGTCCCAGTAATCCCTCTGTCTTCATTCACCCATGACATTGAGGTTGGCAGCTGTGGAGCTGTGGCTAACAGGTGCTCTTACTCACTGAGCCACTCCCCATTCCCTCCCCTCCATTGTTTGTGTGGGTATCCGCATGTGTATACAGTTACACATGTATAGATGTGTGGATGTTTGTAGAACATCCTTAATTGTTTCCCATGTAATGTTTTGAGATAGGATTTCTCACTGAATTCAGGCTAGCTGGCCACTGAGCTCTAGAGATCTTCCTGTCTCTGCCTGCTCAGGTCTAGGATTATAGGCAAAAGCCATGTCCAGTGATTTAGAAAGTGTGCGTAAGGAGATTCAGAACTCAGGCTCTTTGCTGACTGCGTTATCTTCTTAGCCCCATGTATCCATTCTTAATAAAAGTTGATTCTTAAATATAGAACACAGCTCCAAGACAACATCTCATCCTAGCCATAGGTGGCAAGAGAGGTCTTAGCAAGCAAGGCAGATGTTTAAATAGGAATAGAACCGAGGGTCATCACAATCCCCAGACAAGCAGCAGCTTTGTTTTGCCAGATTTCTTAATGCTACCTGTGCGCAGAAGGGCTTTCTCTAACCTTTGCTTCTTTCTTCCTGAATTTCTTATCTCTTCTTACTTCAGCTTGAATACTTTATCCGTCTTGTTGCCCAGACATTGGGCTACTTCTGCATTGCTGTCATTACGCCTCTTTTGGAAACTGCTGGTCATTTGCACCCAGCTCTTCCTCATAACTTCTGCTCAGTATTTATGTTAGTCTTTGTCTTCAGTGTGGGCCTCATGGCTGTCAGCTCCTGCAGGCCTTCCCACAGCTTCTCTGTTAGTTGTGGGGTAAACACATCAGTGGCCTGGGTATGTTGATGTAATGCACATTCTTTCACTTCTTCTTTCTGTTCCTGTTTGGAGTTCCTCTTCCCAACTTTTGCCCTAGTGGCCTGTTGTCTACTAAAATGCAGCTGCAAGAAGCTGCTTGGAAGAAGATACTGATAATAATCTTTCCCTTCTTCCTTGTACTCTTCTTTCTCTCATCACTGGCTTCTGCTGATGACCTTTTCCTTAGGCCTGGAGTAAAACTACTGTTGTATGAGCTCTTAACTGTTGCAGTGTTTGATGATAGAAATGTTTCTGGAAGGAGTCTTGGAGATCATGGAACTGGCCTCTTAGATGTGATGGACTGACTTTGAACTACATTATGGAGGGTGGATGATAATTAGGAACAGAGGTCCCAGAGAGACAAACCGCTTTGAGAATGAACATTGGTTTTGCCCTATCTGAGTAAACTGATCCCTTACTTTGGAGGTAGCCCCTATTGTACAGTTAGCAAAACACATCTTACAGGTTTGTTAGGAAGTGTGGTGATGTGTGCAGAGTGCTCGTCTAGCACAGTGAATGTCACTGGGCAGCCAGGAAATGCTAAGCAATAATCATTTTTATCTTCCCGTTCTTAATGCTTTACTTTACTTCTCATTACTCAGAGTAATACATCCAATGATTTCCTTATAGCTAAAATTGTTCTAGAAAACATGAAAATCTCTTTGAACTTTTTCTGCCATGTTTTATTTGAAAATCTTTGTTTTATAAGTTAATAGACTTGTTACACAGGAATTAATGTTTTTCTTTTGTGAAATGATTTTCTCTCATGTAAACATAAGAATATCAAATGACTTATGGGTTTTTTTTCTATACTATTTTGAGGTTTGGCAAAGTGTAGAAGGAAAACTTAGTAATGGATGTTGTGGAATGGCCTTTTACTATTAAGACTACTAAAATAATAATTCTTTGTAGTAGCTGAGTATCTAACATTTTATCAGTTAGTGTTCAAATGCAATTAAATACAAATTAACTTTAGGGTTAACTGTTAGCACTTTTTGTGCTTTCTGAGAACTAGACACAGACATTTCAGTGTGTATTCTAGATTTAGCCCTTTGTCTAATTTGTGATGTGATCTTGGCCAGTTGCTTAACTTTCTCAATTATCCTGTACTACCATTTAGAATAAGACTGGCCGTGCTCATCTCTGATGCACCTTTAATTCTTTTGTCACTAGAGCCTCTAGTCTGTAGTGTTCTGCAGGAAGAGCAGCAGTGTGGCACAGATTTGGGATTTTACCATAATGTTAATTGTCCTTGGTGAATTGGTCTTGTGTAGTATTTCCATCTTGACTTTGAATAAGATATGAGCAAAGTACATTTCAACTCAGCAGTTGTCACTTCTACCACTGCATATTTGTGACTTCAGTTTGCTTGGTTACGGACAGATTAGAGGGGAAAGAATGTTGGTAAGGAAGAGTCCTTGTTATATATCTTAATTGTCTGCACTTCGAATGCCTTACACAGTGCTACTGCATGGTCGGTAGGTTTTTACTTCCCTGCATCCCCCCACTCAGATGGAGGCCTGCTGTACATCATGTACTGGCCTAGAATTTGAGATCCTCCTCCCTCAGACTTCCCTGCAGAGAGCCTGGAGTTTGGTTCTCAGCGTCCATGTCAAGTACCAGATCCAGGATGATCTGATACCTTTGGCTTACCTACACAGAGAAATACACACATATACATAATTGCACATAAAGGTAGTTCTACATTAATAATTTATATTATATATTTTGAAGTTATATGTTTGGAGGAGAGGTATAAAAATATTTTTGTTATGGCTCACAATATTTAAAAGTTCTAGTTATCGTTCACTAATTGTAAATGAAGTAACATTTATTGAGTATATATTCTGGGCCAGATACTATGTACTTCTTTTTGAGAGTGCTTTATCCCTGCTGGTCAAGTGCTCTGTCACTGAGCTACATGCTTAATCTTTCATATCTAATGGGATAGATTACAACTCTTTCTTGAAACATAGGTTTTAATTGAAGTTACAGCAAGTGGCTTGATTGAGCTATCAAAGGATAATAATTGTGCCACTGTTTAATCTGTTGCTTCAATATCTCTGGTTTTTTTCTTGGCATTATCATGCCTATATGTTATAAGTAATTATAAAAATCCCTGGTGAATCTGTTTATCCTCCACATTATTATTTAGCCTTTATAACAATCTTGTAAGATTGTTGCCCATTTTAGAAGGGGGACTGGTAGAATTTAGAAAACTCAAAGGAAGACACATCTTGTTTATTCTATTTGTAAAATGACTAGGTTTTCAAGCTGAAACTGTAATTAATTTGTGGTGTACTTGTAAAGTGGGGTCTTGCTACTCTTAAAATATGGTCTTGAAGCACATATGATGGTGTAGGAAAATGTTCATGCATCAATGGTAAAGGAAAACAGAAAAGTGAGAGTATTGTATTACATTAATCCATTTCCCACTGTTCCCACTAAGTGTCTGAAGGTGAGTACTTTATAAATAACAAAACAGTGTTGAGTATGACAGCTTAGGCAGCAGCACGGCATTGAGTCTGGTGGCTGCATCATATCACTGCAGTACTAATATAGGGGGATAATATATGATAAGACAGGGAGCCAGAGAACACAGGAGGCAGCCCGTTCTTTTATAACAAGTCTTAGGAAAACTCATTTTTTGAGTTAATTTCTCAAAGAAGAGTGGCCCCAAATGACCTATTTAGCTCCCACTAGGCTCCACCTCTTACAGATTTCACCACTTCCTAAGGTCTTCACTCATGACCAGATTCTCAGCATGTGAATCTGTGGAGGGGACAAACTACATCCAAACCACTGCAAATGTGTCTTTAAGTTCAACTATTATTTATCAGTTGCTTGTTTTATTCTATGCACTGTTCCAGTGACTAGGGAGAGAATTTTCTCTACAGTATTCTAGGCACAGGGGTGATCAGGTACACAAACTCAAGAGATAGGTGTGTGTCTGGTGAGAACAATTCTAAGGCCAGTAGAACATGTGGCTAGGGAACATGTGTTGGGAAAGAGAGGTAGGGGATAGGTAGTAGGTAGAAAAAGGAGACAGACTATAAGGGGACCTTGACTATTATAAAGAATTGAGTCTTTATTAAGAATTAGGTGAGAAGCCTTTTGAATATTAACAGCAGAAGAGTGACATGTTTTGACTGATGTTTTAACAGACATGATCTGGCTATTGTGTTAAGAATGGACTGTGGAGGGGAACCTGCTGGAGCAGGAAGAGTAAGCTACTGCAGAATAATAATAAATAATAATAATAATCAGATTACCATGTTGGCTTAAATTAGTAGCATAGTAGTGGAAGCATGAGAAATGCTCAAGTTCAGGGGTTTCTTTGAAGATATACTTCAAAGAGGTATAGTTGATGAATAAGATGCGAGGTGAGAGATGAACGGAAGTTGAGGATGCTTTCATGGTTTCTTGACCTGAACATATTGGAAGATGACATTGCCATGTACTGAGACAGGGAAGGCTTTGGGAGGAATACATTTGAAGATGGGAGGAAATAAAGAACTCGTTCCTAGATGTGCTACTTGAATCAGGAGTTCAGAAGAAAGGTAGAGCAGTGAGCATAGTTGAAGCTGTTTTAGTATGTCGATAAGCTATAAAGCCAAGGCTGGAAAAGAACAGCAGAGGATCTAGTGAAGATGTTTCCTTATACATGGATGTTCATCTTGGCTGAAGATGGTGAAGAATGCTTGCGTTTTCTGTTACTGGGGAGGCAGAGACGGAAAGATCACGTGATCCTAGGCCAGCCCAGATAGCTAGGTGAGACACGGCTGTTGAACAACACTTCAAGGGAGTGATTACAGTCATTGGCCACAGGATCTAAGCCATGTAAGCAGACGAGTGAGGCTGAGTTAAGGGCAGTAGTGAGGCTTAAGGACTTAGGGGCTCACGACAGAAGTAGTGCAGAGCGAAGGCTGAAGAAAGTGGAATGCTCGACACTCACTGCGAGGTTGCTGTGACTGGGGATGATAAGATCGAGGATTTGAAGAAGTGGACGATGGAAGAAAATGCAATAAGACAGACACATAGGAACAATTGCACAGGTGTTATGTGGAATGGTAGTAAGCAAGGAGATGAAATTGTCATAGAAGAGGAGATATGAACAGGGTCACTGGTGATTGCACAAGACAGCTGGAAGTATTGTCTAGCTTGATGATGACATATAAGGCAGGAATTTGGGAGGAAGAATGGAGACGTAGAAGCAAAGAACATACCCACTCCAACTCAAGGGGTATTGGGAAGATGGTGAGACAGAATTTGGGGATGTCTTAAAATCACAGAAACCAACCCAGAGTAGGCATTGGCTCCGACCCTTTGACCTCTCCCCACGTGTCTGCTTTTAGTTCCTTCTGGCTATAGCAGGAAGACATTCATACACTCATTTCCATGGTTCCCCTACGATGGTCTCTTTGAACCCTTCCCTGCCCATCTCCATTTTCTTCTCCCTAAGTCCATGCCTCTTTCCTCCCACCCCCAAATAATCCCAATAGTAAGTAATAGACATCATTTGACCTAGGCAGTGTTCCAAGTACTTTATACATATTAACTTATTGATTCTCAAAGTGACTCTAGCTGTGACATCTTGGTACTATGCCTCTAACTTATTTATGGGGAAACTGAACCACAGAGTGCTATCTATTTTAATCCCTATTCTAGTCTGCCTCCTGGTATTTCTCTGTGACATTTCTCGTAGGTATTATTCAGAACTAGTCTCATCTGGTTAGATAATTTAGTATGACTTTCTCTCTGCAGGCCAATTATTACAAAACATTTGATAATATGCATATAAACATCACTCATGGCTTTGGAGACAACAGATTGACTTCTCCTGAGGAGCTCGTTTTCTGCTTAGGCAATAAAAATATAACAAGCAAATAAACATTAAGATCACATCTGAGGGACTGGAGCAATGGCTCAGTGGTTAAGAGTCCCAGGACCCACATGGCAGCTCACAACCCTTTTACCTCCAGTCTCAGGGGTCCAATGACCTCTTCTAGCCTCCAAAGGTACTTCACACATGTGATGATGCACTGGCGTACATGAAGGTAAAAACACCTATACACACAAAATAACAATAACAAAAAAGATTACAACTTGTAATAGTTATCTTGAAAGAAATAGGGGAGGTTGGGTGTGATGCATGTGTGGATATGGAGAACAGCAGTTGGCAAAGCTAAGTACAACAGTGTTCAGTGAGCCTGTGTGTGAGGACAGCTTCTCTGAGGAAAAGACGTTATTGTTCTGTGAGTCACATTAATTGTGTAAATCAAGCTGCTTTCCTGCTCAGAATGTGCCCTGGCTCCTTATTGTTTTCTGTATTAAAAACGCAATCTGGAGCCTGTAATCCCAGCACTTGGGAGACTGAGGCTGGAGGGTTGTGAGTTCAAGTCAGCTTAGACTACAGAGTGAGGCCCTGTCTTAGACCAAGAGAGGCATGGGGAGAACAGAATCCTGTAGCACTGACAGGTTTTCACTCTGTGGCTGCAGCCCACTGTTAAGTTTCTAATCTGTTCTCCACACATGTTCAGTCCTTTCCTGGCTCTATTCCGAAGCCCACATTGTTCCCTTTAGTTGGCTCTTTGTTAGCCTTTCCTGCCTTTATCAGTCTCATCTATTCATCCATGTCTAAAGCCCCATCGAAGACACTGCCACAGCCAGTGTCGTGGTCATTCCAAAATCTGGAGAGTATGGCTGGCCAGCTCTATTATTTTTATGGTACCAGGTATCTTCTTCCTTCCTTGTGTTATGGTATTTGTTTTATATCCTTTTAGTAATGCCGCGCCGCCTATCTCCTTTAGACAGGTTCTCAGTGGATAGTACAGGCTAGCTTCAAACTGTCTGCATCCAAAGTGCTTGGATTACAGGTATGTGCCACCACATCTGACTTCTTACTCATTTTAAAAAACTAGGTCATTGTCTTGAAAACATCCATGTTCTCCCATGGCATGCTGAATACTTAGGATGCTGTTGAAAGCGTTAAAAATTTTCAAAAGCTCCTAGCAGGTTGAACAGAACCAAGAGTGCAGGTCAACTTGGTCGTGAGCTCTGTGTTTCAGGAACGTGGCTGACCACAAGATAGATGGTTGATTACAAATAGGCTCTTTGAGAATAGCCTATACAAAATGTTCCTCATGGACCCTGTCACAAACTGAATAATGGGCTGGGGCTTTCCACAGGTACTCTCCAAAACCCTCCTTCACTCCCTGTGGGTTGTGGTTCCTCCCCCTGGGTTGTGTTTTTTGCCTTTAAATTTTCTCTGCCTCCAAAGCCCGGGATCAGACCCCACTACCCCTGCATGGGTTACAGGTTTTGACCTCAGCATGCTGATCGAAATATACCTCTTGCTGATTGCATCGAGTTCAGTGTCTTGTGAGTTATTGCGTGGCCGTGAATTCCTGAGGCTTGGGTGAGGTCCTTCCTTTGTGGGGGTCTTACACTGTCTTCACAAAACTTATTCTGTTTCCATTTGTCTTCCCTCTTGTCCACTTCAACAGACATCAAAGTAAGGAGGAGCTGTGTGTCTGGGATGGTGACAGATAAGTTTATGTCCCAAGGGTCTGTTTCTTCTTGATGAGCAGCACATTAGAGTAGGTCTCTTTGTTTTCATTCTGTTTAATAGTCTGTAAGCTGCAGAATTTTTATTTTGATACTTCTTCTAGCTTGCCTAAAAAGAGATTCAGAAGGTAACGACTTAAACAACTTAATTCCAGACTTTTCTTTGGTATATATATATATATATATATATATGCTATAGAAAGGATAATAAAATGAAAATATTAGGGAAAATGTGGGCTGGGAAGATACCTCAGTCAGTTAAGTGCTTGCCTTGGAAGCATGAGTCCCAGAGTTTGATCCCTGGATCAAAACAAAACCCTAAGTGTGGTGGCCTGCATTTGTCATTTCTAGCCCTGGGGAAGTGGAGACTGGTGAATCTCTTGCACTTGCTGGCTAGCCAGCCTTGCCTGTTGCCTAACTCCAGGCCAGTGAAAGACCTTGTCTCAAAACAAGCATGCATCTCCATGAAATCACACTAAGCCAGCTGAGCCAGCTGTAGAAAGACAAATGGGATGTGTCTTCTCTCATTGCAACATGGGGATCAGCAGAGAATGTCTTTTTTTAATTTTTTTTTTCTCAGCAATAAAGAGGAATGGAATGGAATTGTGCATATAAACCACATTTTCCTTGTCTACTTCTCTGTAGTTGGACACTTGGACTGGTTCTGTGACTTAGCTATTGTTACTAGACCTGCAGTATTTGTATGGTGGTTAATTGTCTCCCAATCCAGCTTACTAGAGAGTTAAAGGAAACATGATTCTGTTTTTTCATTTACAAACCGAGTCTAATTATCTATCGATCTTCATTTACCCTTGCATGGATTATTAACTCAGGTTGCCATGCAGTGCTGCTGTTAGTGAGAAGTCCTCTCCAGCTGTCCACGCCTCCGCCCAGTCCATGACGTTGTTCTTCCTGATCACATTTTATAGACTGATAGAAGAAAAAACCAGGTTGTTAAAGTCAGATTTTCTGAGGGCTATCTCTGAACCGTGCTGCAATCGAGAGGAGAAAAAGAAACCTTTCCTTTTGCTCCCTGAAGGTCCTCTGCAATAAATTGGAACACAGACTGAGTAGGAGAACATACACACAGGCCTAATGACATGCACATTGCACAGGGAAATATTACAGGAATATGGCCTCTGATGATTCAATATGATTCAGGTGTTTATTCTGAAAGGCGTATGAGAGAATGTAGACAATTTTGAGGGCTCCTAATTCTGGAAACAAATTAGCTTGTAAGATTATTCTCTTTGGAATTAGAAGGAGCCTACAGGACAAACATTACCATGTGGCAAAATTCACTCCTCAGTCATCCTTTTGTTACAAATAATGAGACTCGAGATGGGGCTTTGAAGTGGTGGAGATTCCGTTCAGGCACAAGATCTTTCACGTATTCAAGTCTGCCTTCTAATTCCTCCTTCACCCTGCTATATTATAGAACATTTGTGGTTTTGAAAGGGAGAAAGTGTCCTTCATAGTTATCACTACGTTTTAATTAGTATCATTATTGTTGATTCATATTCCTTCCCTAGCTGATTCAAGTGTCACTTTAGGAAAGTTTTCCATACGAATCCACATATGATAGAAAAGCATTTTCCCTGTCCTGCAAGTTTGGGCAAGGACACTGTGATTTAATAACCCAATTTAAATAAGGAACTATAAGCCAGATAATGGCTCTGACTCACCAGACAAGAAAGTAGGGAAGTACTTGTTATTCTTTGTCAAGTTTTTTCCTACGCAGTTTGAAGCAGGGTCGTGCTGCAGACACTGTCCTTTCAAACACTCGGAAACCTCTGCCACTTCCTGATACTGGAGGCTTCTTCCCGTAAGGGAGCAGGTTATGGGACACAGTATGAAAAAGCAGGGGTGACATCTTTCTTGTCCTTGGTACTGAAGAGCCTCCTGTCCCTTGACCTTGTTTTTCCCTGATAATGAGAAGTTCAGGTTAAGAGGAGAATCAGTCTGCCTGTGCTCTGTGCTCTAATCTTTCAGGTAAGGCATGACCACTCTTGATAAGGCAGGAGTTCGTATGAATTGAGCCTCTTTTCTCATTTGTGTGCACCTATCTTGAGCTTGATTGTCTGTGGCCCTGGAAGGTCTGCTCTAATACCACAGCTCATCTTTCCTCACACACACCTCACAAGTGCGAGCAGCACTAGCTGCTCCAGATGTCACATTTCCCACATGAAAATCCCAGTGTCAAGAGTGGATTGTCTCCCTATGAGTTGGTCAGGACGGCCCTTAAACTTTTAAAATGTAGGTAAATGTTAGCTGCACACCACAACTAGATTATAAGATCCTGTAGCTGAAGAAGCCACTTATTCTGGTTACAGGCCATAGAGAAACTGGAAGTAGATGGAGGCTTCCTTCCTGCTAGCTACCCTTCCTTGTGTCAGAGGTGCCATACAGGCTGTGGGATGGATGGTCATCAGCAGGCTTTCTTAACTGTGGACCCTGTGTACAGAGCTACCAGTTGGCTAGACCCATTAGTCCAGTAGTACTTTGTTATGGAGAAATCAACCTTTTTGATGGGGTTTGTCCCAAAGGAGAGAATCCACATCGGATTCTATAAACCCCATGAGAAGCCCTTGCCTAGGGAGGTCATATTCCCTATCGAGGAAACTACCGAGATGCTGTTTTGCTAAATGGACGTCGTGCACCTGTCAAATCACATCCTAAATAATTATGTTCATGCTTGTAGAATAATGCTGCCATCAGCTTTGCTCGGAGAAATTTCTTTCTGCAGTGGAGAGCAATAACTGCAGAGTCTCATAACTCATCAAGGGGCTGAGAATAAGTGTCTGTTGATGCTTAGCCATAAATGAGATATCTATATTGCCCTCTCCTAGGCTTAGGGGAAGTTGCAGAAGACAGGGTAAAAAGAATGTAAGCCTGAGGAAGGAGTGGAGTCTTTGGGGGCATGACATAACAATAGGACATCTGAACTCAGAGAAACTGTGATTACCTGCACAAGATGGTGGTCCATTTAACCTTAAGCTCATGAAACCCCACCCTCCTGAGGATCTATAAGTAGTAATGGCTTATAGGGGAAGGAGGAACATAGTCTTTAATGGTGTAGTTGCAGGTCAGGTGCCTATGTTCCTATAAGCAGCCCTAGTGGAAAACTGGATCATTAAAAAGAAAGTGGAAAGCACTCGTCACACAAACATGAAGACTTCAGTTTGAATCCCTCAAACTTACATACAGCTAACAATGGTAATGCCTCTGTAGTCCCAGTGCTCCTATGGAGGCATAGGAGATGGAAAGAGGAAGATCCCTGCAAAACCATGGACCAGCAGCCAAGTCCACACAGTGTTGAAAAACAAAGAGGCCCTAGGTCAAGATGGAATGTGGGGATTACCACCCACAGTTGCCAGTTGATTCCCCTATGAGCTTCCGGATATGCATGCCCCTCTCCAGAGATGTGACATCAAAGTAGAAGGGGCTTCTAATTGGAAATCGAAGGGGATCTGTGGGAGTAAGAATGCAATGGGAGAGAGAACAGATAAGTGTGATGCAATGCATTATGTACTATATGAAAACTATATGTATGGCTGTTGGTGAGAACAAAAGACTCCTTGAAAACCATACCCATAGCCTTCTTGGCTTTTCTCCTTTAATATAAAGTTTGGATAAAACCTTTTTAAAAAAATGAACTCACACTGACTTTTTCTAAAATTACTTTCTATGGCAAAGTCCTGAGTCCTAGCATCGCCCATGTAGAGGTGGAGTATCTGTAAAGACCTGTTCAGGATGCTAATTGGCACATAGTGTTGTGTCTCCTGCTCTGTGCTCCCACTGACCTTAATTGTTTACAAATTTTTTTTTTTTCCTTGACAATTGATGCCTCTTGTTCTTAACAAGGGTGGGTGGGTGGAAGACACATTTTCATCTATCTTTCCTTTGGCTTTAGATCTACCCTCCCTTGCTTTCCCTCGGTGTTCACTTGTGAGCCTGCAGGGCTTGTGGGGGTTTTCTGACTTGCACTACCTACCTGTTCACTGGCAAGAGGAAAGCGGGATCTTATCTACTTTGAAGATGAATAGAAGGGGTCATTCCCAGGTGGTGAGCTCTGTGAGGTCAGAGGCCATGGGAGGAAAATGTCACTTGTAAATGATAGTAATTACCTTCTCGTTGAAGATGGCCAGCACTGTAGTTTTGAAGGGAGAGGTCCCTTTACTAAGTATAAGTGGTAGAGTCATTATAGTACCTAAGTCAGGTTACCTCAGAATGTGGCACTTTGTTTTTTCTATCTTGGAGTTTATAGTAGCATAGGTATAAGACATGTTTATTTTATTAGGACACTGAGGATTAAACCCAGGGCTTTGTACATGCCAGGCTATCCCTTGTTGACTGACTTCTGCGATTATTTGTCAAAATAAAACTGGTGTACTTGTGTGTTTACTTTTCCTGTGATTTGCCTCCAGAATGTAAGCCCTGTGACCACACTGACCACGGGCATCGTGTTCATCTCTACAGCTCTGCTAATTGCCCACAGTGGTTAGTCAAGGAATGCTTGTCTGGTGAAATGTGTTTAGCTAGTGATGGCCAAGTGTTTGTACATCCTATTAACTCTGGGCAGCTGTCATCAAAGATGTTGATGTAGTGCCAAAGCACCTGAAAGTAATCAAAGGAAGCCACAGGGTCTCTTTTGAACTTGCTGCTATTGTTCTGAGTTTTGGTTTTAGCTGAGGATGTCCTTTTTCCCTTCCTTTATCTTTTTTACAGTGCTCCAAACAATGAGTGGTCTGTAGAGTGTATTTTTAAGATGATGATAAGAAATCCCTGGAGGTCTTTTATAGTGAATCAGTATTGAATTTGATGTTGGAGTTTCCCAGAAGGAAAAGAGCTCAGGTTTGCTTTCTTCAGTTGCTTCCTTTGGCAGGTCCTGTTCCTGTGGGGACTTTGTAAATTTCATTTTCCTTGTTAATCCTTTAAAAATCATGCATTTGTTCAGTGTAACAAAATAATGTGTTTTAGCGCAATCATCTACAAGGAGAGCGTTGTGTGTTTTCTAAATTAGTGTTTGTCACAAGTATGGTTTGCAAAAGGTTCTCTCTCTTGGTGAGGATGATTCGTATTTTAGTGTTATGACCTAATATTTTCTTGCATGTTCTTTTCTTAACACATGCAGTTTCTTGGTTGAGGATACAGGTCAGTGGTAGAGCAAATTTCTGGCAAGCACTGTGCTTGCTGCCCAATCCCCATCTTTGTTTTGTCAGTTACCATACTGAAATAAAGTTTATCACTGCCCTAGTCCCCTTCCTGTCCCCATAGTGTTTCTACTCTGTATTCATGTCACATACATTCATCCAGCTATATAGACATTTGAATCTAGATTCTGCATTCAAGAGAAAACAGGCAATATTTGTCTTTCTTTTTGTCCACATCACCTTCTCTTGTTTTTCTGTCTCTTTAGATCTCCCTCATCCTCCTGAGTAATTCCTCTTTCATTTTATGTGTGTGTGTGCCCATATATATAATGGCCATCTAGGTTGTGCATATGGTTGAAACCCAGTAACATTTATCTGAGTCTGATGTATTTCACTTAACTACATGATCCTTATCATTCATTTCTCTGCAAATAATATAATTATATTCTTTATGGCTGAATAAAATTTCCTGTGAATTTATACTACATTTTTATTATTCATCTGTTGATGGACATCTTAGCTGATTCCATGTCGTAGCTATTGTGACGAGAGCCACAGTTTTTAAAAGAAGAAACATGAATGACCAATGAATATGTGAAAGTATGTTCAATTTCCTTAGTCATTATGAAAATGCAGATCAAAATAACATGGAGACTGCATCTCAGAATGGCTGTCACCAAGAAAACACAAAATTCTGGCAAAAGTGGTGGCATTTTACACTACTGATGGTTATGAAAATTGGCTTTTGGAGCAAAGAAGTATAAGCCCGAAAGTGAATGTGTAGCTTAGGTTTTTCTTACTGCATGGCAGTCAGGAGTGACGATAGTAACTGTCTTGCCCACCATCCTCTATCATAGCATTTTTATAAAATATTTCTACCTATCGTGTCTAGCCTTTAGACAAATGCAGTAAAGGTGTCTGCACAGATTTGATCTTGAGAACTGTGCACTCTTTTCTCATTGTTTTGGGTCATGTTCTTCTTGGAGTTGGGTTGGCTCTGTTTCCACAGCAGCTGCAGAATCAAAGTATGTGATGTATTTCCTATGTATCCATGGACCTACCATATGCTAGGTATTATTATAATCACTGATGACTTGACAAGGGACAAAGAGAAATCCATGTCTCAAGTTCTGTCTCCTGTGATCTTAATAATTCACTCACTGCTAGTTTGAGAGACAATCTCAGATTTCAGCCAAGTTTCTGTTTGTGGGAAGATTTTCCTCTAGATATAATGGCAGCTTGATGAATCTAATGTCATTTTCTACCTCTTCCCTGTTGAAATAATAAATTAAATAAATCCCCGTGGTGGGTTTGCTATTGTGTTCCTGAATAAAACACACACGCACGCACGCACACAGCCTTTGTATTTTAATATACCTTAATCATCACAATAGCTGGGCCACTGTCTAACTTCCACACAGTTAATCAACCTTCTGCCAATAATCCCGAGTTATTACTTACTAAATTCTATACTCTATCTTGGCTGCTCTGGACCCAGAGTGCTGGCCAACCGGGCCAAGCACTGGGCTGTGCTCTCCTGGTTTCTTCACATGGAGGTCATGCCTCTCTGTCCTGCACTCTTCTCAGGCATGTCATGTTGGATCTTCTTCTCCCCTCCTTCTCCTGGTCCCAAGCCTGTGAAATTCCAAAAACCCCTCTGTCCTTCCCAGCTATTGGCTGTTGGCATTTTTTTTTTTTAAAACCAATCAGAACCAATTGGGGGCAGGTTCTCAGAAGCTAAGTGCAGATACTCCTGTAGGCAGTTTTGGGACCTAGATTAACATTAGAATACAAGCATCATTAGGCCAAACCCACACACTTCATTTCATAAAACCATATTCCTTTTGCCACCAACAGCTTTTAACTTGAAGCTTCAGCATGCACGATCCCCCCCTACACTCTGTTTCTCATGATTCACTCAAGAAACACCATGTTTCTCATGGGATATTAACTCTGCTTCTGAATTCTAGCATTCTGTCCACAGGAACCACTTTTGCCTAGTTCTGAACTTGAGATATTGAATAGGGACTTACTAAGCTCTTCCCCTCATGTCTTTGTTTAGTGAATATTGATTTCTTGCACAACTTTCTAAAATAAATGTTTTAAGTGAAAGAAAGATTTAATACTGTATGATTCAGTGCAACATAATCTATATGTGATTGTATGGTGATTATGGAGTTTGGAAGATTGTGTCACATACCCTGGAACTAGAGTTATAAAAGGCTGTGAGTCACCATGTAGGTGCTGGGAATTGAATTTGGGTCCTTTATAAGAGCAACCAATGCTCCAAACCACTGAGCTACCTCTCCAGTCCTCAATTTCAAATGTTTTAAAATCTATTTATGAATTTATTTTATTTACCACGGAAACATGCCTATTCTGTTGCAAACTCCCTAATTCTCTTTTAAAGTCACTAGCCCCTTGCAATGATTTCCAACATATATCTTGTCCTCTGATTTTCAAAAGAAGGAAAATGGAGCCAGCTATGGTAGCAAACTTTGTAAGATTGCTGAGTTCAAAGCCAGGCTGGGCTACATATTAAGTAGGGGGCAAGTATAAGCCACAGAGTAAACAGACATGAGAAAAAATGAAAAGGGAACCAATTACTAGATTTCAGTGATATGAATATGTATTTAAGAAAGGTAAGAAACGTTTAGATTGGGCAGGCTGGTACATGCCTGTAATCCCAGCACTCCGGAGACTGAGACAAGAGGTTCACAAGCTTTAGGACAGCTTGTGTTAGAGTGAGAGAAACTTTGTATTAAAAACAAAAAAGGCAGAAGCAACAGAAGGAGCAGAAGGAGAAAGCCAGGAGATTGAAAACTGGCATCTCTACAGCATGAAGTTCTTCACTCAAGAGCTTGGCCTTGAGATCCAAGTTTCCACCTGTCCTACTTGTATGATCTAATTGAAAATGTAATGGACTCTCCTACTTTACTTTGGTTTGATCAGTGCAGATATTTTAATTTGAAAGCTGTAGTGGTACAAAGCATCCTTAAGCCCTGGGGGTTATCAATCATGTTGTACTCCTGTAGAGCTATTTACCCAATAAGGGGTGCCAGAATTCTTGAACAAAACCAGCTCCCATTGTGTAATCGCGCGCACACAGGCACTGGTATGTTTGAAGTATTTCAAGTGTAGCATGTCTCCACTTGTTTTAGCAGTAGAGCATAGAGTTTTTCATGACATTTTGTCAACTTAGAAACTGATTGCCCCTCTTGGGCTCCTTGTGAAAAAGAAATTACTGGACACTTCAGAGTTATTGGAGAGTGATTGAATCTTTTGTCCTAATCAATAGAAAAATTCTAAGTATATTTTCTTCAAACTTAATTAGATGCTATTTACACCACTATCGAAGTGGTATAATAATGTCTCATATTTTTTTCAAACATTGGATACCAGAATATAACACACGTAGAATAGAACACACACGTGAAAGCTGAGTGTAGTAGCATATTCTTCTAACTCTAGCAACCCGGAAGAAAAAACTGGGGGCTGTAAGTTTGAGGAAAGCCTGGGCTATGCAGTGAGACCTCTCTTTCTCTCTCTCTCTTTGTCTCTCTCTCACACACACACACAAGAAAAATATTAAAAATAAAAATAATGCCCTCAGCATTTAAAAATAAATAAAAGGAAAGCTCATTGTTTTAATTTTTATTAAACAAAATTGTACAGTTAGTAAAAGAACCTCATACTTAGAAATATGCTGAGCTATTGCTTTAGAAGTACATTTTATGCCGGGCAGTGGTGGCGCACGCCTTTAATCCCAGCACTTGGGAGGCAGAGGCAGGCGGATTTCTGAGTTCGAGGCCAGCCTGGTCTACAGAGTGAGTTCCAGGACAGCCAGGACTACACAGAGAAACCCTGTCTTGAAAAACCAAAAAAAAAAAAAAAGTGTATTTTATTATTTATAAAGCACCTGCCTTTACAACGGTATTGTGGTAGCTACTGCCATTCTTAGTTTCCCAAATGGCAAAGAAAGCAAAATATTCTGTATTTCTCCTATCCTTCAAGCTAATGGGTGAGTACAAGAAGCTGAATTCCACTTTTTTTTTAAAAAGGACTATTCCTGTAATGAATAAGTATTTTTGTTTTTCTTTTCCTTGCCATTTTTGTCTCACCATAATATTTTCTCTCTATGAATCTCATTTTAACCAATAAATATACTATTTTCATAAAACATAGTATAGAAGGAAGGAACTGCTGTGTCTCTCCTGCTTATTATAGACAAAGATATGTCAAGAATAAGGTGGTATGGCATTGCAGACGGAGCTCAGTGGTTAAGAACACTGGCTGCTGGTCCAGAGGACCCAGGTTCAAATTTCAGCACCCACGTGGTTACTCAAACTCCGTGATCTAAAAATTCCAGTTCTGAGGAGCTGATGCCTTCTGCATCCCTGGACGCTGCATTCACTTGGTATACAGGCATCCTTCCAGACAAACATGCATACAATTAAGATAAAAATTTTAAAAACATCCCTTGAAGATGAATAGGGTGTCATTGCATAGAAACGAGTTTTATTTGAATAACAGCTGAGAAAATGCCCACCATCTGTCCTTGTGGACACTAGGATGTGGTTTTATTCTTTTTTTTTTTTTTTTTTTGGTTGTTTTGTAGTGTGTGCTAAGAAAGCTTAAAGTCTTAGGTTCAACCTTGACACCAAAACAAAGGGTGGAAGCAAGACCTCAGTGACTGGCAAGTGAAGTGGAGGGAAGAATAATCTCTGTGTGTAGTGTAAGATTCATCTTCCTCTCAGCCAGCATTTCTCTGCTGTCATTACGTTTTCATCCAGGAAAAGCATTGCCTCTAATTCTTTCATTTAAATTCAGTCTCCAGTGCTCCCTGTCTTCCTATTGGAGAGACAAAAACAAGAGTGTTTAAGCAGGTTTGAACTGCTTTGACACAATAAGGTGGAAGTAAATAGGGAGTCACTTCCAATGATTTGATTCATAAGACATGTCATCATTCCCTTCCGTTCTTGTTCTAGCCCTGGGAACACTAGGACTGTTGCCAGATACACGGGCTTCTCCCCTATGGCCTCAGGGCTCGCCTTACATTCCATGGGCATTCTCAACTCTAACTCTTTCTTTGAGAGCTTATGTCTTTTCTATTTGGAGATGTCATTTCCTTCAGGAATCAAATGTGCTTGGGAACATTGTCACATCCTATTTGAGAAGCTAAAGCAATGCCACAATCTCTAAACACATCTGCCGCACACACATCTGAGTAGAGAGAGAGAAGGTCTTTATGTTCTCATCTCTGGATTAGGGTTGCACACACCAGAGCCTCCCTAAGGCATAGTGACTCATTGGAAGCAGGAGTCTGGTTTTTTCTCTTTTTTTTCTCTTTCTTTCTTTCTTTCTTTCTTTCTTTCTTTCTTTCTTTCTTTCTTTTTTTTTTGGTCATGTTTATCTTCAAGGCTACATTTTATATCTTTAATACAATTTCTGGCTTCAATTATTGTATAACTGAGTGCCTAAATAAGACTACCATGCAGTGAGTTTCTAAAATGAAAGGCTGTTGAGAATGTGTGATTTTGTTTTTGTTTGAATCAGTTGCCTTAACTGAGCTAAATGTGACACTGTAGTAATGACCATCATCAAGGTCAGCACAAGGACCAGCATTCCCTGTGTTTTGGAATGTGATTAGTAAACAGCTTATGGCTGTACCCACAGATTTTAGAAGAAGATTCTTGAGTGGCTTCCTGGTGAGGGGGGAAGCTTGTTGTCACCCTATTCATAACTACCTGTATGCTATGAAAATAGCAGATAGGGCTAGTGTATGTCTAAAGCAGGGGTGGGAAGCAGTGTTTATCACAGCATGTAGAAAGAATTATGTTTGATTTCTGTTAGTCACATTATTTGGGAAATTATGTGACTTCTCTGAGGGTCATCGTCCTATCATAAGACGTTATGAAAATATCTCAGGCGGCTGAAGATGGCCAGGTGGTTGATAGCACAGAGCGGTAGCTCTGTGTTCTTTCCCATCCTCACTGCTCCAAATTGTCACCCACTGTGCTTAATAAATTTCATATTGCTTCTGAATGTATGCTTCTTTCTTGAACAGTTATAAAATGCAAGCATGCATTTTTCCTGTAGATTTGATTTAGAAGATTTCGTCTCTCTGTCTTTCCCTCCATGTTCACAGATCTTTTCCATGTTTCCACATGATGAATTGAAGCAGGAAGCATCTTTTGAATCTCTCCCTCCCTCCCTACTTTCCTCCTGTCCTTCCTCTATTTCTTCCACTCTATTTTAGAAGGAACTGCGGTGCATGACCAGAACTGTGCTTCCTTTTCCGGGTCATGCCTGTGAGGCTTTTGGGCGCACTATCACCTACTTTGCCCTTTGCACTCAGCTTGCTTAGAGCAAGCAGATAAGATTGGCTCCTACAGTGCCTTCTTTCATCCTATGATTCCTAAAGTCTCCACTGGAGGCCTTGGAAATGTATGTCTCAGTCTGGTCAGCAGAGGGCACATTGGTCCTGTGTGTGTGACACTGGGTACTGAACACGCAGTTCTATAGCTGCGGTTGATGTTCTTGATGATGGGAAAGAGCCAGGCAGGGGCTGCAAATTCAAGTTGTGCAAAGGACATTTATTTCACAACACATTTCTGGCTTAACAGTTAGGAAAGCCGTCAGAGGTGGGGGAGGGCAGGGGCTGTTGACACTGTAAGAATAATTCTTGTAAACTGGACAATGGTGGTGCACACCTTTAATCCAGCACTTGGGAGTCAGAGGCAAGAGTAAATCTTGTAATTCACTGGAAAGCTTCATTTCCCTCTTAGGATCTAGTGGGCTGTGCTTCAGACCAGGCACGACACTCTTAATACTGTCCCTTCAAGTCACGGAGATATCAGCCTCTGGCATCCTAAAGGCTCTAGGGTAGTTCTTTCCTGTAGTTATATGTGAATGTTACCATCGTAAGAAGTTTGATAGTTATATTTAAATGGTAGTTCACGATTTCAAAAAGTTAAAAAAAAATAAAGCCTTAAAAATATATCCAAAGTTCCTCATGTTTAAATTATTCTTTTTTTATTTTTGACACGGTTTGGCTATTTTGTAAAGTCCGAGCACCTTTTGATGTTTTTTTTCAGTGCAGATGAAACTTCAATTCATATAAATCCACTTCGTTTGTTTTTGTCAGAGTAATTCCAAGATGATAGTTAGCATTATAGTCTATCTCTTAAACAATTCAGGGTACACTCGTAAAAAATAAAGACATTTAATTTAAAATTAATCAATCACTAAATCACTCCAGTTTATCACTTGCATCTTATTTGCTCAAACTAGGGTCAACCCTGGATTGCACTGTCTCTGTTTATTATGTTCCTTAAAACTTACTTAGTCTAGAGCAGTCCTCTGGCCATGCATGGTCTTGTAACATGTCCTACACTCAGATCTGCCCAGTTGTCTTTTGGAGAGTTCAGTTTACTTTTCTGCCATCTGTATGTCCTCCTTTGGGGTAATCTAAAGTCAGGATTAAAATAAAAAATGGAACAGTTTTAGCAAGAATGAATCATAGACTGTTGTGAGTCCTCTTAAATATAACAGAACTCAAACATCAGGTCAAGGCAGATGAAAAAAAATTATTGTAATCTAGCTGTTTTTGATTGATCAGGGCCACAGAACAGACTAGGAAGCTAAACTGCTACCCCGAAGGAATGTTGCACGTCATATTTTCGGGAAGAAATCAGAGATATGGGGAGCTGGGTGAGCTGTACCATTGTTCCCATCATATTTTGACATAAGGGTTTGAGCAAGGGAGTTTCCATCAATCAGGATAGGAGCTGGTTCCTGGGTCTAGAAACATGAACTTAGTTTGATCCTGTTAGCAAGATGGAGAAGTTGTCTTTGAGATGGCTGGATTCACAGTCATCTCTGTACAAGTTGTTGTTTAGGTGTGTAGACTCAGGCAACTGTTTACAACAGAAGCTGTTCAGCTATAGGGAAGCACTCAGCTTCCCTAGGCCCTGAGACCTTGAATTTAGTTTCTCTCTGTGATTAAATGGAGTCGGGAAATGAAATGGCAGTAATAAGTTTCTTTTGCGTGTTCCCAACAAGACAATATGTGTTTTTTTTTTAAACATTGTATGCATGAGAAGGCATATGTGCCCTGCTTACCCGACCATCTGTGATATTAGATTAAGGTGCTGATAGCCCAGTGCTTTCTGTAAACCATTACTGTAGTTTGTGATATCAAGATGTGTGTTATGTTGTTTTTTTTTTTTTTTTTTCCTGGTGTTTTTAAATACCATTTATATCTCTTGTCTGAATCGGGGACTTTGCAGAACTATCATTTCTCTAACTTAATCACCATTCTTCAGTAACTGACTTTTAGTTAATAGCTCTTCTTCATCTTGGGACAATTTGGTACTATCAGAAAGGCAGCTTTACTATGGCATTTTTAACCATTAATTCCTAGTTTCAAAATAAGGAATTAATTGATGGTGGCTCAATTGTGTTGAGCCTTTACTAAGTTGTGTTGACACTTTAAATGGTGGCAATTGAACTTTTCCCTTGTTTGACCATTTTCCTTATATATTAATGGCCCACATGAATTGAATATTTCAGCCAATTAAACTAATTATTTCTATGGTCAGTTTTTTTTATGCTAAGCTTATTAAAATGCGAGCCAATAACAGTTCCTTTGTTGCTGACTCCTTCCTTCATTGGCTGATGCAGCTCTGCTGTTTTTAAACATGCCTTTGCTCCCTTTGCCCAAATGTCATCCAGTCACTTTGGTAACAAACCTTAGTTTCTTTATTGGTTCTTTTTCTTAGAAGTGGTTAGACATCAAAATTCTGACATTTGGAATGTCTGCTGGTATTGAAATCATGTAGTTCATAGATCTTTTCAGTTGTCTGATTAATTCTTGATTTTTATAAAAAATTTGAATAATGAAAATTCAGATAGTAAGGCATTTTGAGAACTAATGGGATGTGTTGACTATTTGACAAGTACCACATGTTCTCACCACACTAATGGTAAGTATGAGAGGTGATGCTGATGCCCAACTTATCCACTCTGAAATATGTACATATTTTATCATATCATATTGTAACACAATAAGTATATAGTTTTTATTTTTTTATAAAATTAATCAGATAAAATTAAATCAAATTTTAAAACTTTAATTTGACATGTTTTTAGTAACGACTTGATTTTATAATTATATCTTTTTTTACACTGAAAATCTTGACCACCATAAGATATACTGCTTCATCTTAGTAGATAAGCAAAATAATTTCAAAATGACATTAGTATTAATGAAACCAAATAAACTTTAAATTTTCTTTTGATTATTTTTATAGTATAGTTTCATTTCAATGGAAAAGTGTTAGTATAACTTACTTAATGTTAATTTCAATTACTTTTCCTTGAAATATGTGTTGCCTGTTTTGTTTTTATCATAGGTTGATCACTTTGGGTTTTCTGACAGAAGAACTTTTAAACAGCGGTACCTAGTTGCTGACAAATACTGGTATAAAGATGGTGGATCAATACTTTTCTACACTGGTAACGAAGGGGACATTGTCTGGTTTTGCAATAATACGGTATGTACACATCAGTAGTCTGCTGAAGTAGTATATTTTATAGTGATAAGCAGGAGAAATGTTTGGCAGTATAGATGACCAAGAATTACTGTTTTAATTATAATGTTCTTCAAAAGTAAAAAGAGAGTGAACAAGATGACTCAGCTGGCAAAGGCTCATGACCTGACTTCATCCCTGAGCCCACTTGATGGAAGGAGAAAATCAACCCCTAAATGTTCTTCTTTGATGTCCTCAAGTGCGATGTGGCATGTGCCCTCCCCAAATGAGTACATAAATATAATGAAAAATAAAATAAACTCAATAGTAATAGAAAGACGGTATTAGTTCACGAGTGAATGAACAGTGTCAGTGCTAGGAATTCATAGCCAGCCTGTGCTGCCATCAAGGTCAGACGGAGCTATGTGAAATCCTGTCTCAACACAGACAGACAAGTAGCCAAAAAAAAAAAAAAAAAAAAAAAAAAAAAAAAAAATCACTTGTTTGGGGAAAACTTAGTTATAACACTAGTGGGCAATATTTTGTATTATTGATTATAGCCTGTGGAAGATAAATGTAAGGCTAGGAATTTTTTGTATTAATACTGTATGTTTAAAATGAAGATTTATATTGTGTGTATAGTTGATGATCAATAAATGTTTAGCAAATTTTTAATGAGTAAGACTGAAATGAAACCAATGCAAACAAAGAAAAATATAAAAGTTTGACTGTCCAAGTGGAAGAGGGGAGATACAGTAGCGACATTTTCACCTAGTTTCCTGTTCTACCCATTTTTAAGTGGTTAGAATTAAAATAGTATAATTTACTAGCTTGCTTCACTAACTTAAGTTTCTATCACCTTTTAACAATGCATCTATTAACAAGACAGTTTGGAAGGAACACAGACAGTACTGTGACTAGAAAATGTCAAATTTCTCCCAAGAAGCTAGGCTGTGTACTCCTGCCCAGTAGGGAGTAGGGCCTTCTCAGTGCCAGTGCCTGACAGGGCACCACACTCAGGGGATCTTGAGAAATGGTTGCTCAACTGAACTGAGTTAACAGGAAAGACATGACTCTAAGTATACAGTTACTGTCTTACTCATTTGTGATTATTGTCTTCAGATGGCCAACACCCAAATCTCCTGGGCATGGGGGTGCACCCCTCCATGTAGCACTCAGGAGGTGGCGGTCCTGCTTCTATAGTGACACACAGCCCGCAAAGCCAGACAATCAAAAGAAAAACAAACAAATAAATAATGTAAACGTCAGGCAGTGGTGATGTATGCCTTTAATCTCAGCCCTCAGGAAGCAAAGTGGTTTAAGACCAGTCTGGTCTACAGACTGAGTTCCAGGACATCCAGGGCTACACAGGAAAACCCTATCTGGAAAATCCAAAAATGTAAATAATATATGATGATGATGATGATAATACTAAAATAAATTTGTTTTAAAAATCATAATAAATAAATATACTTGAAATAGCTCCTGAGAAAAGTCATTATTAGGTAAGTGTCGAGATTCATGGGGCTATTTTGTATAAAACAGTTCTGCTTCGTCTCTTTCCTTTTTGATTCATTTTTCATTCGTTTGAGACAGTGCCTCTTTGTGTAACCCTGGCTGTCCTGGAAGTTGCTATATAGACTAGGCTGACCTTGAACCCAGAGATCTGCCTGCATCTGCCTCTGCTTCCTGAGTATTGGTATTAAAGCTGTATACTACACAGCATACTTTTTTCTGTAGCTACTCTTCTCTGCCAAACCCACAGGCAACCTTCCCTGGCCAGTTCCTCCTATTTTATTTCAGGCAGAGAGATGTTCAGTCTTGAGACCCCAATGCCCCTTTGGCTCTGCAGCCCCCACTGAACACTTGCTGGGTATCCATGTCCTGAGAGAGACAGAAAAGAGGAACACTTTTAACTAAGTGATCAAAGCAGATCCCAGAAAGTCAGATCCTAGAAGGGCAGCTCCCAGATCTCCCCAGCCCTTGGCATCTTCCTATAAACTGAAGCATTTCAGCTTGATGTTCACTTCTGGACATTAAGTCTTTGAGAAGCAGTGAAGACCATGAGCAGATGGATGAGGCTTCCGTTCTGACTGCCATTTTGCTATTTTGGTTGAGCAAGCTTTTAACTCCAGCCTTTTGTTCAGGGTGGATAGTAAGAATGCCTAACTCCCATAGGTGCGAGGACTAAATAATAAGATTAAAGAACCTGCTGGTACAGCTTGTTAATCCATGACATAGATCTCTTTTGAATGATAAAATTACCCTTGAAATGAACTCAGGCAAATAATAACAAAATGCATCATTTATCTGTTCAGTTAAGCCACTTCCTGTCAGAGCCTGAACCAATCCCATAGAGCTCTGCTCCTTCTCTTCAGACCTTGCAGTCTGGTGGTGTAAGACACACATGTGAATTCCGGCTGCAGCAGGTGCAGGAGTTCTTTGCAGCTCTCTGGTGTTGAGGGGAGATGGCCAGCGCTGCTGGGCTGGGGCATGCAGGGGAGGGTTGTGTGAGCTGGGTGTGGCTGGACCTGGGATATGTGGCAAGAGTGAGCATGTCCCTGAAAAAGAAGGTGGGGTCTTAGGAACACAGGTATCAGGGTAACATGTCCATGATCCCCACAGGTAGCTCCTCTAATTCCTTATAGATTGGTCAGAATAACCAAAGCCATTTTGAAGTTTCTATGCCTCATTAGGAAATAGTAACATATTAAACACCTACAGCATTCATGAGGCTTTTGATCCAGGCTAAACTGACTGACCAATTAGTGCTGTCTGCCTTGGATGCTTTCTTAGGAAGGATTCAGAGGGCACTGTCCAGTCAAAGGGAAAGAGGCAGCGAATGACTAGAAAGGAGCCAGCAGTGTGAACTAAGAAAGTCCAGTGGCCTTGGTGACTGCTCTGCATTACAGCCTGTATTTCAGTCTTGGCTGTGCCACCTGTGTGAGCACTGAACCTTGTGTCTCAGTGTCCTTGCCTGTAAAGCCACAGTGCCTGATTGTTGTTTATTGTGCTAATTAAGTGAATGATTACATGTGCGGTTAGAACAGTATCTGACACATTGCAAGCAGTAATTGATAACAGCTGCTGTTAGCTACTGTTGATTTCTAATATGTAAGATTAAAATCCCAAGGGGGTTTACTGTGCTTATTTATCTTTTAATGTTTTTATGTTGTCGTGTATGTCTTTGAGGAGGAGCTTAGATATCTTTCCCTCCTTCCTAGAATATTAACCACAGTGCAGTCTGAAGACTGACATATAATATTGACTCAGGGTCAGAGGGTGATGATAAGAGATGAGGTGACTATTAGACAAACACACTGATCTTGTTCTGTTCCTCTGTAGTACAGTGTGATACAGCTATTGTGGATTCCCCCACCCACCCACCCATCCCCCTGTGGAACACACATGCATGGCACAGTTTTTAGAGAATTTTTTCTGGTCTGGTCTAACATCTATTTCATATGGTTTGCAAAAGTTCAATGTAATGTTTCATGGCCCAATTTGACTTGTGAATTTGTGAACTCTTTCTAGGGGTTCATGTGGGAAGTGGCTGAGGAGCTGAAAGCTATGCTGGTGTTTGCTGAGCATCGATACTACGGGGAGTCCCTTCCCTTTGGTCAGGACTCCTTCAAGGTACACATTTCTCTTTTAAGGTTAAAGATTTTGGGTGCCCTTTTTGGTAGTTATTTAAGTTTAGAACATTTTATAAGACCGTGTGAGATCCCTTTCATTTGAAGTGCCCGAAAACTTAATAATTTGCAGTTTATCTTTCCTTTATATATATAATTTGTACAAAATGAGAATTATTCTTTCCTTTCTCCTTTTCGTGCCAAGGACCAAACCCAGGCTCTCTGTGTGCAGAGCAAGCATTCCCTCTCAGCTTCGTTCTCAGTCCTACCCCAAGATCTTTAAAGCCATGCAGTCACTTTTAAGAAGAAAATTCAGAATTATTCTATGTATATAAGTTTTGCCTGCATATGGCTGTGTACCATGTGGGAGCCTGGTGAGAAGTCCAGAAGGGAACACGTCATCCCCTGGAACTACAGTTATGCACCGCTGTGAGCCGCAGTGCATGCTGGGAACCAAACCCAGGTCCTTTGCAAGATCAACAATGCTGAGCTTGTCTCCAGCTCCCTCTCAGTGGTTCTCCGTTTGTTTTGTTTGTAGTTCTGGGGAACTGAGCAGGGCCTAACACGTTCAAGGCAAGGGCTCAACCCTTAATTTACATGTACATCCCCTGCTAGTTAAAGTTCAGTTGTCCAGCCTGGCTTCAGCCATGTCAGTCTTACTCCATTGCTGCACAGAATGCAGCTTGGTGTCCCAGGCAGGTTCCGGGAGAGCAGAGCTCTCCTCAAGTGTTACAGCTCTTGTGACAGAAACCAGGATGATTCTTGAGCGCTTTACTTCCCCTAAATAGAGCCCTTGTATACAGTTCCAGGGTGGGTTAGGGTCTGGCAGCAGATAATGCCTATTGGCTTGGTCTGAGAGCTTGGAGATACCTCATCTGCATGTGGGAGAGCCTGAGGGACTGTTCCTTGTGACTGATGGTCAGCAACCTCTCTGTGGGAGGGCTTGTTGGAAGACTGAAGCTAAATGAAAAGAACCAGAGCCTGGGAGCAGAGCTGAACTCCTGTCGTTCGATAAAGGTTCCGGGGTTCGAAACTCATGCTCGACCAAGCACCCAGCTGCTTCTCACAGCCCACCAACCCACACATACCTGCTTCTTTCTCTTCCTGTGTGCACACAATTTGTCAATAGCATGAGATGTTATACATATTATTTGAAAATTGGAAACAATTGCATCTAACATAGTGCCATCTACAATGAAAGAAAAATATGACAGTGAGAGAGGAGATGAGCAGTCAGTATACATGGATGAAGGTAAAGGTTGACGGAGTGGGTGACACAGATAGGAGAAGAGGAACGGTAGGACTTTGTGGCACAGTAATATGCCAACTGACTGAAGGTGACAAGGTAGCAAGACCCAGAATGAAGGTGAAGTCTGACAAAGGTATATAGCTGCGTCTGTCACCTAACGCCTTGTTCATAAGGCCACTTTGATTTAAAACAGTGGTAAACTTACTGTATGTGCTTGGTTGTTTAGAGATAGGGTCTAGCTGTGTAGTGCAGGCTGGTCTTGAACTCATAATCCTCTTGCTCTATCTCCCATTCCAGTGCTGGATTTACATGCATGAGCAAACACACTAGAATGGCGGAAAGCATTTATTACTTCATAATTCCTGTGAGGAAGGAATTAGGAAGAATTAGTTGGGTGATTCTCCTTCAGAGGTCACGCTAGGCTACAGTGTCTGAAGGCTTGAGTCCACTCCCAGCAGGCCATCAGAGGAATTATAAAGTGCTGTGGACACTGTCAGGAGCCTGAAGATCCTCATAGTGTACACTGTCCAAAGCGCCTGCGTGAGGAGCAGGATGATGTAGTAGTTAACTTCTCTCAATACTGCAAACCAAGGCTGAAGCTGAAGTGATGCTAATGACTTGACCTAGGTGGTCATCACGTCTGCCACAGTTTGTTTTTTAGAACCAAGTCACTAAGGGTAGCTCGGGTACCAAGGAGTGAACTAGGTTATATTTATAAGAGAAAGGGGTAAGAAACGTTTATAGACACGTGTAAACACTACTTGTCAGCCTCCTGAGTTCTACAGAGCGAACTGGATCCACACAAGAGCTAAATCATCATGGAAATGGCTGAGTGGTTTCCTTCTACTTGGGCATCATTTTCTTTCATGAATGTATTGTTTCCTCTCTAATATATTCCAATTTTTGCTGCCTGTTATTGGCCACTGAGTTTGTTTTAATTATTGAGTTTGTTGCTGTAGCAAATATATAATCTTTCGGTAAGGTGGGGGGGGGAAGCGTTGAGTTTCTTTTGACTGGAGATCTTTTTCTCATTGTGGGATTTAAATCATCTTTGACTAAGTCTTGGGCAGCTTAAATGTGTCAAGACTTGAAATGACATTATTCTCAGTTGCATATTAAGCTTAGTTTCGTAATCCATCATGTTTATTGTTGAATGTTACTTGGGGGTTGTTTCTATTACTTCTACAACCTCAACAACGCCTTCAGCAAATAGCATCTTGTGAAATGGCATTTGGAAAGGGAACACAAACAAGATACATCCCAGGCTTGGGCAGAGAACATTGTTATCCTGTTGGAGAAACAAGCTTGCAAGCTGTGTTACAGTGTTTGAAATGTTGACTTTTCCAGGATAGGGCCAAGGTGCGTTGCCAGGGTGGTGGAAAGTTAGTTTTTAAGCTCCTTCAAGGAAACCAAGGGATGAGTTCCCTTCCCCATGGCCAACTGCCCTGTTAAAGGAGAAACTCTGGGGTAAAGGGGATGGAGGAGGGGAGGGGCACACATCTATCAGTATTCCTGGTATTCTTCACTTTCTAGCTCCCTGTGGCTCCCTTAGCTCTGGAGCTCAGATAGGGCCCAAGCTTTCCTCAGTTATAGTAACGCACCCCCTGCTAACAGACCTTGTGATTTGCAACTGTTTCAACCACCTCCCCCTACCCCCAAATGCTGCCTATTTTTTTTCTTTTTGTGTTTGTGTTAAAGTACTGAAGAAAAACAGGCTCTGTCCTTGTAGAACTGGTAACCACCAGGCAAGGAGAGTTGTTTTTAGTGTCAGAGACTTGGCAGCAATGCTTTTTCTTTTCTATTCACTTTACATCCGGATCGCTACTCCCCCATCTCCCCTCTAGCAGTTCCTCTCCCTCTCCTTCTCCTCAGAGAGGGTGGAGCCCCCCACCCCCATCCCTCCACCCTGGCACATCAAGTCTCTGAAAGACTAAGTGCAGCCTCTCCCACAAGACAAGCCTGACAAGACAGCCCAGATAGAAGAAAGTATCCCACAGACAAGGCGATAGCTTTAGGGATAGCCCCGGCTTCCATTGTATGGGACCCACATGAAGACCGAGCTGTACATCTGCTACCTATGCCCAGGGAGGCCTAGGTCTAGCCCATGTATGCGCTTTGCTTGGTGGCTCAGTCAAGGGTCGAGGTTAGTTCCTATTCCCTTCAGGGCCCTCAGTCATTCTCCCTCTTCCATAAGAGTAGTACCCAAGCTCCATCCAGTGTTTGGCTATGGGTCTCTGCATTCATGTGAGTCAGCTGCTGGGTGGTGCCATGCTCTATCAGAGTTTCATTAATAGTGTCAGGGATTGGTGCTGGCCCATGGGATGGATTTCTAGTTGGGCTGGCTATTGGTTGGTCATTTCTCCACCCCACATCCTTGCATTTCTTGTAGACAGGATAAATTTTGGGTTTAAAGTTTTGTGGATGGATTGGTGTCCCTGTTGCTCTACTGGGGTTTCTGCTTGTCTACAGGAGGTGGCCTCTTTAAGTTGCATATCCCCAATGTAGCAAGTCACAGCTACTAAGGTCACCCCTATTGATTCTTGGGAGCCTCCCTATCCCAGGTCTATGTTCCGTCCTCGAGATGTGCCCCCAACTTGCCAGCACACCATAGTGACAAATCTTGCTGCAGTTTCTTTTTCCTCAGAAACAAAAATCTTTCAAACCTCATAAGATCACTGCCCTCTACCCATAAGACATGAACTAAGGGCTTAAGAAGCCTACCTTTACAGACTCTGTGTGTCCCCATAACTATGCATCATGCTTATAGTTTTATAAATTTCTCAACAAACCCCACAGCTCTGGCAGAAGAATCAGACTGGCTAAATGTTCAAGTAGGGCATAGCAAGATCTCTCTTTGTCCTTTAAGGGAAGTATCTTAAATGTTTAAATATGTGCTAGATCTTGCTTCCTGTATTGCATTTGAAAATAAGCTCTAAAAGCAATAAAATTAGATCTGGTTGGAAAATATATCATATTCTTTCACAGAGTTAAAGTTACTTTTTCATAGGTTGCTTTGAGGTGGATGATGTGAGCTTTTAGCTCAGTTGTCTGGAAATTTATTTCAAGTAATGAAAACTCTATTCTGAACCTATGCTGTGCCTCAGCTACTACTATGTGTACATTTATACCTGTTTTCTTTGTCTTTATTCTTAACTAAATATACACAAATATAGGATTCCCAACACTTGAATTTCCTGACATCAGAACAGGCTCTGGCTGATTTTGCAGAGTTAATCAGACACTTGAAAAAAACAATCCCAGGAGCTAAAGATCAACCTGTCATCGCCATTGGGGGCTCTTATGGCGGCATGCTTGCAGCCTGGTTCAGGATGAAATATCCTCACGTAGTAGTCGGGTAAGTACATTGATTCTTGACACAGTTCTTAACAGTCAAGAGAAAATTAGGGATTTGTTTTGGGTAACACCTGCTCCATGCTATGTTATATGGACACTTCTCTCTCATTAACAACAGTATTATGAGCTAGGTCTGGTGGCACACACCTCTAACCTCAGTACTTGGAAGGCAGAGACAGGTGGATTTTTGTGTGTTTGATGTGAGCTTGGTCTGCATAGTGAGTTTCAAGACAGCCAGGGTTATGTAGAGAGACCATGTCTCCAACATAACAACAAAAACAATATCAACAACAAAAAAACCCAACAATGTTATGTTTCTAATCATCTTTGATTCATTTCAGTTTCCATACTGAAGCTGAATTTAGTGACTGAGAGATGTTTCAGTTTTAAGAGCACTTACTGCTATTTCAGAGGGCATGAGTTTGGTGCCTAGCACTTGTGTCAGGTGGCTCACAACTACCTATAACTCCAGATCCAGGGGATCTGACCCCTTCTCTAGCCTCCACAGGGATTTACACACACACACACACACACACACACACACTCACACACACAAACTCACACGCACGCACGCATGCACACACAAAACATACATGAGTACACCCACACACACATTTAAAAAAGCAAAACAAACAAAAAAGCATGAATTGATGAGTTGTATTTCTCTTTTTCTCCTCCCATTTCCCTGATCATTTAGAGCTCTTGCAGCTTCTGCCCCTATCTGGCAACTTGATGGTATGGCTCCCTGTGGTGAGTTTATGAAGATTGTAACTAAAGATTTCAGGAAAAGTGGTCCACATTGTTCAGAAAGTATCCACAAATCCTGGAAAGTCATTAACCAACTCTCAAGTACAAGTAAGCTTTCATTAAGAGACAGAATTTGCAGTGTGTTCATTTTTGTTTGTTTGTTTTTTAACCTTTAACTTACTAAAAATCAACACGGGCACTTATTATAATGTTTTAAATAATTGTGTGTATTTGTTGTTTGTATATATGTGTGTATGTACAATGTATTATATGAGTTTGTATTGTTGTTTGTATGTGTTATATATGTGCTTGTTAGTATGGTATGTGATCATTGTTGTATATATGCAGTGGGCATGTGTGTGTGTGTGTGTGTGTGTGTGTGTGTGTGTGTTGGTCACAGGTCAACAGGGTTTCTTTCTTCTACCATCCCCCCTTTTTTTCTTTTTGAGACATAGTCTCTCAGTGGACCTGCAGCTCATCAATACAATAGGCTAGTTTGCCAGTAACCTTCAGGGATCTGCTTATTTATTCTCCCTTCTGACCTGAAGTGGAGTTATAGGTGCACACCACCACTTCTGAGTTTTTATATAGGTTAATAGGAATACAAACTCAGATCTTTATATTTGCATAGCAGGTACTTTACCTACTGAGTGATCTCCGTAGCCTAACACTGCCCATATTAAACACACACACACACACACACACACACACACACACACACACACACACACGATACACAGACATATTTTATATGTATAGGGAATCATATCAATCAAAATGTATGAATGAATAAATTTTTACAGAGTAAGTGCTTAGTACTGATGATATCCAGATCAAGAAAAGACAAAACCACCATCAACAAAAAAAGACAAAAAGACAAAAAATCTCATACTGCTTCTGACTATAGAACCTCTTCACACCTACATGGTGACTCCCTGTTGAACCACAGTATAAGTGTATACATTTGTTTTATTTAGTTGTAGCTTATGCATTCTTTTTTAGTATTCTCATTTATTTCAAAAGTATTTTAAACTGGGAAATAACATTAATTTTGCTAAGTTCTATGGGCTTTTATAGTTGCCCTAAAATATTTTATTGAATGTTGGATGTTTTCTGTAATACCAAATGATGAATAAATGATTGGTTGACCTATAGATTAGCAGTGTCCTTTTATCTGCAGGCAGTGGTCTCCAGTGGCTCACAAACACTCTTCACCTGTGTAGCCCCTTGACTTCCGAGAAAATCCCAACTTTAAAAGGATGGATAGCTGAGACCTGGGTGAACCTGGCCATGGTGAACTACCCTTATGCATGCAACTTTTTACAGCCTTTGCCTGCTTGGCCCATCAAGGTAACAAAAATTTCTTCTTCTCCTTCTCCTTTTCTTCCTCTTCCTTCTCCTCCTCTTCTTCCTCCTCCTTCTTTCTTCTCCTCCTCCTCCTTCTCTTCCTCCTCTTCTTCTTCCTCTTCCTTCTTCTTTATAATATATTTTTCTCTTCTTCCTCTTCCTTCTTCTTTATATTTTTCTCTTCTTCCTCTTCCTTCTTCTTTATAATATATTTTTCTCTTTTTGATATGCATTCTCTTTCAACATCAAAAATATAATCTCAATTACACAGGGACTTCATGAAAATAATGATTATGAGATGGAATCCTGGGTTCTACAGCTTTCTGATCATGTGACCTTTGGTATATTAGCTATGTCTCAGTTTTCTCATTTGAGAAATGAAAATAAATCTCATCAACTACAGTGTTGTGGGAATAAGGAATAAGTCCAATAGTTGGTGCTGATAGAATCACTGCTATATGCCAAATTCTGGATGTACTTTGCATATGTAATATTTGCCATTTTATGATATATGCATCATGCCTAGATCCAGGTAATGAATGTAAAGCATTAACTAAGCTTAATAAATGGCAGCTTTCATCATAGTGCTGAGGTATAGTTAGCCGTGAAAGGCAGTCTAAGTGCTACACTTATCATGGGTGATCTCCATGCTCAACAGAAGCATGCATGTCTACCTTTTGATGTGCTGTGGTGAGAGAGTGGCTCAGATCTACTGCTTACATACACTCTGTGCTCCTAAACAAGGCTCCCTGTCTTCCTCTATACACAAACGAAAATGCATAGCATTCCACTGAGCGCCATGCCAAATGTTAGATTGGAAGACACTTGAGAATCATACATTATGATATTTATGTTCTTTTTCCAGAGTGAAAACATATCACGCTCATTTTCAATCTTTCATAATGCTAAAGGTTTTTGTTTTTTTTTTGTTTTTGTTTTATTTATTTATTTATTTATTTATTTATTTTTTATGCTTTTCAGTCAAAGTTTCTCAGTGTAGCCTGACTGTCATGGAAATAGCTCTCTAGACTAGACATACCTCTCTAGATTAGACATACCTCGAACTCACAGACATTCACCTGCCTCTGCCTCCTGAGTGCTGGGACTACAGGCATGCACCACTACTTCCCACCTATGCTAAAGTTGTTTTCATGGTAAAAGGATTTATTACATATGTTCACTCTTAAATGTTTCTTTTTATGAATGTCTCTCTTAGTTTTAAAAACCAAGTGTGGCAGAGTTCATGGTTAAGGTTTGGGGATATAACTGAAGGGGTTTCTCGAGAGGGTATTGGAAATGAAGCTAGAATTAGCCATGTGAGAGTAGGGTTTCAAGAGTACCAGCTAGCCTCTGGTGTGACTGGCCTCACTTGTGGAGTTAAGTCTCTGATCCTCTTTCCTCCTTGTCTTGAGACAGGATCTGGCCTTGAACTCATCCTGTTATCCAGGCAGGCCTCCCAAGTAGCTGGGATTACGAGGCTGTGTCACTAGGTCTGGTTTACAAGTACTTTTAATTTAGCAGTCTCTTTATTAAAACTTTGTAGTTAATAATTAAAAATTTGAAGCATCCATTTTCTTTCTTTCTTCGTTTTTTTTTTTCTTTATCTGCATTTATTTTATGCTGAATTTATTCCTGTGCCATGAGTTTTTATTTCTTCAGTTTCTTCTGGGATATCTTTTTCTTCTGTGCAACCTCCTCTTCTGGCTTTGGAACAATTGTTCCTTCTCAGTGAAGATCATCTCAATGTAGCAGGGGGAGCTCATGTGTGGGTTAATCTGGCCGTAGGTTCGTAGGAACTCTGTAGGTTCGTAGGCGCATCATAGGTGCCTTGTTTACCTGGATGTGTTCAATGACTAGAGAATCTATGTCTAAACCCTTAAGTTCAGCATTACTCTCTGTGTTTTTAAGTATGTGTAGCGAAACTTCAGCACTCTGTTTTGGCCGCCCTCCCTGTGTCCAGCCCCACTGTTGGGCATACCTACCAACACCACCATTATACCGACAGAATGGCACACATTGTGAAGCATCCATTTTCTACTGGAGTTATTTGCTTTATGTTCCACGAAGAAACAGTTAAATTAAAAAGTCCACCTAATATATGGTATAATTGAACTCTGAGGTTTCTTTGGTACTGTTTAGCTTAGAGAACTTATCTAAAGATAAGAGGGGGAGGGAGCTATTGAGGTGGATCGGTGGCTAAGAATGCATACTGTTACGTCAGACCACTTAAGGTGTAGAAATACACTCTGTCACCAATGACAATAAAACTGAAAATGACAAGACAATTGTAGAATGAGCTGTGATGTTGAAAATCCTTTAGGGTTAAGTGCAGAAATAATGAGTGAAATAACAGAGAAAAAGAGAAAGGAAGAAATGTAGGGAAAGTAAAGTTAAATAGAAGAGTGGAAGATGAAGGAATGAAGAAAAATGTTACAGTGGGAAAAGAAAAGAACCAAGATAAGAAAAACAAGGGGGAAGAGCAGTAGAAAGTTTCCCAATAACAAGAAAGTTAAAAACCAAAATTAACTAAGTACAAGAAGGGAAATAAAATTATAAAAATTAGAATATTTTTTTAAAAATATAAGTAAAATTCAGAATATACTGAAAATTGAGAGTATGGAAAGAAGGAAACACAGGGGCAAAAAAGTAAAGACCCTAAGGAAAAGAAATAGTATTACCCAATACTGAAATAAATTAGATGAATATAAGAAAGGAATAGCAAACTGTAAAAACACAGTAAAGCAATAATTGCAATGAAAAATAAATAGAAGGAAAAGCACAAAGGTAAAAACAACAGAAAAGGAAGGAGAATGAAAAATGCAAAAACAAAAATTAGGGAAAAAAAGATGAAATATTGAATGTTATGTGATGAGATCCTGCCTTTAAAAAAAAGTCACTACAGCAGTGTGTGGTGGGATCTTTGCAATCCTAATTCGGGGAAATGGAGACAGGTGACCCCTGAGTCTCTCGGTGGCCAATCAGTCTATCTTACTTGGTGAGTCCCAGCCAATGAAATGGATAACACCTAAGGAATGACACCAAGGATGCTCTCTGGCCTACCCATACACACACTGACCCACGTGCATGCACAAATACATACAGAAACAAAAATTTCATAAATTTTGCATTCTTATAAAAATATAGACCTTCTCTCAGCGAAGATTTAGTCATTAGAGGCCTTGCTCAGCACTGAGGGAGATGTTCTGAAATTAGATCCTGCAGAACAGTAGTGCAGGGGCTGAGACAAAAATAGGTACACAGTGTGGTGAAGGGCCGAGAAGGCAGTGGTTTAGTTCTCCCAAGCTGGGAAACACACACAGGGGTCAAATATCCCCTCAGAGAAGAGGGGATATTTGAGGTGTTATAAGGGGTGAACTGGTGAGCCATTTGTGGATTTAATGAGTGGGAGAGGGGATATGAGGAAAGAGGGAAGGAGGTTGGCCAGGTAAAGAACGGTTTACTTGGCCACTGGAGCGAAGCGTTGGGGTGGGGGAGGAATCGGAATTCAAGTAGAGAGCACTTTGCATGCCATGCAAATGACTAACTTATTTCCCTACCCTACAGAAAAAGTTAAACGTTTTTCCTTTAAGAAAGAATATTATTCTTCAGAGATAGAACTTTTTAAATGCATTAAGATGTTTATCAGCATTTTATGATAGAAACTGAGATGACCTTTCCTCTCTGTTACTAAACCGATTTTCTGTTCATATCTGACTCTTCCCATGTTTGTCCCTTAGGAGGTGTGCCAATATTTGAAAAATCCTAATGTATCTGACGCAGTGCTGCTGCAGAATATTTTCCGAGCTCTGAATGTATATTATAATTATTCAGGGCAAGCAGAATGCCTGAATATTTCACAAACAACTACAAGCAGTCTAGGCTCTCTGGGCTGGAGCTATCAGGTGAGCATGCATGCTTCCCCTCAGTTCAGTGCGCTCTTTCCTGATACTGTTGTACTGTAATATGTTGCTGGCATTTTCTACCTAACCTGCCTCCAAGTCTGGCCAATGTGAAGTTGCCATGTGACCCCTCCCTCTTTCTTTCTTTCTTTCTTTCTTTCTTTCTTTCTTTCTTTCTTTCTTTCTCTCTCTCTCTCTCTCTCTCTCTCTTTCTCTCTCTTTCTTCCTCCCTCCCTCTCTCCCTCCCTTCCTTCCTTCCTTCCTTCCTTCCTTCCTTCCTTCCTTCCTTCCTTCCTTCCGTCCTTCTTTTTTTCCTTTCTTCTTATATTTAATCATCAGCAAATACATGATGAATGGTTTTCATTGGTCAAAATATCTTATGTTTCAAAGATATAAAAATAAATAATTTATATGACTATTATCATAAAATATAGCCTGTTGAGGGAGATAGAGTAACACTTTAATAGTCCTCGACAAGTCTTGGAAAGGAAGCATTGTATAGACACATGAAGGAAGAGGAGACTTGACTTGACTCTGAGTCTCCATTCCATCACCTGCACAGTAGGACTCTCAGAGTTTTCTTGAGGGTTAAATATGGTCAAAGATGTGAAAGAAGTCTCTGCAAAAGAAAGAAAGGAAGGAAGAAGAGAGAACACACAGAACAAATACTGTGATTTCTCAGCTGTGTCTTTCTAGGAGAAACAAGGGGTTGGGTGGCAGGGAAGTTGGAGGCTGGGTCAGGTAGGAGATTGAAGCTCCATTGCAAGTGCTGGGCCTAGCTGAACGACCTTGACCCTGGCTGAACGACCTTGACCCTAGCTGAATGACCTTGAGCCTGGCTGAATGACCTTTCGTAATTTTAATTTTCTTCCTTTTGCTTCATTTTTCCTTTGTTTCCTTTCCTGCTTTGCTTCTCAGGCCTGCACAGAAATGGTCATGCCCTTTTGTACTAATGGTATTGATGACATGTTTGAACCCTTTCTGTGGGACTTGGAGACGTATTCCAATGACTGTTTTAGCCAGTGGGGAGTGAAACCACGGCCTCATTGGATGACTACCATGTATGGTGGCAAAAACATCAATTCACACTCAAATATCATTTTCAGGTAAGTTTGCTGGTTGAAGGAGACACTTGCAGAATGGGTAAGAAAACAGAACTGGGAAAGTGGTGGGTACTAAAGTAACATTGAATACATTAGTGATGCTATTCCACGTTGCTATTGAGTGCCAGACACAAGGTAGGTGCTCAGTAAACACTGGATGAGGAGCTGACCTTAATACATAATAAATAGCAGCTGCTACAGTCCTACTTTGGTGATTCTTTTCATAGCATGGTGATTTTCTTGGAAGGATTTGTATTTTCTGAAACCCATAGGTTATTTGACCAATGATGATTCTTGGTTATTTATTTATGTAGAGATTTAGAAGGGACCCCATGAAGAACTAACGTCATTTCTCAGGCAAATTAATTATTGCCAGTGATTAAATGAGGCTGGATGTTGGGGATTTTACCCAGGTATGTGCAGTCTCTTAGTAAAACAGTATTTTATTTTATTTTTGGATTTTCCAATGGCTGGCATAGCCTTCACATGTCTGAACTGAGAAATTCAAGTCCAGGTGCATGCTAGGTCTCCCAGCAGCTCCAAACATTGTTGCTAAGCCAGCAGGTGCTTCAGAAGACCTTTTAAATCAGATGCAAGTTTGCTCATTATGTGGCTGCAGGGACTTTTTGTTTTGCAATTAATGGAGGGTTTCCTGTCTGAGTTGACAATCCATCTTCTGTGTGATTTTTGTAAACATTTATCATGTAGAGAGAAATTAAGACTTCTATTTGGCATGAAATAAATACAAACAAATACAAAATTAAGAACAAACAAAAACCTTCATCCACACGTGAGACCTTTAGGTCTGCATAGCAGTGAACTAGGTCAGCAAATTCATGTTTTATATCCTTACTACCTGCATATAATATAAATATTATTACATTATTATAATATACAATATTATATGTTAATAAACAGAATAGTATATTATAGTATAGAATACATTATATTACATAAAATATAAAATTAATATATTATTAATATAATAATATATTAGTGTTAATTATAGCACATTAATTTATTGTATGATATATGTATAACATATGTGATATTATATATTATACATTATTTTATTATATATTATATTTTTATATAGTATCTATATTATATATGTATGTTATATATAATTATATATCATACATATGATATATAATACACATATAATAATATATATATTTAAAAAACAAAAAGAGGTAACAAAGACTCCTGGAGATAGGTTACATCATGCTTTATTAACTTAAAATTTTTTGAATGCTAATGAACAAAAACCAACAGCTTCTAAGAGACATTGGAGTATGGAAAAACACTGCTGAGCTAAATCAGCCTGTTTATATTAAGGATGTCCTAACTTCAAAATGGAGGGAAAAGAATGTGTTATGTTGGGAGAGAGGTTTTTGTCTTTGTTTCAACAGGAGAAGAAAAAATGGATTTTTTCAAAATTAATAAAACCCAGAATTGACCGAAGGAGACCTCCTAAAGATCCTAACTACAGACAGCTTCCCAGTAAATGTTTACCTAGCATTTTCCTTGTTCTTAGTTCTAGTTCTATGTTGCTTGCAGTTTGAGTCTCACGCTGGCTCGTTTTGTCCATGTGTGTCTTCATAGCTGCTCTCTCAAGGTGACCTCCCTCCATTACCTGCTCATCACAACTTCTCCTCCACCCTCTGTCTCATGGCCACTTTTTTCCTAGTAGTCCTCCTTCTACCTCCTTCTCTCTGCGACCCTTGCCTGGGATCAGAATTCCAGCCTTCCTGTCTCCTCTGCCTCGTTCTAGGCTGATCAGCTATTTATTGACAAATCAGAAAGTAATGGAGAAAAAAATGTTTACAAAACACTGAGACAAGTGATGCTTCATAAAAATAACAACACCAAAGTCCAGCCTGTACTCAACTCTTTGCCAGTATGGAAGTCAGCATTTGAATAATACAAAGACAACTCTTACATAGTGTACAAAAGGATCATCCCTTCTAAGACCAATGCCAAGAATGAGTTATTTACTTTGGAGCTGTTGGTGAGGTTTTCTTGAGCCCTTAAACATTATAGGGTGTTGCCATTGCTCTGGGATACCCTTCAGAACATGATAGGAAGATAACACATACTTGAATCATAGAACATGGCAAAATCAAGCTGTATGGACCTGGAAGCTTCATCTCTACTAGCTAGCTTTCATAGTGCTGGTAGGTGTTGAGCAAGATACTGGAGGAAGAAACTAGTCATCACCAATCACCAATCACCAATCATATCCAGCTACGCAACTTTATGAGCTACAATACTGGTCTTACAAGATATGCCCAGTGGTACAACAGTGGCACAAATATCATGGGAGTTACCAGCCACGTTTCTCATTGGATTTAAGATCAGCTTCACAAGGTGAAAATCATACCAGCATCATTATCGGCTAAGAACCTATCGTAGACATACCATAGGCCCTAGTGAAGAATAGATCAATGCATCACTCAACTCTTATCTAAATATTTTCCTTTATTAGAAAGACATTTTGTGTTCTTATATTGGGAAAGATAACACTCATTTTGTTTTTTTGAGACAAGGTTTCATGTAGTCTAGGCTAACATTGAACTCATTATGTAGCTAAGGAAGACCCTCTTTCCTTCACCTCTCCTGTAGTGGGATTGCAGGTGTGTGCAACCAGGCCCAGCAATGACACTTTTAAGGTAGTGTTTTGAAGACGCTCTTTGAATCTCTCCACCATCTTACCTAACCACGATTCCTAGCAGCCACTAAAAAGCCAAAGAGAAAAACACCCATAGTAGTTTTATGTACACATGTATTTTTCAATGACAACCACAACTTGTGTAAGTTTAAGATTATTTTTAATAACTTTTAGTACTTGGGAGATACATAGTACCTCTGAATTTTGCACAATGGAGGTCAGAGAGTACAGGAAAGGAAAGAGAGAGGGGAGAGGAGAGAGAGAGACAGAGAGGGACAGAGAGCGGGGAGAGAGAGGGAGGGAAGCTGATAGCTTTATTAGGACCATTATATTGTCTAAATGAATGTTACATGGGGAGTTTTAACTATGGCTTTAAAGCAAATATGCATGAGTTCTTGGCCACAAATTGACAGAGAGGTAGTCACTGTGGCATAGACCCTTCTGGGTGTGTGAGCCAGTAGGCCAGCAGCTGTCCCATATATAAGTGGTAACCAGTGAGAGTGGTTATGATTAGGCAGACACTTGAATTGGCCACAATAAGGATCTATAATAGTCAGTTGGGGTTTTTGTTGTTGTTGTTGTGGTTGATTTGGTTTGGTTTACTATGGCCAACCCTCATGAACCTAGTCAACAAGGGAGGGGAGAAGAGGTGCTGAGGAAACAGGGAGGTAGACAGTAAGACACATGAGACAAGAGATGGAGACGGATGTTGTGAAGGATGGAAGGGTACAAGGGCGTGTTGAGAACTGAGGAGGAAGAGGGGGCTGAGAATCAACAAAACAAAATTATATTGAAAATAATACTCTGTATGCTAATTTAAATTTTTAAAATAAAATATTAGAAAAAAAAATTTATGTGTGGTCTTGAATTTGTTGTCCTCTTGCATCAGTTTCCCCTTGATGAAATTATAGCTGTGCACTGCCATGCCTAATGAGAATGAATTATTAAGCTTGAAAACAAAAAGATACATGACCCAGCAAAAAATAGGTCAGAAGCCAGACATGTGTCTTTCACCTATAGATCCCAGCTGGAGGACTGCTCCAGGTTTGGGGTGAGCATGGCTACACAGTGAGTTCCAGGCCGGCTTGGGCTAGAATGAGACTCTGCCTCCAAACAAGAAAAAACAAAGTGATAATCTTAATAGAAAAAAAAATTCAAATACTATATCCAAGTGGCCTAATAACTTATGAAAAGATGGGGGTACCAGTTGGGGGTGCGTGTGTGTGGAAATCAAGACCACAGTGAAAACTGACAGCCCAGTGGTAAGGCACTTCTCTAATCACACCACCCAATCCACAATGGCAATAGATCTGAATCCCATGTTGCCAATGGGAGTTTAATACTTTAAACTAGTAAAGCAACTTTGGAAAACCGTTTGGCAGTTCATGAAAAAATTAAATGATATCACATGTGTCAGAAATTCTATTCCTGGGTATACTCAGGGGAAATGAAGATGTACGAATACATGAGACCTTGAAAGTGACAATGTTTAAATAAGTAATGCTCGTGAGATCCACAAGGTGGAAACTATAAAAGTACATTAATTTTTCTCATTTCCCTCCCTTGCAGCAATGGTGACTTAGACCCGTGGTCAGGAGGTGGAGTAACCAAAGACATCTCAGACACCCTGGTGGCTATCAACATCCCTGAGGGGGCCCATCATTTAGATCTTCGAGCCCACACTGCCTTTGACCCTTCCTCTGTGCTGTTATCTCGATTATTGGAAGTTAAACACATGAAGAAATGGATTGCAGATTTCTATAGCAATGCCAACTGAGCAACTTTTAAAAAAATATTTTTTTGTTTTCTTTTATGTTCCCTCCAACCACATACCCATTCACTTTTTTTATTTTTTTATATGTAACTACTTTCTCTCATTTGTCATTATATTTGTTGGGCCAAGATTGAGACTCAAGAAAGTGATGGGTGGGCACAGCCATCCCACTCAGGTGACAGCTCCCAGCCTCATGGCTTTGTGTCATCATGGCAGCTCGAAGGCCATCAGAACTGGCAAGGTTCCTCACTGCCTTTCAGCAGAGGGAGAGCCCTTCTCTCAGCAGTGGGGAGGTCTCCTTGGTTCTGAGGCTGAAGTCTCTCTGGCCCATTGTGAGTCCCCATTCCTGCCACAAAAGGGAAAGCAGAAGCTGGATTCAAAATGCTGCAGCTGCAGCTGGTAGAATGTGGGATGCCAGTCCAGGAAACTGGGCTGCTTCCTGTGAGCTCAGTGAGTGACTGACTGAACTGGGCTGCAGTGAAGACCAAGTCAGAGACCTACCTGTGTGCTGCTCCAGTCTCCCTCCAGCTGTTGGGAGGTCAGTGTGCCTGGGCTGGCTGCTTTTGGAAAGTCCTTTCTTTATCTCTTTCCCACTTGGCAGCTCTCCTCAGTTCTGGGATATTTGCCATCGCGGTACTGCCAGGAAGGAATCTGGCCTTCTCCTGCTCCATTTCTCTTTGTTTCCAAGGTCAGTTTTGTGGTGATCTGGCTAAATTCTGCCAATTTAGGAAAAGTGCTGTTTTTTACTTTAAAAGTGAACAAATTCTGTTAATAAAAAAAATCTTTAGAAATTCACAGATCCTCTATTGAAAAAGTAGAATGTACTTGTGCTTATTTTGTAAAGAAATTTTATGTTCCAGTCATTGTTACCAGTATCATTAAAGCCTTGAGCGTCAGGTGCAAGCAGCAGGTGCGTGGGGACTTTCCTGTGTGGCTTCCAGAAGACAAGCAGAGTCATTCATGCAGGCAGCACATTTGACATTAATAAATGACGGAGCCTTCCCATTTCCAAGGGCTTAAAACTTTTAAGCAGTTCTTACACTGACCTTTCTTCAAAAGGACTTTTCTAGCATAGGAAATAAGATTGAATCCAAACTTCTGAGGGACACAAACTAACAGTTTCTTCACTACAGAAAGACCTTTTCCTCTCAGTTCATTAATTTCTTAGTCATGTTCTTACCGTGGTTTGGGAGCATGTCTTGCTTTTTAGAAACTAGAAACTATCCCAAGATCCCTGACAAGGTTTTATTTCATTACTGCTTTCTTGTTTTCGACATTATAATATAATTACAACATTTCTATTTTTTTTCTTTCCTCCCTTTAAATGGTCCCAGATACCCCTCCTTGCTTTCTTTAAATACATGGCCTCTTTTTAAAATTAATTGTCATTGCATATATATATGTGTATGTGCATATGTTTTTCTAAATGCAGCCTGTATCATCTATATAATGTTACTTTGTTGAGCCTCTTAGGAGAAGATGGAGAGATCTTTCCCAAAGGAATTCACATTGAGTGCTTGTGAATGTCTTCATCGAGGTTATAAAGGTGGTGTAACCAGCCAACCCAGCAATATTTGTGATTTTTAGACAAATGATAGAATTGATATGAACATGAAATGAGAATCACCGGATGATCTTGAGATGAATTTATAGAAATTATTGAGTTGAAAAGAGAGAGAGAGAGAGAGAGAGAGAGAGAGAGAGAGAGAGAGAGAGAGAGAGAGATGCAACTGGCCATTCCAGGAAATGGAATAAAATGAAATAAAATGAAATGGGAATAAAACACTTTGCTCAAGCTCTGGGGGCCAGTCACAGCCTGTTTCTTAGTCAGTAGTTCTGGGTGTGTGTCTTAGCTGAAGCCAAACAAGAAATCAGGCTTGCCTAGGAGGTAGAATTTGGAGATCTCTTTCCTCGTCTATTTCTTAGTTTCCATTGGCTACTCTAAGTGGAGCCTGGAAAAGATGCTGCTGGTTCCTGTTTCTATCAAGTTGACCATGTGAAGGGCAAAACAGGAAAGAGAGGAGGCAATCAGAACAGATTTGGGATTAGCTAGGACTTTGGAATGGATTCTGTGGTTGACCAGGAGAGATGAGAACATTACTGAACTGGCCACATTTCTGGACAGTGAAATCCAGTTGCCATACCATACCAAAGACAAGTGTTTTGCATTGCTTGACTTATTTTGGAGAGGTCTTGGTCTCAAAATAGTTCAGCCAGTTCCTAGGAAGGTCAGGGCAGAGGGATTTGTTGTTGTTTGTTTGTTTGGTTGGTTGTTGTTTTGTTTTTGATATGAACTGATCAAACTCCAGGGCATGGATTCTGTTTTTTTCACCCTTGGTAGTCACTGTCCACTGGAGACTCTTCATGGAGATCATATGATAGCTATGCCAAGAGCTGGAAACTGAAGCTTTTTTGTTTTCCAGATGTGGCTTTTCTCAGAGGGCCCTGACAGGGGCCTTCACATTTCCTCAGAAGCCTGAGAAATTGGTTTGCTCCCCTCTGCTCCCACCCTTCCCTGCTGGTTACTGCCATTATTAATAACACAGAGTAGGCTTCACATCAGCATGGCGGCTGTGTGGGTAATTAAGAAGTGGTTTAGGACTAACCAGTAAATTACTCCTTAGGCTGGGAATTCAGCAGGTTACCAGTGTTACTCAGGCCTGCTCACTTTATTGCTCTCCCCTCCTGTTGCCTGTCACATTGATATTCATTTGTCTGCTTTGCATTCAGGTCATTGCTTTCATAACGACTACTACTACTAATGCTGCTAGTTCTCCTCCTCCTCTTCTTCCTCCTCTTCTTCCTCCTCTTCCATCTCCTCCTCTTCCTCTTCCCTCCTCTTCCTCCTTTTTGTTTACTTCTTCCTCCTCTTCCCCTTCCTCCTCCTCATTTTCCTTCTCCTTTTCCTCTTCATCTTCCTCCTCCTCCTTCTTCCTTCCTCTTCTCCTATATTAAAGTCTAAGAGGTGAGCAATAATGTCCCATTTAAGAAGGCTGCTTGTCAGGTCAATGGAATGGCTCTGGTGACATGGGAACAGGAATCTTTTTGTAATTGTTTTTTTTTTTTGTTTGTTTGTTTGGTTTTTTTTTGTTTTTTTTTTTTTTTGCAATCACTCATGTTCCCAGGCTTGCTAACATCTGCCTTCCATGGTGCCAACACATTTCAACCTTTCTTTCACAGCTGTCACACAGTATTAACATGCCTGTACACATAACCTAGCATAATGTGGAAGGCACAGACTGTTCTCAGACCACTCCCTCCTCATCCTCCAGCTCTTCCAAAGGAGAGTATCACACACCGTTTTCCCAGCTGTGTTTTTCTCTCTGGCACATCTGAATAAATGATTCCCTTTACCAAGTGCATTCTTTACCTTCTTTCATACATTTATTCTCATCCTCCATATCTTTATAGTCTTACATATTACAGCCTCCGGGAAGCCTCTTACTAGGAGTAGTGCACACAATCATACATTTTGTTTAGAAGAAGCTATGGCCAGATATATGATTAAATATTTATTTGTGGACTGTAGCCAATTGTTGGATTGGATGAGGACTTGGAAACAGTTTGATTGAAAAACTGGTGAGAGAGACATCTGGGGAGGGAGTACATAGCTAGCTATCTCATAGTGAACTGCAGATGTGAAGACACCCGTGTCCTATGTTTAATGTTCACTGAAAGTTGATATTAGCAGGGAGGACTCCACTAATTAAGTACATAGATGACCCATTTTGTGCATAGATAGTAGTCAAATTCTTTCCCCACATTGCCCTGTCATTGTCCAATGGGCCCATAAACAAAATGGTCATAGTGGCAAAGGTAGGGTTTGCAAATGGGCTCAACAGCATAGACTTTTTTTGTTTACCACGGATGACCAGATTATAGCTGCTGTTAATGTCAGAGAGGAATGCTGATCCTCAGACAAGGCACCATTCCTAAAGGTGACCAACTAATGACTTGGTGGCATAGGACCACTTCCATTATGGAAAGCACAATGCTTTATCTTGAATGGAATAGATACTTTACTCTGATTATAAATGTGCCTTTCCTATACATTATGCTTCTGTCAAAATTACCACCCATGGGTGTACAGAGTGCCTTAACCACTATCATGGTTTGGAAAAAAAATTGGACCCCATATGCACACAGGGAGAGGCAATTTTAGGAGGTGTGGCCTTGGAGTATGTGTGGCTTTGTTGGAGGAAGTGCGTCATTAAGGGGTGGGCTTTGAGGTCTCAGAAATTCAAGGAGGTTCTCTGCCTGCTGCCTGTGGATCCAGATGTAGAACTCTCAGCTTCTTCTCTAGCACCATGTTTGTCTACACACAACCATACTTTCTTTCCATGAGAATAATGGACTGAACCTCTGAAACTGTAAGCCAGCCCCAAGTAAATGTTTTTCTTTATAAGTGTTGCTGTGGTTGTTGTGTCTCTTCTCAGCAGTAAAACCCAAGTAAAGATGTGGTATTCTATACAACATTGTTTTTAACTAAGGAATTGACATCATAGCCAAAAAAAAAAAAAAAAAAAAAAAAAAAAAACTGTAGGAGTGGTCTCATGCTCATGAAACCCACTGATCTTACCATATTCTTCACAGCTCTGAAGCAACTGGCTTGACAGAACAGTGGAGTGGTTTTGTAAACAGTTTTAGTGTCAAATGGATGCCAGTAATCTGGAGGGTGGGGAAGGTTCTCCAGAAGGAAGTGTAGTCTTTGAATTGGTATCTCATATATTGTACTGTTTCCCCAATAGCCAGAATTTGTGGGTCTAGCAATCAAAGGTAGGAAATAGGGATGAAAAGGTGAAAATAATTACCAACTAGCTAAATTTTTATTTCTTGTTGCCGTGACCTCATATTCTCTTGACCTAGAAATGTCATGTTTAGAGGCAGGAGTGCTTCTACCAGGAGACACAACAAAGATTCCATTGAACTGAAAACCAAGCCCACCCTATGAGTACTTTGGGCTCCTGGTGCTCTTGTGTCAGCACACTAATAAAGAAGTTACATTGTTATTGGGAGTGGCTGATACAGACTGTAAGGAGGAAATTGATCTGCTTCTCCACCATCTGATGTAAGGAAGAGTATGTCTGTAGTACAAGAAATCTTGGTGTTACCACGTCTGGTGATTAAAGTCAATAGGAAACCACAGCAGCTTAATCCAGGCAACATGATAAATGATCCAGACTATGGACTTGTGAAGGTTTGAATCTACCCTCAAGGAACCAAGATGAGGTGCTTGATGGGGGTGGAAGAAATGGGAAATAAGTAGTAGAAGAGGTCATGTGACTTGCAGTAGGATAAAGAGGGTAATTGCTGTAAGTGGTTTTGTCCTAATTTATGAGATGTTTGCAGGGTCCAGATAGATGGTTCAGTAGTTTAAAATGTTTGTGAATATACACATGCACATTGAGGTAATGTTTGTCTTTTCTTTCCTCTAGTTCTTTACTATGTTATGTAACAATGACTAAGATAATGTCAGTAGGTAAGCTTTAGAAATATATCTCAACTATGGGATACAAAAAGCTGCTGTAAGTTGATTAGCCAAGGCTATGCCGACTGTCACAGCTGTAGCTGCAGAGATGGTAATAGCAGTGATAATGGCTGCAGTTATATCAAAATCTCTCTTCTGTCGAAATAAAGTCAAGGTCCCAGATGTCTGAACGGGGATAGGGATCCATAGTGGTATACTGGCTATTAGGGCCTGCTTATAGACAAGAGCAGACCAGCACTGGGACATAAAGCAAGTTACATTGGTATAAGTTAGCAGAAGCGGCGCCTTTTAAGAAGGCAAGGGCATAGGTTTTGGAAAAGCAGATAGGATAGCCATCTAAATTCACTATATATACTAGGAACCCGATTTAGGAGAGTCCAAATGAGAACTGAGAGCATCTGCAGATGAATCCTTTGGGGGGTCATTTTCAGGAACCTCGAGTCGCCGCGTCAGTCGCTCTGGCAGCCAAAATGGGTTGTTTTCTTTCTGTGGAAAAACACAAACCACTCCCCTGGATCTTATTAAAATAGGATCCGGGACTTTCCATTGACCAGTCAAAACATCTTTCCATTTTATCATTTCTTTTGGCCTAGTTGGTTCCAGGCAATGGTGATCAGCCGCTGTATTGCCCTGACTGTCCAAATTCAAAAAGTTGAGGGTAAAAAGTGCCAGAGAAACAGTAACTCGTGGCACCATGAGCAGAGCTTCTTCAACTTCTCCTTTTTGTTTTATCAAATAAGTTTTAAGGGTACAATGAACACACTCAATGATGTCCTGTCCCTGAGGGTTGTAAGGAAGACCCTTCAGGTGTGTCACCTCCATTTGGCGACAAAATTGTTGAAATTTTTGAGAAGTGTAGGCTGGTCCATTGTCAGTTTTAAGGATTTTAGGCTTTCCCCAGGCACTCCAAGCCTCGAGACAATGTTGAATAGCATGGGGCGCCTTTTCTCCGGTCAATGGAGAGGTGAATATAACTCCAGAACAGGTATCAATGGAGACATGCAAATATTGTAATTTGCCAAAGGATGGGATGTGAGTAACATCCATTTGCCAGATCTGTAATGGCCTAATTCCCCGAGGGTTAATTCTGGTATGGCGAACAGGTAGAAATTGACAGCAGTTTTGGCATTGAGTCACGATATCTCTAGCCTCCTTTCTAGTAATGTTAAATCGACATCGTAGTGTCTCAGCTGTCACATGAAACCTTTCATGAAAGGCTTTAGCCAAATCTAATTTTGGCGAAAGGGCAATTGCAATCAACTTTGTGGCTCGATCTGCCAGGTCATTTCCACGGGACATAGGTCCCGGTAAGCCTGAGTGAGCCCTAATATGAGTTATAAAGACAGGGAATCTTCGCTTAGCCAGGGTAAGCTGAATCTTTTGAAAAACTTCTACAAGTCTGCTAGATGTCTTAATTAACCCAGCAACTTCTAATGCTTTCACTGCATTAACCACATAGAAGGAATCTGAAACAATATTTAAGGGACCTGGAAAGATTTCCAGAACCTCTGACACCACTAAGCATTTCACAATTTGAGGTGAGGTTTCATGGTATTGTTTGGATGTAACCTTATCATTAACCACATAGGCACCCACTCCTGTTTTAGACCCATCTGTATAAACTGCCATTCCATCTGGGAGTGGCTCCTGAGACACAATATGTGGAAATATGATAGCTTGAGTTAAGGCAAATTGTAAGATGGGATGCTTAGGATAATGATTATCTATTTGACCATTGAAGGAAGTAACCAGCACTGCCCAAACATCAGAGGTCGCCGTTAATATTTGGACTTGATGGGCAGTATAAGGCACTATCAAAACCTTAGGCTCCCTTCCAAAATGAGTAATGGCTGCTTTTAGTCCACGAAGGACAAGTTGAGCAACTGCATCTGGATACCTTTCAATAATCTTTGTGGGAGAAGCATTGGGATGAATCCATAACAAAGGCCCCTCCTGCCATAACACAGCAGTTGGTAAGTGTCTAGTTTTAAAAACACATAAGTCAAAGGTTTTGGTTTCATCTATGTGTTTTAGTTGGGCATCTTGTAAAGCATTTTCTACTACTTGCAGAGCACGGCTCGCAGCCGGTGTTAAGGCTCTCGGTGAGGAAATATGAGCATCCCCTTCCAAAATATCAAATAAAGGTTTCAGCTCGGCCGAGGGAATTTTTAAAAATGGTCTTAACCAATTTATATCACCTAATAATTTCTGAAAATCATTCAAAGTATGTAAATGGTCTCTACGAATCTCCAATTTCTGAGGAATTATCTTTTCTGGATAGATAACCGTCCCTAAAAAGGAGCCAATTTCTGAAAATTGAACTTTCTCAGTAGCAACATGTAGACCCCACTGTTCCAAGGTGTTTAATAATAAGGGGTATGAGGTCTGTAAAGTAATTAAATCCTTATGACACATAATAATGTCTTAACAGCAGCTGTGCTATTTGTGCGTATACCTGCCAAGGGTGAGCGGTCTGGTCATTCGCGTGTATGCCAACTCCAGCCAGCATGTCAAAAGTCCATAATTGTTGACCCTCAATGCTTGCATTAATCCTGGCTTGTGCTTGCAGTGCCTCGTGCCACAAGGCCTTCCACTCTAGGTATTGGCCCATATTGTTAAGTACCGCCTTCACTGTGTCCTGCCAGTCTCCTGGCATCGTAGCAGCTGTACTTAATCTCTCCACTTGGGATACAGTAAAATTAGCCCCAATTCCATATGCACGTACTGCCTCAGCTAATTCTTTGACCTGCCTATACTCTACTGGGGCATGAACACAAGCGCCTTCTGCCACTTCAAAGACCGGAAATGCAAGCTGTAGCTGTCTGCGATCTCCTGGGCTGAGAAATGAATTAGAGGCACTGCCCGGGGCATAGGCCGGAGGCAAGGATGGGGCCAAGGGATTCAAGGTCTTTCTTAGTCTTATCCCAGAACGGCTATCCTTTGTACAGGCGGCTGCTTCCTCCTCTAAGCTCTCCTCCTCGGAGCTGCCAAGGTCTACGGAGGCAGGCTCCTTAATGGGGTACAGGGGGGTCCCCCCGAACTCCACTCTCTCTTCACCAGCCAGTAAAGAAGAGCCCTTAACCTTAACAGGTCCTGCAGTGGCCCCTGTTCCTCTTGAGTACTCTTTTCTATGACCAGGCTCCTTGGCCTGCCTCTGTTGCCCAGGCTTTTTTGCCTGCTTCTCCTTTCCAGGCTCCTTGGCCTGATGCCGGCTAACACGCTCTGTTTCTGATAGCCTGGAGTGGACCTCTCTTGAAACCTCTTGACTTGCCCTAATAGCTGTGCTTCGGGCTGGATCCTCACAACACAAATAAGCTAAAAGCGAAAGCAACACAAACAAGAGGCCAACTACTGCAGCAGAGGCAATGGGTGAAAATCCGCTCGCAACGAAGGCTTCCACCCCAAGCATACCTCTCAGAGATGTACCTCGATCCTGTAGTCTTTTAACCCACCCCAAGTCTCGGGGTGTCTTCCGCGGAGCCGGATGGTTCGTTCCTTCCCGGGTTTCGGCACCAAATTGCCCCGCGCCCCTTTTTGAGTCCCCTTCGCCCGAGAAAGAGACACGTGAGGCAGTGTTCGGGTGGTTACTACATTGAGGCTTTATTCTTGTATCAGCAGAAGCGGAAAAGACCCAAAGCCCGGGAAAGGCACTGCTATATGTACCCTAGAGTGGTGTGTTCACTTCTGATTGGCTGTTCACTCATCACCCCATATTATGCCCCGGGGATGGGCAGTGACTTTGGCGCGCTTTTGCCTTTTGTACCTGCGCAGTTAGTTGTTTACTTGTGGGAGCACAGGATGCCCGCGCCATCTTGTAATGGCGAATGTTGTCACGCTCACTGCAGCTCCTAACAAAAGGTTAAATGTTAGGGGACTTCATATATTATTCTGGAGGAAGAATAGTGTGTTTTTGATTGTACGTAGGATAGTTATAGTGTATAGGTAGAATTTTGACTTTCTTTTTGATTTTCCACACTTAACATATGTTCACACTCACACATACACTAACACACACTCTCTTTCACACACACTCAAAATAGTAAAAATAAATTTAAAAGTAATATTGAGGCTGCTGAGGTGGGGACTTCTTACACAAGCCTGGTGACACACATTTGATCCATGGAAACCCTGTAAGGGTGGAAGGAGAAAAATCAACTCCATAAACTTGTTTGACCACCACACGCATGCCAGGGCATGCAAACACCCCTCCCTCTCCACTCCCCCCTCTCTCACACATACAAGTAAAATACTTTTAGTTTTTTTATAAATTTAAATTTTTTTTCTAAACATTTAGTGTGTGTGTGTGTGTGTGTGTGTGTGTGTGTGTGCAGGTACATGCACTAGTGCATGTGCATTTAGAGGCCAGAGTCGACTTCAAGTTTCTTCCTTCCTTCCTAAACATTATATTTTATTGAACCAGGAATTATTTTATTTTTTTTATTTTATTTTATTTTATTTTATTTTATTTTATTTTATTTTATGTTTGACTAGAATGACTGGCCTGTGAACCAATAGGACCAGTTTGTCTGTGTCTGATCTCCAGAGCTGGAGCTACAGGTATGTGTAGAGATGTGAACTCAGGTCTTTATGCTTGCACTTTTACCTTTGTCTTTACCTGCTGAGCCACCTCAGCAGTCTCAACATTATTTTTAAATTTATTTTTACTATTTTGAGTGTGTGTGTGTGTTAGTTTATGTGTATGTGTGTGAGTATATGTGAGTGCGTACATAAGTGTGCAACATCAAAAAGAAAGTCAGGTCCTTTACCACTGAGCCACCTTGCCAGTTTTGCCAGTTTTTACATTTACTTTATAAAGAAAAAAAAGCCAATACAGTAAAAATACTGGAAAAGAGATGAGCAGCTGTAAATACATAAAAGTGTTACAGTCTGGGGCTGGAGGGATTGCCCAGTGGTTAGGAGTGCTAACTGCTCTTGGACAAGGCCCAAGTACTATTCCAAGCATGCATATCCATACATAGGACTGCTCACAACTGCAATTAACTACAATTTCAGGGTATCCAATATCTTCTGGTCTCTTCAAGTGCCTACATGCCTGTACTACATATCACACACACACACACACACACACACACACACACACACAGAGAGAGAGAGAGAGAGAGAGAGAGAGAGAGAGAGAGAGAGAGAGAGAGAGAGAGAGAGAACCTTTAAAAAAGAAATAAGCCAAGGTCTAAGGCATGCCAGTGGATTGCTTGCCAATAAATTTAATTTTTTTTCTAAACATTTAGTGTGTGTGTGTGTGTGTGTGTGTGTGTGTGTGTGCAGGTACATGCACTAGTGCATGTGCATTTAGAGGCCAGAGTTGACTTCAAGTTTCTTCCTTCCTTCCTAAACATTATATTTTATTGAACCAGGAATTATTTTATTTTTTTTTATTTTTTTTATTTTATTTTATTTTATTTTATTTTCTAATTCCTAGAAACTGAAAGATATTTATAGTTCTAGTATCCACTACTACCCCAAGTTCTGCTTATGGGGCAAATAACACAAAGATCAACTCAGGAAGTGTAACTCCAGAAGGTTCTGCTCTCATAAGATAACACTAACCCAAATCGCTAGAGAAGGAAAACTGAGGCAGTAAGAGACAGATCTACACATGTACTCCGTAAACCTTTACATCAATGGTGATTGTTTGTGTGCTTGGTATTTTACTGTTGGTAGTACTGGAGACCGTGCCAGTACTCCGGGCATGTAAGTTGCAGATTTAACTAGTGAGATGCACTTCAAATCCAACTCTACTACAACTAGTCGCACCCAGCACAGCAAATACTTCACCTACAAGAATGTGGGTGATCAAAGAAATGCAACCAACGACATCATCTCCAATGCATGAAGTAAAATCACAAGAAAGGTGAAAAGTTAAGGTAGTGTAACTGAGCAATTACCAAGTCCACAGAAGTGAGTACTGGCAAGAATGAGTCAGATGAATTCAAATACTGACAAGTAGAACGAAGTGCAACCAAACCAAAGAGGACACAAATGAACTTGTGAATGAATTGAATGAGAATACAAATAAAACAAGTCTACACAGGATACAAAAAAATGGAAGTCAATAAAAAGAAATTCTGAAAAATCACATTGAAATTTGGAAATGAATACCTCACATGAAACTAAAGTTCATTGTAAAATGTCACCAATAGAAAAGATCAAGTGGAAGATATAATATCAGAATTGAAAGAAAAGGAAAAGTAATTACAGCATTCAGATGATGACTAAATTAACATAGCAAGCTATGCACTGGAGAGGTGAGGTCTATAAGAAACCATTAAAAGACCAAATTTATGGATGACAGACATGGAATAGAGAGAGAACACATTTTAAGTAACGCATAAAAATATATCCAACAGAGGTGGTGGCAGAGGTGGAAGAGGCAGATTAGGTGGAAGAGGCTGGGGAGGCTTTGGAGGCAGAGGAGGCTTCCGAGGCGGCAGAGGAGGAGGAGACTTCTAGCCAAAAGGAAAGAAGACAAAATTTGAATAGTTCCTTCCATCCTATTCTTTCCCTCTCCATTTTAGAGAAAGGATTCTGGAGTTTTTACTCTGTTACATGTTCAATGACAGAGCCTTCTAAGGACATTCCAAGGCAGTAAAGATCCTAAACTCTGAAAAAAAATTCCAACAAAACCATAGCAAAGTCCTAAAATCTAGAAAGCTGATCATCCAAATATAAGCAAGCGAACAGCAAAAGAGAGTTGTTCAATGGTATAAATAAAAACACTAAGCATAAACACAAAACAAAAAATATTGAAAGTTGCAAGATAAAAGTAACAAGTCAAATACAAACACAAACTATCCCTGGAATAAAAGATTTCTCAACAGAAATCGTAAAATGTTATAACAAACTCCAAAAGAGTAATTGCCAGCTGAATTTACTATAACTTTCATAACTGAACAAGAAGGAAAACTTTCTATAATAAACACACACTAAAGGATTTATGAGCACTAACACCAGTGTAATATTCCAGAAGATACTTGAAGGAATTCTACACATTGAAAAGAGAGATAAAATGTATCCACGAAGCCATAGGAACAAATAAACTGCACCAGAACAATAACTAAGATAACAAGGATAAATCAACTATCAAACAAAATGACAAGGATTAAATTAACTTTCAATTTCAATATGATCAGTCTCAATTTTCTCATAAAAACAAAAAACCAGACAAGCAGACTGGACTAAAACAAAGGGCCCATCTGTTTGTTGCCTGTAAGAAGCATATAATGGCAAAGACAAAAACTGCTCTAAGGTGAAAAAATGGAAAATGGCATTCCAAGAAAGAAAACTAGAGAGCAAACAGGTATTGTAGTTACAGTATCTGACAAAGTAGACTTCAAACCTCAATTAGTCAGAAAATATAAGGAAGGTCACTTCATACTGATTAAAGGGACAAGCCATCAAGAATATATTATAGTTCTAAATATATATGCTCCAAGCACTAATATAACCTATTTCATAAGACAATGACTACTATATGTAAAACACAATTAGTTCACTAAAGAGAATAATAGTGGGTGACTTCAATATGCCTACACTGTCGCCAATAAATAGGCCATCCAGACCATCCAAAAATATCAACAAAAAATTGTTAAATGACATTATAGATCAAATGGACTTAACTGAAATATACAGAATACAGAACATTCTACCCAGGTACTACAGAAACAACCCACCCTTTTCTCATCAGGGCATGGACTTTTTCCTTAAAATGAACCACATTTTAGGAGATAAAGCAAGTCTTCCTGACTGCAATAGAATTTAAATTACTTCTTGTAGTCTACCTGGTCACAAAAATAGTAACGAGAAATGAATAGTAAGAGAAACTGCAGAAAATACAGACACACAGAGATTGAATAGCACAGCATAGTATTGAATGACAAATGGGTCACCAAAGACATCAGGAAGGGATTTAAAAACTTCCGAGGATAGAATGAAAACACACGAGGGTGGCTCTAAAATGGAATTTTTTTTTTTTTAAAGCTACCAATGCCTACATTTAAATATCAGAAAAAAAATCTCAAGTAACGAAATGATGGACTCAGGGTCTTAGAAAGACAAGAATGAGACAAATTCCAAACCTCCAGATGGGAAGAGATAGTGAAGATCAAGACAAAAAGCAATGAAGTGGAAGTGAAGATACCAACATGGAGAATCAAAGAAACGAAGCGTGGGCTCTTAGAGAAATAAGCGGGATGGAAAAAGAAAAGACCAAGTTAATGAAGTTAGTGTTAAGACGTTGCAACAGGCACCAACAAATTTTAGAAGATTATTTAAAAAACCTATGTCCCAATAAAATGAAAAAATCCAAAGAAATGGATAAATTCTGGACACAATATGCCAAAGTCAAAGCAAGAGAATGAACCATTTAAATTATGTATAATGAGTTCTGAGATTAAAGCAGAAACAAACAGTGTCCCAACTAAAACCACCTAGGAGGGGTTCAGGGGTGAATTTTGCCATCTCTTTAAGGATCCAGTGATCCTCAGTATTTCATAGATTAGAAAGGGAAGAAGAGTTACCAAACTCGTTTCTACAGGATAGTATTACCTTTTACTAGAACTGGATAAGCATAAAACCAAACTGTAGTCCAATCTCTGTGGTGATTATGGTGCGAAGATGCTCAGTGAAACACATGTGTACTTGCAAGCTGAATTCCAGTACACGGATAAATAATCACACACACACACACACACACACACACACACACACACACATGCCATAGTAAATGCACTATATTCTATCAATAAACCCCAGGCCAGAAATTGCATTATCACTGCATAGGTTCAGAAAACGCATTAGACAAAGTTCATCACCTTTGCAGAAACTAATACAAGAAATGAACCTCAAGATAATGAAAGCTGAATACAATAAATCTATATCCAATATTATAAATATCCACTCAAAGCATTTTCACTAAAGTCAGGAAGAAGAGAAGGACGCCTTGACCATTTTCTGTCTACTTGACATAGACACAAGATCTGAGAGATGTTTTTCCCCTATTGGTGGAAAAGAGGTTTCACCTATGAAGTTCTAGTGCCAAGGACTCGGAAGAGGCCAGAAGGAGTGTCCCTCTTGGACAGGAGAGGCTGGGAAATTGGGCATTGGTAAGAAGAGAGAAAAGGTGTAGAAGCAGGTGCCATCAGGAAGGAAAGGAGGGGGGCACTGTTGGAGGAGGGATCTGCCATCCATGGCGAAGGAAGGAAGACAGAGGCCTGGCAGGGTCTGCACGGAAGACCCAGCTGCCTCAGAAGGATAGGCTGTGCGGGCCGTGCTGAGGGTGGGGTGACAGGAGAACCGAGTACCCTGGGCTGATTAGGTGGCCACAAAGGAGGTGAAGAGCTGCAACAGCCTTCAAGGAGGACAGCATGATCGGTCTGTCTAGCCTTGCTCCAGTTCCTACTACCCAAGAGCCACAGTGCCATTGCACTTCGTTTAGCCTGCTTCCTGTTCTGTATTTCCTCTTCTGTGGTGGGTGAGAGAGGGGAGGTCACAAGCTATCACGCCTAGTGATGAGTGACATGTAAATTGCTTATTAATGCCTTTTTGTAGGATCTACAGAAAGCAGAGATGTTGAAATGCGGTAGAGGCAGTGCTCCAAGCTTTGTAGTGACAATGAGGCAATCTTAAAGCCTGACCTGAAGGAGCAGTAGGTTTCCAGAAGCCATAGATAAGGATGGGGCTAAGCCCTGGCTGCTTAAGGGCTGACTTGGGATTACAGCCACAGACAGGGAAGGGAAGGTGGGCAGGGCAGGAAGGTGGATGGATGGTGAGAGTGGAAAGCAGGCTGCCTGGCTTTTAGTTTTGCAAGGGAGTCTGCAGCCTGGAGGTGTGGGCTAGGCAGGCACAGGCTTTCTTTGTGTTCTGCCCTCTCGCTCTGCCACCCGCCCTGCTGGCCAGCCTGAGCCATGGGCAGCCTGGCTTTCCTGCTTCTGCTCCTATTCCTGCTTTTCTTGGCACCCGTGGCTGCCACAGCTGTCAATCCAGCACTAAGGGCGCTCGCTAACCTAAACTTGTAATTCTTCTCCACATTCCAACCTGATGAGGCCAATAACTACTCAGTGTATTACTTCAAACAGACAAGTAATAAGGGTTGAGAGAACAAGGTCCCAGATCCTATCCACTAATTAGCTCGTCTACTTTTAGAGGCCAGACTCCAGAACCCACTCTGAAACCCAGATTTCTTCTTTTTTTTCTTTTATTGGATATTTTATTTATTTACATTTCAAATGTTATCTCCTTTCTCGGTTTCCCTTCCAGAACCCCCTATTCCATCCCCCTCCCCCTGCTTCTATGAGGGTACTCCCCAACCCACCAACCCACTCCCATCTCCCTGCCCTGTCGCTCCCAAACACTGGGGCATCAAGCCTTCACAGGACCATGGACCTCTCCTGTCACTGATGCCCGACAAAGCCATCCTCTGCTACATATGTAGCTGAAGCCGTGGGCCCCTCTATGTGTACTCTTTGGTTGGTGGTTTAGGGGTTGGGGAACCCAGACTTCTTAATGCCTAGGACCTGTTCAGTCTTTTGCTCATAATCTAAAGAAGCTGGGCATTCAAATTTCTCCTCCCATGACCACTTACTACCGCCCCTCCTCCACCAACGGAAATGTATTCTCTCATAGTTCTGGAGGTCATGTCCCCAATAGGTCTGATGTTTGCTCGTCTGTAGCTGGCTGGCCACCACTAACCCTGCCCCCCAGCCAAGTGTCTCAATTTAAAGTTCCTTTACTTTCGCCAAATTAAAATCGCTGGGTACCATCCCTGCTCCCTAGCTTGGGTAACCCGTAAGCATGAATTCTAATGCCTTTACTTTTGAGATAATGCAGAATATTAATCAAATTTAGAGTGCTAGCTTGTTATCTCTGTAGCAGGGCAAAGCTGACTTTCTAGTTATTTAGTAAGTTTTTGACAGTAACTGTTTCCCTATAACCTTGAACACATGTAGACTGGGTTCCTAACAGAGGTTGAAGGTCTGTGTCCAGATCTGAGGATGTGAGATCAAGACTCTCTCTGCCTTATAACCTGAGTTCAGAGTTTCATGAAAAGCATTATAGGTGCTTTGTGGTTGGCTTCTGGCATGGAACATTATTCCACAAGTCTGAATAGAAGAGGATCTCGGGTCCTATAACAAGCAGTCCTAAAAACGCTACATTTTTAGGAGTCTGAATAAAGATAAGGCACGCATGTTGATATTAGGATTAGAAATAGTGCCAGGCTCTGATCATGAGAAGTCAGACTAAGATCCCACCCTGCTAACTCTGTAATCTTGAACAGTTTTCACTTAGTTCATCAGCCTGGTTTCTTGATTTCCTCCATACTATGGAGGCGATTAAAGAAGAGTTGAGATGTTTCTAAGCAGCGAGGCTGAGCTGTTTTAAATAGGCACCTATCAATGAATGATTACAGACCTGTGTTAAGTTTGAGTAGAAATCTGGGATAGAGGAATGGTTCAGCTTTCCAGAATGATTTATTGGAAACAATTTTTGTAAAGATTTATTTATTGTATGTATATGACTACACTGTCGATGTCTTTAGACACACCAGAGGAAGGAATCAGATCACATCACAAATCACATGGTTGTGAGCCACCATGTGGTTGCTGGGAATTGAACTCAGAACTTCTGGAAGAGCAGTCAGTGCTCTTAACCCCTGAGCCATCTCTCTAGCTCGGGGAAACAATTTTTAATCTAAAATCTTTGGACTGATGAAGAAGTGGAAATATTTTAAATTTTGCCCCAGAAGGAAATATTTCCTTTGTCCCAGAAGAAATATTTTAACAGTTGCCCCCAAAACAGAAGTTCCTTTCTGAGGCAACTGTTTCAACCCTTTAGGCAGGCATAAAAGTTTCTGCCTTTGTAAAACACCAGAGTGTGTTTTACATGTTATACATTATGGAGGGGGATAAAGGACTTTTGGGGGAGCCAGTCGCATGGGAAAACAGCTGGATGTGTGGTGAATATTAGGAAGCCCAGAACCCCTTCTCTTTGGTCTCCTTTCATCAGGAACCTTCTGCATTTATTCATTTTATTAGATGGGGTTGTCGTGTCAGTTCAGAATCCATCCTATCATGAAAAGCCAAACTGTGAAAACTGTTGGAATAGATAATTTTAAAATCCCTTTGAGAATGATGAAAAGAAGCTGTAAGAAGAGAATGAAAAGGTAGAATCCATTTCTACTTAGATTGCACCATTGCAATTTTTTTGTCTGCCACTTAGCTCTTTAGAAACATAATTTAAAACTATAGCAGTTTCTACTTTTGGTGGTTTGCAAAGTCTCTTCAGCTCAACTCAGCAACTCTTTACTTGGATTAAGTTTTTATTTCAGGCCATAGAGTAATTTTTAAAAATTAACTATAATTGAAGTTTATCATATTTTAAAGAAAAACTTGTGGGCTGGAGAGATGGCTCAGAGGTTAAGAGCATTGACTGTTCTTCCAGAGGTTCTGAATTCAATTCCTAGCAACCACATGGTGGCTCACAGCCATCTGTAATGGGATCTGATGCCCTCTTCTGGAGTGTCTGAAGACAGTGACAGTGTAGTCATATACATTAAATAAATTAATTTTTAAAAATAAAGAAAAACTTGTATATGTTTGTTTTGTGTACTCATTGTGTCTATTTCTGATCTATAATTAACCCCATGTTAATTTGTTTAATAGAGAACATGAAATACATTTCATGTAGCATCACTTTATTTCACCTCCTGTTCAGGCAGTACTGAAGATTAAACTCAGGTTTTGTGATAGCTAGCTTTAATTGTCCAGTTGTCACAACTTGAAATCACCTGGAAAGAGTCTCAATAAGGGATTGTCTATGTTTGGTCTGTGGGTGTGTCTGTGGTGTGGTATATTGTCTCAGCTAATTAACTGATATGGAAAGACCCTGCCCATTGTGGGTGGCAACATTCTCTAGGCAGAGGGGCCTGAACTATTTATGACTTAAGAAATTGAGCTCTTGACTATAGATGTGATGTGACTAGCTATTTGAACTTCCTGTTTTGACTTCCCCACAATGAGGTACTATAACTTGGAATTATAAGCTGTAACAATGTCCTTTCTCCTCTAAATTGCTTTTTTAACAGCATATTTTATCACAGTAATTGAAATGAAAGTAAAACAGCAAGCATTTTGCAATGGAACATCCCTGCTCTTGCTTTTTCTGAGACAGGATCTTGCTGTATAGCTGAGAGTGGCCTTAAACTTGCCACATAGCCTACCGTGTCCTCAAATTTAAGGTCTTTCTGTCTCCCACTCCAGTCTCTATTTCTTGGGTGCTGAAATTAGAGACATACACTGCTTTTCTTAACTCCTTTTATGCTTTTTAATAATAAAATTATCATTATAGTTAAAACTTACCTTCTGTTTAAGGTTTTGCTTTTTATCAAACTTGGAAATGGTTTATTCACCTTTATAATCATCCAGGCAACCAAGTGTTTTTATATGCACAAAAAGGATATTTTATGGAGTAGCCCCTGTAAGAAAAACAATTCATTGCTTTGTCCTTTCCCCACTTAGAAATGCTTCATAACTTAAAATATTATTTTATGTGTATTGGTGTCTTGTCTGTGTACATGTCTGTGGCCCATTTATGTGCCCACACCTGAGGAAACCAGAGGAGGGTATCAGATCTCCTGAAAAGTTTGAAATGAAGTTCCAGATGTTTGTGGAATGAAATATAGGTTCTAGTAATTGAACCCAAGCCCTCTGGAAGAAGCCTGTGCTCCTAACTGAAGCCTATGCTCCTACCTGATGAACAATCTCTACATCTCTCTTTATAACTCTGATTGCTTGCAGGATAGAGGCCAAACTCTTTGGCATAAAATATATTGTTCCTCACCCTACTACTCTAGCTTTATGCTCTGCTCTGGGCTCCTGTTCCCACACATTGATGAGTTACCATCATGAAATATAAGCTCCCATGCATTTTATTATTTGAGAGATTCTGTCTGGAGTACCATTCATACTTTCCATCTTTACCAGCTTCCTTTATAAACGTCTTTCTATCTCAGCTGAAATGCCACCTCTTTTGTGAAATCTTGATATTAGGGCAGTTTGGCTAGTCTCTCTTCTTTTTGTGTTCTTAGTATTCTGTATGCATCTTGCCAGCTTGATTACATCCTCAGTACCCAGAAGAGCCTGTAAAAAGGGTAAGGGTTTTCTGTTTCCAATTTGGGAGAAGTAGATGGTAAGTGCCATGGCTAGCCACAAACATGAAAAGGAAAAGCCCTTGAAACAGCCAAAGCAGCAGGCCAAGGGGTGGGCAGAGTAGAGATTCCAAGCTGCAACAGAAAGAGGAGATGAAGAAATAGAAGAGATAAAAAAAAAAAAATCAAAGGTCAGGGGATGCTTTTCATTTCCACCCCTGGATGCAGGAGGAAATAAGGAATCTGGGAAAAAGCCCATCATATGTGAGAGATTGCACCAACACCATTTAAACTCCTACCATCACTGACACTACAGTGTACTACCTATATCTAGAGTAGAGCGTTTTCTTGCAGCCTTCTTGTACATTCACAAATAAAAAAGCATAAGACATAAAATAACTTGTTAGTTCAACAAGGGGGTGAACCAATGACTAGGGAGCACTCCCAAAGCAAGGTTAATTGGCACAATTACTGTTGATTTTTCTGTTAACATAGCACTTTTCCAATTAAGAATAAATAAGCTATTAATATTACTTTTAACTAATCATGTCTTTTTGATCTTTTGGGAGCAGGCCTTATGTATTCCAGGCCGGCCTCACACTCACCTTGGAGCTGAGGATGACCTCAAGTTCCTATGCACACTACCATGCCCAGCTTCTGATCTTGGTTATTTCCTTTTATTCATTTTTCAAAGGCTTCAAATGTTGACTTAGTAGGGATGTTTGATTTCTTTTACTTGAAGTAAGTGAATCAGGAGAGCAGAGGGAGGATGTCACCGGACATCTGGGCACATCAAGGCTCTAGGTCCCTGTACTGCCAGAGTCACAAAGAGCTCCCAGGCGTTCCTGCCTTGTGATTCCAATGTCTCCCTACGTGCTGCCTTCCATCCCACTCTAGGTTCACAGGCTAGAATGAGTTCTGACTTCACTGTGAGCAGATTTTGTTTTTGGTTTTTCTGAGACAGGGTTTCTCTGTGCAGCCCTGGCTGTCCTGGAACTCACTCTGTAGACCAGGCTGACCTTGAACTCAGAAATCCGCCTGCCTCTGCCTCCCAAGTGCTGGGATTAAAGGCGTGCGCCACCACTGCCCGGCATGAGCAGAATTTTACAGGTAGGCTGGCAGTTAGAATCCCTTCTTGCTCAGGAGACATCTCTGTTCCAGTTGTGCATTTACGATGGATCTGATGAGGCCTACTCAAACTGGGGAGGGTGTTGAGCTCGTGCCCAAGTACACTGGTTTATATGCTAATTTCATCCACACAAAACCAAAAACACAATAAAATAATACCTTCCAAGAAGTGCCCAAAATTGTGTTTGACCAAATATCTGGTTATCATAACTCATCCATATTGACAGACAAAAGTAACAATCATACCGACCAAAACAGTCAGTTTTAAATGTGATAACACTAAAAAAATACACACCATTCCTGGAACGTGAAAGAAATGTAAAGAAATGTAATAGAATAAAGACTTGTTTCCCCCACTCCCTTGGTGTCCTAAAACTGTACTCTCCACAGTGGTTATGCCTTACAGACTGACCTAATCTGTGACGTTATAATTGTGCCTCTTTTGAAAGCTAGAGGTCAGTAATCTATATGCAGCTATTACCCTGTAACTGCCTGCCAATGCTTCTGTTAGTTATGTTCCAGTGTGGACCTTGTGGCTATTGGCTCCTGCAGCCTTCTGCATCTCCATTCTTAGTTACTGGGTGAGCACATCAGTGGACTGTGTGTGTGTGTGTGTGTGTGTGTGTGTGATATTTTTTATGTTCGTACAACTTTTAAGTTCTACTTTCTGTCCCTGCTTGGGGCTCCCCTTCCCAAATTTTGCCTTAGTGTCCTGTTGACCACTAAATGAAGCTCTAATGTAATGTGTTATTGCAAAGAGGATATTGATAATTATCCTTCTCCTCAATATTAGTTTCTATTGATGACCTTTCTTTTAGGCCTGTAGTAGCATTAATAGTTTATGCATATACCAGGTATGGGGTTATGTCCTTGGAAGGTAGAGATGATTATCTTTGGAAGGACTTAAAATGGTACTGTTGACAATCCCTATTGTAAACACTCAAGTGCTTATCTGAGAAACATAAGAAAGCATTGAAAACTGTCATTTTTTAGCATTCTTAGTCAGACATTGCCTTTCAAATATTTCCAAAGCTTACCAAGTCTATTTAATCTCTTCTTGTTCCATTTGTCATTACACAATTACTTAGTGATCTATTAATTTTTATCTAGCAATTAAAAACAATTCTCTTATACAAATCAATAAGTGCAGTGTACCAAGCATGTAAATAGACTAAAGGACAGAAAGCACATTATCTCAATATGTGCAGAAAGGGTCTTTGACACGTTATGGCTCAACTGTTAGAGTGCTATGAAGCCCTGAGTTTGATCCCCAGTACACCAGTACATCAAAAACTGGGTATGATGGTGCACGCCTGTAATCACAGTACTGAAGATGTAAGGGCAGGAATATTAGGTCAAGTTTTTAAGTTTTTAGCCTTAGCTACAAAGTGAGTTTGAGGTCAGCTTGAACTAATTCTCTCTCCCTCCCCCTTCTCCCTCTCTCTCTCTCTCCCTTTCCCCTCTCTTTCTTATAATTATAGGAATTGAGCTATGTCCTCTACCCTGTTCTTTTTATTTCTAACTTCTTCAGGGGTTTATCATGAAAGGAGGATGAACTCTGTCAAAGACCTTTTCTCCACATACATATTGAGATAACGTTATTTCTGTCCTCTAGTTTAATAGGTTTTCTCAGCAGACAAAATAAGCCAATTCAAGCTACCAAGCAGACAGGGAGACAGAGGGAAGGGAGAGAGAGAGAGAAAAAAAGTGTGCATACAGGGAGAGAGAAAGAGAGAGAGAGAGAGAGAGAGAGAGAGAGAGAGAGAGAGAATGAGAGAGAATGAGAGAATAAGCAAAATGTCTGAATCATATAAGGAAGAGCCTCTGAGAGAGAGGAACTCAGCTCCTGAGCTAGAAAGTTCAGATTAGAGGGCAGGGGATGCCAGCCAAACCTTGTAATAGGTGGGGATTGAGGGATGCTGGGAGAACCTGGAGACCAGGTCCACTTTGATATGTTAGGCACCTCAGCCATTGGTCCCGGGTCTGAAATAGTCTACTTATGTGCTTGCTATATTACATTTATTGATTTATGCAAGCAAAAATGTGTGTATGTATGATGAGACTTATCTCAATAAAACGATGGCAATGTATAACCTAATAAAAGTATAGCTAACCATATATTAAATTAGAAAAAAATCCACAATCTTGTAAAAATTCAGGAATGAGCCAAGAGAACCCACTCTTCTCCTTTACATAGTACTGAAATTCTTAGACACAGCAGTAAGGTGTGAGAAAGAAATAGAAAGGATACAGACAAGAAATGGAGAAAAAATATGTCTCTTATCTTTCATCAAAAGACATTTATAAGACCCTTATACTTAAAGACACTGAAAACCCCACCAGAAAACTCTTAATGTGACACTTTCAGCAAAATAGCAGACACAAATCAAAATAGAAGAATCAACAGCTTTTCCATATACTAATACTGTAGAGAAAGAAGCCAGGGAAACATCCCCATTTATAACAGACTAAAACCAACCCCAGGGCCAAAGCTAAGAAAGAAGGTTAATTGTTTTTGTAACATAAATATACAGACATTGAAGCAAAAAGTTGAAGACACTAGAAGATGCAAAAACTTGCCATGCTCATGGGTCACCAGAATTAACATTGTGTAAATGTCTATATTACCAAACAGATCTGCAATTTCAATGGAGTTCTTTCAAAAGTTCAGTGACATTCTTTACAGAACTGGAAAAACAAAATCCCAGAATTCATACAGAAACACAAAGGCTTTAAATAGCCAAATCAAACTGAATAATGTTGGAGGTATCACAATATTTGACTTCAGATTATACCACTGAGCCATAGTAACAAAAGCAGCATGACACTGTCACAAAACAGGCCCATAGGCACATAGAATAATATAAAGGCCCTGGAAATGAACATACAGCTATAGCCATCTGTGTTTTGACAAAGGCTCAAAAAACGTGGGTTGGATAAGCCACAACTTGATCAACAATGGTACTAGAAAAAATTAGATCTCACATACAAAAGAATAAAACTAGATTCATATTTCCTATCAGGAACAAAAATCAAAATGGGTTAAAGGCCTTAATATAAGGCTAAAACTTCAACCCTTCCAAAACGATACACAGAGAAAACACCTTAAAATATAAGCACTGGCCAAGACTATCTAACGCCTCCTAGCACAGAAATGAATCCCAAGAACTAACAACTGGGAGTCCATGGTATTTAAAAGCTTCACAATAAGGAAAATTACTAATAGTAAAGAGAGACCATGTATTTATATGATAAGGATAAATATCTAGAATCTATAAAGATCTTAAAAAGGTAAACACTGAAAAAATCCAACTAATCCACAGGCAAATGAATTTAAAGTTCACAAAAGAAATACAAATGGCAGATAAGTAGGTGAAACCATGTTCAGCATCCTTAACCACCAGGGACGTACAGACTAAAACACATTGAAATCCTACTTCTTCCAGTCACAATGGATCTCAGCAAACAAATAATCACTAACAAATGCTAGAGAGGATAAAGTGGGGAATAAGAAACATCATACGTGGCTGGAAGAAGTGGAAAAGCATGTAGCTACTAGACAAACCAGTATGAAGATTCCTCAAAAGACTACAAACAGAACGACCATACCATCTGACTATACACTCCTGCACTAGAGGGGAACCCAAGTTAACACCACACCGAGAGACCCACAGCATCCATACTTACTGTGTATCAGTTACAATAGCAATTATGGAATTAATCTAAATCTTCTCCAAAAGATAGAAAATATAACACACACCCAATGGAGTTTTTGTTCAACCATGAAAAACAACTTATGTCATTTGCATAAAAGTGAATGTGACTGTAGATCACACTATTAGATCAAATAGGACAGATTCAGGAAAACAAATGACACACACAAAAAAGATTATTTGGGGATAGGAAGGGGACCAGCAGGAGGGGAGATAGAGAACAAGCAAAAATGATAGAGGGCTGAGTATGGGCAAAGTGCATGAAATATATGTATGAAAAGTTATGATGAAACCTGTCATTTCATACAATGAAGATAAACTAAGAAGTAAATCAATAAAAAATACTGAAGTGTGCTCTGCAGACCTCTGGGACTCATGCCATGCTTTGGGGGTGTCTATGATATCAAATTTATTAATTATTATTACTGTACGCACTCATGATAGTGTATATGGATGTGAATGACACAGGGTATTCATAGATGTCAGAGGACGATTCTGTGGAGTTTGTGCTCTCCTTCCACCTTTACATGGGGAATGAACTCAGGTTTTCAGGTTTGTGTGGCTAGTGCCTTTATCAAATGAGCAACTTCCAGCCTTCATGCTCATTTTTGTAATACTTACAAGATAATATTTACTTTATACATGAGTTGTTCTGGTGCACACATTTGAATTCCAAATATTAGTAGCTTCATCCCTTCACATTTGAACCAAATAGTTTCATTTAAGAATGTCTTTGATGAGACAGTGAGAAGTATTCATTTTATTACCCTTGAGAAAAATGTTTATAATCTATGCTGCATACATGAGCACTGCCTCACATTCATCTTTCATTATACCTGGAGGGGCCTTTGCACATTGCTTGTGTATGCTCTGCTTCCAAATGTCTAATTACCCTTAAGAAAGGAGTCAATCCCAGGTAACTATTCCCAGGCATTTTGTGTTCTTCAATAGCCTGGACAATGGTCATATCTTTATGATTTTCAGAACAATTGCTCTATTCCTTTTTCAGTATAATGTTTCACTCATTCTTTGAGAGATTCATATATGTAGACTGTGTATGTTGGTTATATTCTCCCTCACTTCCTTCTTCCAACTCCTTTCAGATCATGCTATGTCCTCCTCCCTGATGCCATCTTTAAAATTTTTCTTTTTATAACTTACCAAGTCCATTTAACACTGCCCACATACATCTCCTGACATAGGATCATCCAGTGGAGAATGAAAAACCTACTAGGAGCAACACCCCAAAAGAAAACTGACTCTTAGCAGCCATCAGCTGTTATTAGGCCACCAGTTAGTGGTGGGGCTTGTGTACCCCTTCCTGCTCCATGCTGGTGTGTTGACTGGCTTGATTTTGCGCAGGTTTCTTATAGGCAACCATAGTTGCTGTAAGGTCATTAGTACATGGCCCTGTTATGTCCAGATGTTGTTTTGACCCACTCCTCTCCAACCTCTGTTTTTACAACCTTTCTTCCCCTGAATTTCTTGGCCAGTGTTCTATTGTTGTGAAGAAACACCATGACCAAGGCAACTCTTGTAAAATAAAGCATTTAATTGGGGCTGGCTTACAGTTTCATGGGTTTGGTCCATTATCATCATGGTGAGAAGCATGGCAGAAGGATAGTGTTAAAACTGCAGCTGAGAAGCCACATCCTGATCCACAGGCAACAGAGAGAGGGAGGAGAGAGGGAGGGAGAAGGAAGAAGGAGAGAGAGAGAGAGAGAGAGAGAGAGAGAGAGAGAGAGAGAGAGAGAAAGAGAGAGAGAGAAAGAGAGAGAGAGAGAGAGAGAGAGAGAGAGAGAGAGAGAGAGAGAGAGAGAGAGAAAGGGAGGGAGGGAGGGAGGAGGGAGGGAAGGAGAGAGAGAGAGACACAGAGACAGAGACAGAGACAGAGAGAGACAGAGACTCTGGGCATGGCATGACCTTTAGAACCCTCAAAGTTCATCTCAAGTGACACATTCCTCCAACAGGACCACATCTCCTATCCTGTCAAATAGTGCCATTCGCTGGGGACCAAATCTATGAGTCCACAGAGATATTCCAGTTCAAACCACCACACTGAGACTTGTACACCAAAGGTGTGATATAAATGTGCCATTTATGGCTGAGAACTCCACTGATAATTATTCTCTGGACTTGACCAGTTGTGACTCTATGTTATATATGTTCTTTTAAATAATATGTTATAATTTTAAAAGATATTAGACTGAAAAATTAAGCAAGTTTTCTTTACCACTTTTGTGAGAATCCTGTCTGTGTAGACCATAAGTGTAACCATATTATTTTGTTAGCTAAGAGGAAATAGTATCTTGAGGTAAAGATTTATAATCTTCAGCATATGAAGCAATGAACGTGTACCATAGATTATTCAGAAAATTATTTATAAATAAAATTCATCTTTTAAATTATTTTTCATTCCCTTTATATCTCGATAACAGCCATCCTCCATCCTCCTCTCTTACCAGTCCCATCTGTACAAATCCCTTCCCCCATTGCCTCTACTTCTTTCCCTTAGAGAAGAAGAGTCCCCCTTGGGTACCACCCCACCCTGGGGCATCTAGTCCCAGCTGGTCTAGGTACATCCTCTCCCACTGAGGCCCAGCCAGTCTGTCCATATAGTAGGGAAGGGGATCCAATGGCAGGGAATAGAGACCAAGGCAGCCCCTTGTTAGGTGACCCACATGAACACCAAGCAGCACATTTGCTATAAAGGGATAGGGGTTCTAGGTTTAGCTCCTGTGTGCTCCTTGGTTGGTGCCTCACTCTTTCACAAGACTTCCTGGGCCCTGTTTGATATCTGGCTATGAGTCTCTGCATCTGGCTCCATCCACTACTGGATGAAACATCTCAAGAGATAGTTAGTTATGCTAGGTTCCTGTCTGCAAGCATTGCAGAGTACCATTAATAGTGTCAGGGGTTGGCTCTCTCCCATTGGATGGGTCTCAAGTTGGGGCAGTCTCTGCTTCATCTTCACCCCTGAAGATACTGAAGGCAAGGCAAATTTTGGGTTGAAGATTCTATGGGTAGATTGATGTTCCCTTCCCTTCTCTTTTTCAAGAGGTCCCATTTATTAATTGTTGATCATAGAGCCTGAGCCATTCTCTTCAGGAAGTTGTCTCCTGTACCAATGAAATCAAGGCTATTCCCCACTTTCTCTTCTATTAGATTTAATGTTTCTGGTTTTGTGTTGAGGTCTTCAATCCACTTGTATTTGAGTTTTGTGCAGGATGATAAATATGGATCTATTTTCATTCTTCTACATGCAGACTTCCAGTTATACTAGCATCATTTGTTGAAGATGCTTTTTTTCCCATTGTATGATTTTTCCTTTATTAACAAAAATCAAGTGTCTGTAGGTATATGGGTTTGTTTCAGGGTCTTAATTCAATTCCATTGCTCAATTTGACTGTTAGTATACCAATACAATTCAGCTTTTATAATTATTACTCTGTAGTACAGCTCGAGATCATGGATGGTGATACCTCCAGAAGTCCTTTTATTGTTCAGGATTGTTTTAGCTATCTATCCTCACTTTTTCTTTTTCTATATGAAGTTGAAAATTGCTCTTTCAAAGTCTGTAAAGAATTGTGTTGGAATTTTGATGGGAATTGCATTGAATATATAGATTGCTTTTGGTATGATAGCAATTTTCAAAATATCCAATAAAAATGATAGTCATTTTCATTATGTTAATCTTATTGATTCACGAGAATTGGAGATCTTTTCATCTTCTGATATCTTTTTCAGTTGCTTTCTTGAAACTTGAAGTACTTATACAGGTCTTTCACTTGCTTCGTTAGAGTTACACCGACATATTTTATATTATTTGTGGCTATTGTAATAAAGTGCGTTGTTTCCCTAGTTTCTTTCTTTGCCTGTTTATCATTTATATACTGATTGTTTGAGTTAATTTTATATCCAGTCACTTTGCTAAAGTTGTTTATCAGCTATAGGAGGTCTCTGTAGAATTTTAAGATCACTTATGTATACTATCATATCATCTTTGAATAGCAGTATTTGACTTCTTTTTTTTTTTTCCAATTTGTATTCCCTTGATCTCCATTAGTTGTCATATTGCTCTGGCTAGAACTTCAATATATTGAATAGATAGAGAGTGGGAAACCTTATCTTGTCCCTGGTCTTAGTGGAATTTCTTTAAGTTTTTCTCCATTTAATTTGATATTGGCTATTGTTTTGCTGTATATTGCTTTTATTATGTTTAGGTATATCCCTTATATTCCTGATCTCTCTGAGACTTTTAATATGAAGGGGTGTTGATTTGTCACAGGTATTTTAGGCATCTAATGAGATGATCATGTGATTTTTTCTTTTAGTTTGTTTATATGGTGGGTTATATTGATGGATTTTCATATATTGAACCATCCCTCTATTCCTGGGATTAACTCTACTTGATCCTGGTAGATAGTGTTTTTGATATGTTCTTGGATTTGGTTTTTGAGTATTTCATTGAACATTTTTGTGTCAGTGTTCATAAGAGAAATTGGCATAAAATTCTCTTTTTTGTTGAGTGTTTGTGTGTTTTAGGTATCAGGGTGACTATGGCTTCATAGAATGAGTTTGGCAGTGTTCCTTCTGTTTCTTTTTTGTGAAATAATTTGAGGAATATTAGCATTAGTTCTTCTTTTGAAAGTCTGGTAGAAATCTGTGGTAAAACCATCTGACCTTGGGCTTTTTTGGCGGGGGGGGGGGGGGGGGGTGGACTTTAATGACTAGTTCTATTTTCTTAGGACTGTTTAAATAGTTTACTTGATATTGATTTAACTTTGATAAGTGGTATTTGTATAGAAAATCATCCATTTCATTTAGATTTTCTAATTTTGTGGAGTACAGGCTTTTGGAATAAGACCTAAAAATTCTTTGGATTTCTTCATTGTTTGTTATTATGTTTCCCTTTTCAGTTCTGATTTTGTTGATTTGGATGCCATCTCTCTGCCTTTAGTTAGTTTGGCTAAGAGTCTGTCTGCCTTGTTGATTTTCTCCAAGAACAAGCTCTTAGTTTTACTGATCCTTTGTATTGTTCTCTTTGTTTCTAATTGATCAATTTCAGCTCTGATTTTGGTTATTTTCTGCCATCTACTCACCTCGGGAGTGTTTGCTTCCTTTTTTCTAGAGCTTTCAGATATACTTTTAAGTTGCTGGTATGAGAACTTTCTAATTTCTTTATGAAGTCACTAATATGAACTATGAACTTTATTTATATTTATTTATTTATTTATTTATTTATTTATTTATGTATGAAGTCACTAATATGAACTATGAACTAATATGAACATATGAACTTTCCTCTTAGCATGTCTTTTATTGTGTCCCATAAGTTTGGGAATGTTGTGCCTTCATTTTCATTGAATTCCTGAAAGTCTTTAATTTCTTCCTTTATTTCTTCCCTGACTCAGATATTGTTGAGTAGAGAGTTGTTCACTTTCTATGAGTGTGTGTAGGCCTTCTAGTGTTTCTGTTGTTGTAGCTTTAATCCATGCTGGTCTGATAAGATAGAAGTTGTTATTTCAATTTTCTTGAATCTGTTTAGGTTGCTTTATTACTGACTATATGGTCAGTTTTGGAGAAGTTTTTTTTGAGGTGTTGAGAAAAAGATACATTTTTTTTTTATGTTTGGGTTAAATGTTTTATAAATATCTGTTAGGTTCATTTGATTTATAAAGTCAGTTAGTTTCATTATTTCTCTGTTTTGTTTTTGTCTGAATGACCTGTCAGTTGGTGAGAGTGGGGTTCAATGTGACATTTAAGCTTTAACAATGTCTCTTTTACAAATATGGAAGCCCTTGCATTTGAGGCATGGATGTTTAGAATTGAGAAGTCGTCTTGGTACACTTTTCCATTGATGAATATGTTTTTTATTTTATTAATTTTGTTTGAGAATCTGTTTTACTAGATATTAGAATGGCTACTTCAGCTTGGTTCTTGGACCTGTTTGCTTAGAAAACTTTTTTCCAGTTCTTTACTTGGAGGTAATGTCTATGTTCTTGCTGAAATGTCTTGGTTTTGCATCCCTTTTGTTAGCCTGTGTTTTTTAATTGGGGAATTGAGTCCATTGATGTTGAGAGATATTAATGACCAATGCTTATTAATTTCTGTTATTTTGATGCTGCTGGTGGTGGTGGTGGTTGTGTGTGCATGTGTGTTCCCCTTGTTTTATTTTTGCTGGTATGGAATTACTTATTTCCTGTGTTTTCTTGGGTATAGTAATCCTCGTGGAGTTGGAGTTTTCTGGTATTTTTTGTAGGGCAGGATTTGTGGATAGATATTGCTTAAAGTTGGTTTTGTCTTGAAATATCTTGTTTTCTTCATCTATGATGATTGAAAGTTTTGCTGAGTATAGCAATTTAGGTTGGCATCATCTGTGGGCTTTTTTTTTTTTTTTTTTTTTTTTTTTGAGGCTGCAAGATATCTGTCCAGGCCCTTCTACTTTTTCAGAGTCTCTGTTGAGATGTTGAATATAATCCAGATAGGTCTTCCTTTGTTTGTTAACTGGCATTTTCCCCTTGCAGCATTTAATATTCTTTCTTTTCTCTGTAGATTTAGTGTTTTGATTATTATGTGGTGAGAGAATTTTCTTTTCTGGTCCAATCTAATTGGTGTTCTATAAGCTTCTTGTTTGTTTATAGGTATCTCTTTCTTTAGGTTGGGAAGGTTTTCTTTTATGATTTTATTGAAAATACTTTCTGGTCCTTGGAGCTGAGACTCACTTTTCCTAATAATATTTCTATTATTCTAAGATTAGTTCTTTTCATTTCTTTGGTTAGGTCATTTCCTGGATGTTTTGTGTCAGGAATTTTTTAGATTTAACATTTTCTTTGACTGATGTATCAGTTTATTGTATTGTGTTTTCTATGCCTGAGATTCTCTCTTTCATCTCTTGTATTCTGTTCCTTGTGCTTGTGTCTGTTGTTCCTGTTCTCTTCCCTAGGTTTTCCATCTCCAAGATTGTCTCAGTTTGTATTTTCTTTATTGCTTCTATTTCCATTTTCAGGCCCTGCATTGTATTACTTATTTCCTTCACCTGTTTAATTGTATTTTCCTGTATATCTTTAGGGATTTATTTGTTTCCTCTTTAAAGGCCTTGTTATAATTTGAATATGTTTGGCCCATAGGGAGTGGGATTATTAGGAAGTGTGGCCTTGTTGGAGGAAGTGTGTCACTGTGTGGGGTGGGCTTTGGAGATCTCCTTCTATGCTGAGGCCATTGCCCATTGCCAAAAAGAGATTTCTCCTAACTGCCTAAGAATACCAGTCTTTCCCGGTTGCCTTTGGATCAAGATGCAGAACTCTCATGTCCTTCTCCAGCACCATGTCTGACTGATGACATGCTTTTTGCTATGATGATAATTGATTAAACCTCTGAAAACATAAGCCAGCCCTAATTAAATGTTTGCCTTTATAAAGAGTTTCCTTTGTCATGATGTCTCTTTATAACAATGAAGCCCCAACTAAGAAGTTGGTACTAGTGTAGGTTATTGTTGTGATAGGCCTGACCATGTTTTTGTTTGGAGGAACTTTGGATTTGGAAAGCATGGAATACTTTAACTGGGACTTAATGGGGCATTCTAGTAGGCTGCTTTTTGCCCTGGTCTGAATACTCTACCTGAAGATGTCGGTCATCTCCTGGTTGCCCTCAGAACAAGATGTAGAACTCTCAGCTCCTCTAGCACCATGCCTGCAGGTTGCCATGCTTTTGTACCATGATGTCAATGAACTGAAATTCTGAACCTGTAAGCCAGCTTATGTTTTTAATTATAATTAAATGTTTTTCTTTATAAGACTTCCCTTGGCCATGGTGTCTTTTCATAGCAATGGAAACCCTGAGATAGGTTGTTTTTTTTTTGGTTTGTTTGTTTTGTTTTGTTTTTTCCCTGTATGATTGTATTTTTTTGTATTTCTTTAAGGGATTTATTTATATTTTCTTTAAAGACCTCTATCATCTTTATAAGATTGAATTTAAGGCCATTTTCTTTTGCTTTGGTTGTGTTAAGATATTCAGGGCTTGCTGTAGTAGGACGGCTGTGTTCTGAAGGTGTCATATAGCCTTGGTTTTATTTATTTATTTATTTATTTATTTATTTTTAATTTTTTAAATTATCAAATCATAATTTTTACTTTTTAACACAGGGGTTATAAACACAAAAATGCAGGATGTGGGGAAGGGGATGACACAGGACCATAGGTGTTCAGGGGGAGTACAGATATCTTTCAGAACAGGGTATCAGCTGGGTGAAGGATCGGGGACAAGTCACTATGACTCTGCCTATGATTCAGTTGTCCTTATCTAAGTTGGTACTATCCGCCAAGGCTGCCTATTTACAAGGTCAACGACTACTCAGGCTGGTAAATTTCCACAAAAGCTGCCTATTTACAAAGCTTATAGCTACCTGCTTCCGTGTTTTTCTACAGAGACTCAAGACTTTGTGTTAGCAGGTATGTATGTCAGGCCTATTGCTGATTTTAGGCTTATGGCTGATTTTAGGCCTTCAGTGTATAAGCAGGGCTGCCCCTGACATCTCCTCCCTTCTCCAAGTATAGAAGGGCTGTGGCAATTCTAATCTTGCCAAGTCAGAGATAGAGGTCTGACCTCCAGTAATTAAAGGGGACCTTGTAATGGCTCCGGTCCTCCTGTCATTGTCCAGTGAGGCATGAGGGCCATACCTATCCTGATGTCTTTTTCCTGGAGAGGGGATACTTTTGACATCAACCCCTATGCAGTCATGCTTGTCCCTTATGGAACCCAGAAACATATTTTTAACTTTTATTTATATTCCCTTGCAGTGCTTAGCCTCGTAGCCTAAGCAAGAATTCAGATCGCCAGTCAGAGGGGGTTCTGGGTGGCCCCTCTCTGCTTGGTCTAGGGGTGGAAGTCCCCTCTTTTAGGTTGGGTGGAGATGGGATTTAGGAACACCCTGGATAGAGTAACAACCTCATCTTGAGTCTCGTGGTCCCCCATAGCTAACTTATGACAATGTATATGAATAGATTTTGCTATCAGATTATCCATCTTGTGTTTCACAAAGTTAGTCAGTCTATTTAAGGCCCAGGGACCAAAAGAAATAAGCAAAAACAACCCAATTAATGGTCCCAAGATGAAAGGAAGTAGAGTTGACAACCATGGAGAGTTGAAAATCAATTCTTGTACCAGCTCTTTCTCTCTCTGTCTTTTCTCAAGACCTTCTGTGACCCTTTTTCATGCTCTCTTTAATCATTCCTGTTTTGTCTATGTAAAAGCAACATTCTTCTTTAAGGGATGTACACAGTTTTTTCTATTGTAAAAGAGAAAATCAAGTCCAATAAAGTCCTTTGCAATTTTTGGAGATTGCTTCAGACAGCGAAACGAGGGATTTCTTCAAATTAGTGATGTCAATCTCTATCTGTTTGATGTCCTTGTCAAAGGCCCACTGAAGGTCTGAGTAGTATAAGTCTGGAGGTCAGCATCAGGATTAGAACTCCTAACAGCAGACATCACGGGTAATTCATTTTTACCTGGAAAGGAAAAAGAAGGGAATTCTCAGGGAGATTTCTCTTCCCTGGATGTCAATTGTTATTCATCTTATTTATAATTGGGCCTGGTTTTGTGGGGATATCTATTTATTTCATTAATCTTTTTGGCAGCCATTTAGCCATGCCTTCTGTGGTATCAAACAGGCATATCAATCCTCGGCCCCATATGAGAACTGGGTCTTGGCCATTCCATTTAAGGGTAAGAGGGTCCTTCCACATAGCTGTGGCATAGTTTTCATTGGTCTCAGTGATGCCAGAGGCAGTCAGCAGCAAATTCGTGGTGAGCTTTCAGTTTTAGGAAGTTAAAACTGAACAATAGCCTGGGTTTTATTGATAGTGTTCTTACACTGCCTTTAGCTATCTGGTTGTCCTGGATGTTCCTGTTGTAGCAGGTACTGGGAGGGAGCCTGACCTCAATGATCCTGGTGTGGCAGGCCTCTGGTGGGTATCCTTGGGCTGTACAATGGAACTCAGGGGGCAGTACAAGTTTTCCAGAAGTTGAGTGTGTCCTGAGGACACATCTGGAAGGGAGTCAGGTAGGAAAGGCAGGCAGAGAGGTGAAGGTACAATGAAGTTCCGGGAGACAGTACATGGCTCTGTGCCTTTGGGCATGTCTCAGAGGGCTTGGTAGGCAGGAGAAAGGGTGCATGGAGGAATCTAACCTGTATGGCTCTGGATAAGCAGGTCTGCTGAAGGTGGGCAGAGATGTGGCCAGACAATGGAGGTTGGGGGCTTTTGGGGGGGGGGGAGTGACAGCAGGCTGCTCCATAAAATTCATCTTAATTCTGCAATTTATGCCACTGTAATTTATACAGTGAGGATCCTGTCATAAGGCTATATTTTACATGTCAGCACCGATGACTAATTGCTAGACTGAAAGTCAAAAGAAAAAGCAGATCACATACTAAGCTATGTCATAGTGTGTAAGAGGCTCTCACTTGTCACCAAGATACTTCCTTATCAATGGAAGTCACTTCCCAAATAGCTGCATTTGGTTTTTAATTTGGTTTGAAGGTTCGTGTTGTTAAAGTGAATATTTAGCACTGTTGAAGTTTTATATTATAATTTCTTACTCTTAAGTTAGAACTTGGACACTAACAATCCGTGTGTGTGTGTGTGTGTGTGTGTGTGTGTGTGTGTGTGTGTGTGTATGTTTGAGTCTTGATTCAAGTGTCACTTTAGGGAAGCTTTCTATAGGAGTCCACATATGATAAAAAGCATGCTATAATTGTCCACACCCTGTAAGTTTGGCCAACTACATTGTGATTTAATAACCCAATTTAAACCTGGATCTACGAGCCAGACAATTGTTCTGACTCATCAGACAGGAAAGTATGGAAGTACTTGTTATTCTTTTGCAATTTTTTTCCTGTGCAGTTTGAAGCAGGGTCATGCTGCAGACACTGTCCTTTTAAACACTCGGAAACCTCTGCGACTTCCTGAGGCTGGTGGCTTTTTCCTGTGAGGGAGCAGGTCATAGGAAAAGCAGGGATGACTGCTCTCTTGTCCTTGGTGCTGATGGGCTTTCTTTCCCCTTGAGTAATTGACCTTGAAAGATACCAAGCTGTGCAGATATGCAACAGAGACCAAGGATATTTGTTTGCTGTGTGTGTGTGTGTGTGTGTGTGTGTGTGTGTGTATTCTAAAAAGGCAGAAACACATGTTTCCTGGGTAGCTCTTTGTGATTGTGCATGTGTGTGCATGCATGTGTGTGTGTATGTGTGTGTGTGATATGTACAAAACTCAAGTGCCTCAGACAGTTATTTGCCAACTGATAAAATATCTAAGCCTTTTAATATTTTAAGACCTTGATGAAGAATGGTTTTAATTTCTCAGCACTTTAAAGGTAGGATATTGCTTATGTTCCTACATGGTGCTTATGTTCCTTAGTGTTCCTTCTACATAAAAGCCCCATTAGTTTTTATTGTCAATTTGACATAACTTAGAGTCACCTGCAAAAATGGAACCTCATTTCAAGGAATGCCCAGATTAATTTGGCCTGTATTGATGCCTTTGAAGAATTGTCTTGATTGCTGATTGGTGTGGGAGCACCTAGTCCACTGCGCTACTGCCCCAATTTTTTCCTCCTCTAATGCTTTTGGTCATGGTGTTTATTGCAGTAACAGGAAAGGGCAGAACAGTGGGTATCCAGAACAGGTTAGAATGGTAACAAATACCAATGCTATCACAGAACCTTTCTTTCTTTCTTTTTTTTTTTTTTTAGGAACTAGTATTTATTATCAAAGTCATATTCGATGTCTACAAGATGTCACGACTACAAAAAAAATTGCACACATTGCAATCTCAATGCAAACAGTCAAATGGAACCCCAATCATTAAAAAATTAATTCAAATTGCCCCAAAAAGCAACTGAATTTTTAAAACATCTTTATACATCCAGCCAACAAAGTAAATGGTTAACAAGAAAAAATACAAATTCAGAGGTCTGGTACTGATGTTTAAAAAAAGGCAACTGCTTAAGCATTTCTATCAATTCGAACATCAATCTCTCGGCCACTCAGCTTCATGCCGTTTATCATCCGGCAGGCTCTCTCAGCCACCTCTGGATACTCAAACTTAACCACACCGCATCCCTTGGACTTTTCGTTCTTCATCTTGATGTCGGCGTACAACAAGTGGCCACATTCATTGAATTTGTCCTTTAGCATCTTCCATGTAAAATCAAATGGGAGATTTCTCACAAATATCTGGCAGGCCTTCCTGGCTACTCCAGGTGCATGGCCTCCAGCTCCGCCAAAGGAACCTGCAAAGCTTCCTCCAAAGTTGCCTCCCTCCATCTCAATGGCTCAGTCAAAGCTAGCACCTCCGGCGCCACGCATGGCCAGGCCCATTCGCTCAATACCAGCGCCCAATGCTGGGCCCACGGCAGGGCCCATACGTTCCAGGCTGTTGGCGCCCATTCGCTCCAGGCCGGTGGCCATACGATCCATCACAGGACCCATGCGCTCCAGGCTGGCCCCCATGCCTGTGGGCACCATTCGACCCGTGCTTAGGCCCATCCGCTCAATGGCAGGACCCATGAGCCCATGCGCTCAATGGTTTGGCCCACACGGTCAATGGGTGCGGCCATGCGCTCCAGGCCGAAGCCCATGCCGGCACCCATGCGCTCCACACCAGAACCAATGCGCTCCATGGTCTGACCCATGCGCTCAATACTGGAGGCCAAGTGGTCAAGGCCTAGTGGGCCCATGCGCTCGACGCCGGAGCCCATGCGCTCAACAGAGCCCATGCAGTCCAGGCCCATACGCTCAATCTCAGAGCCCACTCGATCCATGCCATGGCCTAAGTTTGCGCCCATGCGCTCCATGCCAGCACCGCTAATGCGGTCAATGCCAGGGCCCATCCTCTCGATCCCATGGACACTGCCTCCAGCTCCACCTCCTCTTTGCTTTGCAATAATCTCTCCTCTCTTCAGTGCATTACTTAGGATTTCATTTATTCGGCCCATGTTCATCCCAGATCCAAACCGCCCCATGTTTTCCATACCCCCATCAAAGGGTCCTTCCATGCCTCCAACTTTATTTATTCCAAATCCTATTCCTTCCATCCCCAGTCCTGCAGGCCCTAGGTTTCCCATTCCAATGCCTTTGTTCAGGTGGTTGGCATTAGTAGGCTGCCCTCCAGGTCCTAACCCCATGCCAGTACCACCAAGTCCATGGGGAAGTTTCTGTGGGCGTTCAGGAGGAAAAAAATCTCCCTTTGGTAAAGCCCTCTCATCCATCTTGACGTGTATCGGTCTATCAAACAGCAACTGCCATTAAACATAGACGTAGCTTGCACAGCTTCAATGGACTGTTCAAAAGTCACAGTGCCTATTCCACGACTTTTCCCATCTTTATCTTCCAGAATGTCTGCTCGGACCACCACACCAGCCATACTAAATACTTCCTTCAGTTTCTTCCAGCCAACTTTATAATCCGGATTTGCTACAAATACTGTGCTTCCAAGTCTTCTAGCCTTTTGCATTGCTCTCCTTGCATGTTCACCATCAGGATCTTCTTTGACTTTCAGACTATGCTTGTTTAGAACTGCAGCAGCTTTTTTTCATGCTCTCCTCCATCTTGAATTCAACAACAGCGCATCCCCTTGACTTTCCTTCAGCGTCCATTAAGAGCTCCACGTATGTTACCTCACCAACTTTTTCTTTAACCAGGTCTTTAAGTGACTGCCATTTCACATCAAAAGGTATTTTGTAATGAAGGCTCGTTGTCTTTTAGTTGGCTTGGCATATGGCTCAAAGCGATGGCTTCCTCTTTTTATGTTTTTCTCCTTCCTCTTCTCATTCTGAGTAGGTCGTTCTTCACCCTTTGGGCCGGGAGCTCCGTTGCCACTCGGCACGCAGGGCGCGCTGCTCTCTTCCTCCATTTTGGGCTCTGTCGCTGCCACTTCAGCTGCTGCTTCGACCCCTGCTGCCATTTTCTCTGCATCTGGGCTTTGTGTGAGGGAGTGGGCCTCACAGAACCTTTCTTGCTAAGAGTGCTGAGAGGTTTTGTTTTGTTTGGTGTGTGTGTGTGTGTGTGTGTGTGTGTGTGTGTGTGTGTTGCATTATAGTTATTGGCACAAATTTCCTACCTATATCACTTTGGAAATGTTGGAATTATCTGATTCATCTTCACATCCTCATCCAAACCTAGTCATTTAGAACACAGTTACGACACAGTTTATGTTCTTCTTTACCTTTCAGATTTACCACCTTGTAACTATATCATTCCAGCCCAAATTATTACAATGGCCTCCTCAGTTTCTGTTCTTTTTGGTTCAGCCCTGGCTCCTTTAGTCCAGGCTTACTGGTCTTTACTTTAAATGTCCTTTTAATCACAGGGATTTTTGTCAACTGGCCTGAAATGATACAGCTGTCCTTTCCCTTCCCCGCTGTAGTGCTTACTGTTTGTAGCATTCAACGAGCTGCTAACTGCTCAACTCTCCGAGGCCACCTCAACTGTAACTATATCTCAGACTATCATCTGACAGGTTGTTATTCTTTCAGCAGAATTATTACCCTCACAGCAGAGGAATTCCTCAAGCCGCTCCCATTTCATTTTTTTGGTAGAAATAGTTTCAGATTCTTTTAGTGTGTTCACTCAGTCATATGTAGTTTTGCTTGAAATAAAAATGCTAAGGTCAGGTGGACATGTGGGGGCAGGCATGTAGTTAGTATACTGTGGTGGCTTAGGCAGCGTGGTGGTTGGCTTGAAGGCAACCTGGGCTCTATAATGAGTAACAGGCTATCCTGAGCTATGTATGTATTAAGGCAGTATCATGAGAGAGAGAGGGAGAGAGAGAGAGAGAGAGAGAGAGAGAGAGAGAGAGAGAGAGAGAGAGAGAGAGAGAGAGAAGGAAGAAGAAGAAGAAGAAGAAGAAGAAGAAGAAGAAGAAGAAAAAGAAGAAGAAGAAGAAGAAGAAGAAGAAGAAGAAGAAGAAGAAGAAGAAAAAGTGTTTCAGCTCATTGAATCAACTTTATATAACTCATGGTTGAATCACAACCTCCATTTTATCAAACACCTAAGGCATAGAGACCTTACAAAGATGAGTGTTTGTGTGTGTGTGTGTGTGTGTGTGTGTGTTAGCAAGGAAATACCTAGAAGAAGTCTTTATTAAAGAGTACAGTTGGTTGTGGTGCTAAGAGTTGCTGAAGGAGGCAGAGACAGGAAGATTGTGAGTTCAAGGCCAGACTGAGCTACACATTTTTTCCTCTTATCTCCTTTGCCTCATTAAAAAAGAAAACAAAAGGAGGTTTAGTGTAAAGCATCTGGAAGGAGGTGTGTAGTATGAGAGTTAAGAACAGTCGAAATTCCACTGTGAAAAAAACTCCCTATAGAAGGAAGAAGGGTCCTGGTTATCTTTTAATGGTTTGCAGATTTCTTCCTTGATAACTAAATCACTCCTTGTATAAGACTATTTTTCACTAGGGCAGGTGGGGAAAAAATACACATTTATTTCCCCTCTAGCTTTCCTTGGGCTTTATTTATTTCCTATTTTGCTTTCCCATCAGGTGCTCACCTAACTGCAGGGCCTGTTGAGATTTTCTTACTAGCAAGATCCTGAGAGGCTCTGCCAGAGCCTGACATATACAGAGGCAGATGCTCACAGCTAACCATTGAACTGATCACGGGGTCCCCAGTGGAGGAGTTAGAAGACTGAAGGAGCTGAAGGGGCTTGTGGCCCCATGGGGAGAGCTACAATACTAACCAGAGTTCCCAGGGTCTAAACCACCAGCCTGGGACCACATGTGGAGGGACCCATGGCTCCATTTGTATATGTAGTAGAGGATGGCCTTGTTGGGCATCAGTGGGTGAGAAGCCCTTGGTCCTATGAAGGCTCAATGCCCCAGTATGGGGGAATTCAAGGGCCGGGCAGGGGGAAGGGCGTGGTGTAAACGCCAGTGCTTGTAAGGGGAGTGGCAGAAACAGGTGGATCTCCAGGGTTTGATGGCCTCTATCTTAGCATTAGGTTCAGTGGGAGACCCTGTCTCAAGGGACTAAGAGAGAGCTACTGAGCAGGTCAGTCCAAATCCTTCTCTAGCCTCTGTGTGTGCACAAGCGCATATATCTGCATACTCATATACATATGCCATACTATCCCCATGCCCTAAACTGCACAGTGATAGAGGATGCAACAAGGGGAACAGCTCAAGTGTAATCTTCATCCATTTTGTGCATGCTGTGGCAGTAAAATACAACATTCCGAAATGGTGAGCTCCGAGGTCTGAGGCCACAGGAGGAAAATGTCACCACTTGCGAAGGGTAGTAATTATCTTCTCATTGTGGGATGCTAGCACTGTAGTTTTAAGGGGAGGAGAAGCTCTGTAATAAGTAGAAATGGCAGACTAATTATAGTCCCTGAGTCAGTTTGCCTCAAACATGCCACTTTGTTTTCCATTGACGTATTATGTAAATGGAGTAGCTTTTATGGTAGGGGTCTTCTTGTCTGTATTATGTAGGTCGATTCTTTTCCCTTGTGGGAGCTCCCTTATTTAATGGCTTCCATGAGTCATTTTACTGCTGTACTGAAAGCAGAATTGTACCTGTGGGAAATCTATCATCAGGCTGCTTTTCAGGTTTCCCAGGGTTGCATGCCAAAAGTAAACAAAGACATATTAGTTGTGATATATTTTCCTGTGTTTTGTTAATATCACAGTATGGGTATTTCCGATGGATATTATCATCACAGTTATATGCTATAACTTGATAAGCTCTGAGCCTTTGCTGTTGGCAGGGCCTTGTAAGTGCAATGGCTTTAGTTTTTGCAATCCTTTATGGCAGGTTTTAGTGCTCCTTTACAGATGGGGCAGGCCAGGATGGGGCAGGCCAGATTCGGAGATGTGACAAAGTCTGCTGGAAGGTATTTGTTAATAGCAAGAAAGTGACACAATTAGCATTTTAGTGTGTGGGGGAGGGGCAGGGGTGTTCTGCTACAAACCACCTGTGCTTTGTAGGTCTCTGAGCCAACCATCCAAGCAGTGGCAGGGCTGTGTTGTGAACTCTGTGTGGAGAACTGTGATAGGATCAGAGGAGGAGCAAGCCTTCTTGCCTGGCATGTCTTAGAAGGTTGTGTGGAGGAGAGAACACTCGGAGAGCTTGGAGGATGGGGCAAGAGGTTTCTGCAATGACTGGAGGAGAAAACCATTCCAGCCATAGGCAGTTTGTGTGCAGAAGCCCAGAGACTTGAGGGATATGTTGTTGCAGAGGAGTTCTGAAATATGAAGTGAGAGAGAGGTAAGCTGGAGGAGGCGAGCATGAGGAGGGGTGGGAAGAATTCAAGTCAGGCATCACCAGACTCCTCCAAGCTTGCTTTGGCTGCAGCCTCTTAGACAACAGTTGGTAGAAAATACCTCCTCTTTGATGATCATACCCACATCCACCATGCATGTTCCTCATATAGAAGCTTCCGCATTGGCTTCCTTCCCCATTTCCTCTCCACCCCAATCTGTCCCCTTCCTTCTTCCTCCTACGATTTTTTTTTTGTTCCCTCTTCTAAGTGAGATTGATGCATTCTCACTTGAGCCTTACTTCTTGTTAAACTTCATACGGTCTGTGAGTTGTACCATAGGTATTCTGCACTTTTTAGCTAATATCCACTTATCAGTGAGTACGAAGGAAAGACCATCTAGTGACCAGCCTTGCATGGCTGTCCTCTGAAAGGCTCTACCAGCAGCTGACTGAGACAGATGCAGGTACTTACAGCCAACCATTGGACTGAGGTTGGGGACTCCTATGGAAGAGCTAGGGGAAGGATTGAAGGAACTGAAGGGGACTGCATCCCCATAGGAAGAACAACAATGTCAACTAACCAGACACCACAGAGCTCCCAGGGACTAAACCACCAACCAAAAAGCATACATGGGCTGGTCCCTGGACCGTGGCACATATGTAGCAGAGGACTGCATTGTCTGGTCTCAGTGGGAGAGGATGCACCTAATCCTGTAGAGACTTGATGCCCCAGGGAAGGGAGATGAAGGGGAGGGAGGGTGAGGTGGGGTTGGGGGAGCTGAAGGGAGCATCCTTTCAGAAACAAAGGGGAGGGGTATGGCATAAAGAACTCTTGGAGGAGGGTTGGGGAAGGAAGGCAATATTTGGAATGTAAATAAATAAAACAATTAATAAATAAAAAATTTTTCCTGCATTGGCTTCCTTCAGTGGACTGTGACTTTGTACATGTAAGCCAAATAGATTTTTTCCTCTCCAAGTTGCTTTTGGTCACTGGTGGTGCCAAGGCCAGAATTATCTGTGTAGCTTAAGTCCAGCCATCATTGCTTAGCCTTCTTGTGTCACGCCATGCTTCCTATAGTTTTGATCTAGTTCTCCCAAACTTCTGGCTTTCACCCATCTTTTATTTATTTATTTATTTATTTATTTATTTATTTATTTATTTATATTGGGTATTATATTTACATTTCAGATTTTATCCCCTTACCCCACTTCCCCCCACCACCCAGGAACCTCCTATCCTATCCCCCCTCCTCATGCTTCTATGAGGATGTACCCCCACCTACCCCCCCACTCCCACCTCCCCATCCTCACATTCTCCCCCCACTTGGTGTTCAGCCTTCATGGGACCAAGAATCTCCTCTCCCACCTATGCCCGACAAGGCCATCCTCCCCTACATATACAGCTGGAGTCATGGGTCCCTCCCTATGTGCTCCCAGGCTGAGTTGGTTTTTTGTTTTGTTTTGTTTTTGTTTGTTTGTTTGTTTGTTTTCTTTCCTGGAACTCTCTGACAGAGTGAGACCAGGCTGGACTCGAACTCAGAAATCTGCCAGCATCTGTCTCCCAAGGGCTGGCATTAAAGGCGAGCGCCACCACACACTCGACTTACCCATCTTTCTGACCCTCTCCCACAAAGGTTCTTGAGGCTGGTCAGTGGCCTAATCTAGGTATTTCATTTGTGGTTGGGCATTCCACTGACTCTGCACATTGACTAGTTGTTTCTGTGTTAATCACTATCCATTGCATGAAGAAACTTCTTTGATGACCTGTGGGAGCTGTACGAAAACATGGGTCTAGGGATTCAGACTTAGAGGGATACTTGGTACTATGTTACCTTAGCAAAATAACAGTAGTAGACTCATCCTGGGGGCCCCAAACACAGGTTTTTGTTCAGGTTTACATCACCAGCTATGTGTTTCTCTCTGTGGAGCGGGCCTTAAATCCAAACAGAAAGCACTTGGTTGCCTTTTTAACATTTATGCACCGTAGCACCCCAGAACATTTGTTCACATGTTAGTCATTATTGTAGTTCACATGGTTTCCAACAGGGCAAGACTTTTGACTTTTCTTTCCAGTTAGCATACATGGCACCTTCCAGTACTATGAAAGTTAATCAGCTGGGAAGAAGCTTTCTGGTCAATACCAAGGTGATTCCTCCATGTTTGGCCAAACTGGATGGTGTCCTCAGAAATAAGGTCTTACTATAAAGCTCTGCTGGATAACCAAGACCAATGTCAATAGCCTTGTGTGTATGTATGTGTATGTATGTGTATGTGTGTGTGTGTGTGTTTGTTTGTCTGTCTGTCTGCCTGCCTGTCTGTCTTGGTTAGGAATTTGATTGCTATGATAAAACATCATGACCTGAAGCACCTTGAGGAGAAAGGGGTTTATTTTAGCTTTCACTTCTAGGTAACAGTCCACCACTGAGGCAAGTCATGACAGGAACTCAAGAGGGCAGGGATATGGAAACAGGCACTGGTGCAGAAGCCATGGAGGAATGCTGCTTACTGGCCGGCTTCTCATGGTTCACTCAGCCTGCTTTCTTATAGAACCCAGGACCAGTTCCCTATGTGTGGTGCCACCCATAATAGGTGGGACTCTTCTACTTTAATACTTAATCAAGAAAATGCCCTATAGGCTTACTTACAGGCTAATCTTGTGAAGCCATTTTTTCAATTAATTACACAAAAGACCCAAAAGCTCCACAAGGAAACTCCTAGAGCTGGTAAAGTGGTAGGATACAAAATTAACATAAGATCAGTAGCCTTCCTGTGTACTAAAGACAGTCAGACCCAGTGGGGCGGATGAAGAAACCAGAGCAACAATCCCATTTACAATGTGCGCTCACACATTTTACCTTTGATTTCAATAAACTCAATCAAGGAAGTGAGAGACCTATACAACAAAACTTTTAAAATGCTGAAGAAAGAAATTGAAGACGACACTACAAGCTGTGGAGACCTCCCATGCACATGGACTGGTAGAGTTAATATTGTCAAAATGGCACCCTATCAAAAGCAATCTACAGATTCAGTGCATGCAATCTTTATCAAGATTCCAACAAATTCTTTCAGGAAATTGAAAAAAAAAAAAACCCAATCTTTAAATTCATATGGAAACAGAAGGTAAATGTATCCACAGATTTTAAACTTATATAAGGTCCCTTTTGTGTCAGATTTTGTGTTAGTTTAGCTGATAAAAGATGCGTGCACACAGATAACCACAATGGGAGAGTGCATACAAACATCAGAGCACCAAGAATGCTGCACATAGAAGGCGACACTGAGTGGTGGAGGGGAGACTGTGGTCAGTATACATTGTATAAGTGTATTGCTTCTTCTAAGAACAATCTCTTTTGCAACCATTCAATCAAAATTAATCCTGCTCCTGTAACCCCTCCAGAGTGAAACCCAGACAACAGTAATTTGGTGGGTTTGTTTCTTTGTTGTCTGTTTTATGTGTTCTGTCACTATATCCTGAGTCATGCAAAAGCAATGACAATACTTACGTGGCTTGCTCGTTCTTGCACCTTTACCACTGGTCCCATGGTGGTTACTCATGAAATGTATGTCCAGTGAAGCCATGTGACCATGAACTGTCATTTATGTGTACATCCTATTAGCTTCAGGTGGCGCTTATCCAAGATGTTGATGTGGTGCCAAAAGCAGCTAAAAACAATCCAAGGAAACCACTTGGCTGCATGTTTGAACTTGTTATTGTTCTGTTTTGGTTTCAGCTGAGGCTGTCCTTTCCCTTACTAAGGTGCTTAATGTACAGTGCTTCAAACAATGAGTGGCCTGTAGATTTTAAGATAATGGTGTGAGATCCCTGGGGCCACTTTACAGTGAACTCAGTATGGAAAGTTTTGTAGGTCTCTTGTTTTGGAGGTTGTCTCACTATGATCTCTTGGCTAGGGACAGGGTGAGAGTAGGGAGGGTTTGCTATTGTCTCCTCGATGTCTCTGGCCTGTGTCTCTACCGTCTGTAGGTCTCTGGCCTGGCCTGATGTGGGAGGTCCGGGCCAAAGGACACAGAGCGTGAGCATGAGGAGAGATTGTCTGTCACCGCTCGCTGTTGCTGACCGGTCTCCCCTAGGTGTTCTACCTGTCTCTCTTCGCTGAGCTGGTCCAGGCCCGGGCTGGGCCGATAAGAAGCCGGCTAGCTGGCAAGGAGGCAGCTTGGTGTCCCAGGCAGGTTCCGGGAGAGCAGATCTCTCCCCAAGTGTTACAGCTTTTGTGACAGAAACTCTCCCGACACCAGGATGATTCTTGAACACTTTACTTCCCCTAAATAGAGCCCTTATATACAGTTTCGGGGTGGCTTAGGGTTTGGCAACAGATAATGTCTATTGTCTTGGTCTGAGTGCTTGGAGATACCTCACCTGCATGTGGGAGAGCCTGAGGGACTGTTCCTTGTGACTGTTGGCCATAGACCTCTCTGTGGGAGGGGTTGTTAGAGGGCTGAAGCTAAATGAAAAAAAACCAGGTCTGGGAGCAGAGCTGAACTCCTGCCTTCCAATAAGGTTCCAAGGTTCCAAACTCATGCTAGACCAAACACCCAGCTGCTTGTCACAGCCCACCATCCCCCAAAGTTTGATGCAGGAGTTCCTAAGAGAGATAACTTAGACTTTACTTTCCTCAAATAATTCCTTTTTTGGATTCTACTCACATGGGCACTCTGTTAAGTGTGCTTCTGTGAGAGTAAATTGTAAAAATGAAATTTTAAGTCTCACTGTAAAAGTTTCTTAGGTTTAGAGTTTCAATTTACACTCAAGTGTTAGCTGCCCCTGGGGTGCATTCCAAGGGCTTGAATAAACATTTCAAAGGCACAAAAGACCCAAGATAGAGGCAATAAAACACCTGGGTAAACGGAAGTCACTTGAAAGGAATTCTCCCAGGAGCAAGATATAGATGTAAATTAGGATAATTGGAATGGGGGCTAGATGGAAACCAGGCTTGGGAACGGATGTTTGAAATATCCAGTCATATGTAACCACGCCAAACTTTCCTGCTCTCCCCAACCCCTACCCATAAATATCCCAAGTTTCCTGGGCTGGGGGTCGGAATCTCTATCTCCTGCGTGAGATATGTTCCGGCCCGAGGGCCCTCGTCATTAAACCTCTGTAATTGCATCAAGATGGTTTCTCGTGTATCCTTGGGTTCGTGCAGGTCCGGACTTGGGTGAGAGTCCCCTTTTGGGGGTCTTACACGTCTTACAGGCAGGGTGTTTTAAAATTGTTCCTCAAGGCAATAACAAATAAGTGGTTTTGTATAAAAAAATATGTACATATATACGTGTGTACTTGTATGCGAGGGAACATACCCACAGAGGTGAGAGGACAGCGTTTGCATGCAGGAGTCTATGGAGGCCAGAAAGACACATTGGATCCCTTGGAAATAGGTGTTTGTGAGCCACCATGTTTGTGCTGGGAACAGAACGGGGTCTCTGCCAGATTACTAGGTGCTCTTAACTATGGAGTCATCTCTTTAGCTCCAAATCAATGTGTTTTAAAGCAATCTCTGAGACCACTGTAGGTTTCCATTTCAGTGGTCATGAACTGTGACTGACAGATCATCTTTGGGTAAGAAGATTTGCATTTTATCATTATGATGTAGTGTTGGCTTGTATTTACTACTCTTTAAAGTTAGTTTTAAAGTAGCATGCATAGAATGAATGTCTTATGGCATTTTTCATGCAGTATTTAATCTTACTTTCCTTATTCATCAACTGCCCCACTGCTTTTCTCTACTCTGCTATGCTCTCTTTCTGTTCCACATTCTCTTCCCACGTCTTTCTGCCTACCTTTCACATATATTTCCGTATTCCATCATTCTCTTTTTTAAATTCTCCCCACCCTTAAGATATCTTCGCCCAATCTTATGGTTTCTTTTCTACTTTCATATTACATGTGTGTACACACATACAATAAATACACACACATATAAAATACACATACATATGTAAACATAAATATACATTTAACTATATAGTCCGCATTAGATAAAACTTGTAATATTTGATATTTGTCAGACTCTGATTAATTTCACTTAGTCTTAATGATTTCCAGTTCCATATATTTTTCTGCAAATGTCATAATTTTCTTTCTAAAAACTCTATTCTGGAGGCTGGAGAGATGTTTCCATGGTTAAGAGCACTTGCCATTCTTATAGAAGATTGGAGTTCAGTACCCAGCACTTGTGTCAGGTGTCTTATAACTATCTGTAATTCCAGCTCCACGGTGTCTAATGTCATTTTGGCTCTGTGTATACACACACACACACACACACACACACACACACACAAAATATTCTTTTCTAGAAATCCCATTTTATAGAACACATTCTTTATATCTAGGGGTGGTATAGCTGGGTCATATAGCAGTCCTAGGTTGAGTTTTGAGGAACCTCCATACTAATTTCTATATTTATGCTCCTGTTGTTTCTTCTGCTTACCCATTTCTCTAAGACTTCCACAGTGGCTGCAGCAGCTTATACTTCCCCCAGCTGTGTTAGGTTCCTCCTTCCCACATATTTGCCAGCATCTGCTACCTTGATAAAAGCCATTCTGACTGGGGTGAGATGGGATTTTAAAGCTTTAATTCATTTTCCTGGTGACTGATGACATTGAAGGCTTACTCAAATGTTTACTTAAAAATATGCCTTTTGTGTTTCTTATCTGGAGAGCTGGCTATTCAGTTATTAGCTCAGTTGTTGATTGGATGCAGGTATTTTTTGTTTGTTTGTTTTTGGTGTTTATTTTTGCAGTTATTAGGTATCAACTAGTTCTTTTATATATAATATATATCATATGTATGATACATATATGAGATATATATATATATATATATAATTTTACTTTGCTCCCAACTTTTTTCTTGGCCCACTTTGAAAATGTGTTGTTACAAGGTGTGATGTCACATGACTATACAACTCCTGTAGTTGAGAGATAGAGGGGAAGATCAGCAGGAGGTCACTCTAAGCTACAGAGCAAACCAGAAGCCAGCCTTGTGAGATGTTGATCTTAAAAAAAATAAAAGAAAAAAATGTGTTTTGTCCAGTCTCCAAGTACTTGTGTAATTTCTGTAGCTGTTGGTTCCCTGTTTTGTTCCACTATTACCTGATAGAATAGAAGAATTTGTTTTAGGTCTTTTTCAATTTACTTGTTAAGGTTTGTTCTGGAGGCTTTCTTGTTGCGTGTTTTAGAGATGGTTCTATGGGCTGCTGAGAAGGATACACATTCTTTATAAGTTGGATAAGATATTCTGTAAATATCTGTTATGTCCAACTGACCCATGGTGTTATTTAACTGTGAAACCTCTGTTAAGTTTTAGTTTGGAAGTCTTATATGAAGATGAAGAAGGTTATTCAAGTCACTTACCATTATGTATCATAACCTACCTATTATATGCTCATTGGTGTTTGTTTTATGAAGTTGACAACTTCAATATTTTGTGCATATATTTTCAATTGTTAAATATGTTCTTGGCAAGTTATTCCCTTTATTAATACACCACACCCTTTCTTTATCTTTTCTAGTTTTTGTTTGAAATCCCCTCTGTTAGGTGACAATAGCTATGCCAGCTGTAGCTCAGCTGTCTGTTCATTGTTTTTGTCCCTGCTCTCTGCTTCTGTTCTCTAAATAAATGGTGGGTAGGATCATAACTAAGTCCAAGAGAAGAGGATGATTTCCCGAGAAGACCTACATAAAGACAGAACAGACAAACAGGGGTGGGGAAAAGTGTAGGGGGCGGTTCTGGTGTTAAGGTCTTGTTTCTCAATTGGTTCTTGATCTGTCAGTAAAGAAAGCCTTGGACCAATTGCTGGGTGGAAGGTACAGGCGGGACTTCTGGGTCCCATGAGGCAGGCAGGGAGATGAAAGGGAGAAGAGAGTTTGTCATGCTTTGGTGAGAGGAGAACTGGGAAACCATTTGAGATCTCAAAAGGAATGGTCACACACGCTGCTCCTACAGGTGGGTGATCAGGGGAGTTTAGCACCAGAAGAGTAGGGCAGGTGGGAGTGATGGGGACAAGAAATTGGTAAGAGCGAGCACTCTTTTCCAGGCAGGAGATAGTAGCATCCAGTAACGGTGCCAAGAAGGCAAGTTCAAATTGAACAACTACATGTCTATGTCTTCTATTCAAGGATTTAAGGGAAGCTGGGAGATGACTGGTAGCATGGTCACCTCTCAGAGTAAAGGTGGGTAGAAAGTAAAACTATATGCAAAAACCCAGAAAAACCCTGAAAGACATTTAACACTTTCAAAAATCACAAGCTAGAAACACACACACACACACACACACACACACACACACACACACACTGAAGAAGGAAGCCAATAGGGTACCTCCAAAAGCTCACAACTCCTGAATATTCAAAACAAAACAAAAGTCCAAGAACTTAAAACTATGGCTTTAGAATGGTCCACAACTTAACAGAAGATTTACACTGCTGAATGAAATCAGGAAATTCCCCACTGAAGTCAAGTCAGAATGGATGGCAAAGTCAGCAACATTGGTGAGGTATTAAAGAGCATGTAGTAACATTCTTCAAGGGACTGGGATTCTGGAATGAATGAATGAATGAATGAACGAACAAGCAAGGAATTAGAAATAAACCACAATGGAATGAATCATCAATAGACCAGGTCAAACATAAGAAAGGGTTATCAGGATGCAAATCAAGGCTGAGAGGAATTATTACATTCATACAGCAATAAAAACAAACAACCAAGCATCTTACTCTCCTGGGAAATGTAAATGAAAACCACATTAAGATTCTATCTCATTCCAACAGGACAGCTACCACCAAGAAAGCAAACAAACATCAGCAAGTGTTCCCAGGGATTGGGGTGGGGCTATACAATTCTGAGAGGGGTGTGAATTAGTGCAGTTACTATGGAAAATATATAGAGTCCCCTAGAGTAACTAAATAAGGAGTTACTGTATGATCTAGCCATACTATTCCTGAGAACATACCCAAAGAAATATAAATTGGCATGCTACAGAGATTCCTGTATAGCCTGTTCATAGCTGTGCTCAGAATAGCCAAGTTCTGCAATCAGTCTACTTGGCTATCAACAGATAAATGGATGAGGAAAATGTGTTATACATCCAAAATGGGACTTTTATTCAGACATAAAGAAGTACAGAACTATGCCATTTTTTGGAAAGTGGATAGAACTGTAACTCATCGTGTTAAGTGAAATAAACCAGACTGAGAAAGACAGAAACTTATACAAGTTTCCCCCCATTATGTGGAGCCTACATATAGATAATAAAAACAAAAATGGGATTATTTAGCAAAAGGAATGGGAGGAACAGGGGAACAGGAGGAGGTGGTGGGAAGGTGTGAATATAGTCAAAGTGTCACATGAAATCGACCTGTCTTGGGTTACCTTCCATAACTGTGATATGAAACCATGACCAAAAGAAACGTGAGGTGGAATGGGTTTATTTGGTTAGCTATTCCAGATTACTGTCCATTAAGGAAGCTGAGGAAAGAACCTGGAGGCAGGAACTGAAGCAGAAACCTTGGAGGAACAATGCTTACTGGCTTGCTCCCCATGGCTTGCTCTGTCTTCTTTCTTATACTACCCAGGACTGACTGCCCAGGAATGGCACTGCCCACAATATGGTGGGTTCTCTCACATCAGTCATTAATTAAGAAAATGGCTGACAGTTTTGCCTACAGGGTATCTGATGGAGTACTTTCTCAATCAAATGTTCTCTTCCCAAGGGGGGAGGGGACATGGAGGCAGTTGTTCACGTGTCTCCACCAGTCAAAGATAGTTGATATATCTAGGTTGGGTATTGGGTTACACTTCTGACTGAGCAATACCAAACTTATAAAGCCTTTGATTAACATTTTAAAAAATCGTATAAAAGCAAAAAGGAAAAGAGGGCGTGGGATAGGGGTTTTCTAGGGAGGGGAAATGGGGAAAGGGGATGGCATCTGAAATGTAAATAAAATATAAAAAGACGACAAAAAAAACTGAGAAAAAAAAAGAAAAAAATGTTCTCTTCCCAACTAACTCTCTAGGTGTTCTCTCTCTCTCTCTCTCTCTCTCTCCTCCCCATCTCTCAGACACTATCAGTTTATATAATGTATGTATGCTAATAAAAAATTAAAGCATAAAGTATATTGGAAAATTTTATGATTCATGATTTAAAAAAAAAAAAAAAACCAAACTTAGTTGGTGTACTCACTTTATAGTTTATACAACAGTGCCCTCTGATGGTATAAAAGTTGTTGCCATTTATGTATTTGCTCATGCCAAGCTTACTGGATTGTTGCAGTGGTTCAAACTTCTTGAAGCCATGGGAATTCATTGATTACCTGAGTTACTTAGCAAACTGAGATGCTAAAATCTTTTTCAGATGAAACTATTAACTTCTGTGTGCCTGAACACACTATTTTTGGCTGCTGCCATGTTTTAGGTGTTCCAAGGATGGGCAACTCTGTTTTATTAGCAGAGAACAATTTGCCTTCACAGAATTTTGTCAACTTAGAATGAAACTCTTCCTCTGGGGTCCCAGTCTCTGGTTGTAGGGAAGTTCTGTGCACTTCAATAACCTGAGAGTTATAGAGGAGTGTTCAAATCCACTACCCACCAGACAGCACTCTCAAGTGTGCTACTATTGAATTCACTATAACATCTCCAATTTTCTCAATCATTAGTTGCTAAATTACAGCATATCTATGAACATTTGAGAAATTTAATATTAATGAGATCACATCTTCATAAAAATTCAGGAAATAGCCTTACTGGACTGTATTCATTTTATGCTTATTAATACAATATCTGTTTTGTGTGAGCACTGTGGTAGCTCTTTTCATCTTGCCTTTCAATTTAACTATTCATTATATAGGAGGATAGATCACCACATTCTTATAGTGGACTCTCTTATTCTTATTTTTAAATTTTATTTATTAATTAATTTATTTTTGATGTGAGTGCTCTGTTTTAATGCATGAGTACACACGCATGCCAGAGAGAACATCAGATCTCCTTATACATGGCTACATGCCACTATGTAGTTGCTGTGAATTGAACTCAGGACCTCAGCAAGAGCAGCCAGTGCTTTTAACCGCTGAGCCAACTCACCAGCCCCCCTCCTATTCTTATACTTATATTCTTCCTTCCTCATTTTGTCAATTTCTCTTTCACAAGTGTTTCTCTGAGTCTCGTCAAGACTAGGACAGAAGAGAGTACTAGTCTGTATCCTGATGAGTCAGGGAAAAAGGATGTGTGAAAAAGATGGCATTATTACATAAAGAGATGATTTCAGTTGGAGGGTAACTGAGGAATGTCCACCCTCCTTGTTGAAGTAGACAAGGGTGTGCAACTTATTGGAGAGCTTAGGCTTATCATGTTTGAGGCCCCAAGTCACTTCTCAAAAAGCAAACACAATGAAACAAGCAAGAAAGCAGGGCTAGGGTTCTGGGGTTGCTGGCGAAGAGAAGGGAAGGGTGGTTCCTGCTTCTTGGAGTCATTTTCTTTATGAACAGTTTTGTTATTTCCTCATCACGATCACATGATCATCTGGGGGTATTGATTCCTCTGTGGCTTTTTGACCCCTAAAGCTCCCACATCCATTTTGTATGGAAGAATGAAGGTAAAGTAACAAAGCAAGTTCTTAAAAGGCCTTACAGTGAAAATTAATGAGGAGCTACGTGTCATTGTTCTCTGGTCCTGTTCTAGCTTTGGGGACACCAAAGCACCAATTCTGACTGGAGATGGCCAAGTGGTTGATAGCACCGAGCAGTTGCTTTGTGTTCCTTCACATCTTCAATGCCCAAAATTGTCACCCACTATGCTTAATAGATTTCATATTATTTCTGGATTTCTTCATTCTTGAGCAGTTACAAAATGCAAACATGTCTTTTCCATTGTAGATTTTATTTACAGGTTGTCCCTGATCCTTCCCGTACTTTCTACCGCTGATTCTTTCCACATTTCTATATCGTGAAGCAGGAAGCATCTTTCGAATCTTTCCCCCTCCCCCCTCCCCCAACAGCTGTGCATGACCAGAGTGTGCTTCTTTTCCCAGGCTGTGCCTGTGAGGCTTTGACGACACTATTACCAACTTTTGTTATTTAACTAAGTCAAACTATAGAAATGATTAGAAGTCCCTTCTCTGTAGACCCTGGCCAAGGCATCTGAGATCTTTGCACCCAGCTTGTTTAGAACAAACAGATCAGAGAGATGTCTTCTGTAGCCCTTTCCATGCTGTGATTTCTACACTTGCCCATAGGCCTTGGAAAGTGACCTGTGTGTCTTAGTCTGGACAGCAGAGGGCACACTGTCCCTTGTGTGCCTGACCTCTGGGCACTGAAAACTCAGTTCTGTATGGGAAGGATCCAAGAGGATGCTGGAGATTCATGTGGTACAAAGGGCGTTTCACAGAGTGGCTCTAGTTCTTTAATACACAGGTGCTTTAGAGTGTCAGAGCTTTGACGCTGTAAGAACAATTCCCAAAATTCTCTGAAAAGCTTTGTATCTCTTGCCCATCTTGGGTACCCACTCCTGGTGTGGAGAGAACACACATTTATTGGGCACTTAACATAATCAGGAACTTGATGGTTTCAGTTCACTTTCTGTGTCCTCCAGTGATTCTTTGAATGCTATGCTGCCATTCCTAATTCTACATAGAAGACACTGGGCTTAGGAGTTAAGGAACATGCCTGGCCTTACAGCCAGCAGAGATTCAAGCTCATGCCTGTCAAATCCCTCACTTGCTTTCTAGCAAAGGCACATTTCTTCCTCTTTCCTCTCAAAGTCTCAACAGTTAAGGCTGATGGTCAGGAGCTGGAATGCCTGGGTGTGGAGAATTTGTCTGTCTACCTCTGCTTCCTAAGTTCCAGAGGCCTGTGGGATTCTAGGTGGAAGATTTTCCTCTGGCAAGAACTTTCCCTGACTTGTATTTATCATGGCATATGACCACCCCTGCTTTCATGTTTGAAATCTTTAGACTGGGTATTGAAATGTGATTCTTTGTGAGCTGTTTTTAAAGGGTAAGATGAATATCCATCTCATAAGAAGGCTAGGTCTGAAGGTCAGTGGGAGAGGTGAAAATCTCTATGGTAAAATTATCTTTGAGAATCCTATAGAAGTCTCATGTGCTTCCTGTCTTTACCCCTGACACAACCTGTCTATCCACACTAGTTGGAAGAGATGTGGTTGTTGGTGAACTTCAAATGACTTCAAATGACAGAGGTGGCTTGCTTTGGGGAACTCTTTGGGGGAGGGGTAATTCAAATAATTTAATACCAGATTTTCATTTACCACAAGATGCTTACATCTGAGATCTGGCTCAAGAGAAGAAATGGCATATTCATTCTGGGGCTTATTCTAGCTCAACAGCTTAAAGAAAACTTTTAAATAAAAAGGTCAGCACTTAGCCTAGACAGTTGAACACATGTTTGTTGAATGAGTGGTTGAGTAAATCAACACACGCAGTGGGGATGGTATCTACATAGGCATGGATATCATTATTATATGCTTAATTTCTGTAAACTCTTATTCTTCAGAGAAGTAGGTAGCTGTTTTCAGATTGCCTAAAGATCACGTAAAAACCAGGAAGTGCATACATAGTTAGATGAGGACTAGAGATGTTCACATTTTGTGTGCATGTGTGTGCAGGGATAGAGCAGAGTGTAGGAGGTTCCTCTGTTTACAATGACCTAAAGAAGTACTGTTTGATCTAGTTTAGGTCCTGGGTGGTTTAAGTAACAATGCCAGCCTTTTGAAGTGCTTGACTTTCAGACATGTGCCACTATGTGGGACTTTAAAGCATTTTCTTATGCGGCCAAAAATAATACATGTGCTTAGCGACACCTAATACATTGTCCATATTATCTCAACCCTCTCGTCTGTCACTCATATCTTACCTGTTCAAATGAGGGGTCAGCCCTAGATCATGCATTGCATGTGATTAATGTGGTTCTTAAAATTCACTTAATCTAAAGCAATCCTTCCCCCATGATACAACTTTGTCCTTGTATTTCAGAGTGTATTCAACTCATCCTATATTTTATGTACTTTCTGGAGCCTTGCATTAGTTTTAAAGTCTGGGTAAGTTTAAAAAAACAATTTTTGTATTATTAAACTTGTTCATATATTACATACGAACCACAGTTTCTTCTCCCTCCACTCTTCCTAATCCCTTCTAACTTCCCTTTCCCCCAGATCCACTCCTCCTCCACTTCCCTTCAGAAACCCTGAGGCATGGTCTGACTAAGCTAACCAGGCTTGCTCTGAACTCACTGTAATCCAGGTAGTACATGAATTTGCAATCCTCTTACCTCAGCCCCACAAGTAGCCTGGATAATAGGCCTGTACTACCACATCACAGTTATAGTTATAAAGCTATTAAATAGAAAATAGAAAGATAAGTTCACTAATAATTCAAAAACTAAAAAAATAGACAAATCTGCAAATAATAAATTTAGACAATTCCAGGTGACTCTGTGTTTCACTTAATGAAATTATAAGTCAAAAGAACAAAATTCGATTTTCAGAAAACTGATTTTTAAGTTAAAAATTTTTGATTTATTTCTAGAGTAAAAAAAATCTAGGGAAGCAGATATGGGAATGTTGGTGCATATAGAGGTTATTTTTGTAGGGGACACTTAAGACAAGGTTTCTCTACATATCCCTGGCTGTCCTGGAACTCAGTATTTAGAAAAGTGTGACCTAGAACTCACAGAGATCCACCTGACTGCCTTTTAAGTGTTGGGATAAAAGGCATGGACCACCACGATCAGCTCAAAACACTGTGTGTTTTGATTATGGACTCTACCAGATAAATTTAAGGGCAGGACTTATCACAAGCTTTTTTAGCATCATGAGTTGGAGTTTTGTACATTAAGCATGTAGTATGTGCCTAATATCTATTTGTTAAGTGAATGAATGAAACAAAAGCAATATAAATAAATGTAAAATAATACAACTTTCACTGCTGGGTAGGGAGGAGCAGAGGTGAAGCTGTAGGTGTGTTTTAGTTAATCTTTCTGTTTTGTCTCTTCTCTTACATTGTAGGCATTAACATAGTAAGACCCTTAGCTTGCTTCCCTGCTTGTGTTTCCTGTCACCTTTTATTGTACTTAAAGTCCATTAAGAAAACGTTAGTGAACATGGAAAGATGACATTCTTCTTCTTGGAGTGTTAAAACTGTAAGTAGAAAATATTAAATTTCTATAAAAAATGCAGGTTGAATTTTGGTAAAGCAGAGAACATTATATTATTTAGAATGGGAGAATTTGCCAGTGTGCTTGGTATTTAGGAGACTTCAGAAAACGCTTTCTCAATGAGCTCAGTAGAAATTAGAGATGTGAATTGACCTATAGTTCCCGAATTGTCCATTGGAGATTTCTTTTCTTCTTTGGAACTGTTAAGAGCCTAAATATGTAGAAAGTAAAAGAAGGAGAGCCTGGGTATGCCTCAGTGGCAAGTGGGGTCCAGACTCACTTTCCACAAGACTCCTGCTGTTACTCTGTGAGAAGCCGGAACTGCTATGCCTCTCTTCTCTCCTTTAGATGTGACTTCCCTTTTGTTCAGGAGCCACAGGGCGACTTCTCCTGCCTACCTCCTGCTCTTTAATCTAGGCAGAGGATTCATCCTGCCTCCAGAAGAACCTGCTGCTATACAGGCTCTGCAGTAGGAATAAAGACTTGCCTGGCAAACTGTCCTTGGAAGTGCAGAAGTAGAAAGATAATGTGGGAACAGTTCCTAGAGAATTGACCAGAGAAGATACTTGAAGGGCAGCATCCTTGACCTCTCTGGTTCTAGACAGCTTCCTTTGCAAATTAAAACATCACGATTATATGTTCACCTCTGTGTGCAGATCTCCTAGGAGATAGTTTAGTAGGGAAGATGTTAGCCAAATGCAGAAAGTTTCAGCTCTTACTTTTGTTACTTGAATGATTAAAACTGGGTAAGCTTTTAACTCTACACTTCAGTCTTCTCATCTGTCAAATGGGCATAATAAAAAGACCTATTTCCTAGTGTTTTGGAGACTACATACAATAAAGAAACTTGTAGAAATATAGTGTTAATTGATGTTGACACATTACTTAGTCTTCTTTTGAAAGATAAAATTACCCTCAAAATGAATGCAGGCAAATAATAACAAATTGCATCATTTATCTGTTTAGTTAAGCTACTTCCTGTCAGAGCCTGAACCAATCCCATAGAGCTCTGCTCCTTCTCTTCAGACCTTGCAGTCTGGTGGTGTAAGACACACATGTGAGTTCCTGCTGCAGCAGGTGCAGGAGTTCTTTGCAGCTCTCTGGTGTTGAGGGGAGATGGCCAGCGCTGCTGGGCTGGGGCATGCAGGGGAGGGTTGTGTGAGCTGGGTGTGGCTGGACCTGGGATATGTGGCAAGAGTGAGCATGTCCCTGAAAGAGAAGGTGGGGTCTTAGGAACACAGGTATCAGGGTAACATGTCCATGATCCCCACAGGTAGCTCCTCTAATTCCTTATAGATTGGTCAGAATAACCAAGGCAATTTGAAGTTTCTATGCCTCGTTAGGAAATAGTAACATTAAACACCTACAACATTCATGAGGCTTTTAATCCAGGCTAAACTGACTGACCAATTAGTGCTGTCTGCCTTGGATGCTTTCTTAGGAAGGATTCAGAGGGCACCGTCCAGTCAAAGGGAAAGAGGCAGCGAATGACTAGAGAGGAGCCAGCAGTGTGAACTAAGAAAGTCCAGTGGCCTTGGTGACTGCTCTGCATTACAGTCTGTATTTCAGTCTTGGCTGTGCCACCTGTGTGAGCACTGAACCTTGTGTCTCAGTAAAGCCACAGTGCCTGATTGTTGTTTATTGTGCTAATTAAGTGAATGATTACATGTGCGGTTAGAACAGTATTTGACACATTGCAAGCAGTAATTGATAACAGGCGCTGTTAGCTACTGTTGATTTCTAATATGTAAGATTAAAATCCCAAGGGGGTTTAGTGTGTGTATCAGAAGAGGTGGCATCTGTAGTGCATGGACAACCAAAGGCTAGCTTTTACGTTTTGTTTCTCTTTTGAGATGGGCCCATTGTCCTCGGCTCAGGCTCATATGGACATTGTTACTGCGTTGTATAGGTTGGCCTTGTACTAGGAGTTGGCAAAACCTTCTTTCTCTATCTCTTCTGCGGAGAATACAGGTGCTGTCACCATACCTGCATACAGAACCCATTTTCATTTGTTGCACTTAAGATTGTATTGGGATGTACAAAAGTGGAACAAGGATCACATATCTGTGGAAGACACATAAATTGCACAGTGTTTCAGAGAAATCTTTCTGGTCTAGCTTAATATCTAGTTCATATGCTCTGCAAAGGTTCAATGTAACTTTTTTTTTTTTTTTAACATTCTAGTTTTACGTACAGATTTGTGAACTCTTTCTAGGGGTGGCTGAGAAGTTGAAAGCTTTGCTGGTGTGTGCTGAGCATCGATACAATGGGGAGTCCTTTCTCTTTGGTCAGGCCTCATTTAACATAAGTACACATTTTTCAAGGCTGTCCTTTTAGGGAGGATAGGACAGGGTCTCATGTATCCCAGGGTGTCCTGTCTTCACCTTCAAGTGCTAAGATTACAGGTGTGCAGCAGACAACGTGTGTGGTTTCATGTGGTTTTGAGATGGAACCCAGGGCTTCATACTTCACAGGCAACCACTCTTTCAACAGAGCTATATCCCCCAACACTGTACATTTCCCTTCCCTCCCTCCCTCCCTCCCTCCCTTCCTTCCTTTCTCCTCCTTTTTATTGCTCTGAGACAAGAGTGGGATTACATAGCTCGTTCTAGCCATAAACTCATGATTCTTCTTTGTTAGTCTCCTAAGTACTGGAATTACAGGTGTGTGCAACTGTTACCAGTCACACACCTTCTTTTGCTCATCTGGATGGTAGTCACAGGTGGAATAAGAAGGCTGGTTTCTGGAAGACTGTATTTTCCTTCAGTGTTGGAGAGCAGCGAGTTATGGGAATAGCCAGGCAGAAGCTGTAGCAAGTAGCAACTGCTATTGTGACAGAACCTGGATAGCTTTGGGTTTTGGGACCTTTAGCTCTATGGGTCACAGTCCCCATGCAGAGCTTGGGGAATGGGGTGCTTGAATTTTGGCAGCAGTTGGTGTAGACGCTCCCATCCTAGAGTCTAAGGCCATTGGCCTGGAAGACTCGATGGCTGTCTGAATGTTTCAGATGACCAGGTCCTGAAACTCTGGGGTAAAGGGGATGCAGGAGGGGAGGGGCACATGCCTATCAGTGTCCTGTGTATTCTTTACTCTCTGGATCCCTGTGGCTTCCTTAGCTCAGGAACTCTGACCTAGGGCCTGAACTTTCCTCAGTTATGCAGACAGCTCACACCTCCTCTCTGCTGTGTAGTCTGACAGCCTAAAACTCCAAAGTCCTTTCAGGCCACTCCCTCCATCTTCCCTCGATGTCAACAGATCTTGGAGGTTGGCAATTGTTTTAGTTCCTTTTCTTCCTTTGTTTGTTTATTTGTTTCTTTTTTAAAAAAGTTGTGTGTGTGTGTGTGTGTGTAAGTGGTGGAGAAAAAAAAAAAAAAAAAAAAAACAAACCCAGTCTCTGTCCTGTAGAATTGGAGACCACCAGGCAAGGAGGAGAGTTACAATTTTAGGGTCAGAGACACGGCAGCAATTTCTAAAAGTGTCTCAGACACACTGCAGTGACAATTCTATAACGTTACTTTTATTTCAGAAACAAAGTTATCCTTCAAACCTCATAAACCCATTGACATCCACCCACAAAACCAGACCTGAACTTGTAAAAGTTGCAGGCTTGGGAAGGCTACCTGCAGGGACACTTGGGTGCCTGTGTTTTTTCTCTGCAGACCAACATCAAGGACACAGAACATTTGATGGCTAAACCACTGCCATGTAAGCAAGCAGACAAAGAACTATAGCTTGACAATTCTCCTTGGTGCTCTTGAGAAACTTCTGCACAACATCTCACTCAGAAGAACTGGTCCGGTTAAGTGAGCTCAAACCCTGGGGTGCTCAGAGGCTTGAGATCAGCAGGAGTTGAGCCCCTCCCTACCCATTTCTTTACCTGCTCTGTGACACAAAACCACGACACCCCGCTGAGAGGATTGTGCAACACCTTGAGTCCTTTCATGCAAATAGGACATCACTAACATCTCAAACAGAGCCAATAGAAAACACCTACCCCCAAATCCCACCCCACCCCTCAATGTTTAATAGAGTCCCTATCCAAGTGGAACTAAGCACAGAAATTATTTCATTAAGGATCATAGGAGGCTGGCTTTTTACTGAGCTGTAACACTTGGGGAAGAGTTCTTTCTCCTGAAGCATTCAGCACTGGACCTTGGACCCGTGTGGCTGGCCAGGCTCATTCTGCCGCTGCCTCTGCCCCTGCCCTTGCTCAAGGGACCTTGGCTACCTGCCTGAAGCAGGCTGCCCAAACCTCTTCACTTCTCTTCTAAGAACAGTAACACTTTTAGCATTCCTGGCAGAACCAGATCCCCATGGAACCTATTCACCCTGGCTCTGCTTCGCCTTCTGGGCAGACACCAATGGCAACACACCTCAACTGTTTTATGTTTGTGACAAAGAAAACAAAGGAGGCTTAAAGATTTAAACTAAAAAATATAAACCACACCAAGTAGTTGTTTAAATTTCTTGGCAAAATCAGAACTGTGGCAACAGAGTTCATGTGGTAAAAATTCTTAAGTAGGTCATGTTTTGTCTGCTGCAGGAAAGTTGTGTTTAGAGATGTGCTTGGTATTGTTTTTGTATTGCATTCTTCAGCAAACAGAGGAGGTGGGGGGAGGGAGGGAAGGAGGGAAGGAGGGAAGGAAAGAGAGAGAGAGAGAGAGAGAGAGAGAGAGAGAGAGAGAGATTGATTACATTCGATACAAAATGTATGATGTTCTACAAACTTAAATCACTTTTTGTGAGCTCTTGGAAGCACCACACCCTGTCCTTTGAGTAGGCAATTTTGACTAAACTTTCTGGAAATTCTATTTGGAAGAAAGCATACAAGACTCAAGTTCTGTTCTGGACACAAGCTGTGCCTAAGCTTTGATGGCTTGAGCATTTACACCTATGTTCACCTTGTCAGCCCTCAGGATTCTAAGCACTTGAACTTCCTGACATCAGAACAAGCACTGGCTGATTTTGCAGAGTTAATCAGACATCTGAAGAGAATAATCCTGGGAGCTGATGATCAACCTGTCATTGCCATCAGGGCCTCTTATGGTGGCTTGCTTGCAGCTTGGTTCAGGAAGAAATGTCCTCATTTACTAGTTGGGTAGGTGCGTTTATGCCAGACACGAGCATGAGCAAGATCCAAACAAACTCAGAAACTTGTTCAGAGAAAAAGCATGTTTCCTGCTGTTGTATAGATGCTTCTGGATTCTCATTAACAGCTGTGTTATTTTCCAATCATCTTGTTAAAGCTCAGTTTCCATTTTATTTTTTCCGAAACCATTTTTAATGTGTATTTTTATTTGCTTTTTTGTAGTTTTTTTATTAGTTCTTGTTATTGAATAACAATATTTTATTAGTTCTTGTTAGTTTGTTATTGAATCTTCTGTACAATGTATTTTCCATATTTTCACCCTTCTTTCCCAACTCCTCCCAGATTCATGCCTTCTTCCCCAGTTACGAAACTTTGTGTGTCCTCTTCTTCCTCTTCCTGCTCTTCTTCCTCCTCCTCCCTTACACTTATCAAGTCCAATTTGTACTGCCCATATACATACTCTTGGATATGTGACTGTCTACTGGAGCGTGGTTGACCTACCAGTGGCCACATTACTCAAAACAATGGACTCTCCCTCTCCTAGTAACTGTCCACTGGGAGTTAATGATGGGACCTCAGGCCACACCCCCTCTCCATGCTAAGATATTTCTTTTGCCTGGCTTGAGCTTGTTGTGTTGAAACTTAGGTGAGTTATAGTTTCTTCCTTCCGTTTTATTTCCCTGACCATTTAGAGCTTTTGCAGCTTCTGCTCATCTCTGACAGTTTGAGGATTTGATTTCCTGGAGTGTGTTTATGAAGATTGTAACTGAAGATTTTAGGAAAAGCAGGGTAAAATGTTGAGAGAACATCCACAGGTCTTGGGGTGCCATTAACCAACTTTCAAATACAGGTTTTTACCTAAAAGAATGGTTTTACATTTTTAAATTGAATTTCATTTATTCAATACTTTCACTTAATTAAAAAGTCTTTTATGTATATGGGTACATATAAAATATGCCTGCATGCATATTTCTGTATCATCTGTGTCCCTGATGTCCACAGAGGTCAGAAGAGGGCGTCTGATTCCCTGGAACTGGAGTTACGCATTGTTGTGAGGTACCACGTAGGTACTGGGAATCAAACCCGTGTCCTCTGGAAGAGCATCCACTGCTCTTAACTGTTGAGCCATCTTTTCAGCACTGCCCTCACTTTTTAAAGCACACATTTTATTAAAGCATAATATAAAATTTGAAAATAAGAGATATCAAAATGCATAGGCCGATGAGTTGCTTGATATAATTATCATCCACATCACTAGAGAACATCATCAGGCTCTCAGAAATCTGATGGCGTTCTTAGACACACTGACACGCTTGTCTGATGGCGTTCTTAGACACACTGACACGCTTGTCTGATGGCGTTCTTAGACACACTGACACGCTCGCACAGCCCAGCATATCGTCCTCGTGCCTTCAGCTCAGCTCGATTTTACAGGTTCTTGAATTTTCAGCAATTGGAATTTTTTTACATATATATATATATATATATATGTGTGTGTGTGTGTGTGTGTGTGTGTGTGTGTGTGTATGTAGTATATGCATATTATATATATATAAATATAAATATATATATTTATATACTGGAGTTTTATTTTGTTTAGCATCTTTGTTCAATGTTCTATGTTAGCTGTATCTATTTGTTTTAATTGGTTGCTTATTCATATTGTTCTATAGTATTCTTATTTATTTATTTATTTCAAGTTAAATAAATATGAAATATTTTAAATTAAAATGAAACATAATAAAGAATACTAATTTTGGTAAGTCCTACAACAATGACGTCCCACTTATCTGTCATGGAATGATCAAACTTCATTAAAGCATTTTGTTGAATGCTGCAAAAATTCTTGGTGAAGTGGCATAGAAAGTTGTATTTTCTACAATGCACAGTGAAGAAGAAGAAGAGATTTGTGGAGGCTTCTGCTGACTAGCATTTTTCAGGTAACAGCAATGTCATTCTGTCTACAGGCAGTGTTCTATCATGGCTTACCAGAGTCTTTCGCTAAACTTTTACCAGAGTTTAGTACCTCCCTGAACTCTGAGGACATCCAACATCTGAAAGACTGGATCTTGGAGTCCTGGATGAACCTGGCCATGGTGAACTACCCATACCTGGCCAACCTTTTAAAGCCTTTGCCTTCTTGGCCTATCAAGGTAATAGGACAATTTCTTGTCTCATTTACAAACTACTTTTTGGCTTTTCTCAGAGGATGACATACTGATGATGTAGGGGCTCTGTGGAGCCAGCAATTCTGAGTTGGCATTCTCTGATAATGTTACCTTGGATGTTTTAAATATCCTTTATTAGACTTAGCTTCCTCTTCTGAGAATTGAGGATAAAAAGCATCAATTATTGCATGAGACCAGTGGTTGCTGTTAATAGAATAGTTGCTGTGTACCGAATCCTGGGCTGCACTTTGTACACATGGCTTATCCAATTTTGTGATCTATGTATCATGCCTAAATGTATGTAACACATGGAAGAAACTTCATAAATGGCCATTTTATCACAGTGCTATAGTTATTCAGTAAGGTGCTAAACATTGTAAATGCTTTATGCATGAAGGGTGATCGAAACGCCGAGCACCAGATTGAGAAAGGATATCTATCTTGTAGGTGTTACTGGGCAGGCGTGGCTCCAAGCTGCCACTTATTCCTGAGCATCTTGGATGATGGCTACCTCCTTGAGTTGCCCCATTTTTGTCCCATATGCCTCAGACAGACATCAATAGTTGCAAATCCTTACCCTAAGATAATAGTTACCAAATCTGAATTTATGGTCCCGAGAAATAGAAAGACATTGATTTTAGGTTCTATAGATGCATGAACCCTTTGCAAACTTAAATTATCTTTATAATTTTAGAGATTCTTTTGTTGTCCACATCATTTATCGTATATGTTCTTTTAACTATTCTCCCACTAAGAATAAAGTTTTTAAAAGCAAAGGACAATTATGTTCTGAAGATCTTTTTGACTCCACAGCTAGAATGAGTGCTGGAAATGAAAATTTAATCGGTTACATGAAAAAAGCTCTTTCAACTGTCACACTGAACTACTAAAACTACACCTTGCTTAAAACTTTTTAATTAAAATAAAATAAGTTTACTTGTTCTCAGAGTTATTTTTCTTTTATGTATAAAGTGAACATCTTGCACATAACAGTCTGGAAACTAACATGTATTCAATTAAGCTGGACGTTGATAATACAAAGTTATTATTATTATTATTAATTATTAATTATTTTGAGACAGACAAAGCTCACTTTGTAGCTTAGGGTGGTCTAGAACTGTCCACCCTACACAAAAACTACTTGTCTTCCTTTGGCTTGAGAGCTGCCTATTGCCAGTTTCTTCTCTTCCCACAGTTAGCTAAACATTTAATTTTCGCCGACTCTTTCTCACTGCGCCTCTATCCTGAACTCAGCCTCGGCTCTCTCTGCTCTCTGCTCATTCTGTCTCTCCTTTCTTGACCCTATCTGTCCTCACAGCCCACTAATCCCTGGAACACTACCCAGCTGGGGACCGCTCTTTCACTTGGATGGTTCCATTTAGCCAGAACTCCTCCTCCTTCTGATGCACTTCCTCCTCTGTAAAGGGCTGACAGTCAGCAGATCTTTTCTGAGTCTGTAACTCAGGCTTAGCGCGGTGAGATAACCTGGTTGTGAGAGAAAACCGGTTATTTCCAATTCGATCTGTCCCATGTACATCTCTAGAGTATCCTTGAGCAGTGACTAAATGCATTTTCCACGTCAGTTCAGCTAGCATTCTCTCTAATTTGTCTGTGCACATCGTCTCTATTTGCTTTTGTTTACTGTTAACAGAAGCTGCAACAGTCATGCAGAAATAATCATGGACTTGGCCGGCAGAACACAGGGAGGAAGGGTAAAGAGAAATAGAAAACCTCTGTCATTTGACAGTTCAGGGCACATTAAAAATCACGATGCCTCTTTGTAGCTTAAAAACCACTTTAAAAGAAGGCTGCAGTTCCTTAAATTTTGTAGTCTTTCTTTTAGCTGATAGCAAGTTCAATATTTTCATAGTTTTAGCTTAGTCTCATGAGCATGCAAATACACACGGTGAAGTAGTAAGACATAAAAGGGAAAATCTCTTCCGTTTGTCTTGGCGTTTGATAATATATGCACCCTCTCTGGGTGGTTTAAGCGGTTTAGATGCTTTCTATGAAAAGAGAGCTTTTACTGACAAAACTAATGTGATTATCTGAGGCAGTGTGAGAGGGATGTCGGAGCCTTAGAGAAAGAGAATCTGGTCTAAAAGCTGAATGTATCGGTTTAATCCTTCTTCTAATGGAGGGATGGAGGCACGGTACTCTGGAGAGAAGATTGGCCTTTTTGTTTTTTAAGACTATCGTCTTCCTTTTTAAGAATCGTATCTTTGCCTTACCTCCCTTTTCTTTTATTCAAACGCTTATCCTCCCGGGCACAGGCACCTAAGGCTTTCATGCAAACCGTTATCCTTACTTTCTTGCCAATAAGTTAGCAGAAAGGGCAGGATACAATGAGGTGCAGACCTGATCAGTCTAACATTGCAGGGACGTTCTACTTTCTACATCTCTTGTATTTTGGCAACAAAGTAGCTTCGTAGACCAGGCTAGGCTGGTTTATCCTCCCCAGAGCTAAGGTTTGTTCCAATCTACCTAGCTTCTACACTATTTCTGTATTTTTTAAAAAATTCAATGTGTATTGGTATTTATCCTGCATGAATGTTTGTGTGAGGGAGTTGGATCCACTGGAAGTTGAGTTACAGACATTTGTAAGCTGCCATGTGGGTGCTGGGAATTGAACCTGGGTCCTTTGGAAAAGCAGCCAATGTTCTTAATCGCAGAGTCGTCTCTCCAGCCCCTATTAAAAACTAGAATTATTAAAATGGACTTCCAATGCTTTTTAAAAATTTCTCTTAGATTTATTCTTATGTGTATGTTTTTTTTTTTTTGTCTGCATGCCTGTATGTGTGCCGTGCACATACTTGATGTCCAAAGAATTCAGAACAGAGCATCAGATCTTCACAAACTAGAGTTAGGGACAGTTGTGCGCCACCATGTGAGTGCTAGAAAACAAACCCAGGTCCTCTGCAAGAGCAACGAATGTTCTTAATGCTAAGCCACCTTTCTGGTCTCTCTCTTCAAGTGTTTCTTGAGTGAGTGAGAGCTTTTATTAGGAAACAGAAAGTAAATTAATTCTATTTGAGTCAAGTGGCTAGTACTGAGTGTCCTCTCAATTTACTATTTTAGTTTCTTTTAAACTATTGCAAACATATTTAAATTTATACTGTAAAAATGACTCTCAAGTTTATATTTTATTAAAAACGAACTCAAAATGTATAAAGACAACTAAACAATTAAAACCCATATTTTCGTGATGACAATTATAAAAGCTGTGCATGCCGACCCAGGCTTGTATGTAATCTTAGCTGCCTGAGAGGCTGGAATGAGAAGACTGCAAGTTTGAAGGCAGCTTGGGCAATTTGGTGAATGATTCTCTTTCTCTCTCTGTTTTCACACACACACACACACACACACACACACACACACACACCACGAACGTGCACGCAAGTGCATTCGCACACGCATATGCACAAGTGCAAACACTCCAAACAAAACTAATAACTCACAAATTAAGGAGCATGATGCAGAGAAGTTTTGTGTGTTAAGTTCCCCTCCCCCATAAGAAGAGTTTGTTGTGTCTTTTATAGTCTTTTCCAGCTTGCTTTCTCATTAGATCACACCCCTCCCCCCTAGCCCTGGAAATAACTAACACTGACTGATTTGTTGGCTAATATTTGCAAAATGTCAAGATTAAGTTGAAGTATCACATGAGGTTGTACCAAAGTGACTTATAAATGTGACAGCTTCGTATGGTCCACCATTGACTTAATACTTACGTTTGTTAGGCACATTACACATCTGATTACAGAGTGTGTGGCTACCTCCTCTTGAGCCACTGCACTTTTGAGTAGTCAATGGAGAGTGCAGAGGTTGTGTGTAACCTTACCACAGCAGTGCTTTTTGAAGCTTTGGGCATTCTAAGTAGATCACATCTAAGGAGACTAGATTTCCTTTCTTTATAAAAAGGCAGCTTGACAGGGTCTAGTGAAGGCCTTACAATGTTTGTTTCCTATGAACCAATAATTCCTGCAAGAAGTTATCTTGAAGTTATTAAAGATAAAGATTTAGCTATAGCCGTATACAGGTGTAATAATAAAAGGTTACAATGTTTCAAATGACCAATCTTAAGGTTTTCTCTGGTTCTCAGCTTCCAGCCTCACTGCTCCTCTGGGAATTGTTTTACAATGGTGAGTGCCCTTCTGAAGGGTTGCTGGTCACAACTGAACCCAGCCCTCCCAGGAGCATCTGCCTTCAGAAAGGCAGCGGGTCCCGGACTGCTTCTAATTTGGTCATGGAATTCCTATCAGCAGATCAAATCTCTGCCTGTGATGTTCTGGGGCTGCAGAAACCTATGTATTGTTATCTGGTGCCAGCCTCCAGCCACGTTTGTGTCTTTTAGGAGACAATAACTGTTCTTTGTAGAGATGGCTATTCATGGAGACTCCTTTTCTTTCCTCAACAGAGGCCCAGTGTTCCTGCTTTAAGAGGGGGTCTAATGCCAGAGTGTGAGTCATACCCACTTGTTTTAGGTTCTTGTACACCGGCTCCTCTTTTTCTCTTGCCTAGCTTCGTCATCCGCTGGCCTCACCCACCACATTGCTTGAAAAGAATACTTTCTTCTGCATCTACTCTGTAGTTCTCTGCTGACCTCAGGAAGAGATGAGTCTGCTGAAGGTGTCCTGATTCAGAAAGGCAGTTGTTGATGATGGGTGGTCCAGTACATCCCATGATCGGCTCTTAGCCTCCCTACTGCTTGGTTATTTGTAACTGCTAAACACCTTAGGGGTGCTTTCTGAGAAAACTGCTCTTTAAATGTTAAGTAACTTGAGTTTCCACGAATAATTAAAGAGTTTTCAGAATAATGAATCATGGTTTTGACTTTTAACTTTCCTCAGCTGGCTTTTTCTTTGACTTTAGGAGCAACAGGTTTGTACTTCCAGTTTAACTCAAATCTGTTTCCTTATGTACCTCTTGAGCATGTTACAGTGTATATTTATGATCTTACAGGTATTTTTCTTTTAAAAATTTACATTTATCTATCTATCTATCTATCTATCTATCTATCTATCTATTTATTTATTACTGTTTGTGTGCGTGTGCATGTGCACACACATGTGAGCATGTGTGTGTATGCATGTGAGCATGTGTATTTGTGAGTGTGTGCATGTGTGTGTGTGGTGTCTGTGTGTGTATGGTATGGCATGATTCTGAAAGTCAACCTGTAGGAGTTGGTTCTCTCTTTCTACCTCGTGGGTCCTTCAGATCTTCAGACGTTACAGTAAATAGCTTTATCCAACTGGTTTTTGTTGTTGTTGTTGTTGTTTGCATTTGACCTCATAGTTTTGTTGTTTGTTATTGTTGTTTGGTTTGTTTGTTTTTGTAAGTCAAGGTCTCACTGTGAAGCTCTAGCTGTCTTGGAATTTACTGTGTAGACCGGGCTGGCCTCAAACTGACAGAGGTCCATCTGCCTCTGCCTCCTTAGTGCTGGGATTAAAGCTGTGTCTCATTATACCTGGTTCTCAGTTTTTTGGATATTGTACTTTGTGATTTTTCTCACATTCAGGATTTCTAAAACTACAAGTCATCTCACTCAGAAGGAGCAGACAGTGGGTCCCTGGATCAAGCTGATTACCTAGACAGGCTGTATTAGTGAGATCTGGGTACAATAGAGAAACTCTGCCTCAATGAATTAGATGAAGGGGGGCTTAGGAAGACTCTTGATGTCAACCTTCAGCCTACACAAATGTGCTTGCATATTCCGCATGGATGTGTGCCTCACACATATGCGAATACATACACATATAGCATGAAAGAAGAGGCAGTTCTCCATATTTGCTAATACATGTCTTAAAGTTGATTGTCCAAGAACATGAAGTATCAATTAATAGTCCATAGAAAAATTGTCATGAATGGGCTGAGGGAATGATTCATTTGGCAAAATGAATTGTTTTATAAGCATGAAGACCCAAGTTTTATCCCCAGAAACCGTGCAAAAATGCTGTGTTTGTGCTTATAATCCCAGGGCTGGCAAAGCAGAGGCAGGGGGAGCTCTAGGATAGTCTTGCTTGACTGATGAGCCCCAGGACAATAGGACCCTATTTCAAAGAAAGTGAAAGTGTTCTTGAGTATGGAACCTGAGGTAAGCCTTTGGTACACATGAGAATGCATGAACACACACACACACACACACACACACACACACACACACACACACACAGAGAGAGAGAGAGAGAGAGAGAGAGAGAGAGAGAGAGAGAGAGCCAAGGAGAGACACAGGTTTTTCCCTTTAATTTATTTTCTTTGCTAGTCCTAGGCAGCATGGTGAGGAGGGCAGGATACTTCCTTTCTCATTGCCTTCCTTTCTTGACCAGGGATGTGTTTCTAGCCCAGGCTTGGACCTCCAACAGGTCCTCTCTTTGAGGCAGAAGAATGGGAGTTCTTCCTTTCTGCCTTCTTCTCTTGACTAGTCTATTTTTTTTATATCAGATTTGCCTACTTTCTCTATTTTTTTCCATATGCAGTGGGAAATCCCATCAAAGTGTTAACAGGGTATGATGTGGATGGAGTGGTGGCTTTGCCATTGGAACTGTTCATAGTTTCACAAGAAGCACTTTCCTATGCGTATAGCACAGTGTAGAGCATGTCTCTTTAGGAAGTAGAGATCCATAGGAATAGATCTCAGTTTTACCCTTTGCTAGCTAGTGAACTGGAACAAAAGTGATTTAACCTTACATTTAGTTTCTTCTAGGCAAAGTAGTATGTAATAATCTGCCTGGTAGGGTAGGTGATTTTGAGAATGAGATGATGTATTGGTTATAGACTCAAGGCTTAATAATCAGTAGGCTTTGTAATGACTCAGCTATGATTCTGTTGCTTGTGAATTTTCTCTAATGTTTTATTATGAAATATTTCAAATATACAGAAAAGTTGAAAAGCATTGGCTAGTGAACACTCATAAACTTAACCTGAATATGTTAGGGAAGGACTCTGTCACTGAGCTACATCTCTAGCCCTAACCTCCCAGGTTTTATAAATAATATGTAAGTATACTTGACTTATGACAAGCATATTTACCTAGCAACCTTTTTATTCATCTTATTGTAGTACATTTTAAGGTAAGTTATAGACATCTCCCCCTTAGTGATTAAAGTTTTGTATTATCAACTAGAGTTCAACATAGTTTATGATGCTTATCACGACCATCACCACCACCACCACCACCACCACCACCATCACCATCATCATCATCATTGTTATTTTTGAGGCAGGTTATCAATATGTAGCCCTAGCTGTCCTGGACCTCACTATATAGACCAAGGCTGGCCTTAAAGTCATAATGATACACCTGCCTCTGCTTCCCAAGTGCTAGGAATAAAGGTGTGTACTTTTGCACATGAGCCTAGTTTATAATGAGTTTTAAATAATTTAATTTAAAATATAGATTAATAGACTTCATTATGACATATTCATGCATACCTCATTTTGGTTGTTCTTTCTCCCTCTCTTTCCCTATATCTCCCTGTCTTCCATCCTTGCTTGTACCCTTCTGCCCCCACCCCCAGGTTCTAGGGTCTAGTTATATATCATGATTATTTTCTGAGGAAGGAGAAATTTACATATAGCAGAATTCACCGATTTTTGGGTAGTGTTGATTATGTAAGTCTGTCTCCTATGAAGATATGAAATATTTCTGCTTGGAAAGTTTCCCACCCATCTTTTGGGCTGTCTCCATTTTGACTCCTAACCCAAAGTATTGCCTGTGATTTTTAGAGTTAGAATTTGGACACTTATTATAGGCTGATGACAGAAGGTTTTGTGAGCTGTGTGGTGGCATGATATGTCTCTGATCATGCCACAGATGTTGGAACTAGAAACCTGTTTCCCTCACAATAATATTTTCCTGTAAAAACATAGCCCTTCCATAAAAATACAAAGGAGTGTATGGGCAAAATAGGAAAGCAGTGGTGAGGAGACAAATTTTGCTTGAAATACCAAAATGAAATCCAATACTTAGTATGCTAATTAAAAACAGTCCTTCATTCAGCAAACATTTAGTTATCTGAGACCTTCCTAAGCACTATAGGAGACATTGTAGAATCAAATGAGTACAGATAGCATTATAGGGGTTGTGATAAAAATAGAAACAGAGTATAGTAGAGCACCAAGGAGGGCACAGTTTGTCTCTTTCAGCCTTGGAAACAGATAAGGAAGAGCTCAGAGAGGAGGGGATATTTGAGTTGGGTATTCTAAAGACTGAGATGGCCAGCCTTCATATAATTAAAGAGTGAGAAGAGAGATTTGAAGATGAGCAAGGGAGTGAAGGAGTGTTGTGGGCATGTTTTTCCTAAACTGGAAAGGCTATATAGATTAAGCTTGAGTGGTAAGTAGGTAAGGCTTTGCACGACATGTGGATGTCTGCATTATTTCTGCAGTGCAGGGAAAATTTAAAAGGTTTATTTGTTTATGATGTTTGTTTAGGAATACTATACTCAAGAGACTGAAAAACTTAAGAAATGAAGTTAGATTTGCTTTTGGTTGTTCTGGAAGTCACTGTAGAGTCTAGTCTGGCTTCATACCATACTTCTATCTCTACCTCTAATGTACTGGTGTTATAGGCATATGTAATCATGTCTAGCTTCAGTTAGATGTTTAACAGTGTTTTATGATCAACTTATAATTGCATTTCTTTTTTGTGTTATTGAACTATAATTTTATGTTTTTTGACTCTTCCTCTGTTTATCTTTCCAAAATGACAGGTAGTGTATCTGACAAATCCCTATATGTCTGACTCCCTGCTGGTTCAGAACATTTATGAAGCCATGAATGTGTATTATAATTACTCAGGCCAATCCAGAAGTACTAATATTTCTGAAACAACCTTTGGCAATTTGGGATCCTGGGTTTGGGGCTATCAGGTAATCATGTATGACTCCTGGGGCAGTCTTTGCCCTTTGCTGGTACAGTTGTGCTGCAACAGAGATCAGACAAGAGTTTGTCACCTAACTTGCATTCATGTCTATATGCTGTTGCATTATACCATGAGACTACCAATGAGTTTTTCATTCTCTCATCCATTCACCAGACACACAGTGAGTGCTTATCATTGATCAAGCTCTCTTCATGCTTCAAATATAAAGTCACAAATAACATGATCTCACCAGCAAATAATGAAAAAGATAAGTATATTAGCACTGTAGTAGACCTTTCTAAGTCCTGGAAAGGAGGCATTATATGAATAGGTGGAAGAAGTGAAATCTAAGTTGACTTTCTCTGTGTCACAATTCTTTTATCTGCAGAATAAGACTAATAATGGTGATGGTGGTGGTGATGATGATGATGATGTTTTTCTCCTAAGGTTGTCTTGGGGATTAAATATGATCATAGATGTGAAAGAATGGTCCTTGCAAAGAAAGGAACATACATTCCTCAATTCCGTGACCTTTAAGCCATGTCTTTCTACTAGAAATAAGGAGTTTTGCGACAGGGATATGAAGGGGGCAGAAATCAAGCTTGGTTACAAGCTCAGACCCTGTCTTTTCTACTCACCAGCAGAGTGATCTTTGATAACTCATCTCTTCATTCCTTTTCCTGGCTTGCTTTCAGAACTTCAGGGAAATAATCATTCTTTTTTTTGTATTAATGGTATTGATGACATATTTGAACCCATGTGTGAGATTTAGAAAAGTATTCTGATGACTGTAGTAAATAGTAGTGGGGTGTGAGGCCACACCCTTCCTGGATCACTACCACATATGGAGGCAAAAACATCCATTCATACTCAAACATCATTTTCAGGTGAGTTCTGCTGGTCCCTAAAGGAACTTTGGTTGTTGGGGACCCTTGCAGAATGGCTTAGAGAATAGACTTAGGAAAGGAAGTAAAGCAATGTACAATACACTAACGAGCTCATTAAGCTTTCCTATTAAAATCTCTCCAGCAAGAATCAAAACATGAATGTTTGTCCTCATTTGTTGTTATTATGGCTAGTAACTGCCTCAGTTAGGGTTTCCATTGCCAGGAAAAGACACCATGACCAAGACAACTCTTATAAAAAAAAAAGGCAAACAATTAATTCAGGCTGGCTTACAGTTTCAGAGGTTCAGTCCATCATCATCATGGCAGAAAGCATGGTAGCTTGAAGGCAGATATGGTTCAGGAGAAGGAGATGAGAGTTCCATATCTTGATCAGAAGGTAGCCAGAAGGAGGACCCCTCTTCTGCATTGGGTGGAGCTTAGCACTAGAAGCCTTCAAAGCCTGCCTACACAGTGACATACTTCCTTCAACAAGCCACACCTCTTAATAGTGCCACTTCCCATGGGCCAAGGGTATTCAAACAACCACAGTAACTATAGCAGTACTATTCCATATTGTTTTAACAGATACTTTTAAAGTGCCTACTCTATTTTCTTCCATGTCCTATAAGATGTAAGGCACTTTAAACAAATTACCCGGAAGCTTCCCAACTAGTTTCAGAAGTAGTTGGTGATAGCTCTTCTTTGATTCAGGGAGACACTGAGAACCATTGCATTGAGACATTTGCAGAAGTCCAACTAGGTAGCTGTAAAGGGAGCTTTTTTCCTTGGCCTGCATGCCTACATACCCATTTGTTGTTCATTGTCAGTGCTTCTGAGATGTAACACATTTGATACAGAGTTAACCTAGTCAGCATCAGAGTTAACTGAGTTGGCTCCATGTATATGTAACTGACTCTTGAGATCATGTCTTTCATGTCTGGCTAGGTTGTTAACTATTTAGCTGGCAACCAGTTAATTAAAACATTCACCAAGGGCTGAGAACATAACTCAGTAGTAAGAGTGCTTGTTTGTTGTGCATGAGGTTGCATTTCATGCCTAGTACTGGGAAAATAGTTTCGGAAATCTTTGAATGCCAACACATACATCTTCATTAGTGCTGTGGTGGAATTCTTTTTACTCTCTCTTAAACAAGAGTCAGATTGGGCTCTCTGTACACACACCCAGTGGTTTCTAACAATAAGAAGTGCTGAAGGTTGCTGCCAGCCTCACTGTGATTTCAGACTCAATGCTATTTTTCAACCCAACAGATACCTGTTTCCAAATAAAAGATGAGACTTTATGGCCGAAAACAGATAGCTTCTTTTGGCTTAATTTTTAAAAATTGTGTTTCTCATCTTCAGTTGGACTCTTCAAAACTATACTATTTCGTTCAGATGTGTAAAGAGATTGTTGGAAATTAGGAACATTGGAAGATCCTTGAACATTGAAAAGGTATCTGTACTAGCCTCTGGGTCTGGCTTCATCATTAGTTCTGCTGTCATGAAATATCCAAGACTGGGTAATTTATAAACAGTGTAAACTTATTTATCACAGTTGTGTCAGTGGAAATCTAAAATGAAGGTTCTGACAGGTTCTGACAGGTTCTGTATCTGGTGAAGGCATGGTCTCAGTTTCTAAGATGGCACCTTGAAGCCTGTAGTCAAGTGTGGCAAAAGGCAGAAGAGTGGAAAGGGACCAAACCTAGTTTCTTCTAGCCATGTATGTTTGTTTGATTGAGACAGTATTTCACTATGTAGCTCTGGCTGGCCTGGAACTCACAATGTAGACCAGCCTAGCTTCTAACTCATCGAGATCCACCTGTTTCTGTCTCCCAAGTGCTGGGATGAAAGGAGTATGTCATCACATCTGATTTGTTTCAATCTTTTGATGATAATCCCAATGTAAGTCAATCACTTCCCCAAAGGAGACACCTCTTGTTACTTTTACTAGGTGAAGTTCTCACACAGGTATGCCAAGCATTGAGACTCTAGGGTCATCTCTATTCTACCAGAGGAGATACAATGTCAGTTTGATTTTGCTCCTGGAAATTATCTTTAGGGATAATTTATATGATTCTTCTAACATTTAAGACTTTAAGCTTGTAACATAAAGACCGTATAAAAAGCCAAAGACTACATTTAATAAAGTTGAATCTTTATTCTTTGTCTGAATGTTTAATATATGAGTTTTGGTCAAATACAATCTTCTTTCTAATTGGTTTCAACTACTGCAGATAACTCTTTTAATTATGTTTGCCTGTTTATACTATTCAAAATTGTCATGAGCATTGTCTTCATTTTCAGGAGAAGTGGGGCAGATTTTATGAGAGACATTTCAGAACTAGAGCAGAAGTCAATGGGTCATCATAGCTCAATATAAAGAGTGGCTTTCTCAGAGAGTTGCAAAAAAGTTAAAGGAGCTTGTCTCAAATGAAATGACTTGTGTCATCTGATGCTCAGTTTTGCCATATGAAAAATAAGAAAAGCAGTAACACGTCAGAGCTGTTGTCATGTTTAAATGAGTTAATTCAAGCTAGACCTGGCAGTGCAGGTCTTTTGTCCCTGCCACTCAGGAGGTTAAGGCAGCAGGTTTGTCTACTTAGCAACTTAGTGAGACTCCATTTCAGAAAATAATAAAACTAAATAAAAGTTAATCCAGCAAATTACTAAGCACTCAGACTCAAATCTGGAAAATACATGTGTGTAAAAAGTAAAATGAAGTCTACTTTCTCTCATGCACTTCACATCTGTATGGTGTTCCTATCCAGCACAGAACAGACACACAGACCCACAGACACACGTACAGACCCACAGACACACATGCAGATACACACAGACCCACATATATACATACAGACACACTCAGAGGCACATACACACATAGACACACACAGACATACTTACAGACATGCACACACAGATGCAAACACACAAACACATACAAAGACACATACAGAGACACAGACAGACAGACAGACAGACAGACAGACACACACACACACACACACACACACACACACACACACACACACACAGTTTGCTGATTGCTTTGGTCAAAAAGTTCAATTTGAAATTGTTGGACTGGAGATTTTCCAGTTAAGATTTGCAGTTAAAGAGTCAGGCGCAGCTTGGGTATCTTTTTGTTTTTCCCATAATTAAATACATGGCCTTGGGTAAATTGCTAATGTATGGAACTGAGAAATAAAAGTGACTATCAAACATAGATATTTAAATAATAAATAGATTGTTATGGAAATAACCACAGTGAGGACAGAGGTCTGATTGGTACAGTTGTCTGCTGTGCCAATGAGCCAGGTACAAGGTAGGTGCTCATAAACAGTAGTTGGGGAGCTGGCCCTAATAGTAAATAGTAGGTTTTACAGCTGTACTTTGGCAATTCCTCTCATTGCATGGTGGATTCCTTTGGTTGGTTCCTGTGTTGTAAAATGACTAACAGTGGTTCTCAGTTATTTATGTAGAGATTTAGAAGGGATCCCCATGAAGAACTAACATCATTTCTCAAGCAAATAATTATCGACAGTGATTAAACAACGAGGCTGGATGTTGGAGATTTTTATTCAGGTATGTGGAGTCTCTCGGGAAAACAGTATTTTATTTTATTTTATTTTATTTTTGGATTTCCCAATGTCTGGCATAGCTTTCACATGTCTGAACTGAGAAATACAAGTCCAGGCGCATGCTAGGTCTCTCAGCAGCTCCAAACACTGTTGCTAAGTCAGCAGGTGCTCAGAAGACCTTTTAAATCAAATGCATTTTGCTCATCACGTGGCTGCAGGGACTTTTTTGTTTTGCCAATAATGGAGCATTTCCTTTCTGGTTTAAGCCTGTCAAACTGGAGCAAAGATAAAGGCTATTTGTTCTCTCAAAAAATTCTAACCTTTATTTTCAACAAAACCAGTAAAGTGTGCTTTGGGAGTAACTTTTTTTATCCCCAAGAATGATATTAATAAGTTACACCAAAGCCTTTTCTTTTGTAAGAGGAGTATATGATGAAAAAGGAATTTAAAGTTGTATTTTTTTGTTTTTGTTTGGTTTTTTTTTATATTTTTTTATTAGATATTTTATTTACACTTCAGATGCCATCCTCTTTCCCCATTCCCCTCCCCTTAGAAAACCCCTATCCCATGCCCCCTTTCCCTGTTTGCATTTATACATTTTTTTAAAAATAATGTTAATCATAGGCTTTTTAAGTTTGGAATTGTTCAATTAGAGGTGTAACCCACTGACCAACCTAGATATAACAACTATCTTTGACTGGTGGAGATACATGAATATCTGCCTCCCTGTCTCCCCCCTCTTTCTCTCTTTCGTCACCTAGCTTCTCCTCTCCTTCTTCTTCTCCTCTTCTTACTCCTTTTCTTCCTCTCAGTACTCCTCCTACCTTAGCTCCTCCTACACATCACCCTTCCTGTTAAAATGAAACTTTTCTCTCAAAATACAATTAGAGCATAATTATGCCAATTTGTACCAGTGAGGTACAGGATAGTCCTAATACCCAGTCCATCATTTTGTTGACTAACCAGCTTAAAGTTGTATTTCAAGCAGCATTCCTGAATGCTTATTTTCTCATTCAGTTTGTGAGGGAGTTTATCTAGAAAAGGCTGATAGAATTAGTATCCTTATTAAATGTTTATGAGAAGCAATTTTGAATTTGTTTTTATGGTTTGCTTACCTCCTGAATGCATTGCCACTACCCATGCTTATAGTAGATGGTAGTAATGGTAAGAAGGGGACATTTACGTGGTGTGGTACAGACTGTGCCCTTTTCTATGTGTATTATAAATTTTGGCCTCTTAACATCTGTGTGAGAGAGACTTTTTAAATAATTTCTTTTCTATAGTATGCATAGGAACTAATGTTCCCAGAAGACGGGTACCTTAGTAAAGATTTAAAACTTATAGTGATGTTCTTCCTGCTACTTCATCCAGCAGAAAGCCCGCGTGCGCATTTGTCTTAGTCATTTATATGTACTCTGCCCTTTTGTGTCAGCAAGCACTGAAGAGCTTATGTGTTCATGAAGCATTTACTCAGAGATCCCATGGGGGACATCTGATGGAAGACAACAGAAAATCTGATACTTAATTTCTGTAAGTATTCGTTCGTATTCGTATGAGCCACATCTGGTTCTTGAAACTAGGGACAGAATAGAAAAACCTCAAATCCTCAATTTTGCAGGGCTCTAGTTTGATAGGTAATTAAACAAGTTAGTATCAACTAATATACTAAGGAGGAAGAAAAATAAATTCAGAGATGAGATGAATAAAGTCTGGGAAGGAGGGAACGTATCAGGAGTACAAGAAACACACAAACACACATATGCATACATGTACACACATGCATACATACATATACACATGCATACATACATATACACGTGCATGCACAAATATACACATATATACATACATATATAGACACACATACATACATATATGCAAATTCATTCTCACATGTACATACACATATACATACATTTATGCACATACATATATATGTGTACAATACATTCACACATATACATATACCTACATACTTGTGCACATGCATACACCTGTATATACATATGTATACATACTTATACATATGTAATAAATACATACTCATGTGTATATGCATACACATACACATGTACACATACATGCATACACTCATATATACATGCATGCATGCATGCATACATACATACATATACACACACATACATATCAGGAATACTTTGCTAAGTGATAGTTTTTGCAAAATCATCTGGCTAAGTGCAGGAGCCAGTCATGAGGTTGGTGGAGAAGGGTACCCCAGAGGCACAAGGGAGCACAAAGGCACCCTAGATTTAAGTTTCTTCAGATTCTTTCAGCAGAGGGAAGGAAATCTTTGTGGCTGGAATGTTCTTAGTGGCCAGTGAGGGAGGCACTGACTCGGATAAATTCAGAGAGGCAACACAGGCTTGGGTAAGGCAAAAGCTTACAGGTTCTAGAAACTTCTTGAGATTTTACACTGATTGAGATGGAAAAACCAGAGAACTTTGATCAGAGGAGTAACATGGACTGTTTCTGGTTTAGAGAAGAAAACAGCCTGCCAATAGAGGGAAAGGAGTGGATCAGAAAGACCATCACGGTGGCTCTTAGTAATTCACAGTAGAGGTAACGGAGACTTGGACTGCAGTGTGGCAGTCAGGTGAGAAGGGCTCAGATTCTAGATATATTTGAAGATATAGCTGATGGATCTGTTGGGGTAAACAAAGACTAGAGAACGGAAGCAAACCTGTGACCCGAGCAACTAGGAAAGTTGCCATTAATGGGGCCTAAGAAGATGAAGGGAGAAACTGGTTGGAGGTTGAGGAATATGAGCTCACTTTGGACCTGGTAGGCTTGAGATGTCTAAGTAGATGTCCATGTAAAAAATGCCTTGTAACTAGCTGAATTTTGATAATAAGGTATTTGGAAAAGCTTGGAAACACAGTATTTGGTATTTGTTAAACTTTCCATTACTGTTAAAAATGCCCGAAATAAACAGCTTAAAGAGAGAAAAGGCTCAGTTTTAAAAATTTTAATCCACGTTGGGTTAGCCTTACACTTTGGAACCCATGGCAAGGATGTAAGTGGTGGGACTAAACTATTTATCTCCTGGGGGAAGTGTTTGTGCACACAGGGTGGGCAAGGGAGAGACTACATCCTGTAATTCTCTTCAATGGCACATTCAGTGATCTAAAATTTCCCACTAGGCTCCACCTAAGCCTTCTTCTCTGGGCCTTTCAGGAAACACTTAAGATACAGACAATGATAGTGGTAAGCTGTGTGTAGAGTTTAAAGAAGGTTTTATTGAAATAATGTTTGTGTGCATTACAGGAATACTTTTATTTATCTGATAATGTGACTTTGAAAGTTTTGCATTTCAAATTGTGTTAAAATACCAGAAATATGAAGTACATGTTAAACAAAAGTCAGAACACGTGTGCTTGTGCATGCGTGCGCACACACACACACACACACACACACACACACACACACACAAGTAGTAGGTGAAGATCTTCTAAGAGGTGACACTGGAACGAGTGAGATGGCCCAGCAAGTCCAAGCACTTGCTGGCAGACCTGATGACTCTTGGAACCTGAGTTCAATTTCTGGTACCCATGTTGTGAAAGGAGGAAACCGAGTCCTGCCGATCTCCACATTCACACACGTACCCTGTGGTATGCATGAGTTCCCACACCCGTATATGACTAAATAAATATTATTAGAAAAACTGTTGAAGAGCAATATGATCTGATGCTTACATCCAGGTATTTCAGTGTAAATTTTTGCCTAAGGTGCCTGAGTTTTTATGGCTTAACCCAAAATTGTAAATTTACCTGAAGCATCATGAAGGATGTGTGTGTGTGTGTGTGTGTGTGTGTGTGTGTGTGATTGGCCTGTAGGTATATGTGAGCCACATATTATGGATTGCTGATTGATATGGGGAGAGAGCTGGGCACTTTAAAGAAGTTACAACTAAAATGGATACCATGGTAAAAGCTGTTCGTGTGGTAGCCCATTTAATGTCAAAACTTTGGTATCATTTTTTTTTCTGATGGTGAGTTTCTTAGTGTACTAATTACTAAATGAAAATTGAAATTATAGCAAGCTCAAACTAAGGAAAATACTTCTATGTATTTCTACATGCTGGCAAAAACATAGTCTCATGAACCACAAAAAGCATGTACCCTTCTGTGTCTCTTTGACATGAATATTTGAAAGCAGATTTCAAGCTTTCTAGAAAAAGTATTATGACTCAGTTTTCAGTGCACATAGACATATTTCCTGTCAACTTTCAAATGGTGCATGGAGCTAGCTGCAGGCTGACACTCAACTGAGGAACATCTGACCATGTGTGTTTATGAGACTTTTGGTGTCCTATTTTCCATGCTCCACTGTCAGGCCTTGTTCCCTCTAGTGCTTTTGGGATTCTCAGATACAGCCTTCCAAATTATTTTAAGTTTTAGGTTTGTGCATGAAGAATGGCTCTCATATTTTCTTTGAACATGGTCATAAAGAACCGACAACCTTAATTTTTCTTGTCTCCCTCCTTCAGAGCAATGGTGACCCTAGATCAATGGTTAGGAGGTGGAGATACTGAAGATTTCTCTGATACTCTGGTGACACTCAACATCCCAGAGGAGGCCCATCATTTAGATCTTCGACCCAGCACCCCCATCATCCATGTAGATAGTTAGCTCAGTGGAAGCCAGACACATGAAGCAATGAATCTCAGATTTCTATGGCAACTACAGAAGACAACCCTGAGCAATTTTTAAATATCACCATTTTTATGTTCTTCTTTTATCTTCTCTCCATTCACATTCCCATTCACTTTTATTTATTTTTTTATATGTAACTACTTTCTCTCATTTGTCATTATATTTGTTGGGCCAAGATTGAGACACAAGAGACTGACAGGGGTGGGCACAGCCATTCCACTCAGATGACAGCTCCCAGCCTCATGGCTTTGTGTCATCATGGCAGCTCATAGGCCATCAGAACTGGCAAGGTTCCTCACTGCCTTTCAGCAGAGGGAGAGCTCTTCTCTCAGCAGCGGGGAGGTCTCCTTGGTTCTGAGGCTGAAGTCTCTCTGGCCCATTGTGAGTCCCCATTCCTGCCACAAAAGGGAAAGCAGAAGCTGGATTCAAAATGCTGCAGCTGCAGCTGTGGGATGCCAGTCCAGGAAACTGGGCTGCTTCCTGTGAGCTCAGTGAGTGACTGACTGAACTGGGCTGCAGTGAAGACCAAGGCAGAGACCTACCTGTGTGCTGCTCCAGTCTCCCTCCAGCTGTTGGGAGGTCAGTGTGCCTGGGCTGGCTGCTTTCGGAAAGTCCTTTCTTTATCTCTTTCCCACTTGGCAGCTCTCCTTAGTTCTGGGATATTTGCCATCATGGTACTGCCAGGAAGGAATCTGGCCTTCTCCTGCTCCATTTCTCTTTGTTTCCAAGGTTGGTTTTGTGGTAATTTACTTAAATTATGCCAACTTAGGAAAATCGCTGTTTGGTCTTTCATTTTAAATGTGAACAGGCTCGATGTTGTGCATACTTCAGTAAAAAGACCTTTAAATTTGATGAGTAAGCTATTCAAAGATCAGAATGTAGAACTAGTTGTCTTTAAAAACTGTTTTGTCTTCTGATAGTTGCGACCAGTACCATTAAAGCCTTAAGCATCAGGATACCAAACAGCAGGTGTGTGGGGACTTTCTTGTATGGCTTTCAGAAGACAAGCAGAATAATTCATGCAGGCAACATATTTGACATTAATAAATGGCAGAGCCTTCCCATTTCCAAGGAGCTGGAACTTTCAAGTGGTTCTTACCGAGACCTTTCTTCCAAAAGGCTTTTCTATGATAGGAAATAAGGTCGAACTCAAGCAATTTCAGGAACACAGAGGGACTAGCAGTTTCTTCTCTGCTGAATAAGTTCCTTGCCCCCCCCCCCCGCCCCTTTTCTTCTTTATTTCCACAGTAAATTTCTTTTTGCCTGTCTTTGGGAACATATAATACTTTGAAAAAAAAAAAAAAGTACTTGGGCTTGGTCATTTCGAAGCCAGAATCTCGATTAGGAGGCTGCTGTTTCCCTTCCCTGGCATCCAGAAAAATCTAGGTCTTGCTGTGGAAGCCTTTGGTTCTCACTCTAATGAGCTGTCCATCTGAACAGTTTGGGCAGTACTTTGTTTCAGCATCAGAGAACTGTCTATTGGGGTAGACATTAAAGTTAAGACAATACTAGTCTTTGTCTACTAAGAAGCTATATAATGCAGCCATGAGGCTTTAATACAGGGCATTCTGATTTTTTATCTTTGAATTTTAACCCATTTTTTTTTACTTATTTAGAATTCTTAAAACTTTTGAAATTTCAATTAATGTCAATTGTGAGGAGGCATTATATCTTTCTGTAGAAACATTTTAAAACAAAAAGATATTTTGGGAGGGTCAGAATAATTTATATTATACTGTGTAAGGTTAGCCTAAGTACTGTACTAATTTTTTATTTAGGTTGAAAAACAATCAACATCAAATTATATTAAAAAATGGCTGGGCATGAACGTGCAATCCCAGCCCTTAAGACACAGAGACAAGAGAAGTTGCTTGCAAATTCAAGGGCAGCCTTGCTGATGTAGTGACTTCCAGGCCAGCCAAAAACAAAGTTGACTCAAAACAAAACAAAACAAAACACAAACAAACACTAAATCTGAAACACCAAACAATAGCCAACTTCCCCTCCCCCCCCCAAAAAAAAACCCTATTTTGTAATGTTTAGTATGTTTCTTTAATCTTTTTATTTTAAAAAGTTTTTAAAGTATATACTAATCATACTGGGTTATGAGACTGTGACATTTCTCCCAAGGTTCCTCTCTTTTTTTCTTCCTCCCATTCCTGCTTATCCTGTTTCACTAGGGCTTCTTACAGGAGCATAAGCAAGAGGGTTTGTTTGTTTGTTTGTTTAACAAGAGCATAGGCAACTTATCGTTGGCTACATCACAGTAGAAAATGTCTCTCCTTCTCCCAGCTACCATTTAATTGGATATGGATCTGGGAGGGGTAGAGCCTCACGAAACTCTTCCCCAATTGTGACAGGATGATGGTGGGTCCAATCTTGTGCATGACTGGTGCAAGCAATCACAGCTGCTGCGAGCGCAGGGTGTAACTGTCAGGTGATGCCTGGAAACCAGCATTGTGCATCACTCTACTCCTTCTGCCTTTTACGTTCTTTCCCCTCCTTCTTCACTGATGTCCCATGAGCCTTGAAAGGGGTGATACAGATGTCCCATTTACTGGTGAACATTGAACAGCTGTTTATGCTCGACACATAGATCAGTTATGGGTCTCTACAACAACTGCTGCTTGCTGTAGAAAGTTTTCTTGCCAAAGAAAGCTCTTAAAGCAGCACGACTTTAGAACAAGCAGAAACATCTAGAAGGCAATTTTATGGGCACATAATGTCAATTTATCAAAATAGCAATAGCAGCTCCCCACTAAGACGTATGTTCTCCCCAGTCATGGGCCTTTTACCAAGTTTACAGTACCAGTTGCAAAACCATTCCTGTTGAGCAGGCCTCAGTCTCAATCAGAAAATGATTGGTGATGCTCCAAATAGTGGTGTCACTACTACACTTGTTGGCATGCCTGGCAGCTTCCTGGTCCTCACAGCAGTGTGCACCTGCAGCCCTGCGTGTTCAGAAGGTTGGTGTAGAAGGCTATCTTGAAGCTATAGGTTCAAGGGCAGCCTGGCAATAGGCTGGGAATATTTGAGGGTGGGGAGGTGGGAGTGGGCGGTTGGGTGGGGGCACGTCTCATAAAAGAAGGAGGAGGGGGGATGGGATAGGGGGTTCCTGGGTGTGTGTGTGGGGGGGGGGAAATGGGAAAAGGGGATCATATCTGAAACGTAAATAAAATATCCAATAAAAATTAAAAAAAAAGAAAAAGCAAAAGGAGAATGAATGTTTAAACTATTCTTTCACTACATCACCTCTGAATTCAAGAGACAGGAAAGACAGACAGAATATAAGCGAGTTTTCTTTCTTCTTTAGTTGCCCTAGAGGTAATGGGTACATTAAAGAAATTTAGCTGCTGAAATTCTTTTCAGCAATTAAAGGCACTTGACATTTTTTTTTCTTTGTATAGTGATCTTTCCATCATTTGTATCAGGAAGCTCACAACCACCTATAACTCCAGCTTTAAGTGATCAAACGCCCTCTATTGGCCTCCACAAGAACCTGCACACACACACACACACACACACACACACACACACACACACACACACACATGCATACACATACAGAAATTTCTTTAACATTCTGTAGAGCCAGTGGATTATCCAAAGCAGCCAGTTTCCAGATCAGTGTGTTAGAGGATGACCGTACCTCAGGAATCCAGCCCAACCATCAACCCTGCAGGGCAGGGCTTGTCTACAGCTTCACAACTCATTCTTTGGCATAACTTGGAGTCGATTCCAAATTTATTATGTTTCATTTTACTGCTGTAGCTTAGTCTTTGAACTTAAGCATCGAAGTCTCACGGAGCCATCGTTTGAAACAAAGCAGCATTTATTGAAACCATACCAAAGTCTCTCCCAGGGCTGTGCTCACTGAGGAAATAGATCTGGTGACTGCCAAGTCTGTAAGTCAAGGTGGCACATTCTCTGTCTCTAACTTTCAATCATGACAACTAGGTGACAGCCTGAGGGGTCAGCCCTGTTTCTGAGTTTTACCATAGTACTGAACTTTCCAAAGAGTTTGTAAAAGCATCAATGCTGAGCCCTCTCCCAGAGTTTGCAGACTGTCCTGGGGTAAATCTCAGGAAACTGTCTAACTGCTTGCCAAGTGATTCTATGGCATCATGCCTTGACAACCACTATTGAAAAGCATTCTGATTTTGAGTCTCTTCAGACAGGGCTTGGCCTTTCTGTTCATCTCCACCTGTTTTTATACCTGACTTGTCTGAAGTTGGGAGCCCTGTTCCAGGCTGCAAGTCCTACCAGGGCCCTTCTGTAAGCCAGCTTCCTCTTTCTGCTTACAACAGACCTACTATGACTTCCCAGAGTGGTGTCCCCAGTGTCCTACAGGTTCTCATGTCTCAGGTGGTTAGGGAAAGGCAACATATAGACCTCAGTGTAGCGGAGAAACAGGTCAGGCAAGCCAATCTCATTTTGTCTGTCTGACAAAATGCCAGTATTAGATATAGTAAAAAGAGCCACAGGAGTACATATCTTAGTAAAATTTAAATATTGATTTTGTCTTCTGCAAATACACACTGTGACTCTATAAAACGAGGACCGAAAGTAGTCGTCAATGAGGCTTAGTTCTAGTGTGTCTTGAGAACATGTGAGCACTATGATTGACCTTCTCCTAGCTTTCCCAATTCTTATTTATCAGAGAATCTACTCGGCATAAAACATTGCTCTAGAGTTTAGAGAATACATAGATGATAAAGAAAACACAGTAACTGTTCTAATTTTACATTTTAGTGGGATAAAGACACAAGCTGGCAAGTTTTGTAATGTGGTAGTACATATAAGCTCTGCAAAGAGAACTGGCTGTTTGTTCAGGATATTTAGCTAGGAATCTGAATGAGTGTGAGGGACTAACAATGCCTTTCAGAGATGTATTTTAGCTGACATCTAAATGATGGGGACTCAGAAAGGGGATGAAGAGAATTCCTTGTGTCGCACATTAAATGGAGTGAAAGAACTTTGCTACAATGGTACTGCTGGCAACCATGGAGACCATGACTTAAATCAAGATGATGGAGATATGAGCCTGGGGAATGACCATGCAGATAGATCCTGACAGATATAAAGGATGAGAAACTATAACAAAGTCTTCACATGGCAATGACAGAAACAAGTGTCATTGGAAATATCATCTAGTTATAGACTCGGATATGAATTGTAGGGGGAGCAAACCAATAACCACTATTGCAATTATTCATGAAGGGTAGATTTGAGTAACAACAAATATAAATGAGGTGTGAATGAACTGAGAGTGGTTTAAAAATGAAAATTATTGGATGTGGTGAGTTAATAAATATGATGGTTACTGCTAGTTATTGGCAGTATCTAGACTAGCCTCTGGGTAGATGAGCCTCTGGGCATGCATGTGGGGGATTATCCTGATTGGATTAATGTGGGAAGACCTATCTTAATAAACGGGACTATTCTTTCACTATGACATTCTGGACTGGGTGGACTGGAAATTGAGCACTAGTATGCATGAACTTATTAGTAGTTTTCTGTTTGACTGTTGATGTGATGTGACCAACTCCCTCAAGTTCCTGCTGCTGTAAGTTTCCCACTATGATGAACCATAAACTGAACTGTGAGTCAGAACCGTTTATCCCTTACATTGCTTTCGCTAAAGCATTGTATCACAGCAACTTAAAAGAAACTAAGATAATGGAGTTCAGTGATGGGTTGTGTGTGACATATGCATTGGGCAGGTATCAAAGGTACTGATCTCTGCTTTGTACAATTGAATAGGTGGCAGTGCCATACCTTAGGGAGGGAGCATGAGATGTGGACTGGGTTTGACAGGGTGATTATGAGATCAGTATTGTCAAGTTGAGTTTTATGCAGTATTGAGATAAACAAGTGGAGTCAGCCTTCAAGTAGTATTGGATATAGAGAATAGAAACTCAGCCAGGGCTGAAGCACCACGGTAAGTGGAGAGTCAGCAAAGCACGGGCTCGAAGAACAAGTGTTTAGGGAACACACTTCAGAGCTGACTCTGTATCACCCTTTCACGAAGCCAGAACATTTCCCCAAGTACTCCTTTTTGACTGTACTGATGTAACCCTTCCTGTGACATCTAGTATATTTTTTTGTCTGAATCTGGATCTGCTTCTCAGAACTCAGTCCCATTCCTAGTGCTCCTTTTCATTTCATGAAGAATACCCTGAACTTGTCATCCCTCTTAAATAATACTGTTCTTCTACTTACAATTCCTTTCCCAGTATTATTCTTCAGTACTTTCCCCACAAATTTCTGTACCTCCCCCCTTTTTTGTTGCTAGTACTGATTTTAATATTCTTGTGATTTTTTAATTTCTCAACATTTTCCCTAACAAAATATTTTATTATTTAGGAATTCCATGTAACATACCCTGATTATACTCACTTCCCTGTCAAGAAGAAGAAATGAAGAAGAAGAAGAAGAAGAAGAAGAAGAAGAAGAAGAAGAAGAAGAAGGAGGAGGAGGAGGAGGAGGAGGAGGAGGAGGAGGAGGAGGAGGAGGAGGAAGAGGAGGAGGAGGAGGAGGAGGAAGAGGAAGAGGAGGAGGAGGAGGAGGAGGAAGAGGAGGAGGAGGAGGAGGAAGAGGAGAAAGAGGAGGAGGAGGAAAAAAGAAGTACAGTTTGTGTTCCACATATACTTACTGGAGAATGGTCAAACTCCCAGTGGCCAATCTCTTAAAGAAAGCTGAGTGCTTCCCCATGTGCACCCTTGCCAGAAGCTATCAGTTGTGGAGAACGACACTTCAGCATCCTTATCACAACTTTTAAGGGTTCTTTTTAATGGCTTTCTGTCTAGGCCATTACTTTTATTGAGGAGTGGGGTAGGGTGGGTAAAGTTAGGAGTTGCCACAGAAGCCTTCTGTGTTCATCTTTCTCAACTGTGAGTCTGAGAGTCATGGATATCACCACAAAAATAGTTTCCTTGCTCTTTGCCGTCATCAGAGCACAGATCATGGACTTCCACATGGTTTCTGGGGACAGCATGTGGCACCGACCTCAGCATGGTGTCTAGTAGCAGTATAGACTATAGACATCAACATGGTCTCCTGGACAATATAGGCCACTTACAACAATCTTGTCCTTGGCCCACAGACATCAACATGGATTAGAGAGGTGGCAAAGAACACAGACATCCTCACGGCCTTTGACGGGTCACAGACATCACTGTAGGCTTAGATTTTTCAAAATCTACTTTAATTATGTTTTTTTAAAAAACACTTCAACCTCCCTTTTAGCCCACCACCCACCAGAGGTAGGGGAAAAGAAAGGTTAATAGGAAACGAGGGTTGTGGACCTGTTTAGAAATAGTTCTTTGTCAGAACTGTTTTTAGAAATCCTTATTATCAGTAATCTAGTCCAGTAGCACAACACCAAACATGAATCAGTAGCAGCTGCTTGATCCAGAAGAAACTGTGAGGATCTGCTGATTGGCACTTCTAGACCATTGCCTAGAGTTCGGGTAGTGTTATGGCTAGGCAGAGCATCCAGGGACAGGTTTTGAGAGAGCTTCTGGTTGCCCAACACCTCCCTGCTCTTGATGTCACCTTGATGTGGGGTAACACCTCTGTCCTGAACTCTCCCAGTAGGGCAAGCAGCTCCGGCTGCAGCCATAGGTCCATTCTGGGGCTGGCCCTATTCGTAATGACTTGTTCCAACTGGAGCTTCAGGCGGCTGCACACCATCCTGTCCTTGGTTCTGGCTAATTGCTGTACTTGTAGGGTGTGGGCAGTGCTAGGGTCCTTCAATGTCTGTCTCCCAGCAGGGCAAGCAGCACCAATGCAACGCAATGGCTCCATGCTGGGGGCTGGACCAGCCCTATTCAGTATTGAGGTGTTTTTGCAGGAGTTCTAGGATACTGCTCCTGTCCCAGGGCTCATTAGCATGATTTTTGTGCTCGCAGTCTGGGTATAGATTAGTCAGTCTCCACAGCAAGTGATTTTGTTCTGCCATCTTTCTTTCCAATTTTGCAAGTCCACTTATAAAGATCATCTTCCCACCGACAAGACTTGCCTTTTTTCTTCCCTTAGCTGTTCTGGAGCTACTGCGGGCTCTGCATATCCCTTTTCTGCCACCGCGTCACCCTTCTGAGCTTCCATGGGTCTCTCTGACTCCCCTTCACTCCTCAGTGTGTGACTCTGGCAGCTGCTATCTTTGTATAGTATGGTCATCTGTGCTGCTTCTAAAGCTCACATCATTTTGCCACTCCTCTAGTGAAGTCATTGTCTGTTTTCCTGTGGAGAGTCATCCCTTAAGGATAATAGAACCAGGTTAACTGGTTTATCTGCAAGAATGGAAGCTCTATTGTGCGTGTTGTCTGCTTTCATCTGTAGCACATTCAGTGGTACATAACCACTTCTAATTTAGGATTCAGACCATACATTGTGGGATGGTAAAACCATGCCAGGAAGCTTGGTGGGTAGAGCAGGTTGAGACCTGGAGACTAGGTGGACACACACCTAAGACTTAGGCGACTCCCTGCTCCCTGCCAGACTCCTGGCCTGGAACATGTGCCACACTCCCCACATAAGGAAATGTGACCTATGGTCACATAGGCCCAGAACAGAATTCTCCTAGAGGCCCTGAGGGCTTAGCCAATAAGCTTCAATTCCTAGACATTCCTCCTGGCAAAAGGTATTTAACCTTGAGTCCACCCTGAAAAGTTGGTATAGTACAGTGTGCACCCATTTTCTACAATGAACAGCCAATAAATTATGTAGATAAACATGGACTGTCTCTTTCATCTACCACCACCATGGGGAACATGGAAAAGCCCTTTGCCTACAGAGCCACAACTAAATCTCCAATAGAAGGCTCATATGTGCTCCCAGACAAACGCTGCTAAGCAAGGACAATCACCACTGAGCGAGGCCGGAGGCCCCCCTTTCCCCAGCTCCAGGCTTGATGCTGTTCTCAGCCTTAGGGTTCCCTGACTCTGTTCTCAGCTTTTCCGCAACTCCCGTGATGACTGGATGTCCAAGAGTCAGAGAAATCCTCAGCCCCGGGGACCCCAAAAGTTCTGGCTTTCCCACATCTCAGACTGCTATTTCCCACCTCCAAAGTGATGTCTCAGGGCGTCCCTGAAGCCCAACATCCACCCAGCATCAGCGTGGGATAAGCACAGTCAAACTCCCTGCATTCTGCCTTCCCAGTAGTGGGGAAGAACTCGGACCAACAATACATTGTCACATTTTTCTCAATGTTGTCAGTTGCTTTTTAAGAAAAGCAAATTCTCAGAGGGTAAGTACCATGTCTTACTACTTCCTAGTCACCAATATTTATCATGTGCTTTGGCAGCCAGGTCTCCATAGGGCTGCCAAAAATCCATCGAATTAATCAACTTCAGATCGAGAGAAGCAAAAATTTTCTAGATGGGCACTTTTCTCAGCTCTAATATGCTTATGTGACCTTTGCTTTTGATCATCATGGATGTACAAAGGGAATTACATTTTCAGGACCTTGGAACCTGCACTTGCAGATGGATCTTTCTCCATGGGGCCTGGCTCTTCCTTTTCCCATCCCAGCAGCCTGACACTCTTCATCAGAAAATGGTAATTTTATCTATTTGAGATAATGCTTCACCATGTAACTCTAACTGGCTTCATACTCAAGATTCTTTTGCTTCAGGATCCCCAAATGCTGGATTAATAGGCATTTACTACCATGACCACCTAAGAAACTTGATATAGAGCATGGCCAGAGGCCGAGGAAGTTGCTTCCTATGTATTTTACTAACTTTACTATTGAGCACTGGAAGCTAACCAAGTTGAGGTCTCTCTCTCTCTCTCTCTCTCTCTCTCTCTCTCTCTCTCTCTCCTCTCTCTCTCTCTCTCTGTGTGTGTTTTCACATGACTACCATCCTCAACCAGGTATCCATGGATATTCATTTCCAGATTGGTTCATAAGACCTTGAGGTACATCATTAAATTATTTATTCAAAATTTTCTTTTGAAATCATATTTATCTTTCTTTTGAGTCCTTCAAGGATCTTTTGCAGAATCTTCTTAGTGCTTATGAATTCTTTTAGTTTGTGTCTATCAAGCAAAGCTTTTCTTTTTCCTTTAATTATGAAACATAACCATTCTAAGTTGCTGCCTTTAAGTTAGATGTAATCCATAGGCTCAGGGTCTTTTAACACTAGCTTTAGGTTCAGACACTGAGTGGTATAGGGAGGAATCCTTACCTTTAGGGCCACCTGGTTCTTGACTCCCTTAATGATACCATAAAACTCCACCCTGTAAAAGTCTGCTCTTTTTTTTGAAAGGTTTTATTTATTTATTTGATGCGCATGAATGTTTTGCCTGTTTGTGTGTAAGTGCACCATATGTTTGCAGAGCCTTTGGAGGTCAGAAGAGGGTATCAGATTCTCTGGAACTGGAGTTATAGCTATTGTAAGCTGCCATGTGGGTAGTGGCAATTGAACCCAGGTCCTCAGCAAAGAACAGCAAGGGATCTTAATCACTGAGCCACCTCTCCAGCGTGAGTCTGCTCTTCAGATCTGAATCACTGGTCCCCAATTCGTGGCAGCCCCTCACTCCCAACATAGAGTATTCTTCTGATAGCGCTTGAGTCATTTTTGGTTGTCACATTTAACAAAGAGTTATCTGGCTTTAGGTGACAACTGCATTTATGTTGAGGGACTGTAATCTAAGTTGTCTCCATCATAATTTAAAGGTCCTCCTTGTTTTACTTGGCTAGGAGGTGAGAATCTGACACTTAATTCAAATCACTCAACATACTTACACTGTACTCTAAACAGTAAGTCAGCACCTTAGTGTTTAGTGCGATACCTACTCTGCGGTTTAATGTCCTTTGCATTGAAGCTTAAGTAACTTCTTCCCCGGTACAACCAACTAATATCAAGTTTTTGAGTTGTTTCTTCCCTTATGATTAGTCAGTAAAAATATATTTCTAATAGCAAATTTGTGCTAAGCAAAAATAAAATGAAGAAATAAGGATCAAGGCCAATATTCTCAGGGGCTTCAAAGGTAATGGGAAGAGATCATTGAATGGCAAATAATTAAAAACACTGGAATCAGAATTGTTATTGCATTAGGAAGTTGGAAAGCAAAAACGTGACAGTGATGAATTTATCTTGAGGGTCTGAGAATAACATTTAAACTTGGACTTGAGGGGTGGGATTTTGTGGAAGGTTACTGACTAGGGGTAGTGGGAAGACAGTTAAAGCTAATGTACTGAGAAAAAATGATTAATGTTTATTCTGTACCTATAGTTAGGCACCAATCTCATTGCTGTGAAAATGAATCCAGATGTAACCCTTACTATTATTATTATGGGGCTGATCAAAAGAGAACTGTAGGAAGCCTCGCTTGACTGCATGGAAGTTCTTAGAACTCTTCTTCCTGGTTTTTTTTTTTACTTTAATTTTATTTATTTATTTATTTATTTATTTATTTATTTATTTATTATTTTGTCCATGGAGGTCCTCAGCAGCTCTGGAAGGAGGAAAGAGTGTGCTGAGACCAGTGGGAGTGAAGTGATTCCCTTCTGTCCTATAGCATGACCACAGATGTAGTAAGTGGCTGCTGTTGATTCTCATCTAGACACTTGGCTATGCTTCCTTATTTCCAAATGGAATTTCCCAGGGCAGAGAGGTAAGCACACCAATTTCTATCCACCTCCTACCCTGCCATCTTACTGTTCTGATTTTTTTTTGTTGTTGTTGTTGGTGGTCTCTACCCTGAAGGTATTTGGTGTTCTCTGTTCTCCTTGCTGGGGAACTGTCAGGATGAGGAGGTGAGACTTGTTTGGTTTCTAGCCACTGGCTATTTACAAAAATAATTCCCACTTTGGTTTTCCCCCAAAATATGAAGAATAAGGAAAACAGATGTGGCACCAAAAAAAATCCCTTTTGTTTGTCTTAGAGCTTGATAATGTATGCACCCTCTCTGGGTGGTGTAAGCGGTTTAGGTACTTTCTATAAAAGGAATCTTTTAATGACAAAACTAATGTGATTATCTGAGTGAGTGTGAGAGGCGTATTCAAGGCTTAAAGAAAATCTGTTAGAATAGCTGAATGTATCTGCTTAATCCCTTCTCTAATGTGGCTGAACAATGCTCTGTGAAGCTATTGGTCCTTCTTTCTTCTGGTAAATGCCTGTCTCCAGAGGTAGGGACTGTCTGGAGCTTTTGATAGCCTTACGGTTCACCTTCTCAACTGCACAGAAACACAGGAGAAGCCTGGAGATGCCCAAAGTATCATCAGAAATGCACCTTTCTTCTGCACAGCACATGGAACACTGTGTGCGTTCTCCCTGGCATCCTTAGAAGCAAGTACCATGTGCTGTAAATGCTTCCACCATGTGGAATGGCATTGTGAAGACAGTCACTGTTCCCAGCACTGAGTGACAACTGAGTTGTAAGATAGACTTAACCACTAGTCCCCATTAGAGTGGGTCAGTGGACACATGAAGTGCAATCAGGGAGAAAAGTAATAGGAAATTGAATCTGGAAAACTGCTCTGGGACTCCATGTCGAAGTTAATATTCTCTCATATTTAAACTAGAGACAGTAACACCTGCTACATGAATTAATTTCAAGGATTAAAGGTAACGCTGGAAATATCGACATGAAAGTGTCTGGAACAGATCTGTAGGCTTTCACACATGCTGAATACTACTTTCCTTGCCATTTTTCTTTAAAATTTAAAATTCTTGTTCTTTTAAAAATATTCTTCTTTTTTAGTTGTATGACTTAACTCACCAAAGAAAGCATTTATTGATTATTCATGATCTGGGTATAGTTTTTGAATACAGATAAAAAATAAACTTTTAGCTTAAAGAGGGTCACAGTTTTACAGGAAGGCAGAACTATAAAATGCGTCTTAAAAAGTAAATATTATCAATGATTAATTGCAGTTTGTATAATAAATAATTAGATAAAAGCCTTAGAGGAGTGCTTATTATTTTAATGACAAGATCCCCATTTCAATCTCCACACTAATGGCAAGTAGAAACTCTTATGTTTTCATTTCACAGATGAGGACACTGAGGTCCAGTTAGATAAGTAAATAACTTTTCCACAGTGTCATAGCCATGAAATGGTAGGCCAAATGGTAGGGTTGTTTGAGACTGCAGTCTGAACGCTTCCTCACGGTATATTTTAAGTTAATAAGGACTCCTTAGAGATGGTGATGAAAGACGGGTTCCAAAACAGCTGCCGAAGTGTAGCATGTTCTTGTAGAAGAAAGGGCATTCCGAGCTGAGGGAACAGCCAAGGTAAAGGCGCATCCAACAGCATTTGCACAGGGAGGGACTCAGAGCTCACTGCATTCAGTAGTGAAATGGGGAGGGTGGAGAGTATGCAGGGACCGCATAGATCGATCGATCTTTGTGGGAAATTATCTGCATTAATTATTATATTGGTAGCCCATTTTCCAAAAAGGCATTTACAGCAAAGTGGTAACTGTTGCCACCTTTATGATACAGAACCCCTGAGTACGTTCCAAATTTATAGAATCTGAGACCTTTGATGATCTCCTTTCAAGGGGATGAGTGGTAGAGTCGGCTTGAACATTTCATGAGATTTACAGGATCATCTGGAGATGCATTAATCGCTGTTGGTGAGTTGAAAAGAGGGAGAGATGCAATGGGAAGCTCCAGGAAATGGGAATGGAGTCCTTCTTTCAAGCTCTGGGAACAGCCACAGCAAGTTTCTTCAGTAGTGCTGGGTATTGTGTATATCAGCCGAGGGCAAATTAGAAGCTTGCCTAGCAGGTAGAACTTGGAGAGCTCTTTTCTCGTCTATTTCTTAGTTTCTATTGGCTACTCTAAGTGGAGCCTGGAAAGGATGCTGCTGGTTCTTGTTTCTATCAGCTTAACAATGTGAAGGTCAGGACAGGAGAGAGAGGAGGCAATTGGAACAGTCTACTGGCTGGATACTGTGGAATGGATTCTGTGATAGAACAGGAGGGATGAGAACATGGCTGTGCTCTGCATGGGTTCATAGAGGGTGTCTGGGTGTGTGTGTGCTGTCCAAGGGATGATCTGAAACAAGAGAAGGAGTGTGGGAAAGAGA